>NW_024609836.1:56889790-57616994 GCF_016920785.2 Ixodes scapularis | reverse complement strand
GTCTAAAACCTCTCGTCCGCCAAAACGGTTTCGTTAATCCGTATCGCTTTCAAAGCCCAAACGAGCGACAAATTTGTCACGAAACACTGATCCATCCCCCTCCACGTGCTGAAAGTGCGGTGGAGGGCAACGTGCTCGTTAGGCCGATTAAACGTCCGCCTTTCCCCACGTGCTCACGCTACCACCCAAACAGACGCACATATATTGCGGGGTCACGTGATGTAAGGGAGGCGGCTGATTGGTCGGTGAGCGCGCAGCTACAACCCCGCTGTCAGCTTGGAGGAGAACGAAATATATGGCGTTCGCGAAACATGGCGTGGAGAGAATGACGTTATATTCGAGATTAAAAAATAAAAAAGGGAGGGGGGGGGGGAGGGAATCGCGCTTTTCAAGCAGCAGGGATCACGTGTGTACGCTTGTTCTTTGGCCGAGGATCGTGTCGGCGGGTGAAGAAGGGAAAATTCGGGGATCCGCACGCACTCTGCGTGCAAACATATGTTGCACAATGTAGCCGAGTGAAGTAGGTTTTTAGGGAACGGGGAAAAGAGAGTATATATATATTTGGAGAGGGAGAGAACAGTTTCGAAAGAACACGTCTTTTCGTGTCGTTAATAATGGGCGACATGTGTCGATGTCGCCGTTGCACAAGAACGGGGAGGATTACAGATCTCGACGAGGGACTACCGTGTCCCTCAACGGGGGATGTCCCAAGTCGACCGTTTGAATAAGGGGCTTGCAAGTGACGTCATTGTATCATCTGGAAGTCATTCCTAGTTGTTTTTGTTGCAAAAAATAAATTCGACGGTGCGATAAGTACGGTTCGGAAGGTGCGCGCTCAGCAAGAAGACCGCCAAAATGGCCGCTGACGTGACCTCAGTGCAAGCCATCAATGGATCCATCTCGAAATTCAATCTGGCCACTTTGAAGCCTGTTACGTGCTTATACGTTCGAGATGTTAGTACGACGCGGCGAACAACTTTGATACAAGCGCTGCGTTAGCGTCTATTTTGAACTCTGCTTCTCTCAATCCCTTGGCACGAAGTCGGCTCGAAAGCTCTCTGTTGATGCGACTTTGGACTGATGCGACTTGAACAGTCCACTTTTCTTTTTGTTGACATTATCGAAACAGGAACAGATCAAAAACGAACTTTAGGGCGAAGAACCCCGTCATGCCTTTTACAGACGATTGCAAGTGGGACAACTTACAGCCCCCATCCCTTCGCTCGTGCCGGCAAGCCCGTGCGATTGCAAGCTTGTCAAAGCTACGTCCACGCGCACGTGCTAGCACCCATGGGGTGCCAAGTCGGAATGTCATGCTTGCAATGGTCTACTGACGTGCGGTAATGAGAGCGCCCCATGAAATACATTCTCATTACCGCCACTAGTAGTGCAAAAGTTAAAGTCTTGGTGAAGAGAATCAAATACTGCTCTTTGAGCACTTGATTTGAGCTCGAAGCAATTAATGCCCCCGCGAGCATTCGGTTGGCAGCTCGTCTTCACTCACTGCGGTAAAAGGAATAGGCGATCCTTAACGATGTCTGGAACTCAGCACGTGTTTTGCGATTCGTCAACACCTGCACGTGTCTAGAATAAACACTACTGGCATATATTCGGCGCCAGATCACATGGCCGCTTGTTCAGGCTGCGATATGCGAAGTGGAATGTTGCTCGTTTATCTCCGTTTTATTTTTGTTTCTGCGACTGCCACTGCGTGAAAATAACTACTAACGAGTGTTTCGTATAATTTATGAACATCAAAAAATAATTATAAAGAGTGTTTACAAAAATTGAAAAAAAAAAATGAAGGTTACACTCTTATTAACCTGTGGTGTCACGCGAACAGCTTGTAGCCCAGTGTCAATTTTAGTCGCGTCATGTTTTCGAACCTGCTTTCAAGGCTTCGTCAGTAGAGCGCCAGGCGCTGTAAATATACGAATCGCGCGAGAAAACTGGCGCTGCAGCTTTCTCTTCTAGACAAAACGTACCGTCGATTTCAAAGAAGTGGCCAAAATGCGAGTCTAAATGTTGTAAGTACTACGGCCGCTCGATCCCTTCCCCTGAGAGGGGATCAAGGGGCCGTGTAATTACACTGCGCGACACTGTTAGAGCCAAAATGACTTCAGCGCTTTTTGGGATTCAAATTGTGAAACGTACTGGCGGGCATCAAGAATTACCACTTCGGTTAGTGCTCAAACGGGCCACTTTCTTCAAGATAGAAGCAGTTTTGATGACAGTCCTTCAAATCTGAGGGAGAAAAATAAAAAAAAAAGACACTGCCGATGATTTGCTTGTGCTAACAGTGTCTCGTTATGTACGTGGCTTACGGAATGCTTCGAATGTTCCACGATATATCTCTGAAGCTGGGCACAACAGTGAGCAACCATGTTAGACAAAGCGATTGGCCGGCTCAGAACAAGGAAGTGGATGTTTGCCTCGGCACCGCGAACCCATCGCTCCTTATTTTGGAGCTGACATCGTCCGATTTCAGTGCGGAATCTGATAACATGAAACGGAACTCACTGCAGAGCTATGTGATGCTATCTGCAACATGCCCCCCCCCCCCCCCCCCGCCCAGAAAAGAATTAACGAAAAAAATTATTATGTCTCTTTTTTTATCACGAACATAAAGTATGCATCGCCGAACGCTCGTTCTCCTACCAAATGTAGGTCTAGAGGTCCTAACCAGATGCCAACGTTCAGGCATTACCGTTAACTTATTCAAAAGTTTTAGCGATTTTCTGAAATTTTCAATAAGAAAATGGCACCCATTTTCGCCCGTTTTCGTAACTGGTGCTTCAGAGCTACATGTATTCGAAAGCTCTGTTGGCTGCCAGTTTCCCATTTAAATTCCAGAAAATCGGTTATAACTTTCTAATAAGATAACGGTTAGTGCTGATACTTTGGAATTTTATTCGGACTTCTAGCGTTACCTTTGAACAGAGAATGAGCGTTCAGCGATGCGTAGTTTATTTTTGCGGTTAAAAAAAAAACCAAAACCAAAACCTTTTTTTATTCGGGGGGGGGGGGGGGGGGGGGGGGGGGAGGGGAATGGTAGACACGCTGTAGATTGACCTTATCCGGGGGTACTATGTCAAGTATCGAATTAAGTGGTATTCACTTTTACCACATGGCGTGCCGTGTGATGTCACGTATCCTTCTAAAACATTTGAACGTTATGATACGTTTCGACTATTTCATTTTAGCTATATTCAAGAAAATCTTTATATGGCATCATGGTGTAATACGTCAAAACAACAGGGACGAAAAACGAAGGGAGAACTAGACAGGACGCGGCGTAACTTTCAACTGAATTGTTTATTTGGATGACAGAATTAAAAAAAATATATATATAAAAGCAAGCACACTTGGCAGAACACCAAAGATATGGTCTAAAAACACAGACCCCTCAAATGCCAGCGTCATTGGTTCTTCAAATAGTAGAATACTTTATCAGTCAAGGACAAAGAGGGAGCACTTATACACCAACTCATGTTTACAAACAAACCGCCCCTAGCGGACGCGCATGCACCTAGGGGCGCGGACGCGCATGCGCTAGGGGCGCGGAACGCCCCTAGCGGACGCTACCGGCGCCGCGCATGCGCGGTGGATGGTGGGCAAGAAGCCCGCCGTCGCCCATAAACAAACCATTGAATTGCGTTGTTGTTGGCGTCGGTGGGAGTCCCCGTGCTCTTTTTCGCGTTGGAATCGTTGATTTTACGTCCTGCTAACAATGTCTGACTACTTGAGCGGCTTCAGCAAAACTAACGAGGCAAACCTTTGCGTGAATAATGTGACGTGCGGCGATTCATTTCACGTGGACGCCGCAGAATGGGTGCTAAAGCCTGACTCCCACGATGAGATTATGCTCGCTATTTTCAGTCGCGATGTCGCTCGGACTGCAAAAGCGTGGACCGTAGCTGAGCTGAGATGGTGGACGTCGATACTGAAAACCGCAGCTAGAATCGGGCATTACAAGTCGGTGATGGCCACTGGTAACAATGATCAACATCTTCTTGTATCTGTTTACACTTAGCCTACTTACCCAAACCAACCTTCAAAAGTGTTTTGAGGCCTGCACTTAGTTCTTATCGCAATTACCGGGTCAACGTTTTGTTTACGGGCCGCTGTCGTTTGAACGAGCTGACGACAAAAAGCAGCCAAGTTTGAAAGAGCAGAAGACAGTTCGAACGCACGCGCAATGGAGTACGGACAAGAAGCATCGCGTCCCGCGTCAACAAACCATTCGAATGTCACGTTGTCGGCGTCTGTGTGAGTCTGCATACTCTTTTTCGCGTTGGAATTGTCGATTCTACGTCGTCATCGCAATGTCTTACCACTTTAATCGCCTGAGCGAAATTATCAAGGCTCGTTACGCCACTAAACGTTTCGTAAATAATTTGACGTGCGGCGATTCATTCGCATGAACTCCGCAGAATGGACGCCAAAACCATTGATGATATTCTTATAACTATTTTCGGTCACGACGTCGCTCGTGCTGCAAAAGTGTAGAAGTTAGCGGCGCGCGATGATCGACGTCGATACTGAAAATTGGAAGCGGGAACAGACCAAGCGTAAAAAGTCGGTGATGGCCACTGATACCAATGATCAACATCTTGTATCTACTGTTTACACCGAGCCTACTTAAGTCTTTTGAGGCCTGCAATTACTTCTTATTGCAATCACCGAGTCAAAGTTTGGTCTACGGGCCGCTTTTCTTTGAACGAGCAGACGACAAAAAGCAGACAAGTTTGAAAGAGCAGACGAAAGTTCGAACGATCAGGCGGCCGTGTGAATTTGAAGACGCACTGAGCCCGTGGATGGTCCAAACAACTTGGCGGTTTTCTCTCGTTCATGTTGGAACAAAGGAAATACATCTGGCGACCACAAGGTGTTGCTCGCACACGCAATCGTAGTTCGACAGCGTCTGGTTTGCCCTTTTCACGGCTACTATCCACGTTCTCGGACGAACGGAGAGGGCAAAAACACATGAAAACTGATCTTCAAACCTTTCCAGACTCTCTTGGTACAGCCCCCGTCGCAGCATTTTGACAAGAAGGCGCGTTTTTTGTCTCGTATCTTCCGATGTAACACAGGAATGCATGTCTGGCACGGCGACTTCTGCCCACCGCCCCAGACCGGAAGTGCGTCCGGCGCGCCAAATACTTCATTAGTCAAGGACAAAGATGGAGCGCTTATACAAGTATTGTCGTAGTGGAACCTAATCAGGAAGGCTTCGTGAATTTCTCTGGCCGTTTTTGTTTTATAACGGCCCATGGACAGGGGTGTCACCAAAGATGGGGCTGCACTTTTCAGAGTTGGGCCCGCAATCGCGACGGGCACATTGGACCGCTAAGTGGCCAGACGGGGACTGCGTGATCGCCAACGCATGCTCTCTGACCCTATCATTAATGCACCTCCCTGTCTGGCCAACGTATACCTTACCACATGACAGGGGGATTTTGTACGTGACACTAGTGGCGCACTCGCGGAACTTAGTGACATGTCGTTTTTTGCACAACTCTCTTGGCACATCCGATTCCTCTCCTAATCTGCTTATCCTTTTACACAGTGAAGATAGTTTATTCGGTGCTGAAAAAACGACTGGTATGTCAAATAAATAGGCCACCTTCTTCAGATTGTGGGACACCTTGTGAATGTAAGGCAAGACAACAGGCCTGCCTACCCTCTTGGGAGCCCTTTCGCACACTGCGTTGTTGTCTTTTTTTATCTTTTTTGCTAAGGTCTCTGAGACATCTCGGAGAACATGACGGGGCTACTCTGCCTCTTCAAGTCTGCTGAGTTGAGAATGAAAACTGTTTTTCAGCTGGTGGGGCCCGGGGCACGATTTCTTTAGCGCGGCCCTTAGGCAAGATGAAGCAATGCCCCTCTTCACTAATTTGGAGTGTGCCGAGCTGAATGGCAACATTCCTTTCTTGGAATTTTATATGGCAGTTCTGGGGAGAGTAGCAGTGCCCATGTACAGCTTTAATGGACGCTCAACGTGCACGAGCGCACACGAACACGCACGTTTGACCGCATAGCCACAGAAAGTAGTCCCCGATTGAGTGTTGGCGGTTTTTATCGCGTGTTTTCGGACCTATTTTCTAGACGTCGTGTTCTGACCACGCCAGGCGCTGCGAATATTTGATTCTCTTCCGAAGGCTGGAGAGCAAACCTGCCACCACAGTTTCCTGTTCTAGCCGCTACATGCCGTTAACTTCCCTGGAGTTACCACTACTCCACTTTTCATAAAATGGTACGTATACCAATACGGAGCTCGAGTGTTGTAATGAGCAATATCAGGAAAGAATTCATACAAAGTCAAGAGGACATAATTGCAAGGTACACTGCGATTTCCTAGTCTTTTTTTAAAGTTTTTCTTGCGTTTGATGACTTTCGCCTGTATGAACGGAAACCAAGCTCTATACCGAAATACTGAGGGGGAGGGTAGCTTCAAAGAGCTCGAATTCAAATTCACGGCACGGTCTTTTCAGAATAAAACGCAGAGGTAATCTAGTTCACATTCATGACGGCGAATGAATGGCCGTAGCTTTGTTGCTGCGAGTGCTGCCCTGCTTCGCTAGAAGAGAGCACTACCGCGAATCCGAGTCGCGTGCGAGCACCCGAACAAAACAAAAAAAGACGCCGATACAATTTACACCCACCTCCTATAAATGCCCCACTCCCCCATCACCCCGAAGCAGCAGCCTTGACTACAGTCTCACGGTCGTGCGGAAGAACTGCGCGTAAAAATAAATGATCACTTTCCGCCGCTGCGCCTCATAAAAACCGCAGGGGTTGACTTTTCAATCTCTTTCACACTCCCCACCCATTCCCCCCAAAGCCTAAACTCCCCATGTGGGAAAAAGGCTCATTTAGAAGCGTCTATTTTAATCTGGAAGGCGTCGGTTCGTGCGCGTCTAAACTCCCTTTCCCACTGCGATGGACAGCAGTGGACACAACGAGCCATCGTAGCCAATCACAAGCCGCCTGAATGTCACGTGACCCTCGGTTGGGGAGCGGCGGCGGGCGAAGCGTGATGTGGTAACGACGCTGGGTTGGCTGGGAGGATTCGTAGCGTCCGTTGCGGTCCATTGTTTGGCGAAACGGGGCACACAGTGCCCTATTAAGTTACCGCGGCGCGCCGTAGCCGTGCGAATGGTTTCCCCGCAGTTTGGTTCGCCTCGTTGTCAATAGGTGCCGCCACACGTCGCGTGCGTTCGCGCGCGCTTTTTTGCGGTGTCACGTGACACGCGGGTGCCATCTTGTTGGCGTCGTCGACTTCGAAGGGTGCGTCGCATCGGATTACTTGCGGGGCTTTGGGACCTTGAAAGAGGCGGAACAATCGCATTGATTGGGCTGTACAAGTTGACATTTTTAGAATCTGACAACGAACACGAAACATCTTTCTTTTTTTGACGAAGTGATTGGTTATTTGAATCCAGACATGCCGTTTGCGCTTGTGAAGGTTCGTTTTAATAAAAGAATCGTTAACTGTTCAAAGCCCGCGTGAAAGCCATTTCCCACGCGTATCTTTATAGCGATATTTTGAGAAATATCAAGTTTACGTTTACGTATCTTAAAATAACTTTTCATACATGCTCGGATGCCACCATCTCGAATTTGCGTTTGACAGGAACAAACTACAAAAACGGCTAAATCAACTTACAGACCGTTAAAAGCCTGCCACAGCTCGCATCTGCATACCGAGTTGCAGTGGAATACTATTTTGTTTTCTTGTATACCTTGCTGATATTGGATAGTGCGGGCTTTGTTTTGTTGAGTTTCATATTCTCTGCCCTTGTGAAGTCCGCAGTTCACACGCTTGCAATCGAGTAGGACGGAGAGAAACAAGACCGGTTTTTAAGCCTCCTACGACGTCTAGAGCACCGCAGCAGCGCATCCAGTCCTAAGGCGTCGCAAAAGGCTTCAAAAGCGGTCTGGTCTCTCTCGGTCGTACTCGGTTACAAGTGTGTGAACGAGCCTTCATGAATTGCACTGTTAAACATCTAAAGATAGCAGTGATGTGGTTTTTGTGCCCTTTGCGTCAAACTGCGCCAAAGCTACGTCCCGCTAAATGTAACCAAAATGTGAAGGCTCTGCACCAACATTGCGGCAAAACTTGATTTCACTTAACGGATACTGAAAATATGATAGCTGAGGCTCCTCTACACGTCCGGATCATTATGGTACGCTGTGCAACTTTTCATAACTTTCGATTATCGCCGCAAATAAGGTACTCTTCGATTCGATTCTCTGTCCAACACTGATAGTACTCCGGAGATTTTGGCAACACCGAGTCTTGATCGCGGTTAGCCCTGGAAGCTAAGTTAGCTTTGTTGAGTGCGCTTCTAACTCGGCACTTGTGTACTCCAGTGAAAAAAAAAAAAAAAACGCAAAGTATATCGCAATTTTGCTTATTTTGCTTAGCCGCAGTGCGCCCGCGAACTAGCTGCTACGAGGAAAGCACTCTTCCAAAGCGCGTTATTTCATATCGTTTAATTAATTTTTCTCTCAGGGCCCGAGAGCATTACAGAAAGGAAATGGATTGAATATACAACAGCACTCTGGAAAAAAATAGGAAGGTTAAAAACACAGAAACATTACGACCCATCACGCAAAAACTTAGTAGTTGAAACTCTAAAATCATCAGTTTCAGTAATGGCGAGATTGGTTGTGGGAAGGCGACTCCAGTCAATGAACGTTTATTTTGGAGAAAAAAAAAAAGAACATTTAAAGCTAACGTAACACAGCTTGGGCTTCCAACTTTTCGTTCGATAAATGCGTGATAATATGCAATATGTTTCGGAGAAAAGCGCATGACGAAGTGCTGGGTTAGTGTGATGACTCTGGTGGGACAACCCTAGGCGCTATATTTTTCTACAAAGTGAGAGATTGGACAATGACAGGCAGAGCTGAATAAACAACTTTCAGGGCCCTGGGCTACGAACGATTTTGAGGCCCTCATGATGATTGCAATGATGATGATGACATCGATGATCATAATGATATGTGGTTCACACGGCAAATTTGTGGAAACCTATTCTTCCTTGCTTTCTTTCATTTTGATTTCTTCAATCACTTATGGAGCGATGATATCGCTCAAAAAGGGGTTAAATTCAATTAACGCTTCAAGTAAATCGCTATGTTAAGGCAAAAATAACGAATAAATGAAATGATCTGCGATAGTTGGGAAAGAATAAGACGAGCGGAGGGATTTTGATTAGATTCTACTGCAGGATGGAGAGGGTGATACCAGATTTATTTTGTAAAATATATGCAGCGATTTCCGCCGGAGATGCGGCGATCTTCTCTTACGTCTGTTATATGCCCAGAGAATAGTGACAATTGACCCCGCTGTTGACGTCACTACTCTTAGTTTCTCTCTCCGCTCTCGCCCTTTCTTATCGTTGGCGCACCTCAAGGAGGGTGGGGGGGGGGGGGGGGGGGGGGTCTACGTTCAAATTTTATTTGGCTATTACAACGATCCTACTAATAAGATACAAATAAACCTTAAAACAACTTTTTTTGGGTGGCTACGTTACAAATTCTACTGTTTGTTGGAATTTAAGGACCTCTTCAGCTTCCTCTTCAGTTACCAAACACGCAGGCGTTGGGTATATTAAAAATAAAAAGGAGAAAACTCGGTGAGTTCTGATGTAACAACTCTACTTTGCAGTAAGATATCTGAATAATGCTACTGCTATTATTTATGATAGATTGCAATGTTCTGGCGATCCCTTTTTCGAATTCTATAGTTATAGCTAGGGTAGTTAAAATAACCTTTATATAAACTTCTCTAGAGGTTTATATTTAATATTAACAATATAGTTTAGTTACCATTTTTTTTATAGGTATTACGTGTTCGAGGTACACTCGATAAAATTAATTAAACTAAAGTGATGAAGCAGTGGAAGCAGGATTTGGAAATAAGCTTAACCAGTTTGGCTGTATTTATTTATATAGTATATTTATTATTCACACAGATTTGTCAATGAGTTCTACGATTGAAACGTCATTTATGTAACAAGGTTAATGTTATTACAACCTCTATAACTCTAATGAAACATCAATCTGTGTGCTCAAGATTACTGTGTTCTAATGTTATTTCAGTGGAATATACTATTTGGTTTCCATTTTATTTCATGCCTACAATAACTATTCACAGCAGTCTATACTGTTTTGTAACAACCAACATCTTGTTGCCATGCAGATAAAGGGTTTCTGTGTGCAACCAAAAAACTAATTTCGTGTTTGAGGGAATCAGACCTGCCATGCTGTTGATGCTAACAAAAAATTACGCAGAAAATGAAAAGGTAAAGTAAATATATATTTCAGTCAAAAAAGCCAACACAAGAATCTTAACATATATTATTTGCAATGCTATGAATAAAAATAAAGTGCGTGCAAGTGCTCTAAAAGCGCAATCTGCTGCTCCAAAATGGTGTTTTGGCGTCTCCCAAAGATGCTTCAAAATGACTCGGGCCAATCACATTCTTGAGATGGGATAAATGTATAAATTCTACAAAGACAAATGTATCCTGCCAGGGATACATTTTTGTCTCAGTTCCGGGGTAAAACAGCGGAACGGCAGGCGGACGAAGAAAAGACGAGGCAGTTCACAACCCAGACATTCTTTCGGGTTATGAAGTGTGCCTGAACGCAAGACCTTTTGGACCGTACAAGTGGTTACGACAGACCTTCAGATATTGCGAATATTTCCAGCTTTGGAGATGTATCGATCTGTATATTACGAACGTTTTGAGGGTTAAAAGCTTAACAGAGAGATTAAAAAGTTAAAGACTAGATGCAATTGATTCAATTCGATCAAAATCAGGACTTTCGGGATATACTATCCCGAGAGATAGCCCACATACAATTGAAAACAAAGCGGGGGAAAATAAGAAAACTACGTTTCGGTGAGCGATAAAAGAAAAATTGAAAAATATGTTAGTTTTAGATTCTTTGACCTGCAAAACTTGTGATTGCAGGGCCCTGCAATTACTAGAAGTAGGCTATCTTTTTGGTATTTTTAAAGAAAATAGGAAATCGTTTCAGAATAGGGGTGGTTTATCTTTTGAGGGTGGGGCATTCCTCAGGTTGTTTCGGTAATTCAATTTGAGAAGGTTTATAAGCTTGCCTGATTTTTTAAAGTGCTCAAACAAATTTCTCATCTTCGATTTTCCCGAGACGTCTGAACGTTACGTCGCAAGGCTTAGACAGAAAAAAGACGGGCATCGCGGAGAAAGTATTATTACTCATTTGAGATCACAACCTTAAATACCCGTTCTAATACATGGATAAAGAAAAAATAAAACAATTAAAACAGAGACAACAAAACCACATTTCTCATGAAAAATGTGGTTGTGTTGTCCCTGTTTTAATTGTTTTATTTTTTCTGCATCCATGACTTAAACCAACACGCTCTTCTCCCAAGCATACCGTTCTAATAATTTTACTCCAGTGCACCTCTAGCCATGGAAACGTCCCCACCAACTCTGTTGACGAGGAACAAGCAAACAAAAACATACACTACAGTCTTTTGGCAGCCACGTTTCACGCATACGTGTTTCACTTTTTAATGACACCATAATAATAATGTGCCATTAAACGGAATATCATGCAGATCACAGGCAAAACACACCACCGCAGTTACAAACAGGAGGGTGCTTTAATTAGTCGGCTAACCACCTAGCACAACGTACGCACGTGCCTTTCATCTCCTTTACATTCACATACAAAGTAACTCTTCAGCACGAAAGACAACACCCCCCCCCCTCCCCCGGTCCCACCATAAAAAAGAAAAAGACAATGTAATGCCGAAAAAACGACTCCACCGAGATATATATCGTAACACGCCGAGTGACGCGCGCTCAAAGGAAAACTAATATGACGCGTGCTTCGCACAGTCTGATTGTCCGATAGCGAGAACAGCAAAAGCGTCGTCGGAGCCTTTACCAGCGTTTTATTGAAAAGAGTGTCGTCTTTGCATTCAACAGCAGCAACAGCGCGCGCAGAGGTCGGAAGAGAAGTTTTTGATGCTTGGTGATGCTTGTCTCGATTCGACTTACGCATTTATTTTGGGGGCGCTGTTTCATATTGCATAGGGGAATTGCTTTGTTCGCTTCGTTTCAGGGCTTACTCGTTCGGCTGGAGACTGCGGTAGCGCCGTGACACTTAGGAAGCAGCGAGCTCTTATCTTGAGTCTTTCGCTCGGTGTGCTCTGGTGTTTCCGATTTTCTGTTTTGTTCAGGAACCATGAACCTATTTTCTTTTCATTGGCTAGCTACACGCGCGTAGTTTTAAGAATGAGCTGTTCATATTTGTGAGGCGGATGAAGCGTGTCTTTTTCTTTATTTATACGAGTTAGTTAAAAAGGATTCAAACAGCGCGCTCCTCATGATGGTGTGGGCACGCACATACAGCGGCTTCCGAGAG
The DNA here is from genome assembly GCF_016920785.2 of Ixodes scapularis. Lineage (NCBI taxonomy): Eukaryota > Metazoa > Arthropoda > Arachnida > Ixodida > Ixodidae > Ixodes > Ixodes scapularis. The sequence goes on along the minus strand of NW_024609836.1, from coordinate 57,604,556 downwards.
AACATTTCTCCGCTCGACTCGATTAGCTGCTGAGAGCTTCGGATCGCGATATCCAACTCAGGTGCCCCGTCGTCGGCGGAACTTGTCGCACACTTGCATCAGTTCCGCGCAGTATCCCTCGCATAATATGGTTCAACTCACCATCGCATCGCGGACACTGCTGTATCATCTGGCTGCCGTATTGCCTCGAGAATGCATCACTTCGCGCTACCGCGAGGTAACCCTTTGCACGAGGGTAAAAAAAGAATACGGCGGAAGACCATCAGGGAGTCGGGGACTTCATAATAGAATGGTACCAGATTACAAAGACTGCTCCTCGTCTTCGGCCATATCTCAACTAAATAAAAAGTTACTGCTCTGACCAACCCTTTCAGACTATTTTAACCTCGAGTCTGAAATAACCGAAGACGCTACAATACGGTTTTTTTTTTCTTTCTGCTAAGCTGCCAATTATGCGTCATCAAAAGATGTAAGTGACGCACGAAATCCAGTGATTACGGTTCTGCTGTTTTATGGGCTCGGAAACCTCGCAGCGTCCAGGTTGTTTGCTCGAAACTAGTACAAAGGTTCGGGTTGTTTGTGATTTATTGTTGATATTTCGCGTTGTTTTCCTTTTCTTTTTTGGTGAAGTGTTCTAAGCGTTATTAAGGTTCGGCCGGGAAGAGCACAATGTATTCCTGCACGCAGCACGTCGTATAAATTTCATCAAATACCTTCTGGTCTGTATTTTGTTAGCCCTTCGTTATGGACTGAGAAAACACAGAAGTAGCTATTCTAATTTTCTCAGAATCAAGTATGTTCGAGGATCATAACCTACACGATGGCCGTAGTTCTAACACTTTTCGGGAGTCAATTAATTTGTTTTATTATTTCTTTTATAATTTCTTTACAAGCGCAGTTTGACAGAAGGCTACCGTGAAGTCGGGCTTAAATATTGTGGTTTCCGATATTAAGTGAAAATCCTTATTTCATATTGCTCATTGTAGTACGTTAATATCAAAATATTCATAATAAAAATATTTTGTCACACACATGTCACAAGTTAAAACTTAACTCCTAAGTTTATTCAGCAATCGCTCCATTTCTTACATCTGCTCTTATATTATCTCCCCGACGGGAACTATCTCTCAGGAAGACGCGAGGTGACTCTGTCCACTAAAGACGGGCAATTTGGCCAATGCAGTACGCCCAGCTAGTCCGTGGTCTTTAACAGCACCAGTGTCGGCGGTAACGCTTTTCTTTTTTTCAGTAACGTAGTAACGTACTTTTTTTTTTTTTTAACAGTAACGGGTAACGTATTTACGTTACTTATTCTGTAACTTAAGTTACGAAACGTTAAGTACGGTACGAGTTTTGGGTAACGTAATTTAACCCCAAAATGAAAAAAAGTACACTTGAAATTTTTACGCGCGTCTATAGACCAACACGAGGCCCTGACGTCACGCAGCTGCGGTGGCGCTGTCAACGGCACTGCGCATGCGCAGACGCTTCACTTCAGGCGAATTTGGTTTCTGCGCACGCGCAGTGCCCGCACCTTGTGTGGGCAAACGCGGGCTTGTTTGTAAACAACGTGTCGGTCTATACTTCGTTTAAGCTGAAGTCCAGACGTAGCCGACGCGACGTGCAGATGGAACCAATCACAGTGTCACAAGTGCACCATCGTGATGTTGGCCGTGTTTCAGTACGTGTTCTATCGTCGCTGAACCAATCATTAACAAAAAAAGGGCCAGTGACTTGCGCTTTCGATGTTGCTCGTGGCGTCGTCTGCGTCTGCTGGACTTACGCCGACACGAAATATATGCTCCAAGTCATTAATTATTGCACTCATTTCGCGTACCTTCGAAATGTTGTCTGTATTTTTCCCACGCAAAAAGTTCCACATAAAGAAAACGCCCACGTTTTTTTTTTATTATTTTTGTTTTAGTGTCAAAAACGCTGTAGCCAAAAACAAGAAGAGCAGTTACCGTTAAGTTATAAATAAAATGGCACGCGAAAGTAACGTGCATTACTTTTTACCGATAACTGTAATGGTGACGCGTTCCTTTTATTTCAAGGTAACGAGTAACGTATTTCGTTCCTTTTTTTTTTCTTCTCTTCAGTAACGCCTACAACACCGAGACGCGATTCCAAGAACACACTCAGGTTGGAGGTCTCGTCCATGAATAGTAGCCTATTATTTTAATGACGCAGGTATCATAAAGGAAAGCAATGTGCACTACCGTGTCTCCCACCCCTCCCCTCCCCGCGATGTTGACTTAGTGTGTAAGGTCTCCTTGCCATTACCACCTATCAACTCCTGACCTAACGCCACGTCATCTCCTTTCTCAAACTGTACACACATGACGCAAGGTCAACAAGCGATTGGTGGAGGCGGTACGTACACCTTCTGGTGCACTGTCAGTGAAGCGGAGGATGTCCCAAAATAAGAAAAACAACATGAAACGAAGGAGAAAGGGTGCGTTTACACGCCCACAGACCGTCGTGCGGAACCCAGGAGTGTGTCTACTGACGGCAGACCGGCAATAAATATATTTTACGACGCCGTGACAGCGTTATTCCCGCGCGCGCATACACGGCCGACCGCTTTGGACTCTCTCGCGCCTCGCTCGGCTCGTGCGCGACGTGCGGGCGCAGATATTTATTGCCCTGACCTCCCCATTAGGAGCGACCACCGGTTTACGGCATCGACCGTTCGCGGAAGCTGGGTTTCGGCTGTTTTCATCGCCGTATTTTCTTGCGTCTTTCTTTGTTGGGTTTTTCGGGGCGCCGGACATTATACGAAGTTTGGACCACACGGGTCTTTGAACTGGAGGGAATTCGTCTGAATTGGAGTTAATGACATATGAATTCGCAATTATGAATGTTAAAGAATCCCATGTATTGCTATAGCCATCACAGTTACCCCCTTAACTGTTTATTGTTTGTTTGTAGCAGTTTTCTTTCATTTTATGCTCAATTTTTTTTTTTGTATTGCACGTCTGGCACGAGCTTCGCGTGTCTCCGCAATCGGTCGCTATGTTTAAAAAACACGTGCTGCCATCTCTGAGCAGCGCAGCAAACTAAGCTGTGAACGAGCCTGTTCATGCTTCTTCTTTGCAGCTCTTGATGTTTGATGTGGCCCGGGGCAGCATACTTGGTCGTCCGTTGTTCAGTTATATAAACGATCTAATCAATATTTGAAATGGATCGCGTTTTATCATGTATACAAGCGACGCCAGTGTATTTCTGACTGCGTCAAATGGACGAACTCATAATCAAAGGAAACTTAGTTTTAGAAAAGTTTCTATCGCGGTCAGAAATTATTGGTCTTAATATAAACACTGAAAAATATAAATCAATTGTTTTCAGGCCTTAAATAAACACGTTACTGGTAATTATGACTTAAAGATTGGTACCGATCAGATTGTAGCAGTCGAACAGCACACAACGCTAAGTGTCCTTTTTCCAGAACATATGTAATGGGATAATCACGTAAAATACCTAGTTAAAAAAAAAGAAAACTGTCAAGCGTTGTTGGAGTAATATGTTGCAGTCGCTCTTTATTGCCTGCAAATATTAAAATGCAGATTTATCGCTCTCGGTTTAGTTCACAAAGTAACAATTGCCATTTGGTTTGGGTACAACGACTAAACGTAATGTTAACAAACTCACGGTGCTCCAAAAGAAAATTATGCCTTTTATTGCAAACATGCCTTACGAGACTCATACCGAACTATTATATTCGAAATCCTGTATAACTGCTTCTGTATACGTGTACAATTTGCAATGTTCTTATTCTTTTTCAACTAGAGGTTTCTTTGTCTAATTTATCCCACTTGACAAATCGTGAATCTTCTATCTATATCCGACGCAGAGACTTCTGGAATGTGCGTCATGTTCGTACCAGTTACACACTACAGTCAATTGCTCATAACCTGCCTAGATTACTTGGCAAGTTGATTATAGACCGCATTGATATTTACTGTTTAACACACACACACACAAAGATGCACGTGCGTGGTTTGTTCGGACAAATTATGTTGTAAATTGTTTTTCATTACCATGCCTTATAAGAGCAGGGGCAGCAGACCCAGTCAAGCTACCTCGAGGAAGCTTTTTGTCTGGTGCCCCCAGCACAATCGTGTTGAAATAATCAAGTTGAAATTCAAGTTCAAGCCTGGGTCGTCCAAACAGCCAAGGGGTGACGTAGGGTTCGTGGACGAGCTACACTCGTCATAAAGGGTTAGGGACCCCCTAAGCTGAGACTGCAGCCATAGATACAAACGCGAGCTAGCCCGCCCTCCTGGCTTTGAGACACGCCGCAGCCTCCTATATAGGGAGTATTCACTGGCGGCCATATCCGATTGCGCTGCTGCTGAGCGCGTGCTGACGGCGAGCTTTCGCAGTCCTTTTGGAGCGTGCATTTAGCACCATCAAGGTTGCCGGTCTTAGCAGGCTATTCATGAGAGCTCGTTCTGAGCATGCGCTCTAATACTCGCCGTCAAATATGGCGTCCAGTGAATACCTCCTATACTCACGATGCTTTGCAGTTTGACGACGGAGCCATAGAGTGCCCGGTCGCAGGTTTGGAGCGCGAATATCTGGTAGCACAGAGCATTTCTCGGGGAAGCTGGACGTCAGCGCACAGTTTTTGCAGTGACGAGGACCCGAAACCTGGTTTTCAAACCCGACGAGAAAAAAAGCGGTAGCGCGAGGAGCACGAGCAGACATTCCATCGCTCGGGAGAAGTGTGTTTCGGCGTCTCGCCGCAGCGAGGAGCCCATCGCGTGGCTCTCATAGAGCAGCTGCTCTATTTAGATCTGAGCTGGAGCCATTTTGAACCCTTGAAATACTTGCTTTCAAGCTGCACGCAGGTATTGTGCCACGAACGAAATCAACTCGGAGCAACGAAGTAGCTATACGTTGCCCTGTCAACGGTTACCGCATCTCTTTAGGCTTAGGAACGGCCAGAATCAGGGACGATCTTTAAAATGGGAAGAGCCCGCCGGTCATTGTTTGTGACTTGAGCGAGATAAAGCAAAGGGAAAGCCGGTTGCACCATTAATTGGCAATGAAATTGGCTAATACTGCAGCGACCATGGCGAATTCGCTCCGAAGCGAGCGGAAAGGCACCGCCATGTTTGCCAATGCAACCCGGCCGCAAGCAACTGGGGGCCACGCTATTACAGTGGAGCTGTTAAGGGCTAGGTTCCCCAGGATCATGTCCAGTTTGCCGACACAAACCTACCTTAGGGTGCCTGCATGTCTGTCTGTCTCAGGGTGAAGACATCCATTGTTGTACTGAATGTGCCAGCACGTGATGCTCTCGAGCACTCGGTGCGTGACATGGGTGGTAAAATGGCGTCCATACATTGGCCAAAGCTACGCGCTCGAGCTGAGTGTCACCGGATTGCGCGCACTTCAAAATGCATAAAAAGAGAATTGGGCGGAAAAATGGCTGAGATGTCACCACTCAAGCAAAAGCGCGCGTGTGTATGAAGGCACTCTAACCTACCTGGACAGCTACCGCCATCTATAAGCGCGGTGGCAAACACACAACCCGTATGGTTGCCGCCGTCGCTCGTAGATGGCGCCAACCTTTCCAGCTATCATAGAAAAAGGATAGTTGGGCGGCGCGTTGGGTGGAAAGTGGAAAGGCTAAACGATTTTTATCTATTGAATTTTACGTTGCGGGCGAGTGCCAACCCAAAACCCCAAACGGAGTTTGGGTTCTGCGCATGCGCAGTGGTGAGCCCCTATTTCTTTGGGGCCCCCAAGCTTTGGGGCGCCATATTCTAAAACTCTCTATTAAGCCCTGCCGTTTCTTACTTTGTCAATGAGAACGGCAAGGCTTATTACTCTTCACGCTTCTCGCTGCCTGCTTACTTCTTCGCCGTTTATAATGCAACGCTGCAGTCTCATTGGCTCTGGAGAAATGATGGGAAGTGATCGACACGACGACGGAGCTGCGCGGTTCGGCTCTGTAATGTAGTGACAAGTTTCACTGTTTTAGCTATGTTTAGCGGACTTTGTGTTTTGGTTGTCAACCTTGTTATCTGTTTGTTACCGGATCAGCAAAGTAAAACCTACCAGTCGTAACCAAGACCGCGATGTGTTCGGCTCAAGTCATTACAATTGGCGACGAGAAACTAAGCCTAAACGGCGACGTCCGTTAGAGAACAAAGAAATACCCACGGCGGCAGAAGCGGCCACAGCGACGGCACAGCGGCGGCAGTATGACAACCAACGGCATCGGAGAATACCAGCTCGGAACAGGGAGCGCATGGGAAGAGTATGTCGAAAGGTTGGAGATGTACTGCGTGTGTCACAAGCTGGCTAGCGAAGAACAAAAGCGCGCGGTTTTGCTCAGTTGCTGCTGTGCTGAAACGTACTCGCTCATAGTTACGCTGGTAAAGCCTAGTCGTCCGACGACAGCGAACTATGCCGACATTGTGGCAGCAGTGAAGTCGCACATGCACCCGCGGCCTTCCGAGCTCTACGCAAGATTCAAGTTTTACAAACGGAATCAAGCGGCGGGGGAAAGCATCGCTGACTACGTGACAGCTCTCCGCAAGCTAGCGGGCGACTGTGAGTTCGGGGACAAACAGTTGCCGCTCGATGTCATGCTCCGTGATCGCTTTGTGTGTGGAATTCGCAGCGAGGCGATACAACAGAGGCTGCTCGCCGAACACAAGTTGACGTTCGACGCGGCGTATGACTTGGCGCTCACGGCGGAAGCCGCAGCCAGGCAGCTGAAGGACATCAACGAGGATCGAAGGACGGTCGTGGAAGGGGACGCCAGCGTGCATGCAACCGCAGAGAAGAGCTCGCCTCACGAAAAGAAAGAGAGTTGCTACCGTTGTAATGGTAAGCATCTTCCAACTTCATGCAAGTTCAAGACTTCGACATGTTATAAGTGTCAGAAGCTAGGGCACATCGCGGCAGCGTGTCGTTCGAAAAAACAGGCGGTGAAGCCAGCTACGGGAAGCAAGCGTGGAAACGCAAAACAGGTGCACGAAGTGGATGAGTTATTCTCCGTCTGCGAGCTAACCGAGGCACCAAAGAAGTACATGGTCGAGGTTTCCATTGCAAATGAGCAAGTCACTATGGAAGTGGACTCTGGTGCATCCTGTTCGATAGTCAGAGAAGACACGTTCAGGAAAATTGAAGCAAGCTCAAGAAAAAAGATTCCTATCGTGGAATCGAGCACCAAGCTGGTCACATGGTCCAGTGAAACGCTGCCGACCCTCGGTAAAGCGATGGTGGACGTCGTGTTCAGAGATCACGTTGCAACATTACCGTTGCTAGTGGTCGGAAGGCAAGGCAACAGTTTGTTGGGCAGGAACTGGTTTCCAGCGTTGGGGATTGGAGTGCAAGGCATCCAACAGCTGAGTAGCTCCGAGGAGGACCTAACGGAAGCTCTTCAGGAGATTTTCGGCAGCGACTTGCCAGGATTCACAGGAGCACCCCTTCACATTGAACTGAAAGACACCGCTGAGCCGAAGTTCCTCAAGTGTCGTCCAGTGCCATTTGCTCTTCGTGAAGACGTCAACAACGAGCTGGACCGCCTCCAGAAGCAAGGCATCTTGGAGCCTACCCAGTATGCCAGCTGGGCGACGCCACTGGTAGTGGTAAGAAAAACAGACGGGTCCCTGAGACTGTGTGGGGATTATCGAAGTACGGTGAACAAGGCAGTGAAAAGCAATGTTTACCCTCTACCGACCACCACCGAAGTGTTTGCAGCAATAGGCACCAGCTGCATCTTCACAAAACTCGACCTCACGCAGGCCTACCAGCAGCTGACGCTGGACGATGAGTCTGCAGAGCTCCTCACAATGAACACCTTGGAAGGACTTTACAGAGTCCGACGACTGCCTTTCGGTGTTTCGGCAGCGCCGGGACTGTTTCAGCGTGTCGTCGACAGTCTGATCTCTGGAATCCCTGGTGTTGTGGCGTACCTGGATGATATCATCATCTCGGGAAAAACAAAACAAGAGCACAACGAGCGTGTGGAGGCTGTGTTGCGACGGTTACAAGACGCCAGACTGAGGGTCAACAAGGACAAGTGCCAGTTTGGCAAGACAAGCATAGAGTACCTTGGACACAAGATCGATGCTTCGGGGATTCACCCAAGTGCCAGCAAGGTTGCAGCAATCCACAGCGCTCCAGCTCCAACTAACAAAAAAGAACTACAAGCCTTCTTGGGCATGGTGAACTTCTACAGTCGATTCCTGGAAGGGAAGGCAGAGGTTGCAGAGATTTTGCATCGCCTGCTAGACGACGGGCGTAAGTGGACCTGGACAAGGGAACACCAGAACGCTTTTGAAAGCTTCAAGAAACTGCTGACTTCCGAGTCACTTCTGGTGAAGTACGACACCAGTCGTCCTCTGGTTGGTGCTATGCTGTGACGCCTCACCAGTGGGGGTTGGAGCAGTGTTGGCACACCAAGCCAACGACGGGAATGAGCTTCCTATCGCATATGCCTCACGTACTCTTGGCAAGAGCGAGCGGAATTATGCACAAATCGACCGAGAAGGTCTTGCCGTTGTCTACGGGGTTAGACACTTTCACCAGTATCTGGCAGGAAGAAGTTTTACGATCATAACAGATCATAAGCCGCTACTGGGATTGTTTGGCACAGACAAGCGCATGCCTGAGGTCCTGTCACCTCGAATGCTACGGTGGACACTCCTGTTGAGTGCGTACAATTACCAGATCAAGTACCGGAAGGGTCAAGACAACTCTAACGCGGATGGTCTAAGCCGGCTGCCACTGCCTGGAGATGTTGACGAACCAGCACCACCCGGTGACATCCTGTTGCTTGAAGCCATCCAGTACCCTCCACTTCTGGCTACTGACATTGCGGGCTTGACTGGAAAGGACACCGTGCTCTCAAGGGTGAAGCAGTGGGTGCTCAGCGGATGGCCCGATGACAGTTCTGGTGGAGACTTCGCACCATTCGAAGTGAGGCAAACAGAATTGTCAGTGCATCGAGACTGTTTGTTATGGGGTAACCGTGTCGTGATCCCCAAGGCGGCAAGGAGCCAAGTCCTACAGCTCTTGCACGCAAATCATCCTGGAATGACGGCGATGAAGGCAATGGCTCGTAGCCTAATCTGGTGGCCGAAACTCGATGAAGAGATAGAGGAGTTTGTGCGCTACTGCGACAGGTGCCAAGCCAACTGTCAGAGCGACCCCAAGGCACCAGTACACTTCTGGATTAAACCAGAGCAGCCCTGGAGCAGGTTGCACGTCGACTTCGCAGGTCCAGTTAAGGGCGAGGTCTTCTTGGTGATCGTCGATGCTTATTCCAACTGGGTGGACAGCTGCCTGGCTAGGGCTTCCGCCGTGAGCGCCAAGTCATACTCCGCGTCGAACGTCAACTTGTGTTCGAATTGTAATGACTTGAGCCGAACACATCGCGGTCTTGGTTACGACTGGTAGGTTTTACTTTGCTGATCCGGTAACAAACAGATAACAAGGTTGACAACCAAAACACAAAGTCCGCTAAACATAGCTAAAACAGTGAAACTTGTCACTACATTACATCCCTCCCCTCTTAGTAAGGTGCACAGTCTCGTTAGTTAATACACATAAGGTCCCAATCTGGAGACTGGTCGACGCAGTCTTGATGATCTTCGAGGAGGAGGACTTGTCGGCTGGTCATGGACCTCTGCATTTGGTGAAGGCACTTGTTCCATTGGCTCTTGACGACAGGTGATGGGTGGCAGTTGAACAGCCTTGTCCCGGCTCGTTGGGTTGATGCTCACGTCCAGCCAAGCCTTGCGCAGCTGGTCACGGTGGCGTCGATGAGTCTCGCCGTTCTCCTGCTGCACTTTGTACGAGACTGGGCCCATTATGGCAACCACCTTTGCTGCTTTCCATCGCGGGCCAGGGATGAAACTTCTCATGTTAGCGTGCACATCAGTTGGATCGTTGAGCCCCGTTTAGGTGTCGCACGCTCGCTATATACAACGCTGTCAACAGACAGTAGGGAGTTTTCGTAGATTTTTTTTTTGCCGTCCCGCAAGGCCCTCCGCAACCCGCTACGATAGCGAGAACTCCAGTGTCAAGGCTATCGGCGCGCAGGCGCAGTAGCAACTTCTTCGTTGCGGAACGCTTAGCGGAGGGGGCAGCCCGGTCTACGAAAACTCTCTAGTTTTAGTGGACCGTACGCTATAGCTTTGCGTACGCAAGGAAATTGCGGGTCGTGAGTGCGCATGTGCAGAACGCAATAGAAGGACTGGCGTATTGCGTACGCACGCAACGCTCGGGATTTTGCGTCGCGGGCTAGCGGGCTTTGCGGGATGCTCTCGAGAAATCTCGGGCCCAACGAGAGCGCCAGTTTCAAGATGGCGGTTACCTCGACTGGCGCAGCCATTGGGCGCAGCAGGGGCGACGTGGTGTCCTATACCTCCATGCTGAAAAGCACCAGACGTCATGTTCGCACTTGCAGTCCGTAGTCCCACAAGTCACAGGCTTACCTACTAAGAATACATGTACGAAATCGTTTTAACGCCGTTTTTTATTTAATTTGAAAAAAAAGAAAAAGAAAAAAAAACTGTTGCAACTCACCGATTATTTTGTTTGCTTGAATGACGAATGTTCCAAACTACCTAGTACGTACGCATTCTTCGGGATATTTGCTCTTATAACTCCGCGCAGAGAAAAAATGCACTCACTTCGTTTTTAATAGAAACGCATTGCCGGATGTCAATTTTCGACTGGTTGCGGTCTGCTTCAATTTGCGACAGCACACTAACGCCATTTGAGCCTTTAGCGTACATTATAATAACTCTATGGGTCTACCCACTTATCATTTGAACCCGAGCTCGGCATTCTGACGTCCCCGCCCGCGCTCTTGTCTCTTCTTCTCCTTTAGTTTCTGGGCGCAGAGAGCTTCAGCTATCTCCGCTGGGTGGCGGCACCCAGTGATTGTTTCTACAACCGCACCTAGTTGCAGCATTGGCGTAGAGATGGCGCCACCCATACATCACGAAGAACAACTGTCGAAGTTGCCGCGTTTCATTCACTTTCCAGCCGTACGCTGATGACGCCAGAAGGGGATGATATGATAGGACAGATAACTGACACCCAAACTTTTCCGAGGTTTATTTCTAGCTAACATTTGCTAACATCTTAAATATTTATTGCTTTTAGCTAAATATTGGAGAGCCTCGTGTGGCTTTTTCTAACGCGAACGCTATGCGGAGCGCAGGTCCGCCTGCTTCCCAGCAGGCGTTGTGGTGACGTCAGAACGCCGAGCAGTGATTAGTTCTGATTGAAGGATAGTGGGTAGACCTCAAGGCAGCTAGCATTAAAATCTACCCACAGTACTTCAATCAGAGCCAATCAGAGCTTGGGGTTCTGACGTCACCACGAACCCTGCAAAAGAGGCAGACGAACTTGCGCTTCACGTAGACAATTAAAATACTCGAGTGCCTGCTTTCCCTCGGGGAACACAGGAAGGTAACCACTGTGAGCTACAGGGGCAGCTCGGAAAATGTCGAGAATATAATAACAGAATATATGCTTAGATTTGAAATAAATTCCGGAATGCGACACTCACCCATGGGGTTTCACATGGTTACGACAACGGCAGTTTATGTTTAAAAGTTTATGCGTAGTTTAGTCTGCATAATATAGTCCGCGTATTATACACGTCTAAAAATTGAACTTTTACGTGGTGCGGACTACTACCGACAGGTTTAGTATCTTCGATGATTAGAATTTCAAGAGTGTTTAACGGAACGAGACGTCGTGGGTTTTTCGAATAGATAGTAATAATAATCTTTATTTTATGTGTTCATAAACAGATCATGTTTTTTGTGTGGTACGCAACATATTTTCAGAAATAAGACAGCAAAGCAAACACATCAAAATAAAACTACACAGAAGAAAATGTGCTGAATGCACAAAGCATGCACAAGCACAAGTTCACTTCACCAAACTATGCAAGTAATATGTCCTCAAGATTATGACTAACAGTTGATATGCCACTAAATATGTCTAGCCGTGAAGAATCGATCTTGTTGAAATCCGCTTGCCTTCCTATAAACGGTGATTTGACAAAGAATGTGAACGGGTAAAAAAAGGCTGCGACTATAGCTCGAACATGATGGGGCATGGAAGCAAACCGAGCTTAACACGACAGGGGAGTCGGCTATCCAATTCGCAACCTTATACAAAAATAAGATATCCCATTAACGTCGTCTATCAAACAGAGAAGATAAACCGAGCTTCGAAAGCAGCCCTTCGTAACTGTAGTACCACTTACGTCTAAAGAATTGATCGTAAAAAATAGCGATAGAACGATTTTGAACTCGCTCGATAGAGCATGATGCAGTATGACTTAAGGAATTTCAAACAACGAAAACCACGAAGAAAATTGTCTGGTGGAGCAAGAAAGTGCTTCGAACGTTCTAAGGGAGTCATTACAATTTGCAAACACATTTGTGATTAAAGTTCAACGCCGCATCTATAAAGACTCCAAGATCACGAATAACACTAACACGCTCAATGACGTTGTTGCCGGAAACAGAGCAAAATGCAAGTGGGTCTCGTTTTCTACTAAGAGTAACTGTTTTTGTCTTCAATTCGTTCAGCAAGAGGTTATTATCCTGAACCCACTTAGCCACTTCACACACATCATTCCGAAAAAGTGAGCACTCAGAATGCGAATGAACCTGACGAAACGGTTTTATATTATCTGCAAATACTGGCACTTTAGAATTTCTAACCGAAAACACAATGGAAGACTATTCGGTCCAATTAAATAATCATTTCTGGTACCATTACTTTTAACTGTTTATTCGAATTCAGATTTAAAGGGTTACACTGATTACGTAAGAGAATACACGAGAATGGGCCATCAGCAAAGCGGTGCGTCGGGCTCGCAGCCTCGGAGAGGAACGCTCGTCCGCAGCCCGTTCCGTTTGTCTGCGGGAGAGAGAGGCCGTGGCTCTTGGAAGCCCGAGTCTCGCGTTATTTGACGGAGGGGCCCGGAGTTGGGGGCTCGGGGGGCCTGTCTGGGGACCGCCAACCAGCTTCTGTCTGGCCCGTGTCTTGCGGCAAAGTTGTCGCCGCTAACTACAATGCCATCAACAAAGCGCAAAAACAGAAGAAGTCCTAAATTGCTTCCTGGGGAACACCTGAAGACGAAAAGAAGGGTTCGGACATAAATCCTGAAACACGAACGAAATTCGTACGACTGCAGATATAACTTCTAGACCACCAACAGTACGTCGAACAGAGCCCGTAATCATTCAGTTTACGCAAAAGCATATCGAGATTTACTCAATCAAATGCTTTTGACATTTCACAGTATATCACGTCAATTTGTTGGTGACCATGAACAAATTACACAATGTAATCCAGAAATGTGCAAAGATTTATTTTTGCGAACTTTCCTCTCATAAAACCGTGCTGTTCGGGACAAATCTTTTGATGGTAGTATTTATAAAGGCGTTCGTGAAGCGTCATTTCAAAGACTTTAGAGAAACTGCGAAGTAAAGAAACTGGGCGATAATTTTTGACTTGGCTACAATCTCAAGACTAAAAAATTGGCATTATTACAGATTGTTTTGAAGATAGACGGAAATTTTTCCCAACTGTAACGACATGTTAAAAATGTTCAACAACACGGGAGACAAATATTCAGCGCAGCCTTTTTACAGTAAAACTGTGAATTCCGTCTACGCCAGCAGACAAGCTTGGCTTCATTTTTCTAATGCGTGTTTTTATTTCTAATTCATCTATGAAGACAAAAGCAAGAATATCGAGTGTTCTTGCGCAAGACGAAACACAATTCGCGTTGGATTCAGATGAAAAAAATGATCTGAAATTCTGGGCAAATATCTTTGCGACTTTCTCAGGATCCGCCGTACAGCCGGAACTGCCACGTAAAAAAAGAACACTATCGCTATGTTTGTGTCTTTGAGAGGTTACGAATTTCCAAACGTCTTTGGGGTTAGAGTACATAGCATACTCGGTCTCAGATACATGAACTTTTTCATCGCTCTTCAACTGCAATTTTGCCAAAGAACGACACTCACTGAGCTATAAGAACCATTTTTCCAAACCCGTTTTTTTTAAAAGCCTGGGATAGTGCAATTTCTTTCGCAGACAACACCATAAAAACTATGAAGGGTATTTGCTTGACCGTGGAGCCCTCTTGGGTATAAAAGCCTTCATGGCGCTCTGCAGTAAACGCTTCAGTCACTGAGTCGACACATACGTTTCTCGAAATCGGATTCCAGTCATAACTTTGGAGATAAGAGTACAGGCTAAATTAGTCACCTTTGCTGTATAAAAAGTAACTCTCGCTACGAAAAATATGCTGACCAGGCGGAAAGGAAAATAAAACCACAAAAGGAGGATAAGAATTATCAACTGGACCTATACTGTCAATCGTCGAAGACACCATGTACAAACAAGGTCAAGTACGTTACCTGCCGAGTTTTTATTCGTATTGCACCGTTCGAACCCGTTAATATATATGAAATCTAATAGATTAGCGCCTTTGAACTGCAAGCACTGCAGTCTTTCCAAACATGATCAAACATCCTGTATATTCCAGAGATTTTGAAATCACCATATATATGTACACGAAAGTTGGAAACGTTTAAGCTTATATCCAACGTTTTTAGATGTCCCATAAAAAATTATAATTAAATTCGGGTTGAATCTAAGAGTTCTCAATTAAATGGTTGGCGCCATCTTTAGATGCAATCTCGAGCCACACATATTCAGAGTAAGACAGTTCAGCTTGCCCGCTACGCGCCAAGTTTCGCACTTCTTATGAAACTGTAAACGATCATTTAGGACATAAGGTGTGCACCAAGTACACAAATTTTCTCGTATTCTCTCCCTCACTCCTTTCATCTTTAACAGGTTGAACAACTACGTTGAATTAATTTGACTGCATCCTGAACTATTTTGACTTCCTGTTAAACTACTTGGAGTCAATTTCTAGTTCAATTTATTATTGATTTCGTAGTTTTCAATGGGTCAGAAAAATAATTTGCTTAACGCGAACGTACCGCCGCCACACCAGTGTATTGAAAAGGAAAATAAAACGAGGAAAGTTCGCAGCTTAGCCCTCCACCTTAACCGCCGTACGGTCACGCCATCTATACATCCCATTTGAAAGCAAAAGAAGGAAGTCTTCCCCCCGCTTCTCAAATGCAAGCATTGTTTGTAACACCGCTCCAGAGAGGGCGATCGAGTCGGAAACCCTGCCGCCATCTACCGGCCAGGCCAAGAAGCATTTCAAGAAGAGGGTTCATGGCGGGAAAGAGAGGCTGCGACACTTGGGGCAAATACTGAAATTTCGAGGGAAAATTTGGCCTAATATATTTTGGTGATTTAAGAATATTTCGGTGAGTTATCCCGCTCTAGGAGAGTATGGCGTCAGCACGGAGAACTCAGTTATTCTTTCCATTTCCACGTGGGTATTATATTTAACAAACAGAAACAAAACCGTGTCCGAAAATCAACATTCCAGTCGGTTTCGGAAGTAATGAGGGCACCCAATTTCTACGAATTGAATTATTTCCAACTGTATATATTTTTTGTTGTCCGCAAACCTCCGTGCCACTTAATTTTCTTTCTTCATCCCATTTACGTATAATCTCATTAAACTTTGATAATTTTCAGTAATCACTACAGATGGTGGCACAATAAAAAAACAACTGCACATATTAGTGAGATGGAGAAACGCTAACTGGTGGTCAGGCGCAGACCTGTACGTAATCCGTTACAAGTAACGAAATTAGTCGTAATCCCTTACATTTATCAGTAATTTTTTATGGGAATAATTACATACTTAACAAAGCAATTGTAAAACAATTTTTTTGCTTATTTACGTAAGGGAATGATTGTAATCTGTTACATTTCGTCTGTGTTCACGTGGAAAATCGGGAATATATAAGACACCAACAAAAAAAAAATCATAGAAAAAGTTTTTTTCCTATTTTTAAAAGAATTTCATTGTCACTTGTGTGAATAAAACTCAAGCTCTGGCGTTCTTCAGATGCTGAAAATCTTACTTCAAAGCACCTAAAACCTCTTTTCAGATTTTCTTTTTTGTATGATTTGGATGTTCGCGAGTTGTAACTCGTCTGCTCGCTAACCCACGGCGAAGAGGGAAAAACACTGATACAGAAAGCAGGACGCCCGGTGCAAACAATATTAGGCGAACTCCCAAAATCACGGTTTCCCTGAAGAAAAAAAAAAAAAATAAACTGTCAAAGTGTACGCGAGTTGGTGTAGTGGATCTGTGCGCGACTTTCCTTTTTATCAATTCTCTCCTTCTTTGTCTTCGAAGACGCGGAGAGGACACAAAACGATCGTCGACTGAGCTGCCTCCGAAAGCTCGAGACAATTAGCAATACCCTCCTTGGTTATAACTTATGGGGACTACGACAGGTATGATGTCACAACAGGAGGGGACGCTTCGCTTTACGCCGAAGAAAGTTCAACACAAAAATTGACTGAAAAAGATTTGACGTTAACTTTCATGCTGCTCAAAAGATATTAGAACACTTACCTTCTTTGGGAGATCCGAATGTTTATTTGATTTTGTGCTGCTTTTCACATAACCTTCCAAAAGCTTCAGGTTGCCTACATCCGCAAACCCTTTCCGTGCGTCATGTGTACTTTTTAGAATACCAGGACACGTTGTCGGTAATATATGGCAGCTTTCAGCGATGGTGGCACTGCGGTGTAAGACTCACCCTCCCTACCTCCTGAACGATTTGGCTTCATAACGGATGTGCTTGCATACACCTCCCAGACGTGAAAGTATGAGGTAGACTCTTATATAGCTCGTATTTCACTAAATTTGAATTACTTGTGCCGTTGTGGAAAACGCTGCCGTTGACTCACCTTATATTTAGCTGAAGAACACTAAGCTGTGGTACGGCCGATCCGTGCTACATGCGTTTTGAACGGCATCAATAAACGGTGGTCAGGGCTTACGTGCGTCGACATTTTCGTTTTAATAGGCATTATATTTTATTTTCTGAGGGATCCTCTGATATGTTTTAGGTTATATATCCAAAAAAGCCCCATCCTCTTCTTAACCCACGTCTCAACCAAAGCACGACATCTGTTCAGAGCTAATGGAAGACTGACTTAAAAACATAGTCAATAATTTAATTGTTTATGGTAATTACCGTGTCTTGCTATTTTCTTGCACCACCGATTGGTGATATTTTCCGGCTCAAATATGTTAATATAATATGGTCACATACATTGATTTTATTCGAGGTTTAATTATCTGTATTACAATGTTTATTGCTTTGCGATTCCAACAACGTCAAACACTGCCGGTAGCAACGAGCCTTTGCGCTTTCACCAGGGCACAAAGCTGTTCCATCTTTTCTCAAGAAGAACACAATGCAGTGCGCCAGGCATTCGTGAGCGCCTGATTTGAAAGGGTGTTCAGCTCGGCGGATGACATCTTCACTCAGAAACGAGGCAAGACGTCCGACGAGACTTCCCAGAGTCAGCTGTTGCTCAAGGTGCAAAGATTTACTGGTGGCAACAGTAAGCGCTTCTATAACACTCTCGTGTTTTATGTCTTACCCTATGACGGTAAGGTAGAAACTTACGCCGCGAAAGTAAGAGATTACGTTTTGTGGTAACGGTCACCTACTTTGATGGAAAAGCAATTGTAACTGTATTTAGTTACAATTTAGACTTGTGTAGTTTTAAATGTAATTTCTTATTATTATCTTTTGTAAACTGAGCGATAACAATAATGTTGTTTGTATGAGTTTTTACAGCCGGAAGTTAGTCAGCCTCAATGGCCGTCTGGAGTCTTAAGCTGGATATGAGAAATTTAGCCAGTGCAGTACGACCGCTAGCCTGGTGTCTTTTAACGTGCACCACGCAGTAGTGGCACACGACCGCACGCCGGTACGATGCTCGTCCAGTTCGAAACGGGCAGGGGCGGGGATTGAACTCAGGATCTATGGGTTCTGCAACGCAAGCTTTCGCTCCACATGCTCCGTGCTGATGTGCGCTAGCCCCCTCGGCCACCGATCCGACCGATCCCCCAGGTGAGCTATCTGTTTCATATATATGAAACGAATGGTACTCCGTTTCCCTTCAAGTCCGACGGCAGCCGACGCTACAAGCCAATAGAGTCGATCAAGAAGTGCGAAATCCAACACTGTGCGTGAGTGTTGTAACCGGTAGTTAAATAAATCAATCAATCAGTCACACCCACGAAGATGGTGAGCATCGTGACGATGCGCTTTTTACGCCGCTTGATTGGCTCCACTAGATCACGGCTTCGACTGAGGTCGAACTCAAAGTAAAACGGAGAATGAATGCATTATATTCCTAACGAGCGTGTTGGTAAGATGTACTAGATAACAGAAAGTATAAAACAGAGAGAGGACGAAACACAGACGAGTACATTCTTTCAACTCACAACACTTTGTTGTGAGTTGAAAGAATGTACTCGTCTGTGTTTCGTCCTCTCTCTGTTTTATACTTTCTGTTATCTAGTAATGAAGGCATGTTGTCGTCTTTTATCCCAAGGCCTTATCACGCGCAAAGCGCAAACCTTGAACTTTACAATTCCTCGCTCTCGTCTTTTTGGATTGGAAGGCAGCAAGCTGGTCTATAACACAGCACCGAAATCGGTGTAGACTCAGCATGCAGTCGCCGGCCGACAAAGTGGGGAGCAAGTGGGGTACGTACAGTCACGAATAGAGTTCCCAAAAACACAAAGTTGTGATTTCATTCTTTTTCCTTCTGCCATTTCACAATTCCGCCGCCCTAAGGTCGGTAGTGTTTAGGCTTATTCCTGCACCTTATTTGCCTTACATACGGCTTTCTATTTAGGTGGTGTCCTAAACACATCAGGCAGAAAAGAACGCAATGATAAATGATTGACAATTCACAAACTCTACGGGACTATAGAAGAGCGATCTGCATGTTTCCAAATACAGTGATTCCAGTCGAAATCTAATCAAGCGTAGTAGAGTCTCAGCGTAGAAATAACGGGAATCCAAGTTCCGAATGCCCTGTACTTTTGTTGCACCGCTGAAACTGGAGCCACAAACTGAACGTTTGCAAGCTCCTATCTGCTAGCTAGAGCTCTCAGTTAGGTGCGCTGTTAACGCAACTGCCTGTCACGCACCACATTACAATGGAGAGTGCGTCGCTCTTAATTTAGATGTGGCTGGAATTACTCGTTGTCGAACTACGAATGTACAGGTAATTTCCCGGGGACTCGGAATTCCCATTAATTATGGCGAAACCCGCTCCGTTCTTTCCATGGAACCGTTCGACGACCACACTAAGGAAAAGACTGATGCAGCCATACAATGTCCTTACGTCGCGTGGGTTACAAAAGGCGAAACCGGAGACGTGGTTTTGACGAAGACGAAGACGAGGACAAAGACAAAGTCAAGGTAGCGGCTGGACTGCTTGTTTGTTTGTCTACTTTTGGGCTGACAGAAACGGTGGGTACCAGGAGATGCGTGGACTTCCGTTGACGGGACAAGTCACTACCTGTTGGATCAGGGCAGGCTAAAAAGCAGGACATTCACCGTCTCGCTGTGAGGGCAGTCAGTAGTCAATCACTGACCAACCAACGAAGAAGACTTTCCCTATCCTTTTTTCCCTCCCTAAGTTGCACGAGAATTTAAAATGCTTCCTGATGGTGGTATAAATAGGTCATGTATGGTCATAACACCTAAATAACGGTGGTCATGGTTCAGCAAGGACACGACTTAAAAGGAGAGCATTTCCTGAATCCCCTGGGTCTTCAGGCTGTGAAAAAAGAGTTGCGTCCGCACTATTAATACATCGTACAAATCATAGTCTGCTGACAATGTCTGAAGTGTGCCTCTTTGGTCACACAAAAATTCCCTGCATTCATGTTCGAAGCATACGGATGTACGAAGCAAACATGCTTGAGGTGCATTCGCAGATAATTCTGCAATAATGTCTGAAGCAGACACCGTGTGTTTTGTATGATCTGTGGGCAATGTGACTGCGGTTTTAGGGTTTTGTTTGCGGCCCATTATGGTGAAATGTATTTGTAGGTGTAGAGCGCGAGCCAACATGCATCTAGAAGACAATGACTTACGCCTGTCAACATACACCTCAGGCAAATATACGTATTTAGCGTAAAGGTTCCAACTCGATGGAATTCCAACGTCGCAACGTTCCACATACTGTGGCGTTCGCAGAGAGCCCGTCTGTTCTCCCGGGCGTCTGAGGTTTCGGATGCATCCAGCACAGCTTCTCCCTCTCCCGCTCCCGCGGCGCGTCATTGGAAGCATTCCAGATGACTATTATGTCCCTCTTGTGAGAGGAAAAGTGGACGTCGCGAGCGATCGAAAGGAGCGAGAACACGACGGGAACCGCTCACCTCACGGAACCACTCTACTCCAGTCCAGTCCAGTCCAAACCAGTCCCAATTGAGCCACGAGCGTTAAAACAAATGATGGCTGCAGGCAACAGGGCATCAAATACTAACGCATTTAAAAAAATATATATATAAAACGCTGGAGAAAAGCTGCGCAGTCACAAAAGGGAAAAGTGAAGGGAGATGAGACAATCAGCCACGTGCAAAGCAAGGGGCAAAACTGTTAGCTTAGTTTTTGTTTATTTATGTACAAACAACATTGCTAATACTTTTACACAGGTCGTGGCTTGCGCCACGATGATATATAGAGCACATGTCTTTCGTACATCTGTTGACAGTCCAAACACAGCCCACACACGCACATATTAGATTACATCATGGCCACACAAACCCTTTTCCGCCATATCCGATCTCCTGGCTTAATAAAATACTGAAGGAATTCGTCACCAGTCTGTTTTATTTACACCACCTTTTTCTCACACATTGCCTATTTCCGTTTCTCCTTTTTGTAGGTATTACTGCTTATTCTCCCGTATGTGTTAATAGAAGTTCGCCTGATTTGAACCAGGTGGCGCAAGTTACCTCTTCGTTCAAGCACAAAAGTCCCCATGCGGTCATTCATCCATTCCAAACACGGACTAGAATCACCCGAACGTGAGTAGAAGTGGGCACACCGCTGAACGTTCAACGCTCGGACTACGCATAGAATAGCATGGCATCATTCGATATTCGCACACGAACATCTTCATGTGAACATAGTTCGCTCTGGACTAATTATCTGCGGTGTGCGGTATATTGAGACTTGACAGAGCAGGTATAACAATGTTATTTGGCAACGCAACAAATCTAAACAAAATCGTGTTGACTTGAGAGACACGACGGAGCAATGCTAGCTCGGAAACACTCCCATAATATACAATTTCACCAAAATAACAAGTATGAAACCTATACGTAATCGCCCCGGCGGTGCAAACATGCTGACTTATTCCTGCCTCTCAACAGTCAACAAACAAATCCGAAACAATCTAAGAAAGTTAGTAATATTAACCACTCAAAAAAGGTACCGAAGGCTTGGCTGGTCGATGCAGTTTTGAGCAGACCACTCAAACTGGAGTGCATGCTTTTACTTCCTTGTTATTTTCTTGGCATTGAGCTGACTAGACCGGTTAATGGCTGGTGGATCAACTGAGTATGCTCTCTAAGGAATTCGGTGCATTGACTTTTCCGCAAAATACCCGAGACAGAAAATTTCTACAACCTCGGCGAATGACACGGTTAAAAATATGTTCATACCAAGAAAAGAAGAAGAAAAAAGAACGCCGGCACTGTGACATTTAGCATTATGTAAGCACATGAAACATCATGCTCAATATCACAATGAAGACTTTTCTTTACGTTTTTACGTTGGCCGGTTACGTATATTGCAGCAACTTTCCCAGATGTCTTGCGGGGAAGTAGACGTATTCTATTTCTAGAGTGGATCATTCATCAGAAATAAGAGTGTACCATTGTATTGCGATGAACATACTCAGAAAAGCAACGTGTGTCTGTTAGACCCATCAATTCTGGTCGAGATGTAGGGGTGTGCTAATAGTGGCGGGAATCAATGAGAGCTGCGTCATTAATAACGTTCACACAGCGAGGAAAAGCCTCAACATAACCGCTTTCTTCGCAGTGTTAAAACTATAGGAATGATACAGCACTATTCGATTTGCTGTGGTATTTGCTCACCCCTACAAAAGTATAGTAACTAACGCGAACAGAAATACAGGTAATCTCGACACAAATAAACCAGGTTTGTCTAAAAAAGAATGGTGTAGCGACTCTCAAAGTTGCTCTTGGCCGCAAGACGAAAATGTACCTCTGGCCGTCCGAAACAGCCAATTAGTACCGTTAACAAAAAAAAGATAGGTTATGGCAAATTAAGTAGAATTAAAGTTGACACGCATACGAACGATGAGTAATGTGAGCGTGAAAGCGTGAATGTTCGGTTCTCTGAGAACTTCACAGAAAGTAGAAGCAACCTGGGTAGTTTGGCATGTGAAATGAGCAACGAAAAGAAACTATCCTCGCAGCTATAGTTTATATGTCGGTTGAACCTGAGCTAAATTTGTAAATGCAACATTTTGCCCGAATAAAAATTTAAAAAATATTATTTGCGGTTTTCAGATAACAAGTTGCCATTCAAATAACTGGATTGCGTGTAACTGAAAACATGCGCATAAAAGCTTTCTTAGGAAAAACAAAAATGACCACTGAAATGCACGTTCGAAAAGCTTCACATTCCGAGATTACAATTTTTAGAAGCTGACAGCTAGGTAGGCGCATAATGAATAAACTTTTGAAAGGCAATACATTCAACCTGTCGGAATTACTTCAACGCGTAGACGCTTGTAACATGACACAATGCTGTGGTCCTGGTACAAATGTAACAGCCTAAGAACCAAGAAATCATTTAGGTTGTAAAAAGATATAGGAGGGGCTGAAGGTCCAGGTCGCTAATTTCCCTCATACTGGAGCAATGGCACCGAGTACTTTGCCAAACAGGACTACGGGTAGCTAGTGGAGCTCGAAAGTATTTAAACCCACATGTCACATAACCCATCTGAGCATAAACAAAAATCGTCCCTTGCAATTGTTATGAACGTGAACTCAAAGAAAAAGTAGGATCACAAGACAAAGCTTTCAACTCCAGGCAAGAATTGGTTCGCGAACATTCAAGAAATAACAAAATAGAAATGTCTAAATTGCAAAACAAAAGGATGTGGTGATTAGGTATACTTTTAGCAATTTTCATCAGGATTTAAAGGTGATGTATTATCTTCATGGTGATGAAGTGATCGCACTAGCCAGTGCTTCCGCCGGCCAGGCGACCTTTAAGGGCCATATATTCGATCACTCGCGAAACGACCCACACAAGGTTTTGGACGAAAGGAGAGTAGGCACAAAGTTGTAGGTAAACATAAACAAAACCCAAAAAGGGGTAGGCACAGAGATCGAGGTCAAGCACACCAATTAACACGGACAGAAATGTACAACATTTAAAAGACGGAGTAGGTACGCATACCATCACACGAGCGCATGAAACTGTGCGGAGAAAAACGGTACCAGAGCATTTATCTCCTTGATAGCCGCGGGTAAATCTGTCACATATGGTTTAACAACCATAAGCGTGCACACGCAAGAAAGTCTTTCAACTTTAAGTAACAAAACAAACAACGAAAAATATTAATGAAACGATCTCTGGACCCTTGCTGCGAGGTGCATATGCCAATGATGAAATTGTAGAGGACGTAGTACGTGTACGAACCGACCAGGAAAGTAGTTATTATTTGCTGCAAACTTGCCTGTCAACATCAATGCAAGCGAAGAAAAAAAGAAAAAAAAAACTACGAAAACAAAGACCGCGCCTTGAGTGTGCCTGTCGTGTGCACGCACGCTCAAATCACGGGACGTGACAGCAAAGCGAAATTTGAGCAAACATGCGCGCACTTGTGGTTTTGGCTTTACTTAATAGGTGAAATGTATCAATGCTTTATTTGTCAGTAAACTTTATTATTATTAATATTATTACTTTCACTGCAATATAGCTCATCTAATATAGTCATCGACATCTCAACAAACGCAAGGAATGGGTTATTAAGGTCCCGTTTTGTGCTCCGCGATTGGTTCCCAGGGGTTTTAAGTGGCTCATGCCGCAGTCTGATTGGTTGGGGCACGATAATAAGATGCTCAGTGTTCGCCACACTCTGCGTTCCTCAAGCTGTCTTAGACTACACAACATAATGGACAGATAGCAAAAAGAAGCCTTTGGTGGTCATAAAAACAAAAATTAGAAAAGAGTGCGTATGCATAGTTTACCTGACGTTAAGGCTGAACGAAACGCTCCATTTTACGATACGCCGGTATGCATCTTATTGCATGACTGAAAGCAATATATGCACTTAAGCCGCACCCTATAAGCGAAGAAATTTTCCAAGGACAGGTAACACACCTGACTGAATTGGCGATGTATGTGCATCCCATAGAAGCAGCCACGTCATTATGCAGATGCACCCACTTTAAGAACTGATAAACACCTTGCAAGAAGCGTTTCGATGAACCTTGCAAATAGTAAGAGGAACCTATGAGCCGTATTCTGAACACCAGTAACAGTTGCATTGTCCGTTCGACGTGCCATTTAGTTTTAAGTGAGATGCCTTTCTGCACTCGACTGATATATTTTGCGCTTCCGAGAGCATGCGCTTTGGCGCTACGCGCAGCGAGGGGTCCATAGATTCACATACACACACACACACATACACAAAACAAAACAACGCGACACTTTTCTATAGCACAGAAGAGGATTGTTCAAGAAGGAGTTATGCGTTCTTGTCCTTTCCAAAACAGATGACCAATAGCGACAGAACACTATGGCCCGTTTTGAATATTGTGTGGCTGGAGTTTCGCCTAAAGGACTGACACTTATAGCTTCTGTATTCCGCCAACAATTTTTGATACCGACCGCAAGCACTCCGGCGCTATACGCAGCAAGACATCCACGAGAGACACGAAGAAAAGCGACACTTTTTTTAAGATACAGCAAGATAGAGTCAGAAGAGATATCTGTGTCCTTTTCGTTTCAGAAATCGTAGAAATATCCAGGCGTGCTTTCTGTCACACACGGGGGAGAAGTCGAGTGAACACACAATCCGGTGCGCACGGACAATTGCACTGAGTCCACGCCCACGAAACGGAACACCAGTGTAGGCGACCTTCGTTTTTTTCCAAAGTCTGGGCCTTGGAAGCCGATGTTCCTCGAAAGATCTTGGAAGCACTGGGATCCTCGATTGTCGGTTCATCGCAAATTGTGGTTGTTTCTGCCGGCGTCCTACAAAGACAGCCCTGGGTACAGCTAGTTTTTTTTTTTCGCGTCTAAAACAACAACATAAACGCGTTTCACTGTTCAAACGCGATGACCAGAACAAACAACCGTCAGATGAGTCTCCAGTTCAGGTCCCCTGCAGATGACGACAGCTCCTGGAATGAGAACGAAGACGTGCGTAAGTGGAAAACGTTGTTGGAAATATGTATTATATAGCAAATTCACTAAATGGTATCTCTTAAAGTGCCCGTCCAGCCTACATTGGGGTTCGTTAATTCTACATAGAAACCTCGCGGCAGATACCAGGACCTCCTCGTCAATGGGTACCCGAAATTTCAGCTCTCGATTTAAAGAATAAAGCACATAAAACGGATTTGGAAATTCCCGAATCATAACTCACTCCCTAAACGAACAGTGACGTGAGAGGCTCAGGATGCAGTCTCCTCGGGGCGCTCCTAGCTCCGATCTCCTCTCCATCTATACATCGCTTCCTCCCCGGCCGTCACGCATGTTGGCGGGGCGGAGCTTCTGAAAGCGGATCGAACTTGGTAAGAAGGCGAACCGCAAAAGACGTCCCGTTACGATTAGTGGCTGCAGTATCCTGTTACATAACAGGTTTCGTCGAGTGACGAAACGAAAATGTGTGCATCTAAGTCTGAGCTCCTTGTTGCAATGTCAGTTATTTTGGCTCGATAAGTTGGCAACATAATTGAAGGAGCGTAAAATTGTGCGAGGCGTGAAGACCTTACGATCGCTATTTTTAGGCTAAAACCGATCCACGGAATGGGTTCGGCCAACATGAAGAGCCTCCTGTATACTCAGACATGACGTCATCACACTCAGATAGCGAACGCTCAGCGGTTGGATCCGAACCCGACGCCGAGCGCCCTTCCAACGCGTTCATTGGACACGAGGCCCAACCGAACCCTGACGTGGCACTCCTGTTCAATCTGTCCCTGCGCTCGATGTCACTGGGATCACGTCCAAATGCTAGAGCACTGGATTTCATAGTTTTAGATGTTGTGTGTTCAGCACGGTTGAAAATCGATGCTTTTTTGTTCTTTTTTTTTACGTTCAGAACTGAAAGGAACAAAAGATCTTGATTGCGTACGTACTTCAGAAGACAAACTACTTAGACGTAGACCAGGATACCAAGTCGTTGGGCTCTATTCCGCGCCCGGCTTAAGATCCACAAATGCAAATTTCGGCACAAAAAAAAAAAAGTGTTTTTCCTTAGATAGAATGCCCCTGATGCATAGCGAGACCAAGATGTTTACTTCGTCCATGCTTTACTCCTGTTAGAGATTATGAGTCATTAGTTTCCCGATGAATAGGACCCCGTGCTGAAGAGCTAACGAGAGCAAACAAATTTGTGTTTTTATAGGTTTCATTGTTTTTATTATCCGTATTGTTTTAAAAGAAACAAAAATGAGCATGACAACTGTTCTTTTCAGACACATTGCTTCTATGGTTCGCGAAGGACTCAGCAGTCTCTTATTTTAGCTGCCGTAATCATTTTATAACCCCAAGTGGTGGACTCGCCAGCGAATGTAATTATCAAACCGAGCGCAGAATATAAACATATCTCAGTAGAAAAAAACTAACAAACAAACGTGGCAGATTTATTAAATATACACAAACATGCATAGAGGAGCATTCAGACCGTCATCAAAATAATGTCACCAAGTTTATAAGGTAAATAACTTTCGACGTCCCGATAAACTACCTCTGCCCTTTCCCTTAAGCCCAGATACACACACACACACACACACAAACAGAACGGTCAAGAGTGCCATATTTGCAGATGCACGGCATGAACTTGCACGACCGACGGCAAGCAAGGCAGGGCAGCGTGCCAGGCAGGGGCTTCGTGCAATATTAGCGAGCTGTTTGCGCACATGCCCAAAACGATTTATGAAGCTCGGCAGATAACGTCTGCGAGATCACGACTACGCATGCGTAATGAAGAGAACGTCCAGTTATTCATTACTTTTGCACGCTTGCCTTTCCTACGTTTGCGTCGTGCGACGGGCGCCCTCGGCGAAGCTTAATAATTGACGAGTTCTATCAAGGAGATTGGACCCGTTATTCCTCGAGGGAGAAAGACGCCAGCACAAAACTTCCAGCCGAGCGAGCAACGTCCCCTGCGAGACAGCTGCGGAAGAAGACGAATGACGTGGTTGGGAGGAGTCTATATGTTCCTGGAAAGAACGCGCCTGGCCATACCGGTCAAACAGACGCCAAAAAAAAAAAAAAAAAAACCGCCAAAAAAATCGTTTACAAAAAAAAAAAAAAAAAAGAAGCTTTTCGGTGAATTTAGGCAATTGCCCACAGTACTGCTTCACAAGTTCCCGTTAAATTCTGCGGGGCAGCTGCCAACTTTTCAATGTAATACAAAACAAAAAGTGTGCAACGAAGATGTATGGGCGTCCAGCACTAAATGCACACCAGAAATGAGACCCACAAACATGGCGAAGACGATCACGGACGTGTTCATGAACGACCGATTTAGCGAGAGTGGCTTCAGGCCGAACCGACGGGCAGGTGACAAGAGATTCACACTAAGGCAAACCATAAAAATGAAAAAAAAAAAAAAAAAAAAATCATGACAAATCCGAACTATCCTTGACCTTTCTCGACCTTGAGAAAGCATATGATGCTATTCCTCATGACACACTCTGGAGGAAAGTATCCCGAATTGGGCTAGAATCTCAAGCCATCAAACTGCAAGAGAATCTATAAAGCAACTGCACAGCATTATAAGCTTTCGGTCCATACAAATTTGAAGCAGTTATAAGATAGAGACTGGACTGAAAAAGGGATTCCCACTTTCTACCACCCTCTTCAACATCTACATCAATGAACTGGTTGCTCAACTGGAGGAGAGAGGTCCCGGGCTCCACTTCCCCACCGTCACCAAGGAGGGAGATCATGAATACACTAAGTTCCCGTGCCTCGCCTTTGCAGACAACCTTATGTTGCTCGCTAAGTCCGAGGGGGATATCCAGCACCTTCTGGACATCTGTGCTCAGGTAACCCACAGCGCCTGCGACGCTCCTTCGGGAGCGACCGTCCTTATCCAAAATGGTTCTGGTGCAGCAGAATACTGGGTACTGAATACTGAGCAGACGGCGTACTCTTTCGTCTGCTCGCTGCAGGCCTATATATATCGGGAGGCGGCGCTCAAGTTACAGGACCATCGTTAACTCGATCGTCTGCGAACACGTCCGCCGTTAACAACGGCAAATTTATCGGTCTCATTTTCCACAGGAAGGAAAACTACGACCTCAAACTTCACCAGGTCAGACCGTTAACCTTAATGCACACTCGGTGAAAGTATGAATTATAGTCCATGTGCAGGCACCGATATTTCTGGCTCGTTTTGAGCGCTAGGATTCGTTGTGGACACTTTATAGTTGGAGCGTTTGCTTCGAGAAAAGATAGAAACACTGCGCATAAAAATATCCTCTCCCCTTACCCCTAAAAAAGGGTTCCTTCAAGCCAAAACAAGGCGACGAAAGACCATTTCTGCTCATACATATTCATGTCTGTCAACAAACAAAAGGCGAGACTGCTCGCCTTTTCAGCGACCATCTGTCATTTAGGAAACCGTGCGACAACCAAGATATGTACTAGGGAATAAAAATAAATAAATAAAAACAAACAGAGGGTAACAAGGTCGAACAGATGTACCACAAACGAAACTAAAAAAAAAAAAAAAACGTTACACAGAAGGTGGCGGAAAGAACGCGAGACGGTAAACTGCAGGGAAGCGACGCATGCTACTACTGGCACGGCTACTACTGCGACTGTAGTGTCTCATTTGCATATTCATTAATTCCCGTCGGAAAGGAGCTCTTGGGGAAAAAAAGAGGGAGAGGCTCGGTATTCAAATCGGGTCCAAATTGCCGGCGTGGCGCACGCGGACGCGTGCTGCCGCGAGATTCTAATGAGAACGATAAGAAGTTCCGCTTCAAATTACTCCCGCGCACATGCGCACACAAAAGAGAAAAATAAAAAAGACCGCGAAATAAAAAAAAAACAAAAACACAAACACAAACATGTACGAACAAAAACCACCGCTATACTTCCAAAACAAAAGAAGCCGAGAAAACGGTGCAACAAGTATTAGCGAGACAAGGCCGCGCATTCGCATATATTTCCTGGAATGAAAGACTAAAAGAAAAGAAAAAAATATCTGGAAAGATAGTTTGGTAAATAAGTGAAGTACGAAACAAGAACGAGAGGGATGGGGACTCAACTGCTGCGAAAAGGTGAACGGCACTTTTGAAGAAAGCGGGCGAGAGACACATTTGCATGAGAAGGGGGCGCTAGCAACGCCTTTCGAAGTAGCTTGGTCCGGAGAGACATTGATTGGTTTTCGAGGGCCGATCGAATTTAGGGAGAATGTCGGTGGAAAGAGACACGAAGAGAGAAAGAAAAGCCGTGTCGTAAGAAGTGAATGTTTAACGGTAGGAAGTGACAAATTCACGTTACCGTACGGATGTCGAAGCCTTTTAACAACTACAAGGGAGCAGGCGCCACCTAGCGGACAAGACGGGAAGGAGTGAAAAGGGGGATCTTGCGCTTACACAAATTTACAGGGAATCGTAGAGCGGCACAGTGGTCGAGGTGTGAAAAGATCGCGGGAATTTAAATGATAATATTGGGGTCGAGAGTAGGAATGTGACGAATCAAGAAAACAAGAAAGCGCCGCACGCTCTAAATTATTCTTGGTAGACTCAGGAACGTGGGACCGGAATGCATAACAAGAATGCGGAAGTGTATTTTTGATGAAGTGTTGTTTACGCGAGCTTTCATCTTACTTTTGAAGACAATCACAAGGTCTATTAGGATGTTGGAGTAAATACTTGAGCGAAGTTGCGATTTCGTAGAACATGTGCTATTCACAAAATGTTAAGGGTTACATTCTTGAAATGTAGCGCATTAAAAAAAATTTTTAGATTTTGTTATATCCTCAGAACGTTGCGCATCTTACCTTTAATATTAACGACATGCAGCGAATGGTTAAAACACATGTATATAACATGCACATCGAGAAGCATGCTTTTTCAGTTCGCAATGTATGCTGCTTAGAGTTAAAAAAAAAGTTACACTTTAAATCACAGGTTCAATAAATGTATACATTTATATCTAAGTAAAGACAAAACTTTCGATCGCCTGACATTTTGTTGAAAACGTAAGCACTTTCCTTTCAGTACTCATCCCGCGCTAAACTTCACGTTTGCGTTCTTTAATTTTTTTTCCACCTTATTTAAACAAGAAACGCAAGCCCGAATCGCACTCACTGAAATTCGTACAAACATCAAAGTATATTTTTTGACCAAACCCCAGATGAAAGTTGAGCGCAAAAAGCGCGGGGACACCGCAAAACAACAGAAAGAAAGGAGTGTTAGGCATTTGCACAATTTCCCCAAGACGAAACCTTTCAACGCCGCAGTGCACGACGCAGATTATTTTACCTCCGTCGCCAACGCAGATCAATCCACTTTGCAAGGGCTTTCCAAACAAAAAAATAAAGAAGAAAAAAAAAACGTGTACAAGTAGAACTTATTGCAGTGGAAAGCCGACGCCACGCTCGCCCGTGTCTGGGCTTGGTTCGGCTGAGCCCCTAAGCCGCTTTATGCCCCGACAAAAGAGTCTCTCTCGTTGCTCCCTTCTCGCGCTGGGAATAGACGACTCCCCGTCGCGTAGCGAGACAATATGGAAATACAAGACGGGCGTCAATACAGCGTCTCACCTTACGATGGACCACAGCGGAAGCTACCAGCGCCTGGATGGATCCCGCGTGTTCGGCATGCTTCATGATCATCGATTCCTGCCGATACCTGGACAATTCTGATACCGCGCGTGCTCCGCCCGCTTCTTCGTCACTGGTTCTCCGGCCTCCTTGTCATCGGTCCTTCCCGGCTGCGGCTCTCAGTCGGCGCCGGGAAGACGAGAGTGGCGAAGCATTTTCCCCTCGTCGTTTCCCCATTTTCTCTTCTATCAACTGTTCTCCCATGTCCCTACCCCCATCTAATGATGACCGTATGGCCTTTGGCTATGAGCCTATGACTCCCACATCGGTATTTTCGTATGTACGAAGCCTTCCCTCTCTCTCTTTCAACTCCCCCCCCCCCCCTTTTTTTCCCGCGGAAGATCACGTGACACTGGCATAGCGTTGGATAGGTTAGGACGGACAGTAGCGTCCGCAGCGGTTCATCACGAGGCGGAACGGAGCGTAGAAATGACAACGTCTGAACGGGAACATTGTGGAGGCGTGGTTGGTTCCCCCGGTCCCGGAAGCAAAACCTTAACCGAACCCGGATCAAAAGCTAAGAGGGGTATGAAAGATTGGGTGTTCCATGGAAGAGCTGTACCGAACGAGATTGGTGCCTGCTTGCCTGCCGGCTCTCTTCGCTCGTTTCGTCCCCAAGTGTAACAAAATGACGGGAACAATGTCTTTAGAGGGTTGATTTCGGTCGTAGAACGCGAAAAACTGAGGTTTCAAAAGAAGGTTAGGGACTACGGATTCAAACCGAGAGGGAGAGGAGGTGGCAACACAAATCTTTGATCACGCTTTTACCAGACTTGATATTTCCTCGAAGCGTCCAAACAACCCGGTAATGCAGTTGCGAGTTCTACGACTGCGAGCTGCACCTTCATCGGTTAGGTTTAGAGGGGTCTACCGCCGTGGAGATGAAAGGTACCGTAAAAGTTAGAAACTGGGAATACGACTCACGCCGACTTTTCACGCCACTCTCACGAGCGAATGTCGTCCCGACGGTTGCAATACTCGCACCACCGAGCGCACAAGTACTTTGTAGTGTCAAATGTAATCGCCGTCTCGCCGCACACTATACCGCATCCGACATCGTCGACGAAACACGTGACCCCCTCCCCGTACCACGTGACGTCTGCGCCGCTTCGCACTCCAACTGTTTGCAAAGGCTCTGTAATATTAACCTTTCATTGGCCGGCCCTTTCATTGGCCGGCCAGCAGGAACTCGATATCTGCAACCAATCAGCGTCTGTGTGCGCTGCGTTACGCCGCGTTTGCTATGCTCGACGTCGAAGTATAGCCTTTAGAGACGGAACGCTATAGACGTTTGCAAGTACGGCCTCTGGGCGCCGCCATCTTGCTACTGATGTGGGTAGATCGTCTGATAGTCCAGCATTGCTGAGGCGTACCCACGGCCTCAGCACTGCTTAACTACCAGAAGATCTATACCGACAACAGCAGCAAGATGGCGGCACCCAGAGGACGTGCTTGCAAGCGTCTGCGTCACGGCACTCGTCGTCTATGTGCATTTCCATACAAAAATGGTCTATGGTCGTCCATGGAAAATTATATGGCGGGCTATCACCCCTTATGGCCCTCTATGGTCGGCCATAGAAATCCATAAAGACAGCTACAGCCAGCTATAGAAAAATCTATGGCCCGGTGTCTAAAGACTGGGAACCAATAAATTTTCTTTACCCGCCTGTAGAAAATTCTTTGGCCGCACGTCTAAAGATTGGGGACCAATAAATTGTCTTTATCCGTCTATAGAAAATTTTATGGCCCCTAGTCTAAAGACTGGGAATTAATAAACATTTTTTAGACGCCTATAGAAAATTATATGGCCCTGTGTCTAAAGACAGCGAACTAATAAATGTTCTTTTCCCGCGTATAGAAAACTCCTTCGCCCCGAGTTTAAAGACTGGAAACCAATAAATTGTCTTCACCCGACTATAGAAACATTTATGGCCCCGAGTCTAAAGACTAAAAACCAATCAATTTTCTTCCCACGCCTACAGAAAATTACTACCGGCGTTTTTAGTAAAAGCTCTCCACATTCTAAAATTAAATCAATACTAAACATCTGTCAGGCCGGTGACAAACCATGATCCAAGATATGTTCTCTGCTGTTGCAACGAGTGGTGAAAACCAGTAATATTGTTTCTTTGAAAAATCCTTTAAAATACCTGTGCAACAATTAAAATTAATTATTACCCACAAAAAGTGAAAATAACTTACACTGGCGCCGAACAAAGCAATCAAGCAATAGATTGATTGCAATCTTCAGTACCAGTGTACTGCATGTCATCGCTGCATTGTCAACGTGATTCATTAAACTTATTAAAAATATATATAATAAATTTTAGTTAATTAGCCTAATGATCTACATTTGCTTTTTTCAGGGTTTTGAATTAAGAGATGGGGGCTATTCCAAGAGACAATTCAAATAATGTATTAAGTACGAATAATATTTGCTCCGCCTCTCCGTGTTTTTGCGACAAATGATGGGTCACCGGCAAAGTCGGATTCAAAAATTAGGCTGCCATATATACAGCTAGTGCGAACATAGCGTTTGTAGATCTTCGCTGTTGCTGCTGTGTGCGGAAGTGTTCTGTTTGTGATCTGTGTGTTCAGAGATGTATGTATATCTATACATAAATTTACACATATATCCTTACATGGATATACATACAACATGTAGCGTTCACAAATCGAAAAACTTGAAGTAATGTTGTTTTTTTATGTTTTTTTTAGGGTTTGCTGGTTAAGAAGAGTTATAGAGAAAGCCATAGAGAAGCCTTTAGTTAACCAATAGAAAAGCTAAAGAGCGCTATGGCTGGACAGAGATGGGGCCATAGACAAAGCTAAAAAAGCCGGTAAAGGCGACCATATAAAATGCTAAAGACAGCTATAGAAAATTTTTAAGCTAATTGGGCCAAATAGCTAAAGCCGACTATACAAAGAATTTTTTATTCATAGGACATTTTTGTATGGGTTTGCTATTTGTGGTCACACCACTCGCGCACAATAAAAAAGAGCAGAATGACGGCGCATTCGTTGTGCGTGAAATAATTTATTAGCGGGCGATATATAATAAATATATAAAGACGACGAGCGGCATGACGATGCGCTCGTCGTCATGGGTCCTATGGACCTTTGCGAAAATCGCCTTCTGCGCGCTGCCATCTTTGTCTGTTGGGCTGTGGAACGCTTTCTCATCATGCGCTGTCGCTCTGCTGTGCGGTATATCAGACGCTGAGCATGCGTCCTCAGCTCAGTGACTCAGCGTTTTTCACCCGGATGATAAGCGATGCGAAGGCCAATAGCATCGGCTGAGTTTGGACGTGAGGCTCATTCACACTCTTGCGTTTGCTCTAGACCGACTTATTTTGATCTCTAAAGGCCCTGTCACACTGAGGCAACAGTTCAAAGTCGTGTTGCCGGCGACCCTGTCACATCGCGGCAACAACAACAGTCGATCAACATGTTGCTGCCGATTCGCTGAAATGCATAATAGCCCTAACCGAGGAAAGTGACATCGCTGATATGTTTTCGGGATTTACGCCACCGTATGAAGTGTTTCTGTCCGGTTCTTTCATGCAATTCATATGTCTACTGCAAAATTGAGTTAGCACCGGCAGAACCTAAGCGTCTTTTGTAGCGTGGTGTTGAGCTGAACTGACAGTGCTTCAAAACTGTGACACCGACACGATCGGCCTTGATAACAATTGGCGGAATAAATATTTTTCAACGCTGTCTACTTGCCTACCGCCTGCTATATGATCGCTTCATTCCCCCAAAACATCCTGGGTATTTTGAAAACAAATCGGGTGTCAGGTAGCGGCTGTTTCCAAGTTCCAAGCACCAACAATCATGATCAGAATTGTCGTTTTAATGCTTCGATTTTTTAATATTTGGTTTTCTGGATTAGTTTTATCATAATTCATCAACGGGTAAGTAGGCATGCCATTTTATGTTACTATCAGTAATGTGAGCTGGTCTCTCGGCAGTTTTAATTTCAAAACCAGTCTGAACGTTCATGACCGTGGCTGCGACAATTTTCAAAAATCGCTTTCCGTAACAACGCAGCAAAAACATGAATCGAAAATATTTTAGCTACACGCTAGCCCTAATTATTGTGTACGTTTTCCAAGCCTTTATTTGAGTTAGACGTTATTGATAGGGGGCTAACTTTACCATCGGAGCTATCTATGTTGTCGTGTTGCCGGCCCAAAATTCGCTCAGTCAGCGATCAGGGCAACACACGTTGTCCAACACAAGTTGCTGCTGTTTTTGTTGCCGAAAGCTGTCATACCGAGGCAACATTTTAGTTGTCGTCCATGTTGTCGTGCTGTTGCCGCGATGTGACAGGTTTGGCGGAAAACATGGGGAGCGAGCAACAAGTTGCCCGACTGCTGGACAACGTGTTGTGTAGCTTTCGCCGTCGTGTTGCCTCAGTGTGACAGGGCCTTTACCATGAGAGAACACGCGGGCGCCATCTATGAGATTACCTCAGAAATGTATTTTACCAGGGCGAAGGTTTTGCGGCATTTGCGAAAAAAAAATGTACTTATAATGTGCAAAAAAGGGTCGTTCATAAAATTGTCAAAAGTTTTTTTATCAAGAAAAAGGTAGGAATAATGCGGCGAAAAACATCGGAAATATAAAAAAAAAAAATGCCAAGCGCTACACGACGCACACGGTCGTAAACAGTTGCAAGTGTGTGATCCAGCGATTAACGTGAAACAAAGTGTAGTAAAGGTGTTCAAAGCGCACACTGCCGTCTCTTGCGCCATTTTAAAACAGAGTCAGACATACCGTGTATGTGTTACGCGACGATATCTTGCATTGACTGGAGAGGAATACCGCCACTTCCCGGGGAAACGAGTCGTCTCTTACCTCTCGATTACGAAAGGAAGCAGCCGAGAAACATTGAAGGAGGAAAACAAGCTGGTGAAGGCCGATCGAAAGTTGGAGGCAATCGCTTATCGTTCTGCGCACGAGGCAGCGGGAAGGTCAAAGGGGTGACGGATATAAAGGGAGATGGTTGAAGCGCACACACGTTATTATTAGCGCGCCTCTCACGGACACAGAAAGTAACTCATCAGTGCCCCCTGGTAAGACTTTTTTTCCCTATAGTAGTATAACTATACGGGCTTTATAGGTTAACACCATCAGAAGCTTCTTCGTGCCCAACGCGCTCCGCAGCTCGTTTGGGACGCATATTATAAATTTCTCGAAAGTAAAAACGATGACCGGCAAAAAAAGAGTAATTAATCGTGGATTGTATTGCATTGCACTCCACTGAGAATACGTGGCCAAAGGGGCGTCCATACCGCCCTTCTCAGTACCTAAATTCATTAAAAAAAAAAACAAATGTTGGTACTGCGCGTATCTAACAGTGCAGTTTGTATGAAGATGGTTCCTAAAACTGTACTAAGCATCTTTTCTTTTTTTCTTTTTATCTCCTTCTGTTCGCTCCAACTGCAACAATGTCTAGTGACAAATAGTAGAATGTGCTTCACTCTGAGCGTTTTGTTGCAGAGGATATCATCATGGTGTCTGCGACAAGCGTACTGGGTGCCGTTTTCTGCGTGACCTTAAGAATAAATACCGCGGTCTCAAGCCACGGTGAGCTTCTCTGACGTGTTTTTTTATTGTTTTCCGAAGAATTCCAAGATCGATTTTACATCCACTCTTCTTCCGCTAGCCGTACGCTTCATACTATGCGTTATACTTCTATTGTCTTCGCATACAGTCACCCTAAAGGGACGGACACGTATATATATATATATATATATAAACTACCGCAATAAATAAAAGTTTTCAGAGCAATATTCACGCCAGTAGATGCAATTTAGGTGGAGAACATGGAGGTCGCAGCCCGCTCAGCCCCGCACAGTGCTTACAAGGTGCTTAGATTTCTCTTTGGCTGGAGAGATGATTGACGTGTGAAAGGTTGGTTGTAAATTTGTATCTCCGCACCGTAATAATATCTCGATCGAGTTCAATTATGTTTGAGAAACAGTTTCAAACGATAACAAACATGGCTGTCGGCGTCCGCGGAGTGCTTAATGGGCGTAGCTCGTTGAGCTCGTCAATTTTTATGAGTACCGGGTCGTTTTGAGTTTACAGAGGAATTCAGAGGAAGACCTCCTCAACCGACTTTGTTTGCAGCAAACAGCTTTCGTAAGTACGCGTCGTCGGAAGCGCTGGATGCTTGTTTTCGTAGCGGGGCTGGCCTATAAGCCTAGCGTCCCACATCCACTATTTTGATCGATCTGGTTTGAAATTAATAACAATTTTTCGTCGCGGTTTCTTGCAACGCGAAGGAGTTCTCTCTTTTTTTTCTTTGACGTCATGTCACAATTTGCTCTGGTACCCCAGACCGTCAACACATTGTGTAAAAAAAAAATTAAAAACAAAACGCGTTCTCGGCGTCATTCGTGATAACCAGGCGAAATACAGAATTGAGAGGCATCGACAAAGACGCAGTTTCGTAATGGCAACATATCGGCTTTGTAGACTTGTTTCTGGGGTCGCTGAAACAATTAAAAAAATTATTCGCCACGTTCATGGTTCCGAATCGCCTCTTTGCAGAAAACTGCGGAAGCTGGATGTTTCCGGCGCTGAGGAAGATGTTCACCGACCTGCCAGAGCCGCAAGTCATCTCGAACAACCGTTCCATCGAGCTGATTCCGGGTGAATTTTATCTGAACAACATCAAGCTAGCGGGCCTCAAGTACTTACAATCGGGCTTGTATGACTGTAAGGGCAGTGACGCCCTCTTCGAACTGAAGAATCCGATGCCCCTGAGACTGTCTGCCAAGTGGAGATCAAGTTCAGGAACGAGCGGAGACCTATCCACGAGTCTGAACGATGTCCTAGTCAGGGGAGTTTTAGAAACAAACTCGACGGGAGACGAAGGGAACAAGTTTCGCCACTTGTCGAGCTCATTCCGATCGCTGGGGAGAGTCAGCGTCGAGCTGGAAGGACTGGGAGGTGCGATGGACGCCTTTTTCTCCGTTTTGGGATCGGACCTCGAAGCACCCGCCAAGACCTTCTGGGCGGTTCTGCTTAAAGCGCAGATAAAACGTATCTTGGGAGGTGTCCCCCCTGTACCGGAGTGATGTTAGTGATACAGTGAAATTGTGTTTGACAAAGTGTTTTACAAAGTTTTGCAACGACCCGATTGAGTTGAACAAGTACCGTGGTCACACTGGTAATACAGCGTGCAAAAAACAGCCTGGCTTGAGAGACCCTTCGCGTCTACTTCCCCGGAATACAGATGGGAGTGTCAATAACTACAACCTACGGAGGGAAGTCCACGAATGACGAGGCACAAAATATCTTCAAACCTAAAAAAAAAAAAAAAAAAAAAAAAAAAAAAAACGCCCGCGCTGCGAAGTTAAGCGTGATGAAACCACGTGAAACATTATGCTGAGTGTCACAGCGCACACGTTTTTCTTTTTTTCTTCTGTTATGTCTAAACATGCTTTTAACCTTGATTTTTGCCAACCTCCCCATTCATAGATTGCAGCGATTGGATCTCATGAAGGGTTCTAAAACAAATTAAGCACTTAAACTTTCTTAGAGTGCTTAGTGATGTATAGTGACGCAGTCAACTTGTTTGTGCAAAATGTCCTGGAGAGTTTTACGAAGAGGCACTGGATTATAAGTTATAACCGAGAACAGCGCCGCACATTGTCTACTAATACGGGGCTTATATCTATTGGTTCCATTTCCTTCCAATTGGCGCCTTTTTAGGCCATCGACATCAATTCAGCAAGAGAAGCGATCGTTACCGTCCGCTTCACAAGCACAGGGCGTGGTTCGTTCACATTCCCTGCTTTTAAGGGTACGCTCCGTGCAGAACAAGGACAAGATGGCTGCCACTGGGCACGCCCCGCGTTTCGCTATCAATGACTATAGGTGCTGTACTTCGTTTTACCTTAGGTCCTAGCGCAGCCGACTTCAAGATCCGATGGGCCAACGAAGTCCCTTCAAAAACCGCAGCGTCCTGTCATTCGTCGTTTTTGTGTGCCCGGTTGACCACCAGCTCACCCAATAAACCGTAGAAATTGCGCCGTGAGTTTGGGCTTTAGTCCGTGTCTGTGCGTTTGTACGTCCTCTTGGCTTTTACAGCGTCCGGACTAAAGATTAACCAAAATATAGTGGTATACATTAAAATGTGTGCATAACATAAGCCGCACACCGAATAAACCTCTTGGCAAAGCAGCCAGAAACACATTGTCTTTTGTTTTGTTTGTCCGCGTTAACTTGCATTTCCGCGGCTGACTTAAGCGTGTGAACATTTTCAGAGGCGTGAAAATGTGCAGTATTGTGAAAGTGGCTTTCTGACTAGAAGTAAGACGCCAGCAATGTGTCTGTGTGTGCTCTGGGCCATGCGCTACCACGGAGAGTACGAGTTGAAACAGCCCCCACGCTTCTTCTACTTTCCCGCAAGTTTTCAAAGAAGCCTAGGTTCAAACTCAGCTCTGAATCTTTGAAATCTTCTACATTTTGAGAGATAATAAAGTTTCTGGGGACGGTAAGCGCAGCAAACGTCTAGATCAGATGTTTGAGTTCGCATTTCTCTCCTCTGTCTCCCACCATCATATATCGATAGGGGGAAAAATAACGTACAATTTTTGTCCTAGTCTCTACGACTAATGCCTCGGAGTGTCGCTGAAATGTACAACAAATACGTCATAGCAGCTTCCGGGTAGAGCTACGCGTCGCCATTATCTTGTCGGCAAGCCGTAAACATAGAGAAGAACAAGGGGAGCAGACATAGCCGTTGCCGTCCCCACCGAATTTCAGCCAATTTCACCTAGAAGACATAAGGCCCGGCGCATGACGTCATCGTTAGAGGCCCCCCGACCGTTCCCACAAGCGGCAAACACGCCGGAGCTTGACGAGAGGCGCCGCAAGGCGGCAGACGCGTCGGTCTTGGCGTCGCGACGTTCGAGCGTCGCGCTCCTTCTGCGACGCGCTGGTGGCGACGCTGAGGCAAAGCTAGGCGACACTGCGTGGATCCACTAGCGATGACGTGTTGGGGGGAAAGGCGCAGGACTTGTCTTCTAGATGGCACTGTTTCAGCCGGAAACGTTGAAGTTTTCGCACACTGGTCGGCTACCGAAAGCCGCGGTCACGCTGCTAAAGACAGGGGGTCACACACTCTAAGAAAAAATGGAGGAAAAAAGTAGCAACGGCGCGCCTTCCTCCCTTCTACCGACGCGCCCCCAAGCGGACACGAGAAAAGGGGAGGAACGAAACTTTTTTCTCCTTCTCCAGGCAGACGGGTGAAAGCTTTCGCCCTCCCGACTCATCGTCTTTCGGTTTCGTTTTTCGAGCAGGTCGCGCACGTTGTTTAATAAATAGCTGTTGAGTTGATTGAGCT
This sequence comes from Ixodes scapularis, assembly GCF_016920785.2. NCBI lineage: Eukaryota > Metazoa > Arthropoda > Arachnida > Ixodida > Ixodidae > Ixodes > Ixodes scapularis. The sequence continues at coordinate 57,564,133 of NW_024609836.1, read as the reverse complement.
TCAGCAGCAGCGAAGGCCGCCTGTAATTCCGTCTTCTAGTCTAAACGTGCAGAACATTTCGGTTGCATTGACGTTTTTATCACTAATTTTATCAAACGAGCAAACGAAGCCGCTAGAAACAGCGAAGTTCCGGAACAGTGCCAGCAGTGCCACGTACACTGGGGGATGGCCGTCTCCGGATTGTTTGACTCGCGCGGCACGGAACTACAGCCGCTACAGCCACTGCAGCACTACAGACTACAGTAGCGAAAGCACGCGGAACTGTGTCGACGTTTTCGACGTCATGGAAACCGCAGGAACTGTGTCCGCTGTGTCCAAGAAAGGCAGGTTTTGCTGCCGGCTGCCTGGGTGCCTTCCCCCCTGAGTTCGGTTCTGTTTTCCGATGCCGAGTGCAACCGGCGTTCAACGTGGTTCTGTGTTTGTGCGTGTCAGCAACATAGCTGCAACATCGTGATGGCAGTGTTGTGGGTTGTGAACGGAAGACTGGAATTATCGCCGATGTGACCGTGAGTTCGCGTATCAGTGGTGTAACAACAAGAGGAGATCGTAAACGGTCGGGCATTGATGCCGCTGGTCGGGCCGTGATCGGAGGGGGCGGGTTGTCGCAGTTTGACATTCTGCTTTACATTAAAAAGTTTAATACCGCTTGAGGGATTACGTGCAATCGATCAACGTGCGGATAGTCATGTTGGAACGCTGGTCTGTGCAGTATAAGCTCCTATCGTACAGTGGCCAATGTGACTGTTGGTTGTATTGTCCCCGAGAGCGATTGCGCTCTGGGGCAAGGACAACAGTACGAAATTGTGACGGAAAGTACGTATATTTACAGTGTGGAATTTTAGCATTAAAAAACAATAGTAGGTAAAATCGAAAAAAAAAAGCAACCATTTATTTTGCTGTTTAAATATATACTACGGTTCCTGGAGAAACTGCCCTCCAAGTGGCACGCTAGGATGAGCGCTAGAAGTTTTCGGGCTCTCCACGGCGTAGCTCCGTACACTTAACACCTGCCACAAGTCGCGGCTTTGACTGCATTCAAGTTGATCGAAAAGCGATTTCTCAGCCCGTGAAGCATCACTTCCAGCTGAGTGAATATCCGCTCTACAGAGATTAATTCAAGACGGTAATTGCAGCTTTGCGCGAACAGCAGAAATAGAAAAACAAACACTACAATAGAAAAACAGGCTACGACGCGCCGTGCGGGGAAACAAACTCATGGCTTCGAACCGCATTGGAGCGGTTTGATTTATTGCTTTCAAATAATTACGGCGTGATCGAGCGTTTACTTTTTAATAAGAGATTCATCCCCTGAGCCATTCAAAATACTCTCAGAGGTATGACATTGCTGGGAAAAAATCAACATGCTGGGAATGTTTTTTATTGCTTAGGGAGTCACCGAAAAGTTCCGCACGTTCAAAACTACCAGTATAAAAGACGGAAACGTAGAACACGGGTGTAGTGTTCGGGTTAGTGTGGTGTTCTGTTTTATTGATATTTGTGTGTGCAGTGCATGTGCTTAATGTATGTTCACCTGATGCTTGTAATAAGTGTAATGGGTGTCATGTGTCTATAGCAGAGGATCCTCAAGCGCAGTAGTGGCCTGAGAGAAGCAAATTATTTTTTGTAGAACATGAATTGGGCGGTATCTAGCGCCACCTGGCCTAGCTACTTGCAATTACTCTGCTTGACCCCGCCATCTGGTGGCTAGCGATTTAACCTTCTTTCACGCTACGCGATAAACAGCGGCTTCGAGTTTGTTCTTTCGAGAACGGCTTTTGGTTTCGCGGAGTGAGTTTGCCCTTCTCCGTGATGTGCGGTTGACGAAGGAATTGTGACTCGAGGAACACCAAAGGTAAGACGCAAAGTGCACGAAGTAACTCGGTATCGGTTGTCTCCGTTTAACATCGCAGTGCTGTCGACGAGAAGACTGAGTAACTGCTTTCGAAACGCAGGTTTCTGTACCTGTGGGGGGAATCTGGCTTCGGAAATAAACACAGTTTTCGGAAAGATCGTGTTACGCTTTCATTTGCTGCTGCTCTCGTCCCGTACAAGAGACGTAGCGTCCTCGTTAAGCCTTATTGGGCTCGATTTGCTCGATTTGGGGCCGCCATATTGAGATGCAAGCGACGGAGGAACTTTGCTCACCTGCTTCAGGGACGAAGGTTTCTCCCTTTCTAAAGGAACATAGGTTACAAGACCGTTCCTCCCGTAAGGGAGGACTATCCGTACCCTTTTTTCTAAGAGTGCACTTCGAATGTATCAAAGGCACAAAAGACAATCTACGTACAGATACAGGAACGCGAGTCACCGCGAGATCCGAGCTTCGAATGCCGCGTGGTAATGAGTTCAGGAAGGATACTTAGCGCGCGTCATTCGTACCACGGATATTGCATTGACTCGCGTTTGCAGGCCGTCTTTTGTGCAATGCACGAGCAGGGTGCCCCCGGTTTAACACATCATACCAAAGACAGTCTGAAGACAATGTCTGAGACGCGTTTCTTCCTTTTTACGACAGTCCTGCCAAATTGGTCATGCAAGAAACTCTCTGCAGACGTGTTCGAAGCGCATAAATGTGTCAAGCAAAGATGCTTCCATCATGCTTGACGCTTGTCCGCAGGTAATTCTATCATAACGGAGAGTTTTAGGGAACCGTTTTTGCACATCCGATACAGTACGATGAGCCCTCCGGTACGAACTGCGCATGCGTTGCCGCAGATGTACAGTTCGTACCGCGGATGTGCAACAAGGGTTCCCTAAAACTCTCTATTGTCTGCAACAAAAACCGCGTTTGTTTTCTGTGTCTTTTTCTTTGTATACATGATGTATGCGCGTGTGACTAAGGCTTATGAAGTTATAAGCTATATCCGAACAGGCATAAACCGTAGACACTTCCTTTGCTGTGTCCCGTGAAGACGGGAACAATCTCGACTCCAGATTGCAGTGATTTAGTACTTACGCAGTATTTTAAACCGAAGAACAAAGGAAAACATTTACAGTGCTTGTATATAAACATCAATAAACATTTCGCGCTTTGATTTGCCCATGTTTGTTTAGGGTAATTTCACCACTGAGGCGCGGAAAGCTTACCATGGAAGGAAAGAATTTCGTCTACCCTCACTAAACCTACAAGGCACAACGTTTCCGCGTCGACGGTTCCACCAATCTACTAGCTGAACGCCTTAGTACTGTAGACGATATATTTTATGTGGTGTAAAAAAATCCGGTGCATCCGCTTTCGTGGCGAAGCCCAGCGAATGACAAAAGCTGGGAGCTCATTCGCTGAGCTTTCTCAGCTCATTCCCCGAAGAAGCTCAGCGAATGAGCTGTGACATTGAGCAGAATAATATATCTGCTGACATCAGATTCGGGGCCACAGCGCAGACCATTTTTTTTTTAAATGTCTATACAGATCATCAGTCTGGTCATTGGCCCAAAAAATACAAAACTCAACTCGAAAAAGCAACTTCCCTCCATAGATTACAGCGACTGGCTCTACGAATCACTTTGCGAAAGAGTAGTCGCTCCATATTTCTTAGAATATGCCTGACAGGAACTTAACACCTATAGCGTTAGCCACTCTCGACAAAATATGGCAGCCATAAAGAGGTAATTCTATGCCATGTGCCAGCTCAACGCAGAACATTAGCGTCAAAAAGGTTTGCGTCGATTTGTATTCACTACGTTCAAAACCTGAACTCGTCTGTTGGTACACGCGAGCTTGCAGAGGCTTAGCTCTATTCGGGGAAGCAATGGAGAGACTACACCTACTGTCTCTCCACCGGGCGTTGATGAACGTTGATAAACGCCCAATGTCTGGTTCACGCGGTTTCGTGGTTTGCGTTCTGTGAGACCTAAGTAACACGCTCATACAACAGCAACGATAATACAACAGCAACGATAGATTCGCCGAGACAGCTGCATGTTCACTCTTCGCAACATGAGAAAGAATGTGAGGCGCACTTTATTGTTGGGGTCATTATGAGTCACGGTTTTTTTTTCTTCCTGCGGCCCATTCGGTGCCGCCACTTCCGTTGCTATGTAGAGAACCAAAGCAACTTCCCTCGGTTTCATCGGTGGCCGTCGCACCAACCGTCAAAAATATACATACACGGAAGCCACGAGACGCGAGCAGAAATCGAGAAAGGACTTGCCAGACAGTTCAGTGTTTTCCATCTAGGCCCATTCGTTTTGTTGGAGTTGCGGATAATGACATAGCCGTTTCTACAAAGTAGATGACAGCGAGTTCTGACAAAGTGCAACCGTAGAAATGTTTTCTGAGAAAGCGAAAAAACCAAGACAAAAAAAATTAGACATTTAGAGGGAAGTTGGAGTTTGAGGTTCCAGTGCTCAAATTAGTAGCATTTATAAGTTACTAATTTTATCAACAACTGAAATTGCAAGCTCAGTTTGGGAAGCATTCACTCAACAAAACATATAAAAAATAGAACACATACAAAGTAATGTTGTGACCGAGGAGTTCCCCAGGCAGCCTCAGGCAGGGCCAGGCGAGGACAGGGACCGCAAACTGACTCCAGGCAGGTACATCAGGAGACGGGACGGTCTCTCACGATTGACTCTGTTTAATTACATATATACAGAAGTATCTACATCGTCCGAGAGCACCATGCAAGCTTTGCCATTCACAAGCATTTATTTCGTGTACGGAGCCAGTAAGGCGCTGTTGTCGGCGCCCTCTGCAACGTACGAGAACACAACCTTCTCGGGGCATGCAGTTGGCCACAATGTGCCCTTGTTTCTGACACCGGAAACCCCGAACTGGCCTCTTCGCTTCGACGGCTCGCGCGTTATTTCCAGGCATTTCTTCCTTTCCTTTACCGACTGCTCCCCCCTCCTTCTGCGACTCTTTATCACCTGGGACATTTCTCATGTTTCCCCTTTCAAGAAATCCTTTTCCCGAGTCCGCCTTTAACGACTAAACGACTAAAACTACTTTTTGCCATCTCGGCATGAGCGCGTTCGTTCCGATTTGTCGATGTCTAGACCCCTCCGCATAGAGTACTCCTCCGCGAGATCTGCCACCTTCCGGAGGTTCATCTCTGGGTCCCTATCTTGGACCCAGAACCTGACTGCCTGGGGAACTCCTCGGTCAAAACAGTAATGAGTTTGACCAGCATGTCGGGTTAATACTCAATACGAAGAAAGCAAAACACACACAGGGGACAGAGAAAGACATGTCTGTTTCCGCGCCCTGTTTGTGTTTTGCTTCCTTGGTATTGAGTACAAAGTGTCGGTGTCCGATTTTATTTCAATGGCTATAAATCCAAACACTGAAGTCCGATGCGAACCTTCTGACCATAAGTACCAAATTTATGTTGACTGGAATTATTTTTTAATCGATACATGGTTATTACTTTATTGATATTAAGAAATTACGAATATAACTTTCGATAACTCAACTATAACGAAACAAGAAATTTATTGTGCCTCATCGCTTTTACACGGACTGTTCTAGAAACGTTTTGTTTGATATTTTTCTAAAATGTATTGACGAATAGAAATGTCTATCCACGGATGCTGTAAATAATAAAAAAAAAATGCTTGGAATGGAGAGCGAGCTGGAAAGGGTAATGTTGTCCCCTTTATTTATATTAATAAAAATGGGTCTGGTGTTCTTCGTATCATTTTCAATACTTATGTGTGCGTGTAATTTCTAAATACCCACCAACCCGCTTTGACCTCACGGCTGGCAGTACGTAAAAAATAATAATAACAAAATTTACTGCGCCTCTTACCTCTCGATTACGAAAGGAAGCAACCGAGAAACTTTGAAGGAGGAAAACAAGCTGGTGAAGGCCGATCGAAGGTTGCAGGCAATCGCTTATCGTTCTGCGCACGAGGCAGCGGGAAGATCAAAGGAGTGACGGGTATAAAGAGAGATGGTTGAAGCGCACACACGTTATTATTAGCGCGCCTCTCACGGACACAGAAAGTAACTCATCAGTGCCCCCTGGTAAGACTTTTTTTCCCTATAGTAGTATAACTATGCGGGCTTTATAGGTTAACACCCTCAGAAGCTTCTTCGTGCCCAACGCGCTCCGCAGCTCGTTTGGGACGCATATTATCAATTTCTAGAAAGTAAAAACGATGACCGGCAAAAAAAGAGTGATTAATCGTGGATTGTATTGCATAGCACTCCACTGAGAATACGTGGCCAAAGGGGCGTCCATACCGCCCTTCTCATTACCTAAATTAATTTTAAAAAAAAACAAATGTTGGTACTGCGCGTATCTAACAGTGCAGTTTGTATGAAGATATTGATTCTAAAAACTGTACTAAGCATCTTTTTTTTTTATCTCCTTCTGTTCGGCCCAACTGCAAAAATGACTAGTGATAACTAGTGCTGTGTACTTCACCCTGAGCATTTCGTTGCAGCGGATATCATCATGGTGTCTGTGACAAGCGTACTGGGTGCCGTTTTCTGCGTGACCTTAAGAATAAACCCCGCGGTCTCAAGCCACTGTGAGCTCCCCTGACATGGTTTTTTATTGTTTTTCGAAGAATTTCAAGATTTATTTTACATCCACTCTTTTTACGCTAGCCGTATGCCTCATACTATGCGTTATACTCCTATTGTTTTTGCATACAGTAACTCTATAGAGACATGTATATATATACACCAACTCATGTTTACAAACAAACCGGAGCGCCCCTAGCGGACGCCACACGCGCCGCGCATGCGCGGTGGATGGTGGGCAAGAAGCCCGCCGTCGCCCATAAACAAACCATTGAATTGCGTTGTTGTAGGCGTCGGTGGGAGTCCCCGTGCTCTTTTTCGCGTTGGAATTGTTGATTCTACGTCCTCCTAACAATGTCTGACTACTTGAGCGGCTTCAGCAAAACTATCGAGGCAAAACTTTGCGTGAATAATGTGACGTGCGGCGATTCATTTCACGTGGACGCCGCAGAATGGGCGCTAAAGCCTGACTCCCATGATGAGATTCTGCTCGCTATTTACAGTCGCGACGTCGCTCGGACTGCAAAAGCGTGGACCGTAGCTGAGATGGTGGACATCGATACTGAAAACCGCAGCTAGAATCGGGCATCACAAGTCGGTGATGGCCACTGGTAACAATGATCAACATCTTCTTGTATCTGATTACACTTAGCCTACTTACCCAAACCAACCTTCAAAAGTGTTTTGAGGCCTGCACTTAGTTCTTATCGCAATTACCGGGTCAACGTTTGGTTTACGGGCCGCTGTTGTTTGAACGAGCTGCCGACAAAAAGCAGCCAAGTTTGAAAGAGCAGAAGACAGTTCGAACGCACGCGCAATGGAGTACGGACAAGAAGCACCGCGTCCCGCGTCAACAAACCATTCGAATGTCACGTTGTCGGCGTCTGTGTGAGTCTGCATACTCTTTTTTGCGTTGGAGTTGTCGATTCTACGTCCTCCTAACAATGTCCTACCACTTCAATCGCCTGAGCGAAATTATCAAGGCTCGTTACGGCGCTAAACTTTCCGTAAATAATTTGACGTGCGGCGATTCATTCCAATGAGCGCTGCAGAATGGACGCCAAAACCATGATGAGATTCTTGTAGCTATTTTCGGTCGCGACGTCGCTCGTGCCGCAAAAGTGTAAAAGGTAGCGGCGATGATCGACGTCGATACTGAAAATCGGAAGCGGGAACAGACCAAGCGTAACAAGTAGGTGATGGCCACCGGTACCAATAATTAACATCTTGTATCTACTGTTTACACCGAGCCTACTTAAGTCTTTTGAGGCCTGCAATTACTTCTTATTGCATCACCGGGTCAAAGTTTGGTCTACGGGCCGCTTTTGTTTGAACGAGCAGACGACAAAAAGCAGACGACTTTGAAAGAGCAGACGAAAGTTCGAACGATCAGGCGGCCGTGTGAATTTGAAGACGCACTGAATCCTATGGGTGGTCCGGACAACTTGGGGGCTTTCTTTCGTTCATGTTGGAACAAAGCAAATACATCTGGTGACCACAAATTGTGGCCCGCACACGCAATCGTAGTTCGACAGCGTCTGGTTTGCCCTTTTCACGGCTGCTATCCACGTTCTCGGACGAACGGAGGGGGCAGAAACACATGAAAACTGATCTTCAAACCTTTCCAGACTCTCTTGGTAAAGCCCCCATCGCAGCCTTTTGACGAGAAGGCAGGTTTTTTGTCTCGTTTCTTCCAAAGGAACACAGGAATGCATGTCTGGCACGGCGACTTCTGCCCACCGCCCCAGACCGGAAGTGCGTCCGGCGCGCCACCACCTCGGCGTGACGTAGGAGAGTTGAGTTGGTGTATATATAAAAAATTACCACAATAAACAAAACTTTTCAGAGCAATATTCACGCCACTAGACGCAATTTAGGTGCAGAACATGGAGGTCGCAGCCCGCTCAGCCCCGCACAGTGCTTACAAGGTGCTTAGATTTCTCATTGGCTGGAGAGATTATTGACGTGTGAAAGGTTGGTTGTAAATTTGTATCTCCGTAACCGTAATAATATTTTGATCGAGTTTAATTATGTTTGAGAAACAGTTTCAAACGATAACAAACATGGCTGCCGGCGTCCGCGGAGTGCTTAATGGGCGTAGCTCGTTGAGCTCGTCAATGTTTATGAGTACCGGACATTTTGAGTTTACAGAGGTATTTAGAGGAAGACCTCCTCAACCGACTTTGTTTGCAGCAAATAGCTTTCGTAAGTACGTGCCAACGTTACTAAAACACTCAGTTGGTAAACTTCCATAGAGACAGCCTTGAAAAAGTGGCCCCAATCTGTCTCCGAGCACCGAGCTAATGACGAACACAACGCCACCATTTGTCCCGCAGCGGCCTCTCGAGGAACTGCACGTAACATCTATTTTGGCTTTAAGAACAGGTACAGCGGTAGAGGTTACAGGGGTGCCACCCCCGTCTCCCCGATTGGCACGTTTAGTAACGTGCCAACGTTACTAAAACACTCAGTTGGTAAACTTCCATAGAGACAGCTTTGAAAAAGTGGCCCCAATCTGTCTCCGAGCACCGAGCTAATGACGAACACAACGCCACCATTTGTCCCGCAGCGGCCTCTCGAGGAACTGCACGTAACATCTATTTTGGCTTTAAGAACAGGTACAGCGGTAGAGGTTACAGGGGTGCCACCCCCGTCTCCCCGGCAGACTAGCCGCGATCAACTATAGATGTTAAAATGCACCTAGGTCAGGACGCGCTACCTGAAAGGCCCGCTGAGGCATGGTTGTATAAAAACAATATTAATTGTTCCGCAAAACCTTGCGAACTAAAGATGATAAAAACATCACGCGCCCATCATTTGGTACTAAACTCCCATAAATTTCATACAAAAAGAGTCTTTTCCGTTTGTTTTTACGCAAAAACAGGCTTTCAAAAAGCTCGAGGTGACCATAGTACACACAAACGAAAAAGAGTGGCGCTGTTGTCGCATTTAGCTCGGTCTCGGTGGACGCCAGCGGCCTAGGTTTGGACGTCGAGTTTCCCAACTGAGTATTTTAGTAACGTTGGTACGCGCCGTCGGAAGCGCTGGATGCTTGTTTTCGTAGCGGGGCTGGCCTATAAGCCTAGCGTCCCACATCCACTATTTTGATCGATCTGGTTTGAAATTAATAACAATTTTTCGTCGCGGTTTCTTGTAACGCGAAGAAGTTCTCTCGTCTTTCTTTTTTTTGACGTCATGTCACAATTTGCTCTGGGACCCCAGACCGTCAACACATTCTGTGTAAAAAAAAAACTAAAAATTAGAAACAAAACACGTTCTCGGCGTCATTCGTGATAACCAGACGAAGTACAGAATTGAGAAGCATCGACAAAGACGCAGTTTCGTAATGGCAACATATCGGCTTTGTAAACTTGTTTCTGGGGTCGCTGAAACAATTTAAAAAAATTATTCGCCACGTTCATGGTTCCGAATCGCCTCTTTGCAGTAAACTGCGGACGCTGGATGTTTCCGGCGCTGAGGAAGATGTTCTACGACCTGCCAGAGCCGCAAGTCATCTCGAACAACCGTTCCATCGAGCTGATTCCGGGTGAATTTTATCTCAGCAACATCAAGCTAGCGGGCCTCCAGTACTTAGAATCGGGCTTCTATGACTGTAAGGGCAGTGACGCCCTCTTCGAACTGAAGAATCCCATGCCCTTGAGACTGTCTGCCAAGTGGAGATCAAGTTCAGGAACGAGCGGAGACCTATCCACGAGTCTGAACGATGTCCTAGTCAGGGGAGTTTTAGAAACAAACTCGACGGGAGACGAAGGGAACCAGTTTCGGCACTTGTCGAGCTCATTCCAATCGTTGGGGAGAGTCAGCGTCGAGCTGGAAGGACTGGGAGGTGCGATGGACGCCTTTTTCTCCGTTTTGGGATCGGACCTCGAAGCACCCGCCAAGACCTTCTGGGCGGTTCTGCTTAAAGCGCAAATCAAACGCATCTTGGGGGGTGTCCCCCTTGTACCCGAGTGATGTTAGTTATACAGTAAAATTCTGTGTGACAAAAGTTTTCGAAGTTTTCCAATCACCCTACTGAGTTGAACAAGTACCGTGGTCACACTGGTAACACAGGGTGCAAATGACAGCCTGGCTTCCCTTCAATGCACATGGGAGTGTCAATAACTACAACCTACGGAGGGAAGTCCAGGATCGACGAGGCACAAGATGTCTTTAGACCTAAAAAAAACGCCCGCGCTGAGAAGTTAAGCGTGATGAAACCATGTGAAACATTAGGCTGAGTGTCACAGCGCACACGTTTTTCTTTTTTTTCTTCTGTTATGTCCAAACATACTTTTAACCTTGATTTTGCCAACCTCCCCATCCATAGGTAGCAGCGATGGGATCTCCCGAGGACTTCGAAAGAAATTAAGCACTTAAACTTTCTTAGAGTGCTTAGTGATGTAGATTGACGTAGTCAACTTGTTTGTGGCAAATTGTCCAGCAGAGTTTCGCGAAGACGCACTAGATTATAAGCTATAACCGAGAACAGCGCCGCAGGTTGTCTACTAAGACGGGGGTTATATCTATTGCTTCCATTTCCTCCCGATTGGCGCCTTTTTAGGCCATCGACATCATTTCAGCCCGATAAGCGATCGTTACCGACCGCTTCAGAAGCACAGGGCGTCGTTCGTTCACACTCCCTGCTTTTAAGTCCACGCTCCGTGCGGAACAAGGATAAGATAGCTGCCACTGGGCACGCCCCGCGTTTCGCTATCAATGACTATAGGTGTTGTACTTCGTTTTACCTTAGGTCTTAGCGCAGCCGACTTCAAGATCCGATGGGCCAACGAAGCCACTTCAAAAACCGCAGCCTCGAGTCATTCGCCATTTTTGTGTGCCCGGTTGACCACCAGCTCACCCAATAAACCGTAGAAATTGCGCCGCGAGTTTGGGCTTTAGTCCGTGTCTGTGCGTTTGTACGTTTTCTTGGCTTTTACAGCGTCCGGACTGAAGATGAACCAAAATATAGTGGTAAACATTAAAATCTGGGCATAACATAAGCCGGACACCGAATAAACATCTTGCCAAAGCGTCCATAAGCACGGTGTCTTTTGTTTTCTTTGTCCGAGTTAACTTACATTTCCGCGGCTGCCTTATAACCGTGTGAACATTTTCCAAGGCGTGAAAATGTGCAGTATTGTGAAAGTGGTTTTCTGACTAGAAAAAGAGACGCCAGCAATGTGTCTGTGTGTGCTTTGGGCCATGCGCTACCACGGAGAATACGAGTTGAAAGAGCTCCTCTGAAATGCAGAACAAATACGTCATAGGAGCTTTCGGGTAGAGCTACGCGTCGCCATGATCTTGTCGGCAAGCCGTAAACGCATAGACCAACACGCGTCCCTGACGTCACGCAGCTGCGGTGGCGCTGTCGACGGCACTGCGCGTGCGCAGACGCTTCAGTTCACTCAAATTCGGTTTCTGCGCATGCGCAGTGCCCACACCTGGTGTGGGCAAACGCGGGTTTGTTTGTAAACAGCGTGTCGGTCTATAGCGAAGAACAAGCCGAGCAGAAAGAGCCGTTGCCGTTCCCGCGGAATTTCAGCCAATTTCACCTAAAAGACATAAGGCCCGGCGCGTGACGTCATCGTTAGAGGCGCCCCGACCGTTTCCACAAGCGGCAAACACGCCGGAGCTTGACGAGAGGCGCCGCAAGGCGGCAGACGCGTCGGTCTTGGCGTCGCAACGTTCGAGCGTCGCGCTCGTTCTGCGATGAGCTGGTGGCGACGGTGAGGCAAAGCTAGGCGACACTGCGTGGATCCACTAGCGATGACGTGTTGGGGGGAAAAGGCGCAGGACTTGTCTTCTAGATAGTACTGTTTCAGCCCGTAAACGTTGAAGTTTTTGTACACTGATCGGCTACCAAAAGCTACGGTCACGCTGCGAAAGCCGGGGGTCACACTTCGTATTTATCATAGGCACAAAAGACAATCTACGTACAGATACAGGAACGCGAGTCACCGCGAGATCCGAGCTTCGAATGCCGCATGACAATGAGTGCAATGATAGAGATTGACACACGGCATTCGAACCACGGACATTGCGGTAAATCGTGTTTGCAGGCCGTCTTTTGTGTGATACACGAGCAGAATGACCCCGGTTTAACACATCATACCAAAGACAGTCTGAAGACAATGTCTGAGACGTGTTTCTTCCTTTTTACGACAGTCCTGCCACATTGGTCATGCAAGAAACTCTCCGCAGACGTGTTCGAAGCGTATAAATCTGTCAAGCAAAGATGCTTCCATCATGCTTGACGCTTGTCCGCGGATAGTTCCATTATAACAGAGAGTTTTAGAGAACCGTTTTTGCACATCCGATAGGGTACGATAGGCCCTCCGGTACGAACTGCGCACGCGCTACAGCAGAAGACTCGCACATGTGCAGTTCGTATTGGACGGCCCATTGTAGCGTATCGGACGTGCAACAAGGGTTCCGTAAAACTCTCTATTGACTGCAGCAAAAACCGTGTTTTTGTGTTGTTTTTTTTTTGTGCACATGATGTATCTGCAGTGTGACCGAGGCTTATGAGCCACGTCCGAACAGGCATAGGCCGTGGCCACCTCCTCTGCTGTGTCCCGTGAAGACGGGAACAATCTCGACTCCAGATTACTGTGATTTAGTACTTACGCAGTATTTTAAACCGAAGAACAAAGGAAAACATTTACAGTGGTTGTATATATACATTAATAAACATTTCGCGCGTCGATTTGTCCATGTTTGTTTAGGGTAAATTCACCACTGAGGGGCGGAAAGCTTACCACGGAAGGAAAGAGTTTCATCAACCCTCACTAAACGTACAAGGCATAACGTTTCCGCGTCGACGGTTCCACCAATCTACTAGCTCAACGCCTTAGTACTATAGACGCTATATTTTATGGGGTCTAAAAAAATTGGGTGCATCCGCTTTCGTGGCGAAGTCCAGCGAATGACAAAAGCTGGGAGCTCATTCGCTGAGCTTTCTCAGCTCATTCGCTGAAGAAGCTCAGCGAATGAGCTGTGACACTGAGCAGAATAATTCACCAGCTGACATCAGATTCGGGGCCACAGCGCAGACCATTTTTCTAAATGTCTATACAGATCATCAGCCTTGTCATCGGCCCCAAAAATACAAAACTCACCTCGGGAAAGCAACTTCCCTCCATAGATTACAGCAACTGGCTCTACGAGTCACTTTGCGAAAGAGTGGTCGCTTCGTATTTCTTAGAATATGCCTGACAGGAACTTAATACCTATAGCGGTAGCCACTCTCGACAAAATATGGCAGCCATAAAGAGGTAATTCTATGCCATGTGCCAGCTCAACGCAGAACATTAGCTTCAAAAAGGTTTGCATCGATTTGTATTCACTACGCTCAAAACCTGAACTGGTCTGTTGGTGCAAGCGAGCTTGCAGAGGCTTAGCTCGATTCGGGGAAGCAATGGAGGGACTACACCTACTGTCTCTCCACCGGGCGTTGATGAACGTTGATAAACGCCCAATGTCTGGTTCACGCGGTTTCGTGGTTTGCGTTCTGTGAGACCTAAGTAACACGCTCATACAACAGCAACGATATATTCGCCGAGACAGCTGCATGTTCGCTCTTCGCAACATGAGAAAGAATGTGAGGCGCGCTTTATTGTTGGGGTCATTATGAGTCACGGTTTTTTTTCTTCCTGCGGCCCATTCGGTGCCGCCGCTTCCGGTGCTGGACAGAACCAAGGCAACTTCCCTCGGTTTCATCGGTGGCCGTCGCCACCAACCGTCAACAATATACATACACGGAAGCCACGAGACGCGAGCAGAAATCGAGAAAGGAGTTGCCAGACAGTTCAGTGTTTTCCATCTAGGCCCGTTCGTTTTGTTGGAGTTGCCGATAATGACATAGCGGTTTCTACGAAGTAGATGACAGCGAGTTCTGACAAAGTGCAACCGTAGAAATGTTTTCTGAGAAAGCGAAAAAACCAAGACAAAAAACATTAGACATTTAGAGGGAAGTTGGAGTTTGAGGGTCCAGTGCTCAAATTAGTAGCATTTATAAGTTACTAATTTTATCAACGACTAAATTTGCAAGCTCAGTTTGGGAAGCATTCACTCAACAAAACATATAAAAAATAGAACACATACAAAGTAATCTTGTGACCGAGGAGTTCCCCAGGCAGCCTCAGGCAGGGCCAGGCGAGGACAGGGACCGCAAACTGACTTCAGGCAGGTACATCAGAAGACGGGACGGTCTCTCACGATTGACTCTGTTTAATTACATATATACAGAAGTATCTACATCGTCCGAGAGCACCATGCAAGCTTTGCCATTCACAAGCATTTATTTCGTGTACGGAGCCAGTAAGGCGCTGTTGTCGGCGCCCTCTGCAACATACGAGAACACAACCTTCTCGGGGCATGCAGTTGGCCACGATGTGCCCTTGTTTCTGACACCGGAAACCCCGAACTGGCCTCTTCGCTTCGATGGCTCGCGCGTTATTTCCAGGCATTTCTTCCTTTCCTTTACCGACTGCTCCCCCCTCCTTCTGCGACTCTTTATCACCTGGGACATTTCTCATGTTTCCCCTTTCAAGAAATCCTCTTCCCGAGTCCGCCTTTAACGACTGAAACTCCTTTTGGCCATCTCGGACTGAGCGCGTTTGTCCCGATTTGTTGATGTCTAGACCCCTCCGCATAGAGTACTCCTCCGCGAGATCTGCCACCCTCCGGTTGTTCATCTCTGGGTCCCTATTTCGGACCCAGAACCTTACGGCTTGGGGAACTCCTCGGTCACAACAGTAATGAGTTTGACCAGCATGTCGGGTTAATACTCAATACGAAGAAAGCAAAACACATACAAGGGACAGAGAAAGCAATGTCTGTCTCCGCGCCCTGTTTGTGTTTTTCCTCCTTTGTGTTGAGTACAAAGTGTCGGTGTCCGATTTTATTACAATGGCTATAAATCCAAACACTGAAGTCCGATGCGAACCTTCTGACCATAAGTACCAAAATTATGTTGACAGGAATTATTTTTTAATTGATAAATGTTTATTACTTTATTGATATTAAGAAATTACGAATATAACTTTCGATAACTCAACTCTAACGAAACAAGAAATTTATTGTGCCTCATCGCTTTTACACGGACTGTTCTAAAAATTTTCTTTGATATTTTTCTAAAATGTATTGACGAATAGAAATGCCTATCCACAAATGCTGTAAATAATAATTTAAAAAAAATGCTTAGAATAGAAAGCCAGCTGGAAAGGGTGATGTTGTCCCCTTTATTTATATTAATAAAAGTGGGTGTGGTGTTCTTCGTATCATTTTCAATACTTACGCGTGCGTGTGATTTCTAAACGCCTACCAACCTGCTTTGACCTCACGGCTGGCAGTATGTAAAAAATAATAATAACAAAATTTACTGCGAAATAAAACTAAAAAAAAAAAAAACATGAAACGATATACCTTCAAAATTGAGAACAAAACCCAAAAATACAGAAAACGAAAGTAATTTCCGATTTAGAACTTACGGGCGGCGCGATAGTAACACAATTAAAAACGAGCGTGTTGGTTAATAGATACAAAACTTGAAAGTATAAAACAGAAAGATGTCCTGTTCCCGTCCTCGTCCTCTCTGTTTTATACTTTCAAGTTTTGTATCGATAGTAACAAAATAAGGAAAACCAAAAGGTGGGACTATACGTCGTTCGTCCCTAAGCTAACAGCGCGGTGGAAGTTAAGTGCCACGTTGGACCAATCACACGCTTACCTCTGGGCACGTGATCACGCTCCCGCCCATCGCCACGCGCAGAATGATGCGGGATCAGGCGATGAAAGGGAAGCGGTTGATTGGACCGACGAGTGCGTAGCTCACATCGCACTGCCAGCTGAGCGGCGAACGAAGTGCAAAGGGGAAGCCGGGAAAACGTCGTAAGGAGATGGATTATAGTCGTTGGTCGGCGCGCCGTGTTTCGCGGTGAGTTTTGTATTTCTGGGGATCCGTAGGCTTTTGTTCTTGCTCCTTTGAGGGGCCGCCGGCGCACGGCAGATAACGTCACTCACGGACGTTCCTGCAGAAGACGGCAAACGGAAGAGCTGCCCCGGACCTTCTGGGACGTGCCCTTCCCTAATAATACCTTCTTTCCCCGTCGTCGTCTTTTTCCTTCCATCAGCGAAGGTTTCGTGCTCGGCTCTGCGTCTGGCTATGACTTATCGCCCACCCAGACACGCAAAAAGGTTTTTGATATTGATGAAGATGATGAGACGGAGAGATAAAGAGGCTCGCAAGACTTATTCGACATGGAGCCCAAACTTTAGTTTTGCTCTGTAGGCAGTGAGAGTTGTGAAATCCCCAAAGCTCTTTGTCAGTGTCTATGGGTTATCGCAGACGAAGGATAATATATGTTTAAGACGGTATTAGCTCTACGAATGTTACGATATTAGAACCTCCTGTGTGTCCAACTCAAAGCGCTGAGTGTACTTGGCTAGACTTGGGAACTTATGGGCGAGGCGACTTGGTGCCAAACTAACAACGTCAGGTATGATAGTGACGAAAGATCGTCGTTGTAGCTTGCTACAGCCATCTGCAAAGCCGTATCAGCAGTTTAAAAAGCAGAACACGACAGTTTTCTTTCTGTGGGCCGTAAGCCGCCACGAACATGTCATAAGAAAGGCGCCAGTCTTGACAAGTCACATTGCAACGAGTTTTGGTCGAGCACATAACTAATGAAATACCAATGTCGGCGGCATTTCTCGGTGTGATCTAGAGTGATTTTTTTACGTTCACGAGAACGGAAGGTGGAAATTAAACAGGCGCGCATAAAATATCTCCCTCTTAGCGATGTAAAGAGAGGAAAGTGGAAGAGAGTTAATCGAACGCTCGAATCTATCACTAACTCGCATGATAGACCAATTTTTTTTTCCGTACTGGGCTCTCTTCTCTACTCTTTTGTAGGTCGGAGAGATACAGAGCGCTGAAGGAGCTCTGCCTCTGCGTGGTTTTGTCATCATAACGTTTTTTGCGTTTCTGAGGGTTAGCTACGCGAATGTGAATGGGATGGGGCGGAGATGATACCAGCAGCGGTAGAAGTAAGAGTTGAGAAAATAAGTTGAAGCTTGGAACGTCTTCCGCAGATCTTCAATAAGGCGACTCAGTACGTTTGGCGCGATCTCCTATGCTAAACCTATCTGTTCGTGCCTTCAGTGGTTTGAAGATTATCACTGCGGGGCAATATTCCCTTTGTTACTGTAATAAAAAAAGGCTGAGTAGTATTTCGGCTACTCACCCTTTTCACAGATTATTTTGGCTTAACGATGGAGAAGCAAGCAGGCCTGGCTGAGAAAAACTCCCGGATGCTGTTTTGCCGTTGTTTTACCAGAGGGCTGCCGTAATGCCATCACAATTACCGCGAATTCGCGCATAAAGAGTTCTATTTTTTTTAAAAATGCATCTCTTGCACCTGCCAAATACACCGACCTCTGTAAAGCAAGTTTGAAATGATGCGTAAAGATGGTTAAAATACAATATAAATTGAGAGGCAACTATACCCAATTTCACCGCTAATCATTTGGACAAAAACGGCTGGGTTACAGGGCTGAGGTACCCATACGAGCCACCTCTGATATTCCGCAGATGCGAGCTATAGTGTGCATGCGCAGGATACGTTCCACAGCCCAGTAGACAAAGATGGCGGCGTTTAGAAGGCGACTATTGGAACCCGCAGAGATTTATATCACTTACTGCTCATCTCGACATCTAGGTACTCTTTTCTAGAACTCATTGTGGACCCTGGTTTGATTACGAAAAGAACGTTTCGAAGAGAACTGCCATCAGTGTCATCGGCTTAATTTCGCTCCCTTGTTTTCTATATGCCGAAGAAAAACCCACCGGACACGTGCATGGAGACCACGATCTGGCGGATGACTTAAACGGTGCGGCCGTGCTCAGTAGCAGCGTCGAGACGAGTCCGGGTACTTCTCCCTGAGCTCGAGCTTGAACTGCCTGAAGAGTACCCTGTTCCTTTCCTGGTCGACGTCCTTGTCCTTGTGGAAGGAACTGGCCGTCTTCAGACCCTGATGCACCACGAACGCGTTGTTCAGCACCGAGAACTTGTAGCCGGAGACGTGCAGCTCGCACACCTGGAAAACAAGGGGAAGAGCACAGCAGTTAACATCTATATATAACAAAAACAGTTGGCCTGAAAGACAAAAGACAAGTAGAAGACTGGACGGAACAACCGCTACTGTCAAAGGAGGCTTTAATGAAAAGATAAAAAAAACAAGAAAACAATTTAAACTAAAAGTAATAAAAAACGGCGAAACATTTGAAAGGAAATTTGATGCCAATATCGCTGAAATTTTATTAAAGTTGTCCACAAGCCATGTCTACTTCAGTATTCTACGTAACCTTTGTATTTCGCGCTGTTTTGGTAGTGTTTAACCAATTAGGCGATCGACTTATATTTTTACCAATTATATTGCTTTGTAAATTTTTTTGATACCGTCGATTTGGAGCTTGCGTTTCAGAGCGCAGCCCTTAGGCGCCCGTTTCCGGCTTGAGCGGCGTCGCCGTCGCCGTCACCGTAAGGTCACGTGATCTCCGTGACGTCACGTGATTTCCGTGAGGTCAAGTGACCCAAGTGATGTCACGTGACCCCAGGCTAAGCGACACTGTGAGGTCACGTGACCTCACGGTGGTCACCTAACACTGTGAGGTCACGTGACTACGTGACCTCCCGTGAGGTCACGAGGGTCACGCGTCCTCACGGTTATGCCGACGGCGACGGCGACGCCGCTCCGGGGGAGGAGTGGCAGGCAGGATGAGGAAGTGAGGAGGGAGCGGGGGTATACGTCCTTCCCTCAATACCCTTCCCTCCTCCTCCCCAAGAGCTGCGCTGCAATTCGGTGTTACAGGGCTTTTATTGTAAACGGCTTTCATGTTTTACAGTGTCGACAATTGATCCCCGCGCAAGCCGTAAAGTTGCTGCCTGCATATAGAGAGTTCACACGTTTCGCCGAGTGCGCATTGAGGCGGTACATTCTACCTGGTGAAAGTTTAAGGCGTAGATTCCTTGCTGTGAAAAGTGCAGATTAACAAACTTGCTAATATTTACGGCGGACGTGCTTGCAGACGACCAAGTTAGCGATATTTTATGACTTGTGGCGCCATCTCCCGATGGCGCCACAAGTCAGGGAACGCACGACATAGTCGTCCGCTCGCTACGACCATTGGAAGAACAAACTTCGGTGCACTGCAGTGCCATCGTCCGAGCACGTGATCACAAAGGAAAGCTCACAACTTCTTGGTCGCAGCCTCGCTGCGTGCCCCTAAAGAAAATGACAAAATATCCGAAACACTGCCTCGGACACACAAACCAACACCCCCCAAATACATTTACAGACTACCGGATTCATTCGAGATATGGCGATACCTGTCTCACCAGTGTTTGGGATTCGGCTTTTTAATTATCGTTTTCATTCAGATATGTCCTAACAACAAAGAGTGATAATGCTCAAATCAATTCACTGTGCGTCCAGGATCGAAAAAAAAAAATGAGGCGAAAATACCGTAATGATTGATTAGATGGGAGATATCGTGACCCAGACATTCAGCCGTGTGAGTCAGGGCGCATTCATCTCTAAGTAATTATCATCAGTTACCGTGAGAACAAAACAAAACTAAGAAAGAAGAACAATGAAGGATTTTGTTTATACACGATTGAATAAACACGACACTAAAAGGCTCGCACATTTTCACATTGGGAGAATCCATATCTTTGAACAAAAACGCGAGTTGGAAGCATTCAGACCATTGTGAGACAAGAACGACGGTAATAACCCAGTCGATAGTACACCAAAAGGGTGTCATGACATTATTGAGCCACGTCAATTCGCCGGCATGGCCTTTCTCTAGACGCCACAAACAAAGGCTATGCTTCTAGAAAGACTAAGTGCTAAAACCATTGTTAAACTATGAGACTCTTTACTACGTTGAACGCCATTCTGGCGACCGGAGATCCTTTTACCGTAACATGTTGGAGTCAAGTTACATTAATCATGATTTCTGATTAGACTCGAAGACCACTAAAGTCACTAGCAAGAGCTTAATAAATGAAGGGCGTGGCTTCTTGTCGGCTAATGCCGCAATGCCGCAATCTGAACGACTGCGGAAAGATAATGTGGTGCTATAGAGACCATAGCCACTATAGCACGTTAGTGACTGTAGTCAGAAAAGGGAAGGTATAGAACAAGACAGAAATAAAAGTCACAGGAACACAATCTTTTCAGCGTTCAGCTTCAGCGTTCCTTGAGTTTAAATAGCTGCAAACATATAAAGGTTAAAGCAAACGTGGTTTTTATTGTCCCAACGGCCTAAGCTCAGTTTACAACATCTAGTAAAATTCCTTGGCCTTAATTTTGCCGAAATATCAGGATTCTTCAATAACTGAGTTGCAGACGGCAGTATGTTCCCGATAATTCGCAAGTTTTTCTAGACGTTTAGACAGTGTCGTACCTTCGAGAACTAGCTATGGTTTCATCGGTCCAGCCGACTGCTAGCATTATACGGTACACAATACCATCCTAGTGATCATGTGTGACAGACGGAATCAACTGGTGACAAGCCTATGCTTTAACCTTAAGCAAACACAATTGTGTATTAGGGAAGGTTCGTTTCGTTTTGTGAGCGAAGTTTCGCAGCACGAATCATAGGGAGCTTCCCCCATTAGTTTTTACGTTTCCCGCATATCCCAACGGGGGCGCCACGGATTTTATCGCACCTCATCATAATTACACAGTCTAATAGAACTCCCAATAATCGCACACCGCAACGCGAAAACAAAAGAAAGAAAGAAAAACACAAGGTTGATTAGAGACGCCCAACAAAACGCAACAAACTTCCGTACTCCATGAAGGCATTGTTTTCCCCGCGGCCACTGTTCCCAATTCTATAAGGAAAAGATGCGAGAGGGGCGAAACCTTTTCGCACAAAGCGCCACCTCGCGTCACCCAACGCCCAAAACCCGGTCGGTCAACAAAAGGGGACGACGGAGCCCGGTTGCGCGATCGCGACGACAACAGTTCCCCCACAATATAAAATGGCGCGCGCCATTGAATCGCCCGCCGTCTCCCCATTTGGGGAAAACAAAAGGTTGGATGGACTCCCTTCCACCGCCGCCGAGTCGCGATCAACCGCAACGACGTACCGTCGCCGTGAAAGAAACCCCGCGGTTTCTCGTTCTTTATACGCGAGACGAGGAGAAGAGTCAGTTCCCCAAATAAAAGCCGCGGCTCCCCATTCTTCCCTATTGCACGCCAAAAGAGGGAGAGTGGGGAAGCGAAAGCGCCAGACCATGCGTATGAACGACCGCAATTGCCGAGAGCGCTCGCAGCCGTCGCCCGGTCGGTCCGCGGGGTCGGTGGCTCGATGCTCCCTATTATGAACCGGGGCCGCGGCGCCCTCCCCACAAACGTGGGGTTCAAATGCAAGCAATATTCTTTTCACCGCCAAGCTGGCAGTGCGGTAGAAGCTACGTGCTCGCTGCAGCAGTCGCACATCTCTTTTTCGCCACGTGATCACGTTCGTGCGCTCGTACAAGTCTTGGAAGTAGACATAAGCGATGGCGTTCCTGGTAACGCGTTAGATTAATCAGTAAGAGTGACGCACTCGTTAGAATCCGAAATGACTAACGAGTAAAGTCGAATTAAAACTTTGGTTTGAGCAAGTTGCTTCATAATAGTAAAAGGTTAAAAACGCAAGAGTAGTCTGGACAACTAGAAAACACGAACAACATGGACAGCGCCTATTCTCCTTCGCATCTTCTACTTGCCCTCGCACCCTTCGTGCTTTCTTACCTTCTGCGAGTAAAGCCGTCGTTAACGTTTTACGGTATTGTCTACGAAGCTGCGTTACTCGTTCATTTTGATTAAAACTATAGTCACGTTTGTGGTCTCTACAAAGAGCCAACGGTCCACGGGGACCTCTCTGTATCCAATCAATTTGTTAAAAAAAAAACGATAAACAAAAAACGTTCTGAAAACACTTTAAAGGATCAATTGCTGTCGTGGTTCGTAACCGTGGCTAATTCCTACCAAATAGCAAAATCTAAAGTGACGCTAAGGTAATGTTCGTTAGATTTTGGAACAAGGGTAACGGTATTTCGTTGCATTTGCACGACGGTAACACATTTCAGTAAATCGTCAAGTTTTGAAGACCTAACGGGTAAAGCGATTCCGTTACATATTTCCGGTAACGGCCACAAGAATGCTTCATACCCACGCGCAAAGAGCGGGTTCAGGTGATGAACAGGAGTCGGTTGATTGGAGCGGCGAGCGTGCAGCTGGGCACAGCACTGTCAAGCTTCGGGGTGAACACAGAGAGACGTCGCTAACGTTTTCTCCTCCGGGAGTTCGCAGCGCCAGAGTCCCAGTGTTATAACACGGGCCGTGGTTGCCTGCCTTAATTAGCTCGATGCCGGGGAGTTGTACCTGCACCGTGTCGGGCAGCGGGCGCGGTCGACCCCGGGGTTCTGGCGTGTAAGGGACGTCTGGGGGAAGAACGCTCTGAAATGCCTGCAGGCCCTTTTTTTTTACGTTTTTTTCGGGGGGGGGGGGGGGGGGGGGGGGGTAGAAGGGCGTTGGGGCGGCACGCGAGTTCGGGAACTTCAGACGTAGGGGGAATAAATTTTGGGAAAGTAGGGATCATCGGCGATACTGCATTTAAGGGAAAGGTACAGTTTTACCGAAGTAAATTCGACGAAGCACCTTCAGGCGACTGTGCATAATTCGCTTCAACAAGGTACACATTGTTAGGAGTGAGAAAAAAAGTGAATATTTGTTCTATTTTTTTATGTTGGTTTATTCAGTTGAACATCCAAAATGGGTTTACTTTAGATTACTTTTTATCTCTGTACCGCAACCGCGTACTGTCCCACGCTCAAGCCTCCTTTGCTTGTGCTGGAACTGAGGTGTCAAATGTAAAAAGAAACGTAATAGATTGTATTGTATTGTATTGTATTTTCTATCTGAAAATAAGTTGTCTTTGGCCACCAAGTGCTTAGCACTACCTCTTGAATTTCCTTGTGGAATGCGTCTTTCATACTGCCGTAGACTGTATACGCAAAGTTGCTGTGCTTCAAAAGTTAGGCTTGAGTAGATGTTTAGAAGTTTCGAGAAACGTATCGAAAACGGCATTCGTAGGTGACATTCGGCTTTAGTAGTCGGTGCTTGAAGGCAGAGGCTACAGCGATTTGAAGAATCATCGAAGCTTCACAGCGAGTTCGCTCCCGGAAATAGCTTTCGGAAAGCGACGCTTTGGAGCGCAACGCTGTGGGAACGCCTCCAAGAAATACACAAAAGAACGTTACTATCTGAAACTAAATACCAAATTTACATCACGATTGAAAGTAATCTCCAGCAGGTTCAGAACGAATTGAAAGGTTTATAAAAGCAACGACTTCACGTCGAGAATTATGAAATTGTGATATAGAACGCGCGAAACTGGCTCTACTAACGGTGTCACACTTCGCTTGCGGTTATATCTGGATTTCAAAACCCGGCCGCACGTCCCTAATCCAGGATGATAGAAAAAAAAAGAAAAAGAAGGGTAGGCATCGTTCTGGAACAAGAACTAGGACCACTCTAAGACAAGGCGGCAATAACGAGCCAACTCCGAGACACCGCCCGAGAAGCCGCATACACACACGCAAAGAAAGTAAAGGCGGCCAAGACATAAGGGACAGGCGGTGCGCCTGTTGCGCTCAGTAAAAGCTCGGCCATATCGGGGAAACAAAATACAGACAAAAACCGCAGCAGCGGTACGGTCGTGGGACGCAAGCTGTTGCCCACCGAGAAAGCAGACGGACCAGAAAAACGGGGAGACATACAACGCCGAAGATTCCCCAGCCTGAGATTGCGCGCGGTCGGCTTGCCGAGAGTAAAGTGTGTGTGTGTGTGTGGGGGGGGGGGGGGAGAACGTTTTCCGCCAGCTGCAACAATAACAGAGCCTCCACGGTTGGTTCGACCCCCCAAATCATGGCGCGCGCGCGCGGGTACGGCAGTGCGTCGCGGCCAACAACAACCATAAACGGCCAGAGAGCTCGGAAGATGAGGAAGAATCCCGCTTCCATCCACGCCTTAAGGCTCGTTCACACAGACCCGTTTTCTTACGTTACGTTACGAAAAGTCACCGGGAAGTCTGTGCTTCGTATTAAGCGTGGCTACCAATTCAAGAAGATCCTTACACACGACATTCGAGACACGACTGTTTCGGTGACGACGAGCTAGGGCGGTGATTTACCGTGGCAACCAGGGACACAAGGCTCGTCGTAACGTAACGTAAGGAGTTGAGCTCGGTTCAACTTTTCACACAGCACCGATTTCTTACGTTACGTCCAAGTCACCGAAACATTCGGGTCTTGAATGTCGCGTGCCAGGCTATCTTCTTGAATTTGTAGCCACGCTTAATACGAAGCGCAGATTTCCTGGTGACATTTCGTAACGTAACGTAAGAAAACGGGTCTGTGTGAACGAGCCTTTACGCTGTGTTTCTGCTTATGGTGGGCCACAGCCGAAGCTATGCGGGCAGAACGAGACCTGGTTGGAATGGTTAGACGGTTGACGCGAAGCCTTTGTCTCTACTCGCTGTTCGAGCGCGTTCGAACGGCGAACGCCGGTGTACGGCCGTTCTAACGTGTTCGAAAAGTTAGTTGAGACAAAGACACCTGGCTTTGCGTTAACCCTCTAATCAATCCAGCCATCTCAGCCAATGCAGTGCCGTGCGAGCGTCACGTGGCTTTTGGGAGGGGCAAAGCGACGCGGCGGCCGGGAGGGAAGTCACGTAATGCACGTCCACAGCGTCTCTCTGGCAGGGACGGCTCGTAGAAGCGTCCGGTGCGGTCCGCGGGGTAAGGTTGAAACGGAGTATAGGCCCTCCTTTCGTGAGCTGCGTCGAAACGAGGGCGCTTCCTTCTTAATATCGCTATTGTTTTCGTGCAACTTTGTGCGTCCGTTCCTCCCTCTGTTAAGCCTGACGTCCGTCCCCGGACGTTAGGCTTAACATGGATCGCGGCATACTGCGGACCGCTGACACGTGAGGCGGAAGTAGGCAGCGTCCTCGCCCGTTTCTAACCCTTCACTATACGTAGCCGCCATGCGGAGCGAAAGTTCGTCTGCTTTTTGCGCAGGGGTTGCGGTGACGTCAGAAAGCCGAGCTTTGATTGGCTCTGATTGGAAGGCTAGTGGGTAGATCTCGACGCTAGCTGCCTTGGCATCTACCCGCTATCCTTCAATCAGAGCCAATCGGAGCTCGGTGTACTGGCATCACAGCAGTCCCTGAGCAAGAAGCAGACGAAGTTGCGCTCCCCTTGTTTTCTTATCGCTCCGAAATCAATGAGATTGTAGTATTTGACGAAAAGAAGGCCGAAGGACAAGTCAAGACGGCGCCAAACACCACCGCACTTGAAAGGCAACGTGCGATGCAAATTAGGCAGCATTTTGTTGTTTTTTCTCTTAAATCGTTAGTCGTGTTCGGTTTCGCTGCACCGTAGCCTCCCTCGCCTTCGGTCCAGGTTCGCGGGGCGAAAGGAGATATGGTGTGCGCGTTCCGAAGGTATACCGTTATGGGAGAGATGCGCGCACCAGCGTGATTTGGTCGTAAAGCAGGCGCGACTGTCAATTACGCGGGGGGTTCCCGGCTCCTGCCTTTTTTACGACCTCTTGTGTCGTGGAAAGGGCGCTAGAGTATTGGAGGAGCGAGTCGCGTCGCGAGTCGCTCCTGCGATCGATGGATGACGCTCGAGTCTGTGCTGGCTCAAGGAAAGTCGGTTGTCACTGTGACACTGGAAGAAAGAGAAAATCTCTTTACGTGTAGGTTCTTATGGCTTCTAGGTGTACGCGTATAAGTCAATCCATTATTCATCGTGTCATACACCCTATTTATTTCTTGAGTTTGAAACGCCGGCCCCATATTACGAAAAAAACAATAATCTCGTCACAAACACACACACACACACACAGACATTTCTATATATATATATATATATATATATATATATATATATATATATAATCAGGGTGTCGAACCGGAACCGAACCGAACCGAAAACCGGAACCGAACCGGTATTTTTTCCGGAACTGAACCCGAACCCGAACCGTTATATTGTTATCGCGATGAACCGAACCGGAACTGAACCGGAAAAAAAATAACGGTTACCGGCTCATGTCAAAACGGTTCGGCCACGCGCTGTTGACAATGAATGTGCTATCAATGCCATTTGTTTTTTAAGTGCCGTCAACGGACACACACCTAGCTTACATATTTTTCTTCTCCACTCAGTCCTAGGAATATAAACGCTGCATCCATGAATCTTGACAAACGCTGCATCCATGAATCTTGACATAGGAACCAGTATTGCGCTGGGAGTGGTACAATGCCTTAAATGTGCATTCAGGATGTTTTCTCCTATTTTGCAAATGGCAGCTGAGTATTATGCTTCCAGATGCTTATTCGGCCGTGTTCTGTCCGCCGGGTCGTGCAGTGCAGCCTACTTGTGCCGTAGAGTGACGGGTTGGAGGTTTGTAGTCATCGTCACACAATTTCCTTGCTGTGTGAGTACTCTTTTCGAAAGTGCCAATTTTATATGGCTGCACAATAACACTGTAAAATCCCCTATTGTTTGACTGTAAAGTTTTCTTAACACCAGTAGCGCCGTCACCACGGGATCTGTAGCAGCCCTCTTAAGCTACATTGTAATAATTGTGATAATCCACGACTGATGATGTTACACCTGATCCTGCGGGCCGTTTTGGTAACCAAGTTGAAACTGTATAATTATAAGTAATGGTGGATTTCTTTAAAGCTCGGTAGCACTGTAACCAACTTAATACAAAGTTTGGTTTTTATCCATATTGCGTTATTGTTGTTATTGTATAACTAATGTTTTCCCAGTCAGATGTACGTTGTTTATAACGGATAGACAGGGATATTTCATTCTGATATGATCCTTTCGGGGTTAACGATTTCAGTGAATAAATACACAACTTCGTTTCAAACTTCCGTTTCTGTGGTAATCTTTCCAGGAGACCGTTTGTTTTGTACCGTTTTCGGTGTGCCCACCGGAATTTGGGATTTATTCTCCGGCGCATTCCTTGCGTTTCTAATTTTACGACTTTGCCTAAACTGCAAATTTTTGCGCAGTAGAGAACAAAAGCGGGAAATCGAAAATTTTCCGGGTCGTCCTATGCTTTGTGGTATCCTTAACATTTTTGTAGTTGCAGACTAGTGCTTATTTTGATTGCTGCAGAAGCTGTTGAAGGGGCCACGAAAACAAAAACAAGCTGGTATTTGAAAAAAAACGGCTTTATACCAATAACAATGATACCAATTTTAACGCCACTTAAATACAATTATGTATTTATTTTGGAAAAAAGATCAATCAGTGGCAAGTTCTTTTCTTTGCGAGAGAATAACCTACGTCATAAAGCAGCACCTCATATTAACCACGTGGTCACTGGAACAGAAGTGGTTACCTTCTCCCGCATCCCTTTAGACGTCCAGGTAATATAGTGTGCGGTGTAGTTAGTTTTGTGCGAGTGGCGGCCGCTGACGAAAGCCAGCACCACGATGCATCCGGTTTCGTATAGGCACTTAGAAGCTAACATATTTGTGAGATAGCGAACTCTTCTATCGTAATATTTATCCTATTACGTCCTTCTTGCGTTGCGTTCGGTGAAGTGTTTTTCATATTCCGTATCTTGTTTAATGAAAACTTCTTTAAGGGTCTAGAGTTACCGAAGGCTAGTTCAAATAAAGAAAGCTGTATTTTCTCCCCACTGTTCCTTCAATTGCTTACACGCCGAGGTGGCGGGATAGTTAGCGAGTTCTACTTGTAAGTGGGTTTGTAAGGAGGTCGCGGATTTTACAGCTACTGCGTCGGACCCAATTAGATGAAGTCCGAATGCGGAAACGTCGGTGAGGTAACCTTCGAGTGCACATAAAGAAACCATTCCTGGTAGAAATCCCTGAGCCTTACACTACGATGTATCCCGTTTCGTTTGTGCTGATTTTAGATGTTTTATTTGTAATATATTTTGATGTTGCAATTTGTCATTTATAATTTCCGAACCGGTTCGCGAACCGGTTCAGCGCCCCGAACCGGTTCGCGAACCGGTTCGCGGATCGAATTAATCGAACCGGAACTGAACCGGAACAAAATAAATTTACCTGAACCTGAACCGTAACCGAACCCGTATTTTTTTCGGTTCGACACACTGATATAAATATATATATATATATATATATATATATATTCTAGTTCTGTCATGAATACGAAATTTTAGCACAATAACTATAGCGTGTGCCCGAAAAGAAAAAAAAAACAACTTTTTTCATGATAAAAGTAAATTTCGCATCGTGGAATGCTCAGTATCAACCTTCGGATGCCAAAGTTCAGGAACTAACCGTTATGCTATTGAAATAATTATGAGCTTTTCCTTAACGTTCAAAGGGAAATTGAAGATTGTTCTCCGTGGCTGACGGCATTCATCTCTTTGTACTAGATGGCTACGTCGGCGGCTACATTCCCACTCAACAATTTACAAAAACGACTTTTAACTTTTGAATCAGGTAACAGCAAGCTCTGAAACTTGGGCGTGTGGTCCTGACCTCTAGTGCAACATTTGGGCGGAAAGTGTGCGGTCAGCGGTGCCGGGTGCCAAATATTCTGCCACAATATTTTTTTTCACGTAGTTACTAAATTTACATTTTTTGTTCTCAGTTTGTTGTTTCGGCGCTTTGAACATGTTTTTTTCAATGTGAAAGTCACTACGGCCAAGAATGAAAAAGTGAGGTCAGCAGAAGGTAGGTATGCACTGTTTGAATTGTAGACTTTGTTCCTATTTTATAACGAGTAGCTTCATGGCGTCAAATGAATGATTTGGAAGCTCGCTCCAGCATTCGCCTAACAGCACCAAACAAATGCTTGGAATAGTGCATTTTTAGACAGCACGCCCGACATACTAGCATGCCTTCCCCTAACGTCACTGCACTGAAAAGCGCGGTTTTATTTGAAATGTTGGTTTGGACATTGTTTTCCTTTGCCGATTTCTCAATGACTATTCTGAATTTCGCAATATTAAATAGTATTCCGGAAAGGGTAAAGACCACTGATTCCGAAAATATAGTTAGCTAAGGTAACTATCCCAAATCACCGGAGTCGGTTGAAAGTCGATTGCCAAGTGGACACCAGCTAACCACCATGCATGATAATAAAGGCAGAAATTATACATATCTCGAAATACTTATGTGCAAGTCACAAACGAACATGCGGAAGATGAGAAGGTTTGCGGATTATTATTGTTGGTATTGAGTGTCGGAGCGTTTAAAAATGTGTCTGTAGTTCGTCCATTGCTTTGAACATACCCTGTGGCGATTTCTGCAATGTTTACTCATCAGGCTAAGAACACTCTTATTGAAACAAATTATAAAGAAGGTTAGAAGCCTCAGCTCGTAGCTATGAAATCTTGGGCTATGAACATTATTATCTTCACTCCAAGAAAGAAAAGGCCACATAATTAAAGTTTATCATCTCCCTACAAGAGCTAACCTGCACATATAATACGTTCTGGATCAAACTGGACAAAACCAGTAAGATACACAATAATTTAAAACTTTTTTGTTTAAATTGTATATGAGGCAACAGAATGTTACGTAGCTGACAACCGAAGTGAATGCTAGAAATAAAGCTCAACGCGCCGATTTTCTCAAAGGAGCACTTCTTTTTGTGTTCAGCTTTATATAAATAATTTTGCTAGGTGATTCCTAAATTTAAATGCACAACAAATAAACCTAGAAAGCAACAAAAGGCAAACCAACTAAAAATGCACGTACGGGATTATTTTTGTGTGCAAAGTTTCATTTAAATCATCATAGCAAAACTAGTCTGATTTAAATCAAGATGTTAATCACGATCTAAATTACTATTGAAATACTACATGTCTTTACTTTCCACACTGGCTGAGAGTAATGGAATCTAAAAGGAATACAATTTTCCAGCAGCTTTACAGAGAAGTAACGTACGTTACTTCAGCCTGCGCTGACAAGCTAACTTTTTCTTCTTCCAAAGACATAGGAGCGTCATCTTTGCCACAATCCATAAAACATAAAAAATGCAGACAAAAACCAGTAAAAAAACATGAACGAGGCTGACGTACTCTACAAGAATGTATGCGCAAAATCGACTCATCTCACAATTTAGGTTTGTGACGCTGTTTCGTTTTTTTTTCTTCTTAACAGTAAAAATAACGTGCAAATAAAAGTGCACGAGGAAAAAATAAATAAAACCATAGTCGCACGGTGAAAAATACATGTTTTTTTTTTTTTGTCTACTATATCGCAGTTTCTTATACCATATCCTTTTCTCTGTCCTTACGTGTCGACAGCACAGAAAAAAATTTAGATACAACATAAATGTCGAAAAAGTACTGAGTTACTCGAGAAAAGAGGGGCCAGGGCTAAGTAAGGGAGAAAGGTGGGGAAAGAGGAGACTCGACACGATTTACCACTTTCAAAGACACTACTAGTATTTTTCTTGACGTGCGCTACTCCCCCCCCCCCCCTTTCTTATACTCTCTCTCTCTTCCTTCGTTCTCACATGCTCCACGTATTAAACAAAAAAACGAGTCAAAACATAATTTTACAAGACAAAACGAACAAAATAAAAGTCGAGAAGCACGGGAATATCGAATCGTCATCTTTTCCCCTCTTCGGAACAGTGCAGGGGGCGCTGCTGTATATTCCACGGAGTAGGGAGCCAAGATTTCAGAGCGCGGGGGGAGCATCTCGAAACGTGGAAAGTGTTTGCAATGTAATGGCGGACGCCTCCTTCCCGCATTGGTAGCTAGTACGCATGCGCTGCGTTGTCGGTCACGCGGTGGGGAGAAAAGCGGGCGGAGAGACCCTTGCAGACGGTGAACGCTTTCGTCAGCTCCCAACAGCCCGTGTACACGGTATTCCTATGGGTAAACATTAACAAGCAATGGCGGAACTTCCTGAACCAGAGAGTATACTTCCGGTTGGTGCGCATTTTGTGTACGTTTCAATGAGCGAGAGCGAGCAGCGCGTCTGCGAAGTTTTGCTTTCTTGGCGCAAAGTCAGGAAGAGGGTAGGTCAAAAAGATGACGCACCACAACGGAACGATGAGTGTGCCTCGATCATGCAAGGTCAAGAAGAAGCAAAGGCTGCTCGTTTCGTTTGGCCTCCCGTGCCCAAAGTTACGTGGCCCTGTCTGTCAGCCCATCGGAGACGCGGTCGTTTACACGGGAGACATTCAACGGATTTAAACGTGAATCAATTTAGGCCTCTGTAACGATTTTGTGAACGGGAGCGGCAGTGCGTGCACTGGCCGGCTTCGCTTGGTAAACTGGCTGTCGTGGCCATGAGTGTTCTTCCCGGTCAAAGCGGATCTACGCTGCGCTTGTCGGATGTAGTTCGAGAAGGGTACGAAGGATTTGGCGCGCTCGTGCTCGTGCCAGGCAAAAAGCAAGAGATGCGTTTTCGACGAAGAGCGGAGATCTCGTCGTCCTGATAAAGCCGACGCAGCGTCAACGATTGCTCCGCTCGCGCCTGGCAAAAAGCAAGCGTGTGTTTTTCGACGAAGAGCGGAGATCTCGTGATTGTGACAACGTCCGCCTACCGCGGCAGTCCCGTGAACGATATTCGCGTGAAGACGTTTCAGGCCCGGACGCGAAAAGGCTGTTTTAGGATCTAGGACCCTGGCGATAAGGTGGAAAAACAAGTTTTGTGTCCATCTTGCCGCCGATCACGCGAAACTCCTGGGACACAACACGCAGACACACGATGTCGCGCATGACGACGTGGCCCAGTAATAAAATGGAGAGGATGGTATTAACGGTTTCATGACATGCTTCGAACGTATCATGACCAAACGCGTTACTTCAAAAAAAAAAAAAAAAAAAAAAACACTGGTTGGCTTGTACGACTTTTCAAGCAAAGTGCACACTTGCGGACTCCAGAGCGTCAAAATATCCCAATCCTCAGTCCTCCGCTGGCATTACCTCCAAAATTCACTGCTTTTTTTTTTTTTGTTTTCTTTGATAGTTCGTGGGTTTCTTGGCTGGTGTTTGTTCAGGACTGTCACACAGACGGTCTGCTGACAGACGCACGAGCACCCTACAGATGAAAAAATAATATGAATTATTATTTTTATTATTTAACATCCTGTGTTATGAAATTATGGGATCTGAAAATCGAGCCGGCGCCATATACTTCACGCGAAAATGTTAATTGTGTTTATTTTTCGACGTCTGTATGTCCGAAAGTGGCAAATATGCATTATTCTTTGAAACAATCTTTATTTGCTAGTTTCTTCGCACTCCGGAAGAATCAAATATGTGCATCCTTGATTTAAAAATTTATTTATTTATTTATTTATTACACAAAAAAGGGGACGGGGTGGGAGGGAGGGAGAGGAAAAAGCTGCTATCGCAGCTTGACGAAGCCTTCACCTCCTTTTACAGTTTAGCATTGGAACAAGGACATTGTAAAAATTAAACTGAGACGTTCAAATTACTCATTGTCAATTGTACAACATTATATCTGTTTAAAAAAATCCAATACGCACCTAATAACCGCTATATTTTTAAGTAAAAACGCTATATTTTTATTTTGAGTCTCACTCCAACATCTACATTCCTTATTAAAACGATCTAGAAGAGGAATATTGAAAGGTCATATGGTCTCCAATTTTATTTAACAAAAAAGAAAATCGGCAATCGAATTACTGCTTGCCGTAGGTTGTTCTTTTTTTTTTGTGTGTGTCTGTGTTTTCCGGGTGTTTCGTCTCAATGTTCGATCTGAGCTAAGACTATTTTTGGGTATGGGTGCAGCTTCTCCTTGTATATTGGCTGGAACTATTTAAAGAAATATATTTTGCTGGCCTTCAATTTGATGGTTTTTCCAAGGCGGGTCTGTGCGTAAGTCTCGTAGTTTCCTTTGAATGTAATCAAACATTAAAAGTACTTTTTCCGGAGGAAGGTTATTTTGTTGCAGTTCGTCTCGGTCGTTGTACCCCGCACTGATACGCCATAAAACATTTTTTTAAAAAAAGAATAAAGAATAATAGATTATTTTTTTTCTAGCAAAGCTGGGAATTTATAAATTTTATATGTACATCGTATTGCTTTTGATAATTAAGAGCAAAATGTGTGCATATGCGTTAACCAGTTAAACTCTTCATTAAACCATATGCCTAAGTATTTTTGCTCCTTGACCTGTTCTAAAGACACTCCATCAAATTTAATACGTATGGAATATTTATCTTGCTCGTTATTTGGATGAAAGGTCGTGTATTGCGTTTTTCTCAGCATTAAGCTGTAGTTTGTTGCGCTTCAACCAGCTAAGAGTCGAACCGAACCAAATGGGAACTGCGATACCTTTCCTGCCTTCTTTGCGGCTGATCCGAGTCGCGCAAGACGCAGGAGAGGTAGCGCAACCAATCTTGCGGACGCCAACCGAAGTTCGAGCTTTCGCCGCTGCGAGAGGAAGGCCTCCGCATGTGCAGATCCCTCCGTGAAACAGGTCCATTGAACAACAATACATCAACTTCGTGGCCACTGGACGCGCAGAACACAACAAAAGATCGACTGAATTACAGAACACGCGAAACTTCGTAGGGATGATGCCCTTTCAGAGCATGCAAACAATACCCGAACCAGAAAGGACTTAGGGCCCGTGTCCAAAGGCCATAAACCAGGTGACCCCCGATCAAGTAGTTGGAAACACTCTGAAATCGAGGAACACTACCGCGGAGACTTTCAAAGCTCTTCTTGGATCGCAAGCGTTTAGGGAGTACGCCGATGCTCGAGCATACGGACGCCCCCCGAGAAAAGATGACGAGCCTTTTTTCTTTTTTCTTTTTTTTACTTGTCAACTTTCGATTATTATTCTTTTTAGAGCTGTTTACTTTCGTTCTTGTTTTTAGCTTTAGTTTCCGCGTTGAGTTTATAACGTAGTCGCGAACGCGAGCTGGTGTCACCGACATAGTCGCGTTCGTAGGAAACATCAGAACGGTGTGCCAGCTCCTAGAATTTTTTTTAGTAGATAGTTTCGACAAATTCGATAATGATATCCGCGATAACATTATATGATGCATGCGCAAAGTCGCAGGCCGAGTATCGGGCAAAGTTAGAGGAGTTATCGGGACGATCCACTAAAACTTTCTATACCATCACGTACAGGAAAGAATACCCGCAGAGTAGACATGCAAAGATAGGTCGCAGGAGCGGAATGTTCACTGAATCGGGGAGGCGTCCCCACTAAACCAACCAGCAACAAACAGCGCCCGTATAGGCGTCGGCCCGTCGGGTATCTTTAAATAGAGACCACTTATTAACGCCTCAGCGTGTACACCAGCTGGCCAGTAAACAACATGTTCGTTAATAAGAGGTAATTTGGAACATCGCTAAGTTTGAAGGATAGAGGATTTCGCATTATCGCTAAGCAAAAGCTTCCGTATATTGCATTATAGTGGCTGACACGATAAGAACTGCAGGGACGTCTTCCAGTTGTCGCGCCTCCAGCGCGAGCTCGCTGTCTTCGATAATGCTTCGGGGTCTCATGAGCCTCGAACGTGCACGCGCAGCCAAAGCACGACGGAAGGCCGCAAGCTCGTGATAGAGGCAGGGTATCGAAAAGAAACGTGCCGCGGTTCTTATCCTGTCAGGAATTACAGTAGGAATGACTCATAAAACGACCTATAGGGTGTTTGAAATACCGAGGCTGGATCTAAAATGGGCCGTAAAACTCGGCGTCTGCGCAGAGCAATCTAAACTTTTCGTCAGAGATGTATTTCACATTTCGGTTCTACCTTGTAAAATTGCAAAGCGTAGCTCCCTTACTGTAAAAAAATACGACCGAAAAACTTGCGACGGTCAACGGCGGACGGCCACACAGACGACCGAGTCGAGTGGCGGGAGCGCGTTGGGCGAACGTATTGATAGATGGCGTCGGGACCAACGTCGGAAGGTGAAGCCGGCCAGCGAAAGCGCCGTCGTTATGTGACCGCGTTTTCTTTTATTTTTGTTACTTCAAGTTTTGCTATCATTGTCCACATTTAGTATTGTATTAAACGTACGTTACAAAAGGATTACCGTATTTTCCTGGCTATAGTCCGCGGACTTTACATGTTTAAAAGTTAAAATTTTAGGCTGTGCGGACTATCCACGCGTGCAGGTTACACAGGAATACTGTTTAACAAGACGGTTAATTATGACTAACCGTGACGCATTTTGAGAATGCAAGAATGTGTTAATGATGATTAATGGCTAATTGCTTCTTCGTAAGCTGCAAAAGCAGACATTTGTCAATGTGTGCAGTGTCGGAGAATATTCTCGTGTCGATTAAGCAGCAGGCGCGGACTATGCACTAGGTGCGGACTATCTAAGCAAAAACTTATTTTTGACCTCAAGTTTTCCCCTGCAGACTATACACAGGGTGCGGACTATGGCCCAGAAAATACGGCATGTTCGTATTCGCGAGCAGTCTCGATAAGAAGGTACATTCTGAAAATGTCTGAAAGTCTGCTTAACCCCAAAGCACTTAAAAGAGCCAATCTCTGGAATCTACGAAGTCAGCTCGGCGAATGATGAGACGGAACATCCATTTAGACTTAAAAATGAAGTCTGCCGAGTGGCATTGCGTAATGCAAAGCGTCGTGCTTGAATCGCGTAATTCAACAGCGCATGCTTGATTTTGAGGTCTAAACAGATATTCCGCCTCGTCATTTGCTGAGTTGATTTCGTATGTCGCAGAGATTGGCTCTTCGAGTGTTTTACGGGTAAGTAGACCCACAGTCATCTTAAGGAGAGTAGTGCTATTATCAATACGTGCGACAAACGCGCCTCGCCACTCGGCTTGGTCGTCTGCGTCGCCGTCCGCCGTTGACCCTCTCAAGTTTTTTGGCCCTATGTTTAACAGAAAGGGAGCTCTGCTTTGTAATTTTACAAGCCAAATCCCAACTGTGAAATACACCTTTGACAAAATTTTTAGAATGCTGCGTGCGAGCGCAGATTATTACGGGCCATTTTGGATCCAGGCTCGGTATTTGAAACACCTTAAATCACGAGCGCATATGCGCTCGCGAAAAGAAGGCTCTTCACTCCGAAATTAAAAACAGCGCGAAAACGGACGAAGAACGTGTATAGATACACGCAGACAGAGTTCCCCAAGTTTCAACAAGGCTCTACACAAAGCCAACAGCTCGCAAGCTTACCTCTTGCAACGCCGCGCAAGCTTGCGTGCTGCATTGCTGCTCGCATGTGCACGCAGGAAGCACGCGAAGACAATAATACCAAAAGATAAAAGCACATCCCCTACGAACCGTTCGGTTTCTGTATCTACTTTGTCACTTCGTGAAATCACACCTGAACATACAACCGAAACTCGTTGTTGACGTCTAGTAAGCTTCATTTCTGCGTAGAGTAACGTATTAGTACGCCAGAGGAGCCGGCATAGCAACAGAATCGCTTAATATATCGGTTCGGAGGTAACGCCAAAAACGCAGACGGCAGGAAAAAAGTAAAAAAAAAATCAGCGAAGTTCTGTATTTTTTCAACCGTGTGCTCGGAGTGTCAAAGTGACAGTCTCATCTCGAGCGTACACGTCTTCACGGCCCAAAGGAGGCACACCTCTTTTATTTTTATCCTTGTTGTTGTTGTTTTGCTTGCATTGCTGCTTTGGTTTTGAGCAGGAAGACTGTGTTTCGAAGCGGAGCAAAATCTCAGGGAATAACATTCTGTTCTTTCGTGGAAAATCGTCAGCATAAAACAAACAAATGTAGAGCGAAAAAAAGAAATACAAATTACAGTAAAGATGCAGTAGAAGGTTGTAGCTGCAATTCCGAAAGGAAGTTGTCATGCAGAATAAACAAAACAAAAATTTGGTACAGGTAGTTGCAGAGAGCGTTGGGCTTAGTTTACCGGTGTACGCGAAACGGGAAAGATTCGAGAAGAACAGTCTTTGCTAGAAAGAAAATCAGAAGAGGCCAAGCCTTGGAGGAAGTGCAAATTGAATATACGGTCGAGTAGGTTTTGCTTGTGTTTCGGATCTCGGTGGAGCGCCATTTTCTCATGCTAGGTCTGTCGTATTGCAGTTTTAGCAGAAAAACTAATTTTTTTTTATTAAATATTTTTTTTCGACGAAATATTATGAACTTTGCATAGGGCACGGGATCGCAGAAGCCCGTACCTTTGTACCTAAGAATAAAACTTATATTCTACTAGGCAGCATATTCCGAGCCGGACTAGCGAAGTTCGAAGTAATCGCGGTCATTCTCGAAGATGGCTATTGAATGATCAGTAGGGCAAAAAACTAAAGCATTGATTAGTATGATGAAGGCCACATATGGTGATTACTACAGCCATCAACAGCTTAAATAAAAAGGAGCGTTGCAAGCCTCCAGCATATCATTACCGTACCGTAGTAAATGAGATTGCTGTATCAACCGGCAAGAATGTCGAAAAATGAATCTAAGCCTCGCCGTCTGCGTTTGTTTACGTGTGACTATGTATATACAGGTTCCGGTAACCAGTATTTAGTAAGAACACGCATGAACATACGATGAACATTATCTGCACAAGTCGGTGGGGAAACAAATTCGGCAGAGACACTCCTACACGCAGCAGAGACATTCGTACACGCAGCGCATTCCTACAAGCCGCGCGTCACGTCTTCCTTACGCAGAGGGCGCTCCAGCGGTGACATCACGCTCCCCCACTGCGCAGGCGCAGTGCCCTTGCCGGCTCCACAGCTTCCATGACGAAGCATTTACTTTGCTGCGCTTTTCTTTGCGTTTTATTTCTGAAGCGCGTCCGCTTTGACATTAAGCGCACCTGCAGCTTCCATGACGAAGTATCTGAGTTGCTGCGCTTTTCTTTGGGTTTTATTGGGAATCTGTGGGGTGTAGGAGACGTAACACGACGATTGTTGCTTGAAAACGCCGTCCGACGGCGCCCCTGGTGACTGCTCCAAGACCCAGAAAGAAGGACGTGTCACGGTCTTTGATTAGATTTGTAATAGGGAAATCGCCCATCCATTAGCGCGAATTCGAGGGGGGGGGGGGGGGGGTATTAGAATGCTTAGAGCCCATAGACTGAGTTGTCGCCATTAATAGGCGGTCCCAGAAACCATTCGAGAGCCCCTTTTAGCTGCCAGCGGCTATACCAAAAAGTAGTCCCCGCAGGGCATGAAAAAGCTGCCACATCTTGGGGACACAAGTGCATTCGATTCCAGGGGGAATACATCGAGAAGGTGGACATATCTACTAAGCTTAAGTAGCAAAGTGACTCGTATTTGCAGGAAAAATATATATATGATAGGGCTTTGCGGAAATATGAAAGAAAACGACACTGGCCAATATTCTTTACAACTCTTTTGTAGTATTCCTGTTCCTTCTCCGCCATTCAGGGCCATCCTAGGGTCCGAAGATGTTCGATTCGCCCGCCCCATATGGTTCGTGCGTTTTTATTCTTGATTTATGGTCGGTATAAGTCATCAGGGCCCTTCTGGGAGCAGGGGTCGTATCGTGAATAAATTCAGAAGCATTTGGACGACCTCTCCGAAGCCTACTTGATGCTTCGGTGCTGCCTAAAAGCACCAGGCACACGTCCCTCAGGAAGACGTGCCTCGTCAAGAGGTCCCTTAAGGATGCCAGAGCTATATAATTCTGGCCGATAGGCACACAGAAAAAGACGCGCGCGATAGAGATGCATTTCTGCTTCACTGCTTCTAGGTACTTCAACCTGGAAATCTCCACATAGTGTCCCCATGCACGACGATCGGATGTACAAACCGTTTGACCTTACGGACATTTTGAAATCATTGCACAAGCAATGCTATTGCTACGCGTATTTGTAATCTAGAAAGGAATCTGTATCCTAAAGCCGAGATTTATTGTTAAAAAAAAAGAGAAAGAAACCTCTTGTGTTTTGAAAGCCAATAATTTTTTTTATTGGTCTACTTATTTTGTATAGCATGAAAAAACGAGGGAGAGCTGATATCATCCATTATTTGCAGGTATGTTTATAACGTGCAAACTTTAGTAAAAAATAAAGAAGACAATTTTATAGTACTAGGAAACAGCGGGTGTTTGTTTCAGAGCGTATTTAAACATTTAGTTATCGCTCTATAGTGTTCAAGAACAACATCCGATCCGGGTATGAACCCGCACGCATCACACGGAACACTAGAACCCTTACGTTTAAATAGCAATCCAGAAAAAAATATACATTTCCCAAAAACAAAGACGCAAATCTGTGTTTCGTAGCATAATCTGAAGAGCAAGAAGAAATGACCCGTCGGGATCAAGACATCAGAGTTACAGTATTCAGAAGAGAAAATTCGATAGAGGCTGCACCGGTGCCCATAAAGCATAAGCTTCAAATCATCATAGCTGAAAAGTTTTGAGCCATTTATAATTCAGCAGCGCGAGCGGTCATCGGAAATTCTCCAGTCGGAACACATCTACTATTCATAATGCTTCGATTTCATGGCCTGGAGCTCAGTGGGAAATGGACGATGTTAAAGAAGGGACCACGACGTATTTCGCATAGCCCACACGTAGAGAATGAAGACTTCCGAGTTCTTCGAGATTGACAGCTGCGACATTTGGTCTCCAAAGTGCAACAATGCATGGCAACCAGCATCTTGAGAAACGATCGTTTCAATTTGTTTATAATAGGTTAAACAGTAGTTTAGGGAAAGGAAGAACATATTACTTTCCGGCAAACTTCGGCACGGAAATTGAGCTCATCTGACCTGACGTCAGATGGCGTCAAGCCACGTGATCGCAATGTACCCGCAAGATTAGGGGGAAATTAACATCACGCTGGGGGCGAAGTCGTGACGTCAGGTGATCTGACGTAACGTGCGACATGGTCATGTGACCTGAAAGCAGTGTCAAGTCGCGATGTCGCCTCATAACGTTAATGTGACGGCGAGACGTGTATTTCCCCGATAGGTATAGCCGGGAATATTTTCCGAGTTCTACCGTATCATGTATCCGATTGCTGGTTTACCAGGATTGTGGTTAGCGTAATAAATTATTATTAGGCTGACTACGAACCGCCTCCCCCAAATAAAAAAAAGAAAATTTGAGTTTTTTGTGTTTTTTTAATGTTTAATAATGGTACGAAATACAGGTATAAAGGAGCGATCGTTTAAATTTATTTTGAAGACATTCCACAGTATTACAAAAAAAAAAAAATAATATTTTTTTTAATTTATTTTTTAAATGCAGTAGGGAAACCCACTTGGCACAAATGTCACATGACGTCAATTTTCCCGCTAGAGGTTGCGCAGAACTAAGTTGGTGTATAATTACCATGACCTCAAGTAAAGTGATATTAATTTCTTCGCTAAATTTAGCGGAGAAACGCAATTGGTGCACATGTCTCGCAACGTCAGGTCACGTGGCATCAGTTTTCTCGCTAAATTAAGCGAGGAAACTACATTGGTGTTTCGGGTCACGTGACGTCGCGTTTCCCGCTAAATTTAGCTAGAAATGCACGAACGGAAGAACGAACAGACTGAAACAAATTTGGGACGGGGTAGGTTCCACTAAAAAAGAATGTTTAAAAAAAATAAACGCCGTCTTTGAGTCACGTCACGTGACATCGGAACGTCATGTGACGTCACGTGACCAGGCTACCACGCGACACACAATAACGAGCATTTACTAACTCTAGAAAGTATTCCACGTATAAGAATTTTGTCCGGGCTGGAAAAAGGGCATAAATCATTTATACTTAAAAAAAAGAACAACAACAACAAAAAGAAAAGTTTGAAGTCTTGCTTGTTTTTGTTTTTTTGCAGCTTTTAGCAAACAACACGCAAAACAGGCAGCTTTCACGCTTAGCGCCCAGCTCGGCTGGTTGCATCCTACCGAAGAGAGAAAGGCGAGCTGCCAAGAACGCGACAGGGCGAGACGCAAAGACGGCGCTTGAGGGGTTCCTCTTCCTGCATACCCGGGTACCTCAAAAACGATTTAGGAACCCAGAGTAAACTCACTGCGCGCGTTCGCAGCCGCATCTGTCCCCAACACCTGGCGCTAGAACGAGAGAGGAAAGAGGATGCCATACGCAACCCTCCTCTTCAGCTTCTCTTCCAGTTAGAACGCGGAGGACGAGAGAGTTGGTCATAGTTGCCAACAACATTACGCGAGAGTTCGCGACAGACGCCGCAGACTTGGAACGAAGCCTGTGTGTGTGTTTGTGTGTGTGTGTGTGGGGGGGGGGGGGGGGGTAGGGGAAGTTGGTGCGTATGAACACCCAAATTCCTGCTTTCCCTCGGAGAAATATTTTAATCTGAGTTCTCAGTCGTCCTCGAGTAGCGCGCGGCGAAAGCCACAGCAGAATTCACGAAGCGTGGTGCCGGAGTGCAGTGCGTCGATGTACGTGCGTATGAAGTCGGCTAGAGAACGCACGAACCAGTCTACTGAAAGAGAGAGAGAGAGGGGGAAAGTATAGAATGGAGGTTTCTCTCACCAGGTGGAGTTAGCGTTCTTCCCAAACAGGAACGAACGAAGAACGCAGACGGAGTAGCGGGGGGAAAATGCCGAGAGCCCACCGGCGGCGTGTTGCGGTAATCGAGTTCGGTGGGCGAAATGGACTTTTTCCTCCGTTTCGTTCTGGTTTTGAATTCGCCCTGTTGTCCGCTTGTTTGTTTGTGTTGGGGAGTATTTCCTCGGCGAGTATTAGGCAAGTTGTGTTTTGTGCATCAGGATTGTTGTGGTACGAGTAGAATGTTTGGCTACGCGAGTTTAAATAAACGAACAAGACGCGACTCGGAAACAGTTTTCGAGATTTGGGGATGTTTGTTGTGGGAGAAAGAGGAATCATGCAGTCTCTGTGATGGAAACAAGAGCTGCAAAACTGAAAATGTTAAGAAACATGATTACCAACAGCGCAAAGGTTATGTTGCAGGAGCTGTTTATTCGTGTTAACTGTGCGGTATGTAAACTACTTGCGAAAGACGCAGGATGTGGGTATTAGAGAAAAAATGATATGTGAAAACATGTTTCGCAACATGAACTACTGAACTGTGGCTGTAATTATCTTCCTCGAGAAAACGTAAATAGGAAACAAGCACTGATCTCTATGTCTATTTGCTGGCTCGCGTTTGACCACCTCTCCCTATGGACGGGAATGTCTTTTCGGTAGAGTTATATTATCTCTAGCCATCATAGTAATATGGCGGACAGCGCTATGGCGGCAGGCTGGCATAAAAATAGCCGCGGGTCTAGTACACTGTACCGCGGGTGATATTTC
This sequence comes from Ixodes scapularis, assembly GCF_016920785.2. Taxonomy (NCBI): domain Eukaryota; kingdom Metazoa; phylum Arthropoda; class Arachnida; order Ixodida; family Ixodidae; genus Ixodes; species Ixodes scapularis. Next base: position 57,521,358 of record NW_024609836.1, on the reverse strand, counting down.
GTGCCTGATTGAGTTGCTCGACGAAGCAGATTCTTGAAACCCGGAGTGAATGGCAGCCCCACCTTTGAGGACCCGGCGAAAATTCCACGAAAGCGCAGCACCGAGGAAAAGCAGCGCAGCTCGCATCGAAAACAGACGCTTAACCGGTGTCTGCTTTCGATGCGACTTTCGATGCGGGCTTTGCTGCTTTCCCCGGTGCTGCGAGTTCGTGAAACTTTCACCGGGTCCTCAAAAATCAAGCTACCGTTCACGCCGAGTTTCAACAATATGTTTCGTCAAACAATTTCAATCAAGAACGAAATACCACCCACAGATATTTTTATGGCAGCCTGCCCCCACAACTGCCAAAACGCTGTCTGCCATGAATGAATGATAGTGGCTGTACCAGCTGTACATTGGCTAGAGGTAATATAACTCTACCAAAAATATGGCCGCCAGTTGCCGCATTCCCGGAGTGGGAAACGCGATCCGGCAAATAGACATAGAGATCAGTGGGAACAGCTTACTGACTGTATCACAGTTATATGTATCAATTTCGGAGTTGTGATTGTGTAAGTTTGCAAAGTGTTGCGAATGTTCTGTTTCATACACGAGATGGAAATAAGTGTATCACTAGGCTAGTTAAGAAATGTGGAACTGAAACATGAAGCTAAGATGATCACTGTAAAAGTGACACACGGACTGCGCAATTTCTAAATATTTATTAATTTATTGAAAACTACTTGAATCCGGTTTTGGCCTTACATGAAGTGTGTGTGTGTGTCGGCATTACATGAAGTGTGTGTATCAAGCTCTACAGCTTGATAAATACAAACTTATTAAAAGAGGAGTGAACTTAGCAAAAAAAAAAAAAAGAGGTGAAATTCCCCAGCTTCTGCTTGAAAACAAAGTAGCTGTCAACATAGCGAGAGTGATTAAATGCAGCTGGTATACTGAGGTTAGCAGTCGCTGTTTACTCGCCACGTTTCATTCCTTCTTTTTTTCTGACAAGTGCGAGGTTAGGTAACTGCTAGCAGTTCAGTCCAGACGTTTCATTCGCTGTTTTAACAGCTCTCGCGATTGCCGTAGCTTTATTTTTGCGTTGATTGTTTTAGTTGAAAAATTAAAAAAAAACAAAAAACAAACGAGGCTGCAAGAGAGAATGATGATAAGAAAAGACTGGAGCAAGAACCTAAATATAAACAGAAACAAAAAGGCCGCAAAGGAAACCAAAACATCATTTCGTTGTCTGCACTCGCTACCTCAGCGCAACAAATCCTGGCACTAGTAGAGCAAAGCAATATTGAGATTGAGACAAAACGCAACATCCGACTGCGATACTTCCGACATCTGTTTACGTTTTTCTACGAGACAAGAGAGCTAACAGCCGAACGAAAAACACAAAGAAAGGATCACACGATGCACGAACATATAAAAGACAGCGAGTTCGAAAGCATCGCATCACAGAAAAGAGGCAGCGGATAGCATCAGAAGCATCTCCGAAATGGGTGACGACGTTTCACGTGCATTGTCCGAGGCAAATAGGTTTCCACGAGAAACCTTTTTTGCACAGAAAGGAAATTGTGCTAATATTTTGAAGTCAGTTTTGCTGCGGCGTGATTCGATCCTTACTGTCCCTGTTTCCCATAGTCATTCAAGTTGCCTGCTTACTGGGAATTTGCTTTTCTTTGGGAGGACGGAAGCGTAGCACAGCGACAAGTGAACGCCGCCTGCCTAGACGCGGGTACAAGATACCCAGCAACCAATTTAACTTCGACACTTTTTTGTTTGGAATACCAGTCACCCCCTTCGTCTTTCCGACTTCCTCTCTTTCCCTCATTTCTTATCTATAGTTTTGTTTCGGGTTGCCTGTTACACGCTTTGATTGTTGTTATTTGTTTTGTTGGCGTTACGCAGAGGACAGGAGCAGTGACGAAGGCCTGATCACCCGTCGGGCGAAAAGCCAGTTGATGTGATGCGGAACGAAGATTGATCTCGATTGTGGCAATCGCGGAGCTCCGAGGGTGATGGGAAACAGGGGGATAAGCTGCTCTACTCACTTTCCAAACTACTTATTTTTACGATCCCCCCTCACCCATCCCTTCGGTCCCCCCTTCCGCCTCCTCCCCTTCCCCCCTCGCCCGCCGTGCTTCACTCTCCACTTGATTCTTTTCCAGATTTTCGTCTTACGGTGTTCTACTAAAACAAAACAAAATCTTAGGCTGGCTTAGGAAAGGCCATCCCTCATAAGGTGCGCCAAAGTCTAGGAGCAATTTGCGCTGCTCTTAAAGTGGAAAACGGTCGTAATCCTGGAGGATTAATTTAAAGCTTGCACCGGATCGAATCGAACGGGTGTTTGTACGTACGACTCCGAAAATCCGGCGGCTTGAGCGACAACTTGAGCTTGCTTGACAGAAGCTGCAGTGAGCAGCTTTTTTGTTTGTTCCCGGGACACGATGTTAGGCCATGCCCACTTTCCTACATCCCCCATCTCACCCTCCCTCGACTTTTTTTTTTCTAGTACTACTTTCAAAAGGTTTTACTTTAGATGTTATATTTTGTGTTTTGTTGTTTTTGTAACGGAGAAGGATCCGGAGACTTGGAGCGCTTTTAAAGTTGTTTTCCGAACTTGTTTTCTCATTGAATGATTGTTGTTCCGTAGAGCGTCGGCGTTCGCGCGTCGTTCGAGACGTAGTACATTTATCGTCATTCGCGAAAAGGCACGTTTGCTGACTTGGGAGCGAATGCAAAGATGCAGGCACAGTGTGTACGTTTCAAAGTTTGGCACGTAGCGTCAGTATTCCCAGAATGGCTTCCCCGATGTCGTACGCGACAAAATAGAGACGTCTCCGGCGGAATGCGACTGTTCAAGATAAAAACGCGTGGGTTATGCCAGGATCCATCTGTTTAAAAACATCCCTCTAGTAAATCTTCTCAAGCACTTTTTTATAAGTTGCAGGGTATAAAGAGAAGGTAAAAACCAAAAACAAAGAAAAAAGCTTTAATAACAATATGAATATAATCTGCACTCCTTTGACTTGAGTACTGTCAATCCCAGCGCACACTAATAAATTATGTTTGCCGGTTCCTCTCCGTGTTTGAGACGTTAGATACCCTTAACATTTTCCGTGATAGCCTATCAGCTGGTGCCATTGTATTCAACGGCTTCGTGCTTGGAGCACGTGGTGCCTTTATTAGTGCTCCAGTAAATGACGACCTCCGAACATATCGACTGACAACACAACTGCTTGGAGTACAGTTGAACGATGATATGGCATCCGTAATAAACACACGCTGTTCAGCATCTGTTACCCTCAAGCTCACCATAACAAGTCGGAATCAAGCTTCATGCTTCTTGAGTGCAGCAGTTACACCCCAAGAGATAAACGTTATTTTATTTGACAGTCATCGGAGAGTTAAAATTGTTCATACAACGTAACTATTGACTGAAAAAAGGTTCCGAAACAAATTATGCATTACCTATGATCGCCATAAATAAATAAAGCTGGGGGAGGAAGGGGGGGGGGGGGGCGGAGAGTAGTCCCCTTAAGCTAACAAGATTTCTGGATATAGTTTTATGCATGCGTTGCCTCTGCAAATAAGAGCCCAAAATAAAAATACCACATTTCATCATAGTTCCGTAAAAATTGAAATAAAAAGATATACAAAAACGATAAGGAAAGCAGACTTGTACGTAGTTCAACTACTCTATTGAAGTTACTATCGTTTCACTACTTTTCCGGGTAGTTCACTTTTCAATTAACATTTTATTGCGGTAATTAGTGGTTTACTTTAATTATTTTTACGAGTTACTTCTACTCAAATTACAAATAACTTTTGAATTTTAGCGGTAGGTTTGCTGGTCAACAAACCTTCCTGCACAAAATAGATAAGATCTTGGAAGACCAGCTGCTATTTGCTCAGATGTGTGGAAGCGTGTGGCATAAGCAGGGAGTTTGGGCGGTGGTTATGGGGATCCGAACCCTGTAAAACGTTTACGAGTCAGCCCAGCTCCCCCCCCCCCCCCCCCCCTGCAACAACCCAGCTACGAGGCGCAAGGAGCGGACAGACACGTCGCCAATGAGGCCCAGCAAATGCGAGATTAGCTCGAAGGCCGGCATTTCTTTGTGTCCCGAAGGTCAAGGACACTTGACGTATTGAAAAGAAAAAGTTTGTCCCCGCTTCTCCCCAACGTAGGATCATTCTCTGACTACAAAAGGTGTACACACTGCATCCTCACTCAAAGGAGGCAAAACAAATGCAGCACCCGCTCTGAAGCTCCTCTGGTGCTCCCAAAGTTTGTGCTGTACTTGAAGAATGTCGTGTTTAAGGGCAACGCTAAGGTGACCTCTTTATGCTGCCTTTTCTTCCAGAACTCAGAATATTCGAAGATCGTTCGAATATTCTATTATATATGTATAGAATATACAAAATATTCGAAGGTCCTTTTAAGAAATTTTAAAAAAAGTCCCTCATCATTAAAAAAATGAATTGGGAAGTATTTTAGGACAAAGGTACTTAAAGTACTATTTCATGTAGGATTAGAAAACTTGTACATTACTTGAAGAATATTTTTGAGCATGTACTTGTAGTTTACTTAAATATTTTTTTTCTGGTAGTTTCTAAAGAAAGTAAAATTCCCGACATTAAAGTAGAGTCCCCAATTCCTACAAGTTTAGGAATTGGTTGGTTGCCATATTTTAATTATGGTGTATTGTCAAGTGAAAACGCACTATCGTCTTTCGAGACGTCATCTAGTCATTTCTCTGAGTGAAATAATGGCGGCTATAAGACAGATAAAAATAAATTCCTTATAAGTGTATTGTGTTAAATAGTTCGTCAGCGAGAGCAAAAACAACTACTCTTTGGCGAATTGACTTTATCCCATATCTGTCGCCATATCCGAAAAAAAAATTGATGCTCTTTTGACTACTTAAGAAGCAGTGCATATCAGTTAAAATAAAGTAAAATAAAGGTATGAAAGCGCATCATGAAGGATTGTATTAAGAAGTGTTTGTACTTTACTTTAAAATTATCTTGTATTTATAGTACTTTACTCACGCACATTGCACCCGGTGCACTTACTATACATGAAGTGCAGAACATCTAATTGACTTTGTACTTTACTGCAAACCATGTTTAGATGCACTTCACGCAACACTGCAAACAATCATACACTTGTCTGCAAAATCGAGCTCAGGCAGTGCTATACCTCAAAGTAGAAATTATACAACCGCAGTACATCATTGACCAGAAAACAAAATGTACAAAACGATTAATCACACAGAAGCAGAACAAGTTATTAAAGCATTTATGAGAGAGCACAAGCCGCTTTATATCTGGCTAACATAATTCCGCTAACGGATAAAACATTTATGTGCTTTCCTGTTGCTATAATACATATAAGAGTGACTTCAAAAGTAATCCGCTACTTTGTTACGGTACTTAGTCATTTACTCAATTACTTTCCCTTTGAGTAATTTCTACTCTACTGAAATAAGTTTTGAGGCCAATACTCAGTAACGTAACTTGATTACTTTTTTTTAGTAACTTGAACATGTCTGTAAGGAAAGCGACCCCGGAAACGTAGATGCGCCTGTAACGGGTGCTTCGCATCAATAGGATATACAATGAGGAAAAGACGGACTTCAGGCGGCCACGCTTTCCCAGACACCCGATCCCACGACGACACCTACGCCTGGCGAAAGAATATATTCGAATTCTTTTCAAGGTGCCCCATCTATCTTACTCAGATATCCTGGGACTATAGCTCACGCGACGATGAGTAGTTTTTCCGTATGACTGACTTAGCGCCTGCACTCCTTCGCGTTGGACCAAATTGTGATTAACAAACGTAGGTCCCGGAAAGTTTTGGTATGTAAAGTTTGGTCAACTGACGACGCACGATGATGCGTTATCGCGTTGTTCTTCGGAACACCTACAACGTACGCATAAATAAGTAACAGTTACTTTATTTATGAATCTAAACATAGGCGATCAACAAATCGTTCTTAAAAATAAATCTGCACGACTGTTATGTACATAGTAATTGCTATGGCTACATTGTGTTCGAACATTAAATCAAAGTGACGATCGTAAACTTGCAACAAACAAAATGCAAAAAACAATACACGCACGCACGCACGCACGCACGCACGCACGCACGCACGCACGCACGCACGCGCGCGCGCGCGCACGCACACGCACACGCACACGCACACGCACACGCACACGCACACGCACACACACACACACACACACACACACACACACACACACACACGGTGTCCCAAGTCACCAGGCTCGACCTAAAATGTACCCTAAGAATCGACGCCAGCACGTAGAAATCTAAACTTTTCGTCAAAAGGTGTATTACACAGGTTGTTCATTTTTTCTTAAAAGTTAGAAAGCGTAGCTTTCTTCCTGTAAAAAATGGGACCAAGAAAGTTGCCAGGGTAAACGGCAGGCCGCGACGCAGACGACCAAATAGAGTTGGGGGGGGGTGTTTGGCGCGCATATTGATAGATGGCATCGGCAGCAGCGTCAGGAAGGTGTAGCCGACAGCCAAAAAAGCAGACGACATGAAGACGAAATCCGTAGGCAGCAAAAGCGCCGCCGTTATGCTAACGCGTTTTTTTTTCTTTTTTTTTAACTTTAAGTTTAGATTTTTCTGACCTCAATTTTTATACCAAAAATACATGACGAAAATATTAGGCTTATTTTAATAAACCACGGTGATTGCGAGCAGTCTCGATAAGGAGACAACGCCATCTATCAATACAAGCTCTAAACACGACCACCCACACGACTCGGTCGTCTGTGTCGCCGCCCGCCGTTGACCCTGGTAAGTTTCTTGGCCCTAATTTTTACAGAAAGGAAGCACCGCTTTTTAAATTTACACGAAAAAACCGACCTGCGAAATACACTTTTGACGAGAAGTTTAAATTGCCATGTGCAGATGTCCATTTTTACGGTCCATTCTACAGGGTGAAACAAGGAGACGGCAGGCTCTTTAAATCGACGGAAAAATTTGGTTTCTTAACCTATCGCGCTACGACTTTGTGCAGCGTTGCCCACAGATGGTGCATTTTTTTTTGTAAAATTTGCGAAGAGCGAACTTCCCTGAGGAAAAAGTAAAGAAAGAAAAAGGCTTAGCTCCAATGGAAACGCAGCGACGCCTCCAGTCTGCAAACAAAACGGCGCCGTTTCGCACGGGAGACAAGAGATGGCGCAAGCGGTCGCGACGCCAACTGCCGCCAACGAACGAGCAGACGACGCCGAGAGCCGGCCCTTTTGCAGACAAGGAACTGCAGTTCCTTGCTGTTGCCGCGCCTGTCTTTTTTGCTTCTGCGACTATCGCCGCCTACGGAACGCGCTCCGCCTTTTTAGTCGAAAAGATCGTCTGCTAAAAAGGCCCGCTCTCGGCGCCGTATGCTCGTTCGTTGGCGGCGTTTGTTGCGCCATCTCTTGTCTCCCGTGCGAAACGGCGCCGTGTTTGCAGACCGGAGGCGTCGCTGCGTTGCCGTAGGAGCTAAGCCTTTTTCTTTCTTTACATTTTCCTCAGGTAAGTTCGCTCCTTGCAAATATTACAAAAAAAAAGAAATGCACCACATGAGGGCAACGCTGCACAAAGTCGTAGCGCGATAGGTTAAGAAACCGAATTTTCCGGTCGATTTAAAGAGCCTGCCGTCTCCTTATTTCACCCTGCAGATCGATCCTAGTGACATGGGGCACCCTATATATACATATATAGGTAAATGAAAACGTCGCCAGAAAACAACTTGGAGACTTAGTATATATATATATATATATATATATAACTGAGAAAAAAAAACCCTTAGTGAAAACAGCAACAACGGACGATTTATTCTTCGACGTTTCGGCCGGAGTCCGGCCTTATATATATATATATATATATCAATGATGTATTTACGTATAACTTGACCGGTGCGTTGTTGTTGGGAGCCAGAAAGCATATCGTGGCGTCCAGCCTTCTATTCGTGACGAGTAATATGAACATTTCAGAACTCTGGAAAGAATACAAATGGCGGGTTACGTCAATTGGTTGGCAGGACACAAACTGCTTTCTACCATTTTTACCGGGACTAGGGGAGACCACGATCGTTTCATTTTCAGACAAAATAAAATCTAAGGAGTACCAATTTTTCTTACTTCATTTCTCGGCATCGTGAAAAGGATCACGGGCGTTGTTTTTTTACTAGCGCAGCACACATAAATAATTTCTACAAGAAAGGAAAACATTCTTCTCCAGACAGCGGTAGCGAAGAACGCAAATATTTTTAAGCTTACGTACACTACCCAACCCGTGGAAAATATCAGTTTTGGCCACAAGAAAATTGAGCACGCTCAACCAAAACAGTTGTCACTAACTCGGATGTTATCAGTAAACCTGTCCATACAACGTGGAGCTCGCTTCAAATAACCAATGACATCACCTGATGCGAAAACACGCACACAAAAAAAAAGAACTAAGAATTGACGTTAAATCAGAAACGAGTTGCTAGCTCCACGGATGGCCGAGCAGAGGCGCCTTCAAATGGAGTTTTTGTCGCCGCCAGTTAGATCCACACCACCTCCATTTTATTACTGGGATCCGACTAGAAAGGAGAAAGATGAAAGAAGGATGTGAGAGAGAGAAGGAGAACACGAAGAGGAAGGAGAGATATATAGGAAGAGGCTGCATTTAATCCCCCCTCCCCCCTCCTTTAGAAGCAGCTTTCCTGAAAGTCGTTATCGTGCCTTTCCCACACGTCTAGGTACGGGCTGTTTGAGCCCCCTCCTCGAAGGACGACAGAGCTCCCCGCACAGAGAAGATTGCGGAGTTAGGTAGAAAATTATTCTCCGTCTAAGGTAAACTCGTAGAAGGTGGAAAGCGTGTGCAAGGATGGAAAATAAACCCGGCAATACGACGACAAAAAAAAAAAAAAAAGCGGGTGGGAAGAAAGAAGAGGGGAAGAGATGTAGAAGTAGTAGGGAGAGACGCCTTTAGAAGATGGGACGCTCACCTTCGATTACGCTGTTTCTTTTTTTTTTTTTTCATTTTTCCCCGGCGTGTTTACATAATCTGTTAAGCAGCACTCGAAATGAGGCGGATTCTCTATATCGCCAGCCTTTTCAACTTCCCATCCTCGCTCTTCAGGTTTAAGCCTTTGGTATCTCCATTCCTTCTTTCTTTTTCTTGCTCATACAACGCTTCTCGTTCCGTTGCTCCATGTAGTGAGCGTTTTTTTATATCTTTTTTTACAATAGTATATATTCCTCTTACCGAAATATTCTCCCTTTGTTCCTGAAACTAAGAAATTCGATCCTTCCTTTGTGTGTATGTCTGCGTGTGTGTATTTGTGTGGAGGGAGAACACTCGATCGATTGCTCTGCCATTTCGAATTCGTGTCTGGACCAGTTACCCTCACCCAGTAACGGCCGTCCGGTTGTCTTGTTTCATCCGGAGCGCAAGCATAGTCTTTCGCATGGTTTCACGGGAATCCCATCCTAAATAAAACTTCCCTGTTTCCTTGGTTTCCTTCTTATTTATTTAGCTCGACCATATAAATATATATATAAGGGCACGCGAAGCACCTACGGCTCTTATTATTTTTTTTTAGGTTATTAAAGAGTTCAAGATGCGCGTTCATTCCTTTGTACATGAATACAGTTTCTTGAAGATATCCAGGTCACCGAGACCGCAATTCAATGCGCGGTAAGGAATGTGCGATTGTCGGGGATGGAATATTACGTTGTAGTTTTTTGTGCTGTTTTAGTTTTTTGGTGGCAACCCGGGGGGGGGGGGGGGGGGAGGGGGAGGGGGGCGTAGCCCAATTTATAAGCTTATGTCGGTTTGGAGAGAATAAAGTGGGCACTTTTAGGTGTGTTTCGTAGTAGCAATTACTTTCTTCGTGAATTTAAGGGGGGCATTATTGAATGAAATATTTCGCTCTAGCGGGTCTTTTTCAGATGAAGAGACACGCAACAGCTAACGCATCGAATGCGCGTCTTACGATATTGCAGAGGGTACGCAAACTGGCGAAGGATCATAGCCTTAGTTTTTAATTTATAGACTAGGTCGTGAAAGCTACCGCCCGTTATAAACGTTGCAGCCGTTAGCCTCCATCCCTCCATCTTACTTTGGTCACTGACAACTTGAGAGACGCAGGGCACGGCATATTTTGTGTACGCGTCTCGCTTCGTGATTGGTTCTCCATCGTTCTTACAGGCCAATACCGCAGTGTCATTGGCTGGAGGGCGATAATGATTGGCATGCGACTCTCCCTGCTCTGTCTTTCCTTGGCTGTCACTGTCAGTGACTCCATATATACCTTATTTTACGTCTGAGCGCCAACGAATGGTCACGAAAAGAGAATTTCACGATCGCTCCATAGCCAATCAGATTCCGGCGATAGATTGCAGCGTTAGCCAACCAGAACGCCGGAAGAGAAATCAGGAGGCGAAAAACGTGACGTAAAATTAAATCACACACGGTGGATATCTTAAGGTCTGTATAGTTTGAACAAGAAAAAATGAGACCATCAGAAATGCCTATATGCGTCGAGTTAATTTCGACGTCCATTAAGAAGGGTCTAATTGAGTTTTTGGCGACATCCTCGGAATATGACGATTAGGTAAAAATTCCCTCGAGTCTTTTCCGAAGTGTGACATAATCGAGTAGATACAGTTGAAGCCGTGAAATGTCTGTCACATTTTGTGGCTTTCTGTTTCGTGTGTGTCTGTGTGCGTGTTATGTGAACTTACGTTAATTCTTTGCCACGCTCCAAATGAGTGCCATGCCCGCGCTGTGTCTCAGAAGTGATTAGCACGCCGCTCGTCGCCCACTGACGTGTCGGAATTTTATAATTCAATCGCGGGCCCAGCGAGGAAAAAAGAAAGCGGGCGGGTAATGAGGCAAATTACGGCCGAGTTCTCATCAATCCGATCAGGAGCAGCCGGCTATCGTAAAACAAAATAAAACATAAAGGATAAAAGAATTAATTAGGTTTGGGCGCGTTTGAGCGCGGGCACTCGAGTTAATAGACCGTAAAAAAAAATACGTCGCATTTTTAACGTTTTTTATAAAGAGTTTAAGAAATGTGTTAAAAAAAAAAAGATGACTTAAGACCTTTTTCTTTTTTACTTTTCTTCGTTTTTGGTTTTCTTTTTTGGTTTAGGCAACGTTCCTTGGAAGGCGCAAATAATTTAAAAAAAAGCTCGACTTCATCAATCAAGATTTAGGAAAGATAATGACTATATGTGAATGCGTGCAGGAAAAAAAAAACTTTTTCGAGGAAATGAGCAACAAACTCGAAACGTCAAAAAAAGTTAAAAAAAATTAAAAAATAAAGAAGAAAAACGGAAGAGGGTGTTATGGGTACTAGGCTACTTCGGGGGATTAGAAAATATGAAAAATCGCGCGCAAGTTGTCTTGGTTGGTCTGCGCCGTTCGTGGGGATCTTTCCATGCCTCTGGTACCCGGTAATCGAGAAAAAGTGCGGGTGTGTTGCGCCTCGTGTTTCAAAGACGGCTTATATTAACGAAATAGCGCGCGTGCAAATTTCATGTATTTTTCGGTTTGTTTTGTTTTGTGGCTTCTTACCCGCTAATGGTTGGTGGCGGCGTCGGTTTTCAATTTTAGATTTTGCGCGCGAGAAGAAACGTGGCGGGCGGTGGCTTCGAGAAGATTACTCGAGTAATTACTTAAAGGCTGGACTTTTAAGACAGCACATGTCAGTGTGCGTGTGAAGTGGGAAGGGTCTCAAATATGCGCATGTTTATTTTTGTTTCCGTTAGTTAGGCTGCTCGTATGTCTCAATTAATTATTCTCGCTGTTTTTTTTTCTTTGCTTTTCTTCGTAGTCAATGCTTTTTTTCTGCAGTTTCCGTATTTTTGTTATGATTACTGCTTGCCCTAATTAACATGTCCTAAAATATTAACGGGGCTTAGAATAAGCCCGGTTAAAAAAAAAAAAACTTCAGAAACGGTAGTAAGAAACCAATTTTCCAAATGACACATAAAGCATGGTGACTCACCTAGTGCGAACTTGTTTGCTATATCGCAGCTGCAACGTTGAACACCAAAAATTCCAAGGCCGTTCTCTTCCTTTTTTTTTTCTTTTTTTGACGCACGAGCGATTTGAAACTTAAGAAATAGCGAGGAAAGTCAAAGCAACATGAGAAGATGCTGCCGATCAAACGCAATCATCATCATCGTTTACAAGGTTGCGCCAGTTTTACGATTCGCTAAAATACATTCAATTTCACGTACGGTTTCACGGAACGGACGAGCTGCACCGTTCACGATTTCGGAACCGTGTGTTCCCGAAACGACTCGCTAAAACTCTCTAATAAGTATGTAAACTACGGTTAATTTATTCCTCTCTCTCCCACTCCGCCTCTTAAACCCTCGTCTGCTGTACCGCATTTGTTATAAGTTGCCAAGTTGACCGTTGGGATTAGCGCACAAAGGGGCGCCGCTAATTGGAGAAACCTCGGAGGAGCAGCGATTCGACCGACGCCTTTGTTCGCGACGTAGAGCCGGAGTGCGAGGTGGGGGAACTCCCCGAACTCGAAATTAACTTCGCAGCACACTCCTCTGGACTCTGTGTTACAGCGCTGCTGAGCGGGCAGAGGTGGGAGAGAGGGTGGAAAGAGGGGGAGGGGGAGGTGTGCGAACGCGTGTGGGCGAAGCAGATAAGCGCGTAGAAGGTACGAGATTAAAGACCTATTTGTGGTTATTACTGTAGCTGTAGTGCTGTAGCTCTAGTGCCCAATTTTGGCCCGAATGACATCTGACGTCACGCTTTTAAGCTCTGCCATGACAGCCTCTCAGCATCTCACACCAAATTTAAAACTTCAATAACTTCGCGAACAAAACAACCACAGCAACAACATTATTGTGACTCGTCATTTAGTTTGCCAGTTCAGTGGTGTCTTTAGTGACCTTTATAAGCACTATTCATTCACGTATTCCAGGCCGGCTTGCTAGAAACAGCGTTTAAGATGAGACGGGGGGGGGGGGGGGGGATAGAAAGCACTGCCATAGCCTTTTCTATGCTCACAAAGCCTGGCAGTTCAACCACGGAGCCATAGTATGTCCGGTCGCAGATTCGGAGCGCGAGGATCTGGTAGCACAGAGCATCAAAGAGCCATTTCTCGGGGAACCTGGACGACAACGCACAGCTTTTGCAGCTGCGAGGACCTGAAACACACTTTCGGGTCCTCGCATCTCGCCGCAATGTCTCGCGGCACAGGCGAGACGTTGCGTTTCAGCGTCTCGCCGCAGCGAGGCGCCAGTCACGTGGCTCTCTTCTCATCCATTGGCTGCCGCTCCACCTTTTCCGTTTCGGCGGCCGCTTCTCCCAGAGATCTTCCATGCTTTGTTAGTATATAGGAGGCTATGGCACTGCCAAATTAGCCAGCGCACGAGCTGAGCTGGACTCGAGCTGCTTCTCAAGACGCTGACGCGCCCCAACATTTTGCGGCGCTTCCTTTCGCTCAGTCTCAGCTGAGACGCTGTTCTAGCAAGCCAGCCCTGGTTACATTAATTAAGCGGGCAATTATTGATTCGATGAAACCAATCCTTAACACAAAATACGCAGGCGCTATATCACAGAAAAAGGGTGCTATCCAAAATCCGAGTAGTAAAGAGTACATAGAACAAGCCGCGCCGCAACACCGAGTCTCTTTATCTTCGGTCGCTGTCCGTCAGCGGTGTCGTGTTCAAAGCCCTCGGGTTGGCGGCACTAACATTCGGTTACGGCAGTAACCCGCAGCTTCATAAAAAACAAGTTGTGTCCACATTTCCATCGATGACTGAATGACTGAATTATCGGAAGACCGTACGATCGATTCTCTTTCGGTTTATTTGAGAGGTAACGCAGGATTGTGATTGTTTGGAGCCACTGGTCGACGTTAGACGGGAGAGCTCTGATTGAGGCCTGGTTTTACTATAATCGCTGCAAGCTTAAGAAACGCAAATAATTAAGACTTTTGTGATTCGTGATTCTTAGTCATTTGTTCGAAGCATGCTTCGCTCGCACTTGTCTGCAAACTGTCTTTTGTATGGGTGATTTTAGAAAAGATCGACTAAAGGGTGGCTGGTCGACATTTTTAAATCAACTGATGTTTTTATATGACATTGTCTAGTGTCTGGTATAAACGAATCCACACTTAGGTTTGACCAGAAAAAAAATTTGGAGACAAGAAAAATCGTAAGGCAGGGAGAGGTGGACAGTTGCAATAACGCACACTGATGGAGGGGGCAAGTTTGAAAGTGAATAATTAAAACAATAAAATTAGGAGAATTTTAAAACTTTTTACAAACAAACTATGGGCACAACTTGCTTGTAATATAAAGTAATAATATTTATTAAAAATTTATTTAGTTTTCTAAAAATTGCCAAACATGCCTGCTCGAACGACCAATGGCAAACTTTGGAAATCTGTATCTCATGAAATAATTTAATCATTATTACATAACTTGCAGACATTATTTTACTAATATGTGGCTATTATTGAAAAAATAAATAAGGTATCTGAGTGACACAATAGTTACAATATATAGCAAACATGGGAAAAAAAATCAAACAAAGAAAAATTCCAATGCGAATAAAAAAAAAACAGCACCTTCGATTTTTTTTAAATTTGGGTACCCTGTTATACTCTATTTCGGCATTCATTTCTATTAAAAACATGTTGCATCATTGCACTGTGAGAGAAGAAACAACTCCCCAAAGTAGGGTCCTTTTTCAAAGCCTACACTTAGCAGTGTCCTATACAAGAAGTGACTCTGAGTTCCAGTTTCATGAAACTTGCACAAATCTTTTATATACATTTATTCAGATGAGGTCATTGATAAAAAGAGCGATCGGTCACACAGTAAAAGGGAGGAGAAACTATATACAGCATTTTACATAAGCGTACAAAGTGGTATCATATTAGAGACTAATGATTTGAGAAAAGATGATGCACTGTGAAGTTGTACGTTCCGGTATATTTTACATCTAGAGTAAAATAAATAACTTTACTTCCACACACAAAAACAAAGATATAATAGTAAGATATTTAGGTTGGCTGTGTATTTACGATTACAAACAATTTCAGGTGACGGATGCCATAGTGCCTAACTGGAGCAGCTTCGATGCTCTCGGTGTATGAATGAATAGTGGCAAGCCGATATATTTTATCCTGCTCGAGGATAACATTTTGGGTTTTTTTTATAGTGATCAGATAAAAATTATTAGTAACCACCAACAAAAACAATAGGTTAAATACCCCGTGAAGAAAAATGTGATAAATAAGATGTCCCTGCATTCAAAATGAGCAGTCCTTGGGAAATCAAATTCGGCACTTTACGCTAAGGTTTTCCTCGATGTACCCATTTAATAAAGTTGCTTCCAAGCAGATCCGACTGTCCGTGCTACATATACGTCACAGGTCCCTTCTGTTGATGACTTGCTGAGCCGCCACGCGTGCCAAGACTGAATGCCAGGGAAGGCGCGCACCGTCAGCCACTCTTCTTTTTTTTTGTTCACGATACCGAACAACCTCATTTTCGTCCAGATATGCAAGATGCACGCCTTTCAGTTTCTTTCATAGAACGCTCACCATTGTCCTGGCCGTCTGAATTGCGCTTACTGAACGTTCTCTCAGGTTGTTCAGCGTGGCCTGGTGCTTCACGAGTCCGCCAACTCCGTCACATGCATTTTTCCCATGTCCAGATGCAGAAAATAACCACTGGGCTTGTGGGCAATCGTCCTTTGCAAATTGGTGAAGCTGGTAGCGATTCTTGAAATGACTGGCGGCGCCGTCACTTACGTACGTCACGTACGAGTATACCGCAACGTTGTCTTCAACCCACTCCTTCACTTTTTCTAGAGCCAAGCAAGCGTGAGCGTTGTCATGACACAGGTCCTCACTGATGATGGCAAAGCTGTTTGTAGATTTTCTTGTCGTCACTACACATGTAAATATCGAAACTTTTTTTTTTTTCCAGTGATATGCTTCCACTTCGTCAGGAAGCACGATGGTCCAGTTTTCAGCAAAGTCAAAATGAAAGACAATGCTCCCGCGTTGCATGCACTGTTTTTCATCGTAGATCGCTTTACCTTGCGTTTGCCGGATATGGTTGTGAAGTGCCCAACTTCCAACCGTCACTTGGATGACTTTTAGGAAAGTCTCAGGTTCCAAAGGTTTTTTTCACAAGGTCGCCGGACTCCCATGTTACAAGCACAATCTCTTCATCCTCCGGGATATCAAGTTCCTGGAGTGTAAGAAACTGGCCTTTTGGGCAGTGATCACAGTCTCCTTGAAGGCACAGTTCTGTTGCTGGGTCGCACAGAAATGCCGAGTTCATTTCACCAGTGTTGAATGTTGAGCCTGTAACGTTCTCTAGAGCGGCAATACAAAGATAATAATTGGCGCAGCGCACACAAACGCACACTTCCTGGTGTGGAATACATTGAACCCATCTAGGGCGCAACGAATAAAATTTCGTTAGCCGAACGCCGGAATCGGGATGCTTGTCTTTGTATATACGGAAGGCCTCTCGTATTGAGCGTGTCATGAAGCGCTTTGGCACGAACGTTTTCTCTCCGTTGAGTATGACAGAGATGACGTCCTTCTGGTTGGGACTTTGGCGCGAACATTGTAGCTCGTCTTTCGTGAAGTACTCTAGGGCAGCAGACAGGTTCTCAGGGCTCACCTTGCACCTCGTGTAAGGATCCGGCTCATACCACACGCCATGCTTTTCCTTGAGTTTTCGGGATTTACTGATGAGGTACATTGAGGCCTGTGGAATCATCTTTTGAACCTCATTCTTCGTCAGTGTTGACGGCAGGAGTGTAAGCAGTTGACAACGTTCCCGAAGAGAGGTGGCGGTTTCAAAGGCCTGCCGAAAGTTGTCCACCCACTCAGTGCATGTGGAGCATGCTGGTTTGGACGACCCCGATGGTGCGTCCCTGTCGTACGCAATACGTAGCCTTGAGCGTATATTCTTGACAGCAACCTGCTCCAGTTCTGTCTGCTTTCTCTTGACATAGGCAGGCCTGAACCGACTTCTTACGACGCTTGGTTGTCTCAGCGGCGACACATCTGTAGGTAGTATGCTGCGATTTAGATCTTCAATTGCTTCTTCAGCTGGCACAAATATGTCAGGGCACTGCTCTGAGCTTCGCATCGAGATCTCCTTAGTGATGTGCATGAAGCAATGGTAGCACAGGTGGTCCGTCGCACTCACTTTGGTGGAACAGTCAGGCGGAAGAATTTGCTTCAACGAGTTTAGGTCCAACTCGCCAACAGTTCGAAAATTCCGCTGCTTTGGTATAGTCTTTTTGTGTTTGCAAAAGTAATCTGCACAAAACACTCGTTCGGAGCTCCAGGACGTCTTCATAATGTATACATAAATAATAGAAATTAAACCCCAACTGATGGCATATAATTGCCAAGTGAAAGAACTACTGGGTGCACAAGTGACAAGTCCGAGGCTGAGGAGGTCACTCACTGCAAACGTACATTTGAAAAGAGAGGTCACAACCGAGGCTGTCGGCAAAGCTTGATCCACGTCAAAGGAAGAAAGAGGGAAAGTCTCCAGACAAAAAATTGTGGTCAGCGGCCTTCGAAAAATACTTTCCGGAATCGCACTGTCGTCCCTCCACGCGCTGATATGAAAGCACCCGAGCTTCTACCACGTGGTTCATGACACAGCCTGAGCCATGTCGGCGACCGGTTCGCGAGGGGTTGGCGGTGGGGTTACGTTGATGGTCACTCGGATTAGCCCTTGCTGTACTGAGCTACCGCCTGCAGTGCCTTATCGCCGGCTGGTGTCAACAACGAGAACACACACACCCTGTCTACACCAAAACTACAAGCGTTCACCGCACACGCGTCGCCGCCGCTTTTAAGCTTTTGTGAAATTGCTTTCTTTTGCCGCGGAGAACCGCCTTATCTTAACTACGCGCCTGAAATCCTTCCAGGCGGGCGTACACAATATCAAGCGTTTCGAGAAATGCCCGTGGAGTAGAACTATGGGAAAATTCGGAGCCCGCGATGTCGATATCGTCGCCGTTGTGTTAGTACGCCGTCGCGTACTGCAGTCCCCCGTTGGGGGAGGGGCGGGGCGGTCTTACTACGATAACATGGCGACAGCGTTTACACTCTATGTATTTACGCGAGGCTCGAGTATTTGGGGATAATGCTGCCGGTTGGTGTGCCCCTTTGTGCCTGATATTATCGCCCGTGACGCCAGCGAGTGAGATGGCGACAGGCATGACTGCTCAGTAAACAGGCGTCGGCGGCCATGTTTTGCTGGTTGAAGCGAACCCCCTTGTCCATGACAGCGAGCGGGGAAATGCGAAAAAAAAGATTGTATCGGCCGTTTTGCCAGAACTATAGCGACGAGTGTCGTCTGCGGTTTCCGGCAACTATTTTGCCATAATCGTGAGCTCAGCGAGGAAATGATTTTTGCTAGCCACAGAACACTACCACGCAGAAAGGGAATGCTTGAACATGTTTTTGTTCTGGATATATATCAGGGATATATATGAGAGAGAGAGAGAGAGAGAGAGAGATGAAGGTAGAGCGGAAGAGGGAATAGCATATAGCGTCGCAGGAGAATAAAGTAAACAAAGTTCCTAGTGGCCGATGGCTGCATGATCTTTTCTCGGATCACTAGTCCGTAATATGATATCTCTTTGTACACAGTAGTTTCTCCTTAATTTAAGTGTGTGAACGATTTCTTTAGTTATCATTGGCCTCATCTGAATAAAAATATATAAAAGATGTGTGTTGGTTTCATGAAACTGGAACTCAGAGTCAGTTCTTGTATAAAACACTGCTAAGTGTAGGCTTTGAAAAAGGACCCTACTTTGGGGAGTTGTATCTTCTTTCTCAATAAAATGATGCAACATGTTTTTAATGGAAATGAATGCCGAAATAGAGTATAACAGGTTACCTAAATTTAAAAAAAAATCGAGGGTGGTGTTTTATTTTTATTCGCATCGGAATTTTTCTTTGTTTGATTTTTTTTCCATGTTTGACTAAATATATCCTAACTATTGTATCACACAGATACCTTAGTTATTTTTTTAAATATTAGCTATATATTAGTAGAATAATATCTGCAAATTATATCATAATGATTATATTATTTCATGAGATACAGATTTCCAAAGTTTGCCATTTGTCGTTCGAGCAGGCATGTTTGGCAATTTTTAGAAAACTAAATAAATTTTTAATAAATATTATTACTTTATATTACAAGTAAGTTGTACCCATAGTTTGTTTGTAAAAAGTTTTAAAATTCTCCTAATTTTATTGTTTTAATTATTCACTTTCAAACTTGCCCCCTCCATCAGTGCGCGTTATTGCAACTGTCCACCTCTCCCTGCCTTACGATTTTTCTTGTCTCCAAATTTTTTTTCTGGTCAAAACTAAGTGTGGATTCGTTTATACCAAACACTAGACAATGTCATATAAAAAGTGAAAGCTGCTTACAACTCCCTGTAACGCCGAATTAGAGCGCACCTCTTGAGGAGGAGGAGGGAAGGGCACTGGGGGGGGGCTAAATTAACCAGGGGGGGGGTCACGTGACTTTGGGGGGTCACGTGACCTTGGGGGGCCACGTGACCTTGGGGGTCACGTGACCTTGGGGGGTCACGTGACCTTGGGGGTCACGTGACCCCCAATGCCGATGATGTCATCACTGAGGTCACTGATGACGTCATCATTGACGATCACGATGCGGGTACCGATGACGTCATTAGTGACGTCACTGATGACTTCACCAGTGATGATGACGATGACGATGCGAATGTCGGTGACGTCGCTGATGACGTCATCAGTGATGATGACGATGACGATGCGGATGTCGGTAACGTCATCAGTGATGATGACAATGACGATGCGGATGCCGGTGACGTCATCAGTGATGATGACGATGACGATGCGGATGCCGGTGACGTCATCAGTGACGATGATGATGACGATGTGGATGCCGGTGACGACATCAGTGACGTCACTGATGACGTCATCAGTGATGATGACGATGACGATGCGGATGTCAGTAACGCCATCAGTGATGATGACGATGACGATGCGGATGCCGGTGACGTCATCAGTGATGATGACGATGACGATGTGAATGCCGGTGACGTCATCAGTGATGATGACGATGACGATGTGGATGCCGGTGACGTCATCAGTGATGATGACGTCATCAGTGATGATGACGATGACGATGTGGATGCCGGTGACGTCATCAGTGACGATGACGTCATTGGGGGTCACGCGACATCGACGGGGGTCACGTGACCTCAGGGGAGCCACGTGACTTCGGGGGGTCACGTGACCTCGGGGGGTCACGTGCCCCCCCACGAGGTCACGTGACCCCGGTGGGGGGCTCGCGCGGTGCATTATGGGACATTTCCCATGATGCACCGCGCGGTTACGCCGACGCCGACGGCGACGCCGACGCCGCTCAAGCCGGAAACGGGCCCCTAAGAGCTGCGCTCTAAAACATCAGTTGATTTAAAAATGTCGACCAGCCACCCTTTGGTCGATCTTATCTGAAATCACCCGTATGATGTATCAGCAGTGTGAGCGCGGTTCTATGCAGCCAGTGACTATGCGAACAGCAAGTCGTGTGCTTCTTGCGCAGGGGTTGTGGTGACGTTAGTTCCGTGACGTCGAGTTCCGATTGGCTTTGACTGGAAGGATAGTGGGTAGACCTCAATGCTTGATGCATCGATGTCGACCCACTAAATTGTTTTTGATCAACCAATAAAAACTTGGCATTCAGACATCATCGTCACTCGTGTGCAAGAAGCAAGCGAACTTGCGCTCCGTATATACCCTCTCTATGGCAAGCGCCACCAGGTGGTGCTCCAGCCTTTGACGTCCCAGAGAACTTCCGGTTTATGAAAAGAATAAACAAAGGCTACCTTAACACCGCTGCTTGAAATGTCGATGAAACGTTTAACCCCCAATTCTTCAGGTGAACGCCAAAGGAACGAAGGAATGAAAGATCTGTTCTAATGTTTGGAATATTCTTGTAAACCAACTTGCCCCCTCCAAAATGTAATAATGTTCAGCCCAAGGCCTCGTTAAATCTCCAACTTTGATGTACGTGAAAAAATTTATGCTTTCCAGCACTGGTGACATAACCAAGCTCAGCAAGCTTGCAAAGACGGTGTGACCGGAAGTCGCTTGGGACGTCAGCGGCAGTTCATGCTTGTGAACAGTAAAAGGGTCTATAGACAATCTTGGGCCTCCGAATCAAGCTCTCCTCCCGTTGCTCGCTATTCCAGCGATTCCAAGTGTGTCTGGATAGGTCGAGTGAAAATTCGATGCTTCTTCATAAAATTGCAGTTGTCAGACGCACGAAAGAGTTTGCATTTCGGGAAGTAATTATACTCGAGATTGCCTACTTTCCCCACATTCTAGAAGGAAGGACGCTCTGATTTCTATGTTCTTCGGGGACAGGAAAGCAGAATGTGAACAGGAAGTACCAATACACCAGAGGGCGAGGAAGAAGAGAGAGAGGTTAGGGAAAAGGGGAGGAAAGGAATCGAAGTGGGAAGGGAGTGCGA
Organism: Ixodes scapularis; assembly: GCF_016920785.2. Lineage (NCBI taxonomy): Eukaryota > Metazoa > Arthropoda > Arachnida > Ixodida > Ixodidae > Ixodes > Ixodes scapularis. The sequence goes on along the minus strand of NW_024609836.1, from coordinate 57,499,787 downwards.
AAGGGGAGCCAGCGTTCGAATCGGCTGCCGATTAGCCTGCAGCCCCAGAGGGAACAGCTGCTACCCTCAAGGTACGCTTCCTCGTTCGCAACACGGCGTGGGGGAGGCGGCAGCAGCATTCCCACCGTCACGCAAGATGGCGCTGCGCCGAGCACGTACGTCGGTGGCGCCATCTGGGGAGGGGGTCCCTTCCGGGACGTTCCCATTTACTGCGGAAGGGCCGTTGGGAAGTATAATACGAATGAAAAACGGCACGGCCAAAAACGCCTCGCGTAATGACACGGCCCATTAGGAAAACCAGGACGACAATGGAAACGTCTCAAAAAACCGTTTCTGCGGAGAAACCGACAAAAAGAAAGTGTACAAGTTGAAGAAATATGGTGATGGTGATTCGAAATGATGTGGGCGGTCGTGGCTCTCGCGACTTGATGTCTTGGTTTCGCATAGAGGCGAGGGGACTTCCGGCTGATTACTGTTATTAGAATTCCCCCTTTTTTTCAGTTCCTGTTTCGAGAAAAGCACGATTTTCTTCCTTAACGAGGACTTTTTCATAACCGCGTTTCGTTTTTTGCTCTTGGACAGAAGCGGCGTTCGTACTCGTTAAGTCGTATACGGGAAAGTGTTGAGGAGTGTCAGCGTGACCATAGACGCTGGTATGAACGCCAAATGCCGCGTTCGAACGCGTTAAAAAAAAAGTGGGTAGACAGAAAGGCAGCTAGCTTCGCATCTACCCACTAATCATTCCAACCAGAGCTCAATGTTTTGAGATCGCCGCGCCCTCTCGCATCCTCCTCTCCCTCGCTTCCCACCCGTATAGGAGATGTTTGTTCTGTGTGTGCGTGTGCGTGTACGTGTGTGTTCGTGTGTGCTTGCGTGCGTGTGTGTATGTGTGTGTCTGTGTGGGTTAGCCAACCAGAAGTTTGCCTACAGTAGCGCATCTATCAGTAGCAAGATGCACGGCCCGAGTTTTTGAAAACGTCAAATATTCAGAGGCCACGCGGGCGGGAAACGCGAATCCGCATGCTTTGAAACCGCGCAACAGTCAACGCCGACGAACTAAATAATAAATGCGACGCGAAATAAGCGGATCATTTGTCGCCGTTATTTATGTCGCCCTGCTGTAAACACAGAAGCACCAAAACGGCGTGTTTCCCCGGGCCATATGCCATGAATTTTTTAACGATTTTCTCCACGATCCCGTCGAATTCTGTTCGCGCTCGCGCGCTATGCGTCCGCACGTCGGTCGTCCACGTAAGTACCGGGTCCGTGAGAGAAAATGAAACCCGGATTTTTGGTCCGCATAAATAAACGACGGATTTCACAATGCCGAAAGTCGAACGAAATATAACACTAGCGGTTTAGGATATGTTTAAGAACGTATCCCTACCTAGTAAAAACATAAAAACGACGAAATTTCTCTGTAGGCCGACGTTCCCCCTTATGGGCCTAACATTCGTCAAAAATTACACTTTGGGCGCCAGTGGCATTTTGCATTAATGAAAACAAAAGACTTTCAGCAGTCAATATAACTCTATTACAAGCGTTATTATTACACGAAGTTTCAGCTTTCTTCAATACGTAGTTTGTTTATGCGGGTCGAAAAATGTTTTTTTCTTACTTTTTATCACGAACCTGGTATAGTATGTCTGCACGTAGCTTCCTAGGCCTTCCCGACTCATGAAAAATAAACTCCACACGGCTTTGAAATCGCCGAAGGAATTATTAGTATTTGTGCGTCGTTTTCACGATGTGTGAGGCTAACTCAAAGAAATCGACTGGAAACATATATGGGAAGCGACCGCCTTTTTTTTTTTTTTTTTTTATTGGGTAGAATAATTTGCCGACAAAGAAAACTATACAAAAAAAAAGAAAGAAAGATGTGCTTTGGCGTTTGCTTACTCCTTGGCTATTTCCAGGCGAAGTCGCACATTGGTCAGAACTTTCTGTTTGATTTTCCCATGCTTTTTTTATGTTTCAGCTTAATTCGAGATGAAAAGAAAACAGCGCCGAGCCATCTTCTAAATTCCAGCGCACGTACCGCCGTTCCGTGTTTCACCACGGTGCTACGGTGGTTCTAAAAATATTAAGACAAAATGTGCAAACGGAAGCACGAAAGTTGAATTTTTATTTTTGTGACACGTCCAAACGTATATATGGGAAGAGCAAGTAATGGTACAAATATACTACGACTTTTCCTTATTCCACAGCAAACACCCCAAAACGCATCACGCGTGCAAAAAAACAAAAAAAAAAAAAAAAAAAACATTCGCATTCGCTTAAATGTCACCCAATAGTAAACATCGTGAAATTAGAGACATAAAAAAAAAAGCTAGACCATACTAAGAAGAAAACGAAAATAACAAAGAAAAAGAAAGAAAGAAAAAAGAAAAAACATTCCTAACACACGAAGTTAAAAAAAAGAAGCAACAAAGGAGAATAAAGAAAAAGTCGGGAAGTAGCCACGTTGTATTTATCTGTTCCTTCTTTATAGTTTTACGAAAAACCATCGCGCTCTTTTATCGCATTCTTGGACACCGCCTTTATGCGAAGAATGTACGATATACGGGTTTGCGAGCACGTTGAAAAAAAGCCTACAGACGCCTTGAGCGTGAAGCGACGTTGATCTCGTTGTTCGAGTTTCGATGTTTCTGGTATTTTGTGAGGTCCGAAGGGAACGTGCTACAATACTGTCGCCAGGGAACGGCGGAATTCCCGTGTCCATCGGTGTTTGTGAACGATGTGTGTGGGCGTGTGTGTTCACGCGAGCTTATCCGTACGCGACTCGGCGTCGGATGAAATTGCATTTGTGCACGACTGAATATTCGGGGGGCAGCGTTGAGGAAAAATAGAATCGCGAAGCGAATGGCTACATAGTAAACACGCTACAAAAACTGCCCATACATAATATATATATATATATATATATATATATATATATATATATATATATATATATATCGCTTAAGTTTTAGTTTTTTTGTTTCTTTTTTGACGTTGGCGCAGACAGTGAAACTAACATTTACGCTCCGAGAAGGCAGCTGTACTGGTTTCACCTGACGATGGAATGATGCGGACGCAATGGCCCTATTGCAGCCAATACAGCGTTGCGAATGGGTCACGTGACTAGGGGCCTCGCGTGTTGCTGTGCTCTCCCCGAAGGCACGTGACATTCGCACTTCCTTTGATTGGCCCGGGTTATCCGCTGTTGTCCACCTCTAAGGTGAGACGGAGTACAAAACGTCCAAGGAGAAAAACACCATATGGAACCGTTAAAAAAAAAAAAAAAAAAAAAAAAATATATATATAGAGATATATTACTTGTTAAACAATTCTTTTCTTTTTTTTTGTTACTTAGATTTTATAATGGTAGCGTTTCTGGTCGTCAGAACTTCTCTCAAGACATTCAAAAAGAAAAAAAAGTGGCTGGCGGCGAATGTCAAGAAAGTAGTCATCACATCTTTTTTTTCTTTTATAGTTTCACGACCGGAATGTATGCAAGCACCCAAAATTCACACAACCATGCACTCTTAAAATAAAAATAGTACTGTTTTTTTTTTTTGCAAATTACTTTGGACAGTTAGTGGCTGAAGGCTGAAGAAATGTTTACACCTAAAAGAAAATATTCTGCGCTGTTACACTGAGCATGGCGAATCGTCATCGTCGCAATGCAATGTAGTTTTTGTTAGTATAAGTCATTTACCGTGCTCCCTCTGTATATTCCAGCAAATTGCTGTCCCAAGTACTTTGCGGGAAATATAGACACATTGGATTTCTCAAGGTACAATAAACCTTTTTCAGAATATTGGGAACACTTAACCAAAGCACTACCATATTCGGCGTACGGCACTACCGGAGCTTCTGAAGCATGCTTTTAAGCGGATATCGGAGGTAACTTAGAGCTAAAATAAGGATATTTTACGGTTCCAGGAGGGACTGCGGGTGCTCTTACCTGTTCGGACTGCACTAGTCGCGGAAAAGTTTACTCTTTTCATAAAAAAATAAAGAAAACATCCCCGTCTTTTGCTTAGCTTACCTTTGGACGCTTGACCTAAAAACGTAGGGGCTGCGTTTGGGGGGGGGGGGGGGGGGGGGGGGTGGAGGCGGTATCACTTGAGGGCGCGCTTGAAATGAAAGCATGCTTCAAAGCGTCCGGTAGTGCGGTAGGCGGAACACGGTACCGGTTTGCTAAAAGTCCTCATTGTCTTTACGGTTCAAGCATAGACGTAACGTAGAAGTAATACACTAAAAAAAAACAAAAAAACTCCGATACCATTGTTACGCTGACGCTCTTAACTGTAGTTAAGCTAAGTCAAAGTTAACACACTATACATTTTGGACAATGTTTTGCAGCAATGCAGTCAAAGGTATGAGCGCAACTGCGCTTGCGGAGCTTTAAGCCCGCACCAAAGCATGAGCACGCGCGCTCTTCACTTCTGAAAGAGCTGTCTGAGAGTATAGTGCAATAACTGTGGTGAAGCGTAACTGCAATTAAAGCTGTGTGTTGGGCTAGTTGGTATTGGTCTTGGGTTGCCAAAGGCATGGTAGCGCTTTTTTGGACGAGGACAAAAGAAAGAAAGACAAGACAGACACGAGCGCTGCGCTCGTGTCTGTCTTGTCTTTCTTTCTTTTGTCCTCGTCCAAAAAAGCGCTACCATGCCTTTGGCAACCCAAGTGCAATTAAAGGTGAATTAAAGATACACTAACACGCCCCAATAATTTTTTCAACTTTTTGTTAGGCGATTTTACATGGTGTAGGGTGACTACCCAACCAATATTTTTCTGCACAGACGCGTATGCTTTAATAAAAAAAAAAATAAAGAAAACAACAACAACAGAACTGCTCGAAACCGAAACGCGAGCACGGAAGCTCATGGCCGGAAGTCACGTGGGTACACCCGACCGCGTTTTTTTCGCTTGTCGGGCGTGTGAAGCAGACCACGAACTTGCTGCGCCGGTTGTCGTGCGATTGTTTTACACACATATCCCATCCTCTCAAAGCTCTGCGCTTGAAGATCGATTGGCCGGTCCCACGAACGACAGCTCCGAAGTGGCGGCCCAATGTCCGTCGTGCGCTGCCATCGGGTCCTTCAGCCCGCAGTGCATCACCATATTGAGAACGAAGTGTACTATCGGGGAAACATGAAATGCGAACAGAGGAGCGCGTGGCTCGCGGTACAGGCTGCGCCACCTGGAAGTGAGCCTAGGGGCGAGGCTGCGTGACCTACTCCGATGTGTTCACGCCCCTCGCGCAGCGCTCCCCAAGCTTCGGCAGCGCGCCTCTTAGTACGCTGAAAGCTATCGCCGCTATCTTTGCTGGCTCAGCGCGTGCGATGCGAAGAAGCTCGCTGCACGCGCCGAGCGAGCAAAGATAGCTGTGATAGCTTTCAGCGCACTGAGAGGCGCACTGCCGAAGCTTGGGGAGCGCAAAGCGAGGGGCGTGAACACATCGTAGTAGGCCACGCGCCCTCGCCCCTAGGCTCACTTCCAGGTGGCGCAGCCTGTACCACGAGCAACGCGCTCCTCTGTTCGCATTTCATTTTTCTCCGATAGTACATTTACGTCCTCTGATTTGTACATTTCTTTTTTCGATCGACGTATTTGCAGCTTTTTTGAAGCCCCAAAAATGAAGTTCACATTATTTTCTATTCTAAATGTTCAATGTGTGCCTTAGATGAGTAAATTTGGTAAGCATAGTTTGAATTCCACGTGACCATAAAAAAGTCAGTGAGGGCGACTGAAACCAGTCAATTCTCGACCGACTGTTTTCGAGAGGAAAGAAAACAAATTTCGAGCTGAAAATTGTGTTCTGGGTAGTTGGGCTCTTTCTTATAGATAATGCTAAATTTAAAAAAAAAAAAAAAAAAAAAACGGCGAGCATACATACCTGTCATTGTCCCTTTAACTGCGATTTAAGAAAAACTCAAATGTTTTTGGTACAAGCTTGCTTTTATTGGCATATAATTTGTTGGGCTTTAGTCAATAAAAATTACCTGTTCTAGATGGCTGTAACTCACAGCAACAGAAATACACGGGTACTATTTTCCCTTGGGGGGGGGGGGGGGGGGGATTCCTCAGGTCTCCATTTCCGAGATAAAAGTTTACCAATAAAAATAGTTCATTGCGTGCAGGTTTCGAAAGTTACTAGTGTTGCTATTTTTATTCGTGTTGTGCATTATAACTTGACAAAAATGTCAAATATTTTGGGTGTAGGAGACGTAATACGAAAATTCATGTTTGAAAACGCCGTTCGACGGCGTTCCCTGTGTCTGCAAAACGAGGGGCGGCCGCGACCTTTGATTATATTTTTAATAGGGAAATCGAACAACTACCAGCGTATTGTTTTTTTTTTTAGGATGTGTAGAGTTTGTAGGTTCAGTTATCATAACAAATAGACGATCTCAGAATCCACTCGAGTGTCCGCTTAAGGGTATCCATATAACAAGGGCATAAGATTCAGTTATATGTGTTGTTACGCATACCAACGTAAATATTGCTAAAAAAAAAAAAAGACTGGTGCTTGTTTCAGAAAAGTTAAAAAGAGAACGCAGAGCGCAAACCAACGAACCTCGACACACCAAGCGACAGCCCCATCCTATCATACGTGACGTAAGCGCATAAAAAAATAGAACTCGCAAGTTCATCGCACATTGAGAAAAAAAAATAGCCTAAGAATCGTTCTCAACTTTTGAAGTCTCCACCTCAAATTTAATTCCGTCCCGCCTTTGTGATGTCCGATAATCTCATTCCCCCGCGGCGTTGTTTGCGCAGGAGGTCACCGTATCTTTCACAAAAGCATACCGCGACCGGTCCTTTTTTCATTTTATTTCTTAAAATATAAAGAGACGGCGGTGATCGTCGGCTACAAAGGCAGGGAATGTAAATTAATCAAATAACGCACGAAAGTAAGAAATTTCGAGCTGCGAAGTCACGTCACGCGCTTTTATAAAATTTTGTTTCCCCGTTATTTCATGAAAACAAGAAACAAAAAGGAAAACAAGGGCGAGTTAAAAAAATTGACAAAAATTAGAGACCAACAGGTACGTTAGCGCCAAACTAATTAAATGAGAAGTTTGCTAACGTCCAAATTTAAAATGTTCATCGATCCCATATGAGCATAGTGCATAACTTTTGGATTAAATCTAATGTCTAAAAAAATCGAGGTTATATATCACTGCTTAAGGCAACAGGAATTCATCCAATAACCAAAGTTGTGCGAGACCCAATGCGATCATACTTATGTATATGTGACTACAATAAAACGAAACCAGACAGCTAATATTCATTAAAACATACTATGCCAGTGTGCCCTAGAGATCAACACCAGTCTGCAGCTAATATTTGGCCTGATGAAACAAGGCTTGAGCTAATCTCCTTGAAGTAAAACGCATAAAGACAGAAACAGAAAAAAATAGATGCTAACAAAACGGTCAATTAAAACTTGTTGTTCGCCTAGCTGGTTCATGATGCAGTCTAGAAGGTTTTTTGTGCGACACAAGGGACAATCACAAGCGAGTAGACACGGACAAGCGCTTGTCCCTGTCTACTCGCTTGTGATTATCCCTTGTGTCACGCAAAAAAAACTTTTAGACTGTAACGGAACGGTGTCTACTGTTAGAATGTATTTTCTTCTGCGCGCCATGTCCTGTTAGCATCTACTTTCTTCTGTCCCTGTCTTCAGGCGTTTTACATCGAGAATGAACAACCAACTAGCCCAACTTGCCACCTTAACAAGGTCAGCTAATCATTCGTAATATACTATGAATGCGTGTGAACATCGCCAAAGACAAGATATACGTGTTCAGATCGACATTTTAAAGGAACGATGAAATTAAATGAGCCATGAAACGTTTTTTTTACTCCCGCTAAATAATATTAAGAATCACTCCTTAACGTTAATTACCAAATACATTTGTCATAGGTTTTATCTCTAAGCAATGAGCAGTCGCCAAAAAAAAAAAAAAAATTCGAGAAATATGGGCAACGTTAACCCCCTTAACTCGTATAGCCAGAACGAGCGGCCACGTGGTCTGGTGCCCATCCCGATCCGCCAACGTTAATCATAACCACGAGATGGGGCGACACCTCCCAGATACCACAGCCGTAGTGCTGATAGAGATGACGTCATCAGAGAAGGCCAACACTGGGCACAAATTGGACCCGACGATTGCGTTAATGTTCGGCACAAACTTCATTAGAAGCCCAGTGCTGGCGCAGCACTCGTTTCCAATCTGTGTCCAGCGCTGCCCTTTGCTGGTGACGCAAAAATGCCAGCACTAATACGGCCTTGTCTCTTACGCGACGATGGCTGGGGTTGGCGAAGTTGGAAACGCGAGAGTTCGACTGTTCTCATCACCGCAGGGGTTGGAAAGAAGTCACTACCCGAGCGTCCGCCCAGGTATTGATTGTTACTAACCAAATCGAGTGCTCACGCAGTTCTCGTGTCCAGTCCAGGAGCAGCACTCGACTGTCGTCAGGCGGGTGGCTTCGGTCCCCCAAGTACGTTATGAGCTTCGCGAAAGCAAGACTGAAAGAAATAGACCCCTTTTATCCTCGCAATTTCACCGCGACAAAGTAGCTTCTAAATCAGTGGCGGTCCATGCGAGTATACTTGGGCCAGAGTAGAACGAGAACGCCTCTACAAAGTCATGAACATTCCAACCCGTTATCGTTTCATAGCCCCCTTAATTTTGGGCTGCGATAAATTGGGATCATATTACTCATCGAATATCGGTTAGGCGCCAAAAGAAGATTAGCACACGAGGGTAGAAAGAAGAAAGCCTGTTTTTTAAGTACAAGAGTGTGAAAATATAGCGGACTATTTTTTTACTTGCTTTCCTAGGAAAGCTCGCCGCCTTTTTCACTGTGAAGCATCCGCGCTGCCCAAACACGTCGGCCGAACCCAGCTTACGCATTGGACGCGAGCTCTGCGTCACTCGGAGGTATGCGCTATGCGACAATCGATCCGTGGACGAATATTTTGATTCGTGTTCGTTGCCAATGAGTACCGTGACGGCACTTATCATCATCACTTAACAATGACAGGTTCCATGATGTGCTTGAAGAAGCACACAGGAAGCTTGGAGTCATCGTGCCCGGTACCCAAGCAACTCACGACCACGTGACTTATCATTTCGCTTTGTAGTTGACGATGAAAGCTAAGGAGGAAGAAGTTGAAAAATAATTTCATGGTTTATTTAAAACACATATATGTATACCGACTGAGCCAACAGCAATATCTTAAAAAACAAAACAAAAAATTTTTTTTGGGGGGGGGGGAGGGGGGGGGGAGGGGGGGGGGGGGCTACGCCGAAACAGTCACACACAAAATTACCTCGACCCTCCACCTTTACACGGTGTCTTTCTTATGCTTCACATATTCGTAATCAAAAATCGATCTCTCACTAGAAAACAAAAAAATATTGTTTTGAAAAATAAATTTACACGTAAAGATACACGTACTTTGGTCGTCAAGTCGATTTGAAGTTTTCGAGTAACTACCAGCTTTTTTGGGGGATTTTTTGCTTGACAGAGGCTCCGAATTAAAGTCGCTCGGAGTTATACTCGCACACGAAATAATGGGATCAGGAGTCCCCGGTCTTAATCCGACCTAATCCGAATAGGATTCAAGCCAATACTCCTGGGAAAGAGAAAAAAAAAGAACCCAAGACTTTTCAATATCTCTGGGCACATTCTAAATCCCCTTCGCTCAAATCAACAAAAACGACAAAAAACAACAACAGAAAAGAGCTACAATTTGAGAAGGAAAAAAACCTGAAAAAAAAAGTTCGAGATACAGGAGGCGGTTCGAGTACGCTTGAGAGCTACACGCGTGGTTTTATGAACAAAACAGGGACACCATCACAGAAGTTAGATCGCCTGGGCCAATGAACTAACTAAAATTTCCTTACAAATGCACAAACCGCACGCACACACACACACAAAAGAGAGGGTCTAAAATACAACTCACAATCGTAAAACTTGCTCACTAAAGCCAACAGACTATGTCCAAATCCGCGAGACTACTTTCGGATTCTCAAAAGCTTATTTCACATTTCCAGGATCTTCATTTCGATCGATTCTCTCGGCTCTCTTTTACAAAACTTGTTTACGTGCTCCGTCAAGGTTGAGTTTGTTACGTAGAACTATTTGCATCAATCTGATCCTATTTCTTCTCAATTTCTGTAAGTGCCGAGCTGCGCTTTGCATCAAAGGAAAATTGGGGACTTAACTGTTCTCTTGATAGAACTAAACAGGACCAAATTAAAAAAATATTAGGGGAATCGCTAAGAAATAAGGTGGAGGTTGGGGGAAGGGGGGAGTCAGATGAGAACGAAAGAGAGAGAATAAGAGAAAGAGATGCTAAAAAAGTGAAAGCCGTTTACAACTGCGTGTAACGCCGAATTAGAGTGCAGCTCTCGAGGAGGAGGAGGGAAGGGTACTGAGGGGAGGGTATACCCCTCCTCCTCCTTCTCCCCTCATTGTTCAGACTCCTCCGGGGGGTCCCCTGACCTCGAGGGGGAGGGGTTACGTGACCTCGGGGGGGTGTCACGTGACCTGGGGGCCATGTGACCTCGGGGGGGGGGGGGGGGGGGGTCACGTGACCTCGGGGGGGGGGGGGGGGGGGTCACGTGACCTCGGGGGACGGAGGACACGCGACCTTGGGAGCGAGGGGTCACGTGACCTCAAGGAGGGGGTCACGTGACCTCGGGAGGGGGGTCACGTGGTCAAGTGACCTCGGGGGGGGTCACGTGACCCGGCCTCCCCGAGGTCACCGAAGGTCCTCCCGAAGGAACCCGAGGTCCGCCCGAGGTCCTCCCGAAGGAACCCGAGGTTTTCCCGCGGTCCTCCCGAAGGAACCCGAGGTCCTCCCGAGGTCCTCCCGAAGGAACCCGAGGTCCTCCCGAAGGAACCCGAGGTCCTCCCGAGGTCCTCCCGAAGGAATCCAGGTCCTCGCGAGGTCCTCCCGAAGGAACCCGAGTTTCTCCCGAAGGAACCCGAGGTCCTTCGGGAGGACATCGGGTTCCTTCGGGAAAATTTACCCATAATGCACCGCGCGGTTTCGCCGACGGCGACGGCGGCGGCGACGGCGACGCCGCTCAAGCCGGAAACGGGCGCCTAAGAGCTGTGCTCTAAAATTAATTTGAAAGAGTGAAAGGCTGGATTTAGTGCTGGGTAAGATAATGAGCATGAACAACAAAAAAGTGAACCAAAACAATATATACAGACAAAGGGGCAGAAAGATAGCTAAACGGCTGGTTAAATAGATACATAACTAGAGAGAAAGCAAGACATAAAGAAAAAAAAAATAGCAGCAGTATGCACAAGACAGCCTGGAGTGTAGACACAATGGAGAACCGAGGTCGTCCGAGTTTCGTTTTGAGTCCACTTACATCTTGATTTGTGGTTCCACCAAATATTAGCTTTTTGGTGGCCATGACATCTTTTCCTCTTTTCCACTTTCGTCGACGATCTCCAAAGCACAATAGTAGCTTTGGAATACGTTTCTGCCTTTGTATATTGCGTTTTTGTCAACGCCAACACACATTATTTACGAGTGTCTATGAGGGTGTAGGTATGCGCCGTTTTGGCAGTCTATGGGAGTTTGCTCCCCTTCTACAAGCTACTGTATCAAAACAATTCGTGGTTTGAGAGCTTTTCTCAGAGTTGCTCCCGCTTCTAATGCAGAGCGACACAAGGAGTTAACTTACACACTTTCACAGTGAAATTCGATATTCCCGAGCTCATATATATGAGACAAGGTGTTCACGAAAAGACACGCGTTAGGTCTACCGGTCCACGTCATCCCATTTGCGCACGACAACGTCCTGCATATTCGTCTTCGCGTTTGAATTTGAACGCCCCTGAGTAGGTGTGTTGCATCTCGATATGGATTCGGACGCCGTACGTTGACGAAAGTGCACCCTACGCATTTATTCGCATGTGCGGGTGTCCGCGTTTCCAACTCCGCACCGAAAAGCCTGCATGCACATGTCTGTCTCCGAGAATACCTGCGCGCGGAATTTAAAGTAGAAGCATGCGTCAGCGATTTCAGAGAGATGCGCAGAATGTGGTTCAATGCCAACAACACACCTCGCCGCTCTCAGTGTATATAATTCGGTTCAATGCGGCAAGCGCCCAAGTGTTGCTGCTTAAAATGCATCGCACAAAGGTCTTATACTGCGAGGCGGTTCTATTTAGGCAACTTGGTAAGGCAAGTAAAAAAAAAAGGCGAAGAAATTATACTCGCGAAACACCCCCTCCCGCTTGAGCAATAAACGTAAAAAAACAAAAGCAAAAACAAAAACAAAAAGATAAAAAGGAAACAGAGGAACTGGCGAAGAAACAAAAAACGTCTTCAATGCCGTCTATTTCTAAAACGGGACAACAATTGTCAAGAGCAGGGTCAAAATCAATAAGCAAGGCAGCTCATAAATCAGGAAGTGAAAACAGATGACTCCGGAAAGAGACAATTCACACACACACACACGTACGCACACACACACACATGCACGCACGTACACGCATGCACTCACGCATACACGCACGCACAGAAACACATACACATAAGATGCCTCCAATGCAAATATAACGACGGCGGAAAGCAGCAAGCCCTACAGTTAGCAACTGCCATCACAAAAAAAAAAGAACACGCACGCACGCACGGACGCACGCACGCACACACAAAGCACACGCAGCTCCACACGCCCATTTCCCTTCACTTTCGCCGAACTCTTCTTTGTTCTTCGATTTCCGTCCGGCGCAGTTATACCCGAAACGATCGCTTCGAGTAACGGTTTACTCGAATGGATTCGGAAAGACGTTGGCCAACGACACCAACAACAGCAACAACAACGAAACGATCAAGATCACAGAAAAAACAAAGAAACAGCGTAGAAAAACAAAGAAAGAGACACCGCTCCCTTCCCCTTTCTAACAGTTGACGGCGAAGCTCCCGATCCAAGCAAGCGATCCGGCCAGCGAGTCAAAGCCCAAGCCAAACGCAACGGACCGTAGCGCATAATGCTTACTTCCCGAAGAAGGAAGGGCAGAGAAAGGGATTCGGGTAAAGAAGAATTTCCATTTTGAGGACGCTTCCCGATCGCTCTTTTGCCTCTCTCGATTTTATAGGGAAGAGAAAGGGGAGGCGCGTCGGTTACCCGTAGTCCCGTTTGCTTTCCCGCTCACTCTCATTCACTTTCCTCTTATCGAGAAGGATGGAGATTTAAGGGTGAAACGGCGCGAAGCGGCCGAGCTTGTTTGTAGTGGGGGAAACGGGAAGAAAAAAACATTCACGATGCTACGAATTAGGCGTAAGGGGTTTGGACGCTTTTGGTTTTGCTGCAGAAAGAAAAAAGAAAAGAGAGGCCTTAGTCAGCTGACTAGCTGATACCACCCCCTCCTCCCCATTTCAATCTCCTTCTTACTCCCTTATTTCCCATCTCACTCCCTCTTCTGGCTTTCCACCAATTCTCCTCCCTATCTCCCACCTTCCAACCCACCATTCCTTTGTCTTAATTCACCATTGGGTCCCTTCTCTTTCATCCGCCCTTCGCTTAGTCATATCTCGTTTCACCTTACAGTGTACCGGAAGGAACGATACGTGCCATCCTAGCCAATCCCACCACCGTGTGAGCGTCAGGTGACCTTGCGGCCGGCATGCGCAGCGCAGTTCGGAGCACCACGTACCATGATACTTTCGCAAAGACTGGATTGCCAGGGATAACTCGTAGCGTTCCCAGCGAATCCTCGAAAGATAAAACAAAGTATGCTTCATCATTATACCCTCTTTCTCCTCCCTTCCCTCTCATTCCTCGTTTCCCTATCTTTCCGGTTCCCTCTCTCACTCGCTGTCCCTCTTTCGGACGGCGTTATTATACACCCATTTCGTTTTCGTTGCGTCTTGGACCGTTTCGTCGTTTGATACCCACACTATACTCCATTTCATCGTACCACAGACCGCAATCCACGCTACGAGCGAACCTAGCGAATCGAGCGCGGTGAACGTATAAGAAGACTAGGTGCCCCACGCGTTGATACGTCCCTTCCGAATGAAGCGAAACGCTCACTAGGCTAATGGTTGGCTTCAATGACCTGTAACGTCCACGGCGCTCCATCGTACGGCCCCGAGACAGAGAATATCTTTCTCTCTATGAGCGTTATGTCTGTAAGGGAATGTGTGTGTGTATGTTCTACGGGTCTCTCGGGTGGGTCTAGAGAAACGCATAATCGATGAGTGCAGGAGGAGTTGTTCTCTCTCCGATCTCGCCGTCCCGTGTCGCTTACGATTAAGAGGACGCGCATTAAGATGGCGTCCCCCGAAAGAAGGCTAGCGCTAGCTTCGTAGGGGGCGTTCGGCGAGGCGACCACTCGATCGTTTCCGAGATCCAAGTGTCTCCGGCATTCTCTCGGAGACAAAGTGAGAAGAGATGGCTCGTTTTTTTTTTTTTTTTTTTTTTTTTTGGAACGATCGTTTTGCTGGAAGCGTTCTTATATTTATAGAGAAAGGGGGCGTTATGTCGAAGCGAAACGACTTAAGACATTAACCGTCGAACACTAAGCATCAATACACGTAACATTAAAATCGGCAGCAAGTTTTAAAGCGTAAAATGATTTTGAACGCTATACTCTCCCACTCCAAAATTGTGTCCGTCCGTTCGTTTTCCGTTAAATTTAGAGGGGAAAGTGGCGTCATGTGACGTCATCTGACGTCACGTGTCCTATATACCTGCGGGAAATTGACGACACGTGATTTAGACGTCAACTCAGTTTCCCCGCTAAATTTAGCTAGAAAATTCGAGTTTTCTGACCAAAACATAAATTCAGCTTCCCCGCTAAACTTAGCGAAAAATAGACGCCACGTACCCTATTCACCAATTCGGTTATCCGCTAAATTTAGGGAGAAAATTCACGTCTCGTGACTTCGACACGACTGCAGTTTCCCCGCTAAATATAGCAGGGGAAATTTACGTCACGTCACCAATACATCCAAGTTTCACGTTAAATTTAGCGTGAAAATATACGTCAGATGACATACCAATTCGCGCACCAATTCCCTATAATGCATTTAATGCGTTGCAGTACTGAAAATAAACGCAGGTGCAAATTTTTTTCATTATTATATATTTTTTGTGTATATAAGGACATCGATTATGCACTATCCCGGATTTTGTTGGCTGTAGCACGTAGAAGATGGATGGATAGGCTGAACCATTTTAATCGGGCGGTTTGCCTGCACCCCCTAGCCGACTGATACCTCGAGCTAACCGCTCTGTACTACCAGCGCCACATAGAGGAGACTCCTGGAAATACCGAGAGAGAGGCGAGGGTATCATCCTCATTATGTTAAAGCACTTCCCTCAATTTTGCCGCCAGCGGCCGACAGGCGGCGCTGGTAGCAAATGCATTCTAAGCTTAAATGGTAAAATAAAATGGCTAGGTGGCGTAAGCTACCGCCCGATCCAAAGGGCTCAGCCGGATTCATTCATCCATCCATCTGGCGCGAGGTGGACCACAGGTGCGACACGTCAGTTCCGCCACTAGTACATGGTCAACTATATGCGAACATTTTGAAACGTGGTGTATTCCGTGAAATCTGGAGATTTCATACCCAACATTATCTATAGTCGGTGAGAACTTAAGAGGCCCGGGGCGTGGCAAGACCCACATCTTGTTATCTCTCCCTAACCAATCAGAATGCGTCATTAACCGATAAGAACTAAGGAAGACCAATCACGAAGAGATATTAAACGTAGACCCACCAGGAAGTTTTAAAGTTGTAACCGACTACCATCTTTTATTTCTAATTTTGTCGCGTAAAGGTCGCTATTCAGGGAACACGAAATGATTCCTCAGCTTATTCCTCTCCAGCTTACCTCCTCAACTCAAAAGCGATATGAGAAACCACGGGGTCGCGACGTTTACCCGGGCACCGAATGCGATGAGTCCAAGTAAGCTGCTTACCGTGCTTTTTAAGCACGCAGCGTGGAACTTGAAGTTCGCGAGTGATGCTAAGATGCCGTCACTGCACTCCTTGTCCACGAACGCAAATCCAAATGTTCGTCGACGGATCGAGCGCTCACGAGCGGGTAGGCCTAAGAGACGCAGTGATTGTTTCCAATGCATCAGCTGGATTCGGCTGACGTGCTTGGGTATCGCGGATGCGACACAGTAACAAGGTGGAGGGCTAACGAAGGCAAGAGAAATCCGAAATAGTCCGTTCTATTTTCAAGTGTTCGTACCAATTAATGCGAGCATTTGGATTTCTACGCCTGTCTACTAGTTTCCATTTCGCCCACTGAACAACGTACGATTAGTAAAATCCCAATCGAAAATCATTATTCCCAGTGCAAACCTCATTTCATGGTCCCTGTGAGCTGTCTAGGATCGAGTACAGCTTTCATTTTTTAATTTTCCCGCAATGATTCTTTTAAGGCAGAAAAACTTTGGGTTATTCAAACTTGAACAAAGCTAATGTTTTTTTTTTTTAATCGGTGTGTCGCGTGTTGCGCGGGGAAGCATATACGCGCGACGAATCTTTTTTAGCGCTCATAGTCTCCATTTTACAGCGAAGGTTCGCAGTGACATGTGCCATTAAAAAACACAGACAAAAATATTCAAACGTAAGATAAAATATACCTTCTACGAGGCGTACAGAGAGGTAAATTCTGGTCCCCTACCGGCGCACGGACAGCCGCCAGTCGCAGAGGCCAGATTAATGAACTGTCCTATAAATTACAGGCACGTCGGTAATTTAAAAAATGCTGTCCACGACGTCGGGCGTTGCCTATGTTCACAATTAATTAATAAAGTGGGGAGGACGAGAAGGAGAAGGAGCACAGGCCGGGGTCTATAGCGGTTCACTCATAACCTGGCAGTTTGGTCGGAGCTATGAGCTCGCAGGACCAATCAGCTGCCTCGCTTCCGTCACCTGAACCCGCTCTCTTCGCCCGGGTATAGGCGGGAGAGGGATCACGTGGTTGAAGGAGGGTCGTTGGATTGGCCCAACCAGCACGTAGCTTACATCGCGCAGTCAGCTTACGGGGGGTGGACGGTGTCTGGGTCTGGGTTTTCGATTCGACAAGAACGCGCTCAATCATGCGCACATGCGGCTGAATGAACTCGGCTGGGTACGGTCGGGTGCGAGTCGCGAAGCCAGGTCTCACGACCACGTCCGCTCATTTATAACGGTCTTTTTTTAATTATGATTTCTGGCGTAAATTTTTTTTCTGTGTAATACGCAGTTTAGGTTAAGTTACTCGTATCAGTCCCTTTATAAGAAAGAGAATTTATGTTCTAGACGTCGCTCGCTCGTTGGGTTACAACTCTTACGCTGGAGTGTAAAAAGTGCCCGTGCATCGCATAAAATCTACACAAAAGAAACTTTTAATCCAGGAATACATAAAATTATGATCGATCGATATACAAATTTACGTATCACAAGCTTTTTTTTCTTTTTTATTGCATTCTTGTTGAAGACGTGTCACGCACCTAAAAAAGAAAGAAGACAGGTCAGCTGCAGTTCTTGGCGGCGTTTAAATGACTCAACGGAGCGTTGAGGGGGAGCAGCGAATCTCGCCCTGGTACTTTATAGAAAAGTGATTCACTAATACGTTACACCACCAGAAAAGTAGAAAAATGCCTAAGCTGACTATTTTTTTTTTTTACCAGACTATATCTGAAGTTACGACTGCTATGCCCCTGTTTATTATAAAGACATTGCGGATGTTTTTCCTGTTTTTTGTTGTCACCTTCGAATGCAACACGAAATGAACTGATCTTACATGATTCAACGTTGAGTGCCGGCTTAAAAAAATATATACGAATACGAGTAAATACACTATGAACACGTTTTCATTTCGCGATTCCTTCGAACAAGATTACACCCCCATTTGTAACTTTAAAACCAAACACCGTCCGCGGTAAACCATTACCAATGTTTACTTTTTTTTTTACCTCTTTTGTCCCTGACGCCTGTCTCGATCTAGAACTTAAAGTGAGTATTAGAAAGAGACGTAAAGCCTACAGATTTATACGCTCCTAGGGCTTAAGAATGTGGACTGAAACTGCATCCATTGTTGTCGTTGTTTTTCCATTGCTAGGAAGTATACGTGTTTAGATTTCAGACGGATGGAAACAGTGCCGGCGGTCAATATCTCTTAGACTGAAAATATGTCTTGGTTCGCACGCACATGATAGACGCTGCGAGTACGAAAGCGGCAGGGACAATCGATCTTCGAACTGGCTGCCTTACGGCTAAATATAGAACGGGAAGTGCCGCAGCAAGGAGCTTGTGTAGTGATTCCCACGGTCAGGTCCGTCACTATATTCAGCTTCAGCTCAGGAGAGACCGCAGCGGACCTTAAGAGTCGTCTCAGCACATTCAGCGCTGTGAACGGTTTACATGGTTTACGAGCAACCGCGTCCTAGTCGAGGGTCACGTGTCGCTCACGTAATGTTTCATTGGTTTATATGTATAAAAGAATCGCAAGGATGAAGCGGAGTTCAGGCCCCCCCTACAACTTCCTTCATTCCCCACTAGGAGACCCCGTAATGATCCAAGCTTTCATACAAAGAAAACACGAGAATATTTCCCAAGAGAACGTGGAGACAGCGCGAATGATGAAACGAAGATAGTAATAAATTATGTCATCAACAGGCGGATGGATGAACGAAGGGGTGCATATCCGGCCTAAACCTGCCGATTAGAAGGTGGCATGCGACACCTATAACTTGTTTATAAATGAGTTCGCGCTGGAATCTTGGAAGGAGGAGAAAATAACGGTTATACCATTCACGAGTGTAAAGTTTGAAACTGAGAATCTGAAGCGCCATTCTAAATAAAAAAAAAAACTGTTTTCAGTTCAAATTGGGTCAAGTATTTTAGAGGATCTCGTCCTCTGGAAACTTTAAAGTTTATATGTGCCTGCCTAGCCTTATGCCGGCACTTGAAAATTGATAAAACATCTCAATTGTGAGGAAAGAAAAAAAAAAACGAAAGTTACAACACGGTGACTTCCAAATGTTTGGGAGTCGTGCTCAAATTGGGCGACGAAGGAGGACAGGCATGAATAGTGTTCATTGCATTCAAATCCCTAACGAGAGGCCAACCGTGCGCAGCACATGCTGGACGCGTTAGCGATGTACACCCGTGAGCGATATGAAGGTGAAAAGCCCTCTTCTCGTTTTTGACACTCCTGCAAGTTTTGGAACAAGTTCTGTTTTAGAAGAGGGCTAGAACGCAAAGTTTCGATTCCAAGCCACGTACCATTTGAGACATTGAGAGTTAGTATAGCTTTCGGGAGCCCTAAAACAGGCACGAAACCAGGTAAGGTGTTCACCTTCATATTGCCGGCGGGTGTACGCTCAAATACTCGGCTAACCCTCGAGAACGCGTGTACTTTGAAAGTAGACTTGGGGCACCAAGTACACTGAAGTAACAAATACTTCGGCCATTTCCAAGGGCGCGAAAACCAAGGATGCAACGCGTGCTCATCATTGTTGTCCAACCGTGCGGTCGAGCGATCGAAACATTGCTCTTGATAATAAGCCGCTAATGCATGACAGTGATCGTGAAAAAAAGATGCCTGCAGAAGTGTTTTGAAGCATGCATATATACTGTACGTATGAAACTAATATTCTTCGTAAAGGCGGGAGCCGTGTGTTCACAGATATTTGTGTGACCATATCTGCGGGGGAAACTCCGTCTCTTTTGTACGATGTACCGGCGGTGTGCAACTTTAGCGTAGTCTGTGTTATGTTGTTTCAGAAACTCTCATTGAATAACCCCTGCACTTACATGACTTGTCGACACAGCAAATAAAAACAGCCCAGAAATAGGCCGAGACACGTCAATAGTCCGGCAGTGTTTTTTTTTTTTTTTTACTTCAGCGAGTTTTATAATTTTTGAACAACCAATTCAAACCCATATGCAAAAGACAAAAAAAAAGTTTTTTTTTTTCAAACCATTGCGCAATTACGTTTGTGTAGTGTTGTAGGCGCTACCAACAAAAGAAAAGTAACGAAATACGTTACCCGCTACTTACAAAATAAAAGGAACGCGTTGCCGTCACCGACAAAATGTAACGCACGTTACTTTACCGTTATTTTTTTTTAAATTATGAATTAACACGCTTTACAGTGTTGAAGTAAAGATGTACGCAGAAGCGCATATTTCAAGAAACATTACGAACATGCAAAGACTGAATATAATTACATTATCATGTTTTTACGGTTTCACCCAAATGCTCCCAAGAAAAAGCAAAAAAAAAAAAAAAACACTATCTCTAAAAGTCACATGGCTTCGCGCCTAGCAACACGAAAAAATTTAAGTGTAAGTTCTTTAAACCTCTGGAAGAATATGTTACTAGTAACGTAACTACGTTACCCGCTACTCAAAATGAGGATCGTATATAGGCAACCTGCAATGCTGTTTGGTTTGGCGCCATCCGGCGGCTGAAACAAGAAATACTGGGTACCCCTGGGAGTGGCGGCTGCATTGTTCAAATGGGAGCTATTACTCTGGTGGCGCCGCTGAGCCTAGTGTCCGAAGCAAGAAATACTGGGTATCCCAGGAAGCCGTGATCGCGTAACGTGCCAGTAGAGCGGAAGCTATGGCCTTGGCGGGCCAATCGGAACGTGACTGCCTATCACCGGAGCGCGCCTCAACTCCGGAGATGTATCAGGCTTTTCGCTGCGTCATGCTCCAATGTGTGTGCGTTGCGCTCGTATACGTCGCGCATTTCGAAGCCTTCGGCATGCAATGTGGGGCTTATCGTTCACCCTTTGCCAAGTTACAACGAAACAGGGTATAACCGTGCGCTCTCACCCTGCTGGCGCCGCCTGGCCGTTGCCGGTTGGCTATTGGTACGTAACCCGTTATAGTTTTCAAAATGACACAAGTACGTTTTACGCGTTACCGAAAAAAAGAACGCGTTGCCGCCAACACCGCTTATGTCAAAGATGCACCGCCCTATAAACGCGCTTGATACGATACCAACTTGATGCTTCTCGTCTCATCCGATTGGGACGGACGACAAAAAAGCGCCATGAACAGAAAACACTCTGCAACGTGTAACGATTGAGCGGACCCGTGACCAAAGCGAAACTAGACCCCGCCGGTCGCGATCCTTCAACCATCCGCAATCGAATAATGGACCACGGGACGCCCGGTGGCTTCCCGTCCGGCTTTGCCCTTCTAGGGCCGAACCCCCGAAAATCCCCTCGGGGACGACGACGACGAGAGCTCGACGACGTGCCTCGCATCAAAGAAGATCGGATGAAACGGTCGTGCAAAAACCGGCGGAGTACGCTGATTAAAGAGCACGCTCGGTGTGCTCTTTGCCCCACACCCATCCACCCCCGTCTGTCGCCACCTGAAAGAAACGGACACAACCGGGACTTCGTAACCATTGTAGCGCTGGTAGCGTAACCGTATTCGTCGTTTCGCCCTGAGCCCGGACGCAGTCAATGCTGCGAGCTGATGGGTCCAATCAAACAGAGTCGAAAACGCTAGTCACTGGGCCCCTCCTTGTAGATGATTGGTTCAGCGATAATAGAACACGTACCGAAACATGACGTACACTATGTTCGTGCGCGTTCTACAGTATAATTGATCACATCAGCCCATGATTTTCCAGCTTTTTTAAAGAAAAGACCCCAATTAATATTCAATGTTCATACAACACGGAGCATGAATCCGTATTCGTTGTATTGCCTCCAGTTTTGTACAAAAGAATTCGCCGAAGACACTTAAGACTGCGTACCTCTCTGAACGCGAAAGGCGCATTGTAGTCTTGCGGGTGAAACGTTTTCGAGTAATGTTTCTACACGTATTACAGTTAATTGTTTCTGCCGGTATTGTATTCGGTGTGCGTGTGTGTGTGTGTGTATGCGTGTGCCTGTGCGCGTGCGTGCGTGTGTGTGAGTGTGTGTGAGTGTGAGTGCGTGTGTGTGTGTGTGCCTGTGCCTGTGCGAGTGCGTGCGCGTGTGTGTGTGTATGCGTGTGCCTGTCCGCGTGCGTGCGTGTGTGTGAGTGTGTGTGAGTGTGAGTGCGTGTGTGTGTGTGTGCCTGTGCCTGTGCGAGTGCGTGCGTGTGTGTATGTGTTTGTGTGTATGCGTGTGCCTGTGCGCGCGTGTGTGTGTGGGTGTGTGTCTGCGTGCGTGCGTGCGTGCGTGAGTGAGTGTGTATGCGTGTTCCTGTGCGTGTGCGTGCGTGTGTGTGTGTGTGTGTGTGCGTGCGTGCGTGCGTGCGTGCGTGTGTGTGTATATGCCTGTGCGCGTGCGTGCGTGCGTGTGTGTGTATGCGTGTGCCAGTGCGCGTGCGTGCGAGTGTGTGTGTGCGCGTGTGTCTTCCTTTTGCTAGAGCTGTCGTCCGGCGGTGACATCACGCTTCCCTTTTGCGCAGGCGCAGCGCCCTCTCCGGCTCCAGGGCTTCCATGACGAAGCATTGGCGTCGCAGTGCTTTTCTTTGTGCTTTATTTCTTTGGCGCGTCCGCTCTGACCTTGAGCGCACCGCCGGATACCGTGACGAAGCATCTGCGTTGTTGTGCTTTTTTTGGCGTTTTATGTCTGATGACGTGCTTGAAGACGTTGTTTCTTTAGAGCGCGGCTGTTAGGCACCCGTTTCCGGCCGTCGCCGTCACCGCGCGTTAAGTTATGGGACATTTCCCATAACGACGTCACATGTGGCGTCACGAGTGACGCCACGTAGGTCACTCGTGAAGGTCACGACCTTCACGAGTGACGCCACGAGGAAAACTGGGGTCACGAGTGAAGTCACGAGGGCCACTAGGGTCCCGAGGGTTCCAAGTGAAGTCACGAGGGAGGAGGGAGGGAGAGGGGGAAGGGAGGAAAGTGAGAGAAGGAGGGAGGATGGAGAAGAGGGAGGAGGAAAGGGGCTTACCCTCCTCTCCGTACCCTTCGCTCCTCCTCCTCAAGAGCTGAGCTCTAATTCGGTGTTACAGGTAGTTGTAAACATCTTTCATTTTTTTTTGTTTTATCTTGAAGCACAACCCCGCCGGCTTTTCGCGTAATGGGGCAAGTAAGGCTTTCGCCTTAACAAAAAGATGAAAACTCACGTCTGGTTTTCTTCGAGACTTGACCGGACTGGGCCACCAACAACGCTGCTAGGTTACCTCAGTTGTGGAACTCCCGCGAAGGGGGGTGACCACCCCGCCTTACCCGCTTCAGTTCGCCTCCTGTCGATCAAAGCGCCATCTCTCGATTTTTGTTTCACAACTGTGCGTTCCATAGAGAAGAGCTAAAACGCCATCTAGACGCCGTACTTCAAAACGTACGTATACCATAGAATACACTGCAGTTACCAAGGCAGCCGTCCGGTGCGTCGAGCGACGAGAGGCGAGCCGTGGTGAGAGAGGGGGGTACTGTTCGCGCACGCAGTGCCTATGAGCAGTTCCGTAACTGAACTAATCTAATACCGTTGGCCACCAACATGTGAGATCCTGTGGTCGTGGCGTAAAGCATGCCTTCAGAAGTTCTCCCAGTCGAGCGAAAGAGCCGCGTTTGACGCGAGTACTGCGTCATACGAACGTATAATGAGTATTCACTGGCGGCCATATCTATGTGCGTGGTTGCTGAGCACGTGCTGACGGCGAGCTTCCACAGGTATTCTGCAACGTGCATTCTGCACCATCAAGATTGCCCGTCTTAGCAGGCTATTAATGTGAGCTCGTTCTGAGCATGCGCTCTAAACATCGTCCTCAAACATGGCGCCCAGTGAATCTATTGCGCTTGTCAACAATAAGTCCGTCGACGAATACTTAAATTCAAGTTCGTGGCCAATGAGTGTCGTGTCCGCACTTATCATCGCTTGGAATATCAAGTTCCATGGTGTGCTTAAGAAGGACGGCGGAAGCTTGGAGTCATCGTTCTGGTGCCCAAGCAGTTCACGACCACGTGATTTCTCATTTCGCTTTTGTGTTGAGGAGGAACGCCAAGGAGGACGAAGTTAAAAATAATTTCATGGTCCCATTAAAGCCAAACTAAGTATAATGCGACGAACACCGGTGTTTTCAACAACTGACTGCACCGCTTGGTAGCTTTACCGTTTGTCAGCTTTATCACTTGATATCGTGCTCATTTTTGGTCAGTTGGTAACGTTCAAGTAGAAAAAAAATATGTTTAAGACAAGATGTTCCTTGAAGGGATAGCTGATGAAGAATAAACAGTTTCAGTAATGTGTAACTGGAAAGCTAGATAACTTTTTGGAAATTTCCGATAAGCCAATGGAGCTTAGCTATGCGCCGTAACACGTAAAAAAAAATACCTTCCTATCTGCAGCAAAGAAGAACATTACATTTTGAGTGATACATTTCGAATATCACTTAATAAACTTCGGCGTCTGGACCCAATCGTTTGCGTTAGATTCAAGTTTAGAAAAAGCCTGAGCTCCCCCTCCCCCTGCGTAGTATATGAGGTAAATTCAAAAACAAAGAAACGATCAAGTGTTTTTTTAAGGAGATGCTATATTTGGTACTAAATCTCTACAGCTAATGTCCACCTGGAAGACGTGTTTAAAGAAGTAAGGTTACCACACTTGGAGGCCTAGAACATGCACCTATACAAAGTTTAGAACTTCCACACCACGAGAATGTTCCACCTACACGCTCCCCCGTCTTCCATTATTTGCAAAATAAATGCAACAACAAGCAGAAATAAAATAAAAAGAAAGATGCTATCGAAGGGTAGATTTGAGACGTCACTGCGTCTTTGCAGCAAAAACTCCGCGGAGTGACACAAATCGGTCAGTGACACGGAGCGGTCCTCCTTCACGCCACTTGCGCGGGGACAAAGAGTTCCCTTTTCTTCCTTCTTTGTCCATCCACTTTCGCTCTCGAGACGATTAATGGATGGCAGGACGGTCCGCGCGCTCCCTATAGGCGTAGTCGCCGCCAGCTCACGCCAACGGTAATCACAGCGAGGCCGTATAGTGCCTGCTTATTAAAGGAGTTCTCTCCCCCTCATTCTTTTCGAGCGCCTTGCACATAAAAACGCCCTCCGGCATTCAAAGGAACGTGGACGACGTCCACAGCGCATGCGCGGGTAGAGAAGATAGATGGGAATCTTTCTGCCGTGTCGTGAAAGAAAGCTTATTGTTTCAGCAAAATGGCGACGGCGGCGCGCGGCCCAAGTCTCGACGTACAAAGACGGGAAATCCGCAAAATGTCTGTTCTTGTTTTATTTTCTACTTTTTTTTTAAATTTTGAACTTCGGAATTTTAGAGCGACCATCGCTCTTATTCAGAGGGAGTGATCCATCTGAAAATTTCAACGGCGGTTAGTCGACGGCAGTACTTTGAGCGTTTCAAGCACGGCGTAGAAAGAAACGGATAGAAAAAAAATTGCTGGGCAATAGACCGATTTCACCAGCCAGTTTGACTAGATCTCCGCTGCCGCAATGCATCGAGGAAACTTTAGTCTATCCGCTCGTGCGACAATCCCGCTTGAACTCTGCGCGTGTAGAGCACAAGATGGCGCCGTGAACTAAAGTTATGGCGGCGTCACACATGTGCCGACGCCTAGTGAGACGTTAATTTTCCCACTAAATTTAGCGGAAAAATTGGTCACGTGATCTGTTGTCACGTGACTTTTACAACAATTCAACTTCCCCGCTAAACTTAGCGGAGAAACTGAACTGGTGTGTAGGTCTCTGACGTCCCATAGTGCAACACTGCGCGCTTTGCATTATGGGATGTCCAAGGCCACGGCTTCATGAAATGCGGCTTCACGAAATCCGAAGCAACTAACCAGAAAACGTTTCACGTTAAATAATAATAATAATAATAAAACATATAATGTTCGTTGAAGAGTATGAGCACGCAAAGAATGTTTACGGAAAGCCATTGTGTTCAGCACGACCGGCTTATTAGAGGCGACCAGGTCACTCCGCGTTTTCATATGCGAGCGCGCGGGCCAAGAAATATCACGGGAACGGCTTGGAGGGTCCGAGTGTTCCGCTAGGCGCCGCCCTAGCTCAACATCGAAAACGCGCCGGCCGCTGTGGAAGGCAATGGGAGCGTGTGGAAATAACGTTGGTTTCAGATGATTTTTGTCGCATTTATTAGGCAGGCGCTAATGCTGGCACATAGTCTGTACAGAATAGGTTAAAAGGAGTCACTATAGTATAGTTTTCTCGAACAAAGTAGTTAGTATCAGTGTTGCGGAGTTGCCACTCCGGAGTTGGAATGATTCCGGAATCTTTCCGCATTCTCGCGACCCCGGAATAGAATGGGAATGCAATGGCGGCAACGTTGAAGGGAATGGAATGGGAATGGAATTAAGTGCCTTTTGCCCGGAATGGAATGGGAATGGAATAAGCACGGTTCTTCCTTTTTTTCTTGTGTGTTTACGGTTAGCTATTCCGAGCCAGTCAGTGAGTCAGTTGCTCAGAAATAAAATGAGCGGGAAACTGCTAGCCCGCGAGGAGCCCTAACAGACTTATACGCCAACAAAATGCAATACAAAAAAACAATCGTCAAAGCAAAGAGCAAAGGGGGAAAGAGGGGTAACGTGGCGCCTTTCACGGAAGCGCAGGCGTCGGGCTTCGATGGCGTTACACGAGAGCGAAAAAAGAAACCAAGCGCCAAGCAAAAGAAAAGGGAGCGGCAAAGAAAGAAACCGCCATGCACAACTCCTCATCGAACTTCTTGTCATGCTTTTTTTGTTGTTGTTGCGACGGTTTGTAGAATGCACGCGCGCGCACAGACTGAGATCTGGGAGCGGAAGCGACACATAACTCGCAGAGCTCTGATAACTCGTTGACTTGGGCGCCGTCGAAAGATGATCAGGTATTGTTTTCTTATAGTTCGAGGCGCGTTGTTTAGCAGGTAGCCAACTCTGCTGCCTTCCACGTTCATTCGTGCGCACACCTTTGAAGTGCGAAATGGGGGTTTGCTTCGGGCATTAAAGCAAAGCGAGATTCACTTCCCTCTTCTCCTCTTGCGCTTTGCTCCGAGGCTTGTTTTTTTTATACTGCATTCGTAGTGCAAGTCCGCATATTACTTGGTCTTTGTTCCGATGCTTGTTTTCTGTGTTTTATGTTTTAGTGGGTTGGGGTTACAAGCAAGCTAGCGGATTCCCGCTCATTTCCCTAGAGTTTAGTTCCTGCATACTTTGTTTCACCTTGCGATGGGCCGCTGCGGACGCTACGAGTCACCCTAGGCAATTCAGCACCGTGAGAGGGACTGCAGGGTGACGCAGCACTCAGAAAGCACTGGATTGGTTTCGATGGCTCTCGTGCTGTCTGTTGAGGTCCATCGTAAGGTGAAGTAGACTATCGTCACCGCTCTTGGTGTGACCGACCTGACTAGACCTGCAAAAAGACCGTCCCGCGCCAGACGAGGTGCGACCGTTGCTGTGAGGGCAACTGAGAAGGAGACCTGGGTGCTAGCTGCCACTGAGGTTTTGGCTTCCGCGCGTCTCGGCTGTCCGGTCTGCATTCGTGTTCCTTGTCCTGGACCCTATTTGAGGTGGTGAGAAGTCAGTTGGACGGTGTTGTTGAGGAAACACGGGAATGTCAATTCCAACGGTGCGGTATTACCCCGTTAATTGTATCTTGATGTGAAGAGCTTTGTCAACGCTGACTTCCCGACCCGTCGCCACTACGCGAACGACCGACACCGAGGTAGAAGAATGAATCGGTTGGTACCGTCTGCTGCCTGAACCCGCCACTGGATCAGCGCGAAGAGGAAAATCACAATTCGGACGAGAAAACAAGATAAATACGGGTTGAGTCGTGGCGTCGTAGAAGACATTTTTCTACATTAGTCGCTAAGAAAATAAACAAGCTGCACGCTGAAAGTTGTGCAACGAAACTATACACGGTGCAGTCGGCGTATATCGTCGAACTTTATTCGCCGTCTGAAGAGGAAACACGAGAATGAGTATGGCAAGGGTGAAAAAGGGCAGGCGAACCAGCCAAAAATTGAATTGAATATGATAAGAAATATCGAGATTCGTAAAGCAAGCGTGAACTTATGCGTTTTAAAACAGGTTTCGTGACATGGTCTATACGGTCCCTCGTGCTGCGCCGCAGAGGTTACATTTTGTCAGAGGATGTGTTCTGCCGCTGTGCATGGAGTCGCTTCCAGCAGTGTACTAGCCGTGTTGCTGTATTTGAAGAATACAGTAATATAGCTTATTCCTGCGCCACGCACGAACTGGATATTTTTTATGGTCTTATCAAACAAACACGCTGGCCGCGTATGTCTTAAAAGTCAAATGCAAAAAAGTTAAAGAAAAGAAAATGAGTGGATTTAAGTTTTGCTGTTTGTTGCGAGCCACGTGGTCGCGAGACCGATGTCTTAAACAAGCATTGACTCAAGGGGCTTTCTCGATGTTTGCAGTACACTGTAAATAAACACTTTCTGCCACCAGCGGTCCGCTCAGTAAAAATCAGTGCTTTTTTGAAGAATTTAGCTTTCCTTTTCTTTTTTGTTTTTGCAATTGTCTCTGCATTTGATAATGTCAGCATTGTGCTGCTTACGCCGGCAACAAAATGTAGCTGTCAAGTACCAATTTTTACGTTTAGGAATTAAAGAAATGGAATGGAACGATTTAGCCATTCCAGGAGTGGGAATGGGCTCAGTGTCCCCATTCCTAGGAATTGAAAGGAATTGAATTATCGAAAACTCCAATTCCCCGGAATGGAATTGGAATGGAATGGGGGTGCCCATTCCGCAACACTGGTTAGTATTGTGAGCTAAGCATCAGCAGGGCGTACGAGTGTACAGAATGGTGTATTCAGTCCGTCTGCTGGAGCCCACTTCCGTGATCGGAATAAAAAATCGAGTTAGATGCTCCACAGGTGGGCCGTGACGCTCGTGGTGAATGTTCGAAGTGAGACGATGTTCGAAGTGAGACTGGTCAGTGGCGTGGGGGGGTACCTCCAAAGTTGCACCGCGCGGGGTGCGAAGGACTTTTAGTGATGAAGCGTACGGGTCAAAACTCAAAAGGGTCTGCAGTCCATCAGTGCGAGTACGCCGCAGGGAGGAGGCAAAAGGAAGCGAGGAGTCCGGTAGCAGAAAGTGGCTAGGAGCCGCGTGGTCGCTACTTGACGTCGATGTTGAAGCGGGTCCCTGCCAGAGGAGCTGCAGTGCTAGATAGGATGGTGTTCGGGGACCAAGTTGGCGCCTCACACTTAGGTAGGAAGCGCGACGTTCCACCGACTCAAGGGAAGCAATAAGTTGCCTGGTTGCCGAATCCCACACCGAGCAGCAAAAATCCAGGAGGGACGACACCAGTGCTGTGAACAGCAATCTGAGCACATCGCGACTGGCTCTTTTTGTGGACCGAATGCCGAAGCCAAGCAGTCACCTTTCCGCGGACATGATGTTTCAGACATTGCGGTGAAAATCGAGATGCTGGTCGATGATGGCACTTAGGAGGTGGATATGCGTTGTTCTTGGGATCTCCACTCGATTCAGGAAAAGTGTTGGAGGGGTCAAAGGATGGCGCGAGGCAGTGATGTGCATGGTAGCGCATTTGCTTTAGTCTAGGGCAAGTTTGTTATCTTGTGACCAGAGAAGAAGGCGATCTAGATCAGCTTGTAGCTCTTTACCGAACGTATACAATCCCTATAACCAAAAAAGTCCAGAAGCAAGCTGACGGCGCCCAGGGGCCTGTACTTGCAAACGTCTACAGTCACGGACAGTTTTGAGAAACACCGCGGACGGGGCGACTTCCGCGCATCTCGTTACCTTTCCGCAGCCAGTAAAATTGATCCATTAGGCGATAAAAAAAAAAGAAACGAAAGAACCAATCCCAAAGCACAATCATTAACAGACGCTAACGCGAAGCTACCCACAATCTACCTTATAAAACGGGGATTTGGCCGGTGCTCGCCGGCCAAATTGCAAGATGCAAACGCGAATATGAACTCCAGGTTTAACATATACTTCGCGCAGATCCGATTACACGAATGCATGACAATATATATATAAAAAAAAAAAACAAGCTATGCAGGAAGTGGCGAGAATAAAAACTTATTCTCCCTGCTTCTGAAGTACTTTCGGCCATTGAATCTTACGAACACACGGCGAGAGTGGCAGAGCGAGATAATAGAGAAACATAGCTCAAGCAACTTGAACCTCAGCTGTGTTCAGTCATTATATGCTGGCCTACGTTGGTTGGCAGACTAAAACAGTACCGATATAGAAGCTAGACCAGACATCTAAAGTAAAGAGGATAAAAAAAAAAAAGTCGTACTTTTCGTTCACAATATACGAAAAAAAAAAACGAAAGCGATAGCTGCAGCACGGTCGCGCAGTGCGGGTGTAATGATGCTGTCACGTACCTGAGGAAGGAGGTGCGACGTGACGAACTGTCATAGCCGTCGAGGTTGGCGTCGTGAATATCACTGACGACTGCTGCCAGTGATCCGTGAAGTAAGTCAGTAAGCGCGGTGGAAGTATCTACAACTATTAAAAATTACGCGTAGCAACAGGATATTCCCAAAGTGGGATTTCGCATAAGGCGAGTAATGTTTGAAAACAAGTCTTTCAAGCAGACGACACCGTGATTCGCCCTTCATTGCACTATTCTTGGCGGGACGCCAGGGCAGTGCTCTTCGCTTGTCTTTGCTCGCTTCGCGCGGGAGGGCGGGAGGGCGGGGGGGGGGGGGGGGGGGGGGGGAGTCCAGACTTTCCTCTTTTTTTGCGGCAAGAGGGAAGAGAAAACTATTTAACCAATTTTCGCGCACGCGACGACGACAAGGGACGAGAACAAAATCTGTGCGAAGTGTCGCCCATAAAGTTATCACCTGAAAAAAAAGCTATACGCAGATAAAAAGTGTCTATAAACTTTGTCGACAAAGTCATAGTTGGACAAAAAGATCCCGACTAATCATAGACTTCGAACTTTATGCGTAGTTCAGGCACAACAGAACTACGCGTACAACGTATGTTCACGTACAACGAACGTCCATATAGAACTCAAGTACACGTACAACGAAAACAAAAGCGTCGACTTGTTCAGAGTTGGACAGAAAAACGACTAAAATCAACTCGGAACTTGACTTGTTTCGCTGTTCACGAACAGCGAAATGATAGGTACAGCGAAAGCAACAGCGTAAACTACGATAGTTGGACGAAAAAAAAAAGAAAACGCCACTAGAAATGGTTTTGGATCTTTATTCGTAGACCCCTTACAACTAAAGTTCACGCACAACGAAACTACACGTATACAACGAACGTACACGTACAATGAAAGTGACATACAACGAAAGTTTACATGCAGCTCGGAAGTTCACGTACGACAAAATTTCGCATAAAATAAAAGTAGACTATAGCCGAGGTCACACTGCTTGCACATCAAACAAAAGACAGTCCGCATACAGATTGGAACGCGGGTCACAGCGACATCCGTGCTTCGAATGCCGCATGGCAATGAGTTCAAAAAGGAAACTAGGCACGCAGCATTCGAACCGTGGACATTGTGGTGACTCGTGTTTGCAGACTGTCTTTTGTTATGATGTGTGAGCTGCGTGACCCCGGCTTTACAACGAAGGTACACGTACAACGAAAGTGGGCGTACAACGAAAGAAAATGGCGTCGCAACGTGGAAGGTAAGCGGGAACAAAGGCGGCGGAAAGCGAGTTTCCACTATCAGTCGTGCACAGGCGCGCACCGTCGCGCGGTTCGCGCGCCGGCGGCGCCTTTTTATTTTTCCGTTTCACGAGTCGTTAGGCTTCCTGTCGTAATTACAACGAGACCCGACGGCCGTTTCATCACGGCGATGCAAGGAGAACAGAACCGATCGAAGATCCGATACTGCATGCGACGAAAAATAAAAGTTAAAACAAAAGCGTCGTTCAAATAAAATAAAATAATAAAAAAAAAACTATACAATCTCATTTGTACCATTCCGGCTTATTTCATCTCGAACGTATATCGGAACAAAGCGACTCCGCCCGAAACTTGGGGGATTAAAGCGGTAGCGATTGGATATTCGAAGCCAAGTTTGGAAAAGGGAACTTTTTTGGTTGTTTCCTTTTCGAAGGGAGTTGTAGTGACTTTGTCTGTAATCCCAGGAGCGCCCATTGGTGCAGCCAGGGAAAGGTGTCTGCCCCCCTTTAAATTTCCGGCAATATTAAAAAAAAGAGGGGCGTCACCAAACTCTGGATAAAGAGGGAGAGAGAGCATGAAAATATTTCAGGTTAGCTTGAAAATACAACTGCTAAACATTTCAAGGTTAAAAAGAAATTAATGAGCTCTTTGTTCTATCTTGAAAAGGACGGCGAGTAATCTGCGGGTATTACGAATGTGTCAATTCGACAAGTCGTTCATCACACACTGATTAAAAAAAGTTGTTTAGTTTGGTTGTTGTGTTTAATACAAACACAGCTCCCAGTGAAAGCATATCTTTTTGAAAGGGGAGTAACCAGCGAATGACAATGTATGAATGTGGTACTTATGAGAACCTGCACAGCTACAGGTTTCAAAACGAACCGCTGGGATTCGTTGGAGGGGTAGGCAACACGAGAGGAAAGAGATATGCTGCGCTACAGTGCCTCCTCGTTTTAAGAGTTTGAATAAAAGTGGCATTGCTTTGGAATCTCTTTATATGGCGAAATTCTACTCACGAGAGGACATAGTAAAAATAAGTATTATGTTTACGTGTTTACAAAAAAACGTCCATGGCTTTCTGCGTAGTGCAAACAACATCAACACAAAAAAAAAATAGAAAGGGCAGATCCAACTACGCAGGTGATATATTATGGAAATTACGGACATATGTTGGTACCTCAAAAATTATTTAAAGATGAGGACAACTACTTTTGTCAAGCTCTGGTTGCATTCTTATAATAAGAGGTGACACGCCATATACAAAGAAAGACTATAAGTTCTATTTGATCTCATAATATTCGCTTAAAACACCCGGATTAGAGAACCCGGCAATCAGCCGTTTTCATTCAAAACCACACCCCACAATGTGTGATTTCGCTACACACGATGTTCTTGAGAAGAAATACCTGCTATAAGGATCAGCATACATTCTTGCCGGTACCAACTGATTTCATACGCTCGGCAGAAATTCCCAAAATAAAAAAAAAAAAAACCGCCGAACGCATCCTACAAAAAAAAACCTTCCTTTATATATTTAGAAAGAAAAAAAAAAAAGAAATAATACAGAGCCGAACAAGAAAAAGGAAACACAACACAGACAACCACTGCAAAAATACAAATGTTTCGTTTCGAAAAATAAATAAATAAATAAATAAATAAATAAATAACATAAAAGATAACAATACAACGACCCATTTCCTTTCTGTCCCGCTTTACGTTCCCCGGCCGTTACGTGCAGTTTTCCCATTCGGTTCGCCATTTTTGTCTTCTTCCTTCACATGTGATTTTCAGTGGTGCCTCATTCGCGTGCGTCTCCGCCACTAAGAACGGACGAAAAGAAACGGCCACGCGATCGTCGTAGGTTTCCGTCCACTTGGACATTTTGTTCTATTTTCCCCTTTTCCCCTCACGATGGACCCCAGCTAACGCCAAGGGCCATCCGTAACGAATCCAGAGCCGTTGACCTGTCACGTGACCATGCACCCGACACGTCGCCGCGTTTCTTCCGGCGATCACGTGATCGGCTCCGATGGCTCGGAGGTTTCGCTGCGGTCCATCGATAGTTGACACGGAGTGTGTATAGGCGTCGCTGGCGTCGTTCCCTGGAAGCGAGTGTGCGCGGCAATCTGTTGGCGATCTGTAAGGGTTGGGGCGTGCGCACCATAACGACGCCGCCAACTGCTTCCGATTAGGGCTACACGGTCCTGGTACAACCGCACCCGATGTCGACGCGCCACCACGGCTCACGAGTCACGTACAGAACCCAGAAACAAAGGAATGGTCGGGCGGTATGTGTGTGTGTGTGTGCAGATGGGGCGGTGCGGCCTCACATGCAGTCCCACATGCGGTATTCGTTTTCCAGCATCGGTAGCTGTTTTGAGAGGGCATACACCCGAGCTGTAATCCGGCCGTGTACTTATTTACCCGCCGTACTAGTAACAATAGTAATACCAACCGTAGTATTCTGTCGCAAGTCAAGTACACGTGACGGCTGTTGCGTGTGAGGCCTTTTCTTATCACGGAGACCTCGTAAATAGCGAATTCACTTTTTTATTTTAATTTTTAGCTTAGGTAAGTTCGTTCTTCGAAGTTATGATTCACAAACCGCACCAGCTCTGGCCACCTCTGTAGCAAATCATAACGCGATGCGTAAGGAAACCCTTGACTCACGAGTTACGCGGCAGATTCAAGGACTAAGACTCCCATGGGTTACGTGGGGAAGTATAAATACGGGAATTTTCTGTGGAAACCTTAGCACAAATAAGTTACAATTGTTTTGTGCACTGTAGCAGGAGATCTTTCTTCGATTAATTCAGGTAGCTCTCCCGACTTTTCAGGGAATGGTTTCAGTGCCTCGCCTGCCGCGTCTCATAAACAAACACCCCAACGATATAAACAGCAACAATTCACGAATCGACGTCACCATAAGATAAACGAAAAGGAGGGTATTCGGACGGGCCATCATCGAACCATCGTAACAGCTGTAAAAAATAAAACGCAGAAAGAAAAGAAAAATGAAACTCGGACGTTCCGCCGAGATGCAGAAAACAAATCTAAAAACGGCGAAACGCATACAAGGCTGACCTGTGCCATCCATCATCTAAGATGTCCCCGACAACCCCACGACGACGAAAACCAGTGTCCTCTTCGCGTCTTCCTACAACAAATAGTAGTACATGATTATACCGTCATCGTTCGTGTCCCTTACACGCACTCATGTTCCTTTAGAAACTTTTACCGTTGTTTGTTTGGGCGATGTGTATACATCATCACGCCGTCGCGCTCTGTCAAATAAGGGTGCCTGGCACGCGTCACCGCCGGGTGCGTCAACCGCGCGTTTTTATTACGTCCTCGGGATTACCACACAGTGACGTCACATTTGTGACTCGCCAGCGATCGAAGCGACAACGACGGTTCTTCTGGGAGCTAGCGACTTTTCCTAACTGCCGAGCTACCCAACAACCAACTTATGAATGTCCGAGGTCAAACCATGCGTGGCAATGAAAATAATTCTACACAGCGGCACACCTTCACCCCGTATACTAAAGGAAAGGCCAGTGCCCGGAAACTGTTAGTCAAAATTATACTCGCCAAAATCACGCCCGGATCTCCCGCGAGATGGTTAAACACTGGTGAAGTAACAAACAGTGTGCCCATATTTTAGGGTGTTTACGACCGCTGGATCGGTATCGCGGGGTTTTAATGGGCCGCGCATACAATACGTAACAACGCAACGCGCGAGCTCATAGCGTTAGGAGATAAT
Source organism: Ixodes scapularis (assembly GCF_016920785.2). NCBI lineage: Eukaryota > Metazoa > Arthropoda > Arachnida > Ixodida > Ixodidae > Ixodes > Ixodes scapularis. Next base: position 57,464,445 of record NW_024609836.1, on the reverse strand, counting down.
CTTAATGCACGAGAGCTTGTGCCGCCGAGATGTGCCCCAGAGCAAGGAGCTCGCGCTTCTAGCCTTTCCTGCGGTACATCATAAGGTGAAACAGAGTACAGTAGCAACGCCACTGAGGCAGCTTGTGGATGTGTTCTACCTGGAGGCGCCGCTGAAAAGGATGGTTTGAGAGATGGGCAGAGACACGCACGCTACTCCCACGTCTTCTGTTGAGTATAAGTCGTATCTCCCGGTACATACTAAACTTGAGAAAGCAAAAAAAAAAAAAAAAAGGAAGCTTGAGAACACGATTTGAACTCAACGTTAAGCTTTATTTTTACCACAGAAGAAGGCAACGTTTGTTCCCTCCACCATCCTCAAATCTTTTTGTATTAATAGTTATTTCGATCCAACTAAAATATCAATCAAAAATATCAAATTACGGATACTTCAGACGTCCATTAAAATTGTTTTGTCGATATTCAAACATTTGTTTTCCGGGAAATGTCCGCTTTCAAATTTAACAAAATGTAATCTACCCGATGAGATTTAAATAAGGTTATGGCAATAGTCCCTATCAAAGCCATCTTTTTTTTTTTTCCTCTTCAATTTTGGATACACATATGTGATTGCAATACGCCTGCATGACAACAATTCAAAACCTTGATTGGTGATTTAGGTAGTTCTCCAATTATTACGTTAAACTGATACTCTAAAAGTTGAAGCACCTAATTAATTCATTTCGAAGGAGAATTTTTTTTTAATCTTCGAAGCCATATTTTCCAGGAGAAAATGACATCAGGCTAAATAAAAAGAAGGCAGAACACTACAGACAGACGTTTCCAGGCCTGTCAGACGCTCGATCCACGCAGAAAGTCAATGAAGAGTTTTAGGAAATCAGCGATATCAAAATAACGCCACAGCCTCCAAGGATTTTAATGTGGACGACTATAGGAGCAGTAGGCCAACAAATAACTAACGACAAGCGTCGACACAATTTATGGCGCCTAGAGGAACGTTTAACAAAATAACTAAATTGGTCTCAAACACATACTCTATGTCTCTCTCTCACTCTCTCTCTCGTGAACAATCTGCATAAGAATAGTTAGGAGTACGAGGCATACCTTTCATGTTATCTGAGTAGTGCTTGCGAAGTGTTAGTCCGGTGGAGCAGGTTTATAGGCCACTAAACGTAGAGTCACTACACCGGCTACATTCGGAGCATCGGCAACTTTTTCATGCATGGTTCACAGCAGTGGTAGACTTTATTACCTAATATACTTGTCAAGACAACTTACGAGAACTAAGCAACTATAGTGCAGTCAGTTTATTTGGCCTATTGTAGGTCGTTGTGACAACTCAAATGCAGTTAATTTATTGCCTGGATAAAGCGGTGGCCGGCAAATCACAACACAAGACTGGTAAACAATATTGCGTTTCATTTTAAGGACAAGCGTAGCAAAAGTAGGGAGAAAAACAAACACTGACACAGGCTTAAAATGCGACGTCACGGAGCATTATTCGCGCTCGATTGGGTCAGTTCACGGTAACACGGGCACAAAAACACACACAGAAGAAAAAAAAAACGTTTTTTAGCATTTCCTGACAAGCTATATTGGCCCAATCTGCTCGTAGCCTTGGTAGCGCTAGGATTGGAGGTACACCAAAGTGTTTTTGCATCCGAAAGAAAAAAACCCACTTAAATCGTCTTTATTTGGTCTCCAGGATTACGAATATCAAGACTACATTTCAGATTGATGCGCCAACTATAGCCACAACAGCGCTTTCAAAATTGCGCTGAAGCCCCTCCTTGCCGTCGCGTTCGGTGCGAGGAACTATCATGAGGTCTCGTGGTCGAATTTCGTTAATTCAAACTTGCGGATACTTCAAAGTAACATGCAGGTCCCATTCTATGCGTCTCTAAGGGAAGAAACTCCCGGTAATCCAAACTTTGATTTATTCGAAACAAATGGTCGGCTCCCTCGAGTTGAAATTAACGAGATTCGACTGTAATTATACAGAGATCTAAACATTTCAAACACTTTCGGCAAGTAATACCCGAGCAGACAAACGCGCTGAAAGCAGTCCCTCACGAGCAGCACGCCCAAGACGCTTCTCCGCGTATGACGGAAACCTTGCGATTGGTCTTCTTTCGGTGTTTCTCGCGCCTATTGATTCGGTCGGGAAAAATGCTTGCGATATTCAAATTTACGAGACAAAAATAAACTAAAACTTACTTCCAACTCGTTTCTTTTTTTTTTTGCAATAGTCTGTTTCGCGTTTTTTTTTTAAGGTGTTTAATTAGAAATTAAACACCATAGCCGTAGGGTGTTTAAGTTTTAATTCCAACATTTTCTTTTTTTTTTTTGTTAAATGGGAGAGAATTCTGTACACGGGAAAGAGTTCTGTTTTTTCCGTGTACTTATCAAACTCGGCAAACATTAAGTGAGATAATATAATCTTCACGGTACATTGGCTAGTTAACGAAAATCTCTCAATTTGTTTTTCATTATTCGTCTTAGGCGTAATATAGGGATTGCAGTATTCACGGAAATGACTGTTCTAGGCCAGACAAATTTAAAAACTTTGCGAAAGGCAATGTTTTTTTTTTTTTTAAATTTTAATCGGTCAAGTTTTGGTTTTTCTATTTTTGCCAAATGTAGTACTTGTACCCAAAAAGAGCAAATCAAGCCCAGCCCACAATGACGACTGGAAGAGTGAAGTAGTCGTCTATCGGTCACGTACCCACTAGCGTCGTCGGTACTAAAGTTCCTAGATAAAAGCTTACTACAAGTAGCGACATTCTTTGAAGCGCCGACTGCGTGCCGGTGCAGGTTTTAGGAAACGAATGGCGGCGCACTGCAGAAGACTCAACTACAGGACGCCATTTTGTTAGAGCGGAATGTGCTTTGTCATGCGTATTGGTCGTCGTTTTTTGTAAAAAGAAGTATCAAGGCACTTTAGTCGGTACACCCGCCGAGAACATGCTGCCGAGATAGTGACGACCTGATGGATAGCATGACGTCAGTCTTCCAAGCCTGACTGTTGTGAGCAGGCCTATTGCCGCTCTATTTAAGCGCCATTTTAAAATCGGGCGTAAATACGCGACACTTTATCGATTAATATCTTAAAAACGATGGCATTTTCGGAAATTCTTTAAGTTCATCTGACCTCTACTAGCAATCGCCGTCAATACTGACATTCTTACATGACCCCTAAAACCAATAATTAAAAAAAAAAAGTTAATCGAGAGATTTTAGTTTTTATTAGTCAACTTACCGTAACGGTTATATTCGCTCCCCTAATGTCCGTCGAACCTGATATATACAAGGAGAAGACATATGTCGTCTCTCACATCATATTAAAAAAGAAAATGTATATGTTCGAAATAACTTAAAAACCCTTTATAGACCAATACGCGATCCTGGCGTTAAACCGCTGCGGTGGCGCTGCTCTCGGCAAGCCTACCTCATATGTGTCGTATATAGTAGATTAAAAAAGAAATCTCTAGATATATATCTACAGGTTAAATAAATCTTCAAATATAAAAAAAGAAACACTGGCTAGGTGGCGCAAGCTGCAGCCCGATTCAAAGAGTTCAGCCTGACCCATCCACCCGGGGTTGTAAATAGCGCGTTGTCCTATAATACAGGGCTTCCAAGCAGAGGGAAATTTCTCCGATTGTGGTAATATTCAGCTCTATGTGGGAATAAGGGAAATCTTGCTAGTTGGAGGGAAAGTTTGGGCACATCGTATTTAAGCGGCGTTGTCTGCATTTGGGTTATTCCCTTCGGCAGTTTGGCGGTTTTTCGTTGACCATCTGGCAAAACGGAGAAGCACTCGAACAACGTTTTTTTTTCGGAAGAATCAGTTTTCATCGCCGCTGTGAAAACTATGAAGGAGGGACCGGCCAGGTCGAAGCTTCCGAGAGCGCCGCTGTGCCTTTTTGGAAAAGAAGCTTGAGCAGAAGAAGAAATATTCGATGTCTGGAGATACAGACGTACACCCGCCGGCAATATGAAGGTGAACACTTTACCTGGTTTCTTGCCTGTTTTACGGCTCCCTAAAGCTATATTAACTCTCAACGTCTCAAATGGTACGTGGCTTGGGGGTCTAAACTTTGCGTTCTAGCCCTCTTCTGGAACAGAGCTTGTTCCAAAACTTGCAGGACCGTCAAAAATAAGAAGAGGGCTGTTCACCTTCATATCGCTCACGGGTGTGCGTGTCCAAGATGCAGACTTAATATGACTAATATTAGTTCGCAAAGTGCCGTCCACGAAATGGTACTTTCTGAGTGTCGTGTTGCTTGTGTTCGAGTTCGCGAAATCTCACTTGTGTTACACCTTTTGTTTTGGACTGTTATAAAAAGCGCTAATGTTGTCATTTGTTTGTGTTTTTGATGTTATTATGTTTCCTTTTATACAACATTGTTTTTCCGGTTTTTGTTTTCACTGCATTGTTGGCCTGACATATGCTAAGTTCTGTTTTGCAAACTGCTGTATAGACTGTTACTTGTTCCTTGTTTACTATTGTACAATAGCCGCTGTCGCTAATTAGATCAATCGGGGGCACAGACCTCGTCATGCCACACTCTAGCGGCTTTTTGTCTGTGCTCCCGACATCACCATCCTTGTACGATGTGGTGTCAAATAAATTTGATTTGATTTGATTTGATTTGATTAAAGCAGCACGATGTTCTGATGACGCGCATAACCTCTAATCAAAGATAGAGTTTCACTGGTCAGTTTGAATCTGTCGGTAACAGTTCCCTTCGCCAGATTTGCTTTGAGCACACTTTTGGCCCGATAAACTCATTTTTGCGGAATGTACGCGAGGCGTAAAGGATATATATAGTTTATGCCTCATCGTAAAGACGTAATGGATGTAGGATGAATGGACTATATAGTATTATATAATTATTTGGACAAGGTAGGGAAATTTCGGCAGAAATAGGGAGATTTAAGGCGTCTGCAAAGGAACTTTTGACTTTCCATGTTGGCAGCCCCGGTGCTATAGGCCTTTGCAGCGCTTATTACCTGGGCGAAAAAAAAAGCCGAGTCACTGAGCTTTGGACACACGCGCAGCGTCTGGTATACCGCACAACAGAGCAACAGGGCTGAGGAGCTACTCCACAGCCCAGCAGGCAAAAATGGCGACGCGCAGAAGGCGATTTTTGGAAAGATCTATGTAGGGGTAGCGTGCGCTTCCGAGATCTGAAATTGGGAAGCGCTAGAGCAATTCTGAACGACACGAAAAAAAATGAAAGCCGTTTACTCCCTGTAACGCCGAATTAGAGCGCAGCTCTCGAGGAGGAGGAGGGGAAGGGTACTGAGGGGAAGGTATATCCTTCATTCCTTTTCCCCACCAACTCATCCTGTCCGCTACTCCTCTCTCCGAGCGGCGTCGCCATCGCCTCACGAGGGTCACGTGACTTCAAGGGGTCACGTGACCCCTATGAGGTAACGTGACGATGACGTCATCAGTGACATCACTGATGACGTTATTATCACTGGTGACGTAATCAGTGACGATGCCGATGCCGATGACGTCATCAGTGCCGACACTGATGACGTCATAAGTGGCGTCACTGATGACGTTATAAGTGACGATGACAATGCCGATGACTTCATCAGTGACGATGACGATGTGGATGCCGATGACGTCATCAGTAACGATGACGATGCGGATGATGTCACTGATGACGTCATTAGTGACGCCACGCGTCCCATAACGCACCGCTCAAGCCAGAAACGGGCACCTAAGAGCTGCGCTCTAAAAGCCAGGCCACGCACACACACACACACGCACGCACGCACGCACGCACGCACACGCACGCGCGCACGCACGCACGCACACGAACACACACGAGTACACGCACGCACGCAGGCACGCACGCACGCACACACACACACACACACACACACACTAAGATCTCGGAGTCCATAAACGCTGCTCAGTTTGATACCAGTTCGTCGAACAGCCTAGTCTTCTAGCTCACCCAATTCATGTTTGCCACGTCCCATTTCAACTTACGACGACCGGAAGCAGACGCTACAAACAAGGAAAGAGAAACATCTCGGCGAATCCAGTACGGCGAACGCATCACGTAACACTCGTCCGACTTTCAATTGAGTCGAATGGCTAGCAGCGACCTCTGCTGTTCATCGCACGGTAAAACAAAATAGAGTATGTCTAATCCACTAAGCCCCGACGTCGCAACATTCGTTGAGAGCAGACACCAGTGGCGCAGGTGTTCACCCTGAGATAACTTGCGAACAACGCAACGCACCTCGAGCGGAAGGGGGCGTTAAAGGACCGTTGAGCACGCGACTCCTAAAAAACAAAAAAAAAGAAGAAAATTCTACGATGAAAACGCAGTTTCCCTCCTGTGGAGTCTGTGCGCGCTTCGGGGGAGAAACCACTTTGTTCGCTTACTCAAGGAGAGCGTAATAAAAAACGTCCCAGCACCTATTTCCCGGAGCGTAATCCAATTTCGAGCGAGCAGGTGTTTTCGGGGCAAAGAAAAAAGATAAAAAAAAAAAACATTTTTATCTTTGTTTATTCTATTTCCTCGTGGAGATTTGCGTACGCGCGAGGGGAAGATTCAGTGCACAAAGCGAGCCCTGCCCACCGGGGCATGATGGTCTTAAAGAGGGTGGCTGAGAAATGCCCCAGGAGGCTGCGGAGTGCTCAGACCATGTACTCCCTTCATCCCAGAGCTGACAGCGAGGTAGAAACTACGCGCGCGTTGCGTCAGTCATGCGTGTGCTTTTGATCACGTGGTCACACTCCCACCACTACTCACGCGTAAAGAGCGAGGTCACGCGATGAAAGGGAAGCGGTTGATTGGTGCGGCGAGTGGGGCAGCTTCCAACGCGCTCTCAGCTTAGAGCTGAACGGAGTATGGTAGAAGTACGGAGGTCCAAGTGAAAGGCACCGCAGGCTCGGTCAGATGCCCCTGGAGCGAAAAACCTCTTTGCAGATTTGCGCATATTTTTTTTTATTTATACCTCTCGTCGCTTGAATGCATCTTCAATGCAGTTAGGTGACATTATAACCACTGACTTTATAACGAACCCAGTGCGCTAGGAGTCGTTCGTTATAACGAAGATCTTTACAAGGAACGCGAACCGCAAAAAACGAAGTTCGTTATAGAGAGTTGGATCGTATTCGATCCAACTCTCTATAACGCAGCGTTGGTTTCAACAGCAAAACTCAACGCTGCGTGCAAACCCGCCCGCGTAAGCGGTGTGCAGTAACCGGCCGCCTGATTTGTGCGTCGAAGCAGGTCAACAAATAACATCGCGTAAAGAGTAGTTGCGTGTTTCCCGTTTTCTGATTACTAGGACTGTTTTCAGCCTGAGGTAGTCCCACGGAGCAAGCTGTTTAGTGTGCCTAATTGCACAGACGCACTCAAGAGCATGCTTATCCCTAAAAATCGCGGCGAGGGCTAATGGACATCAATTAGCAGGCCCTGAAACCACTTTAACACAAAAATATAATCTGCGCTCGTACACCGCGCACACAAAACGACGTTTTCTTTGCCATCGCACAGTTTTTTAGAACGCAGCTCTTATGGTACGTTTACACTTGCGGATCCGCCAGCGGATCCGCCCAGCTTTTGCCGCTGGAGCGAAACGCTGGGCGGAAAACGCGGCGGCGAGCCGTTTAGGTCCGGGATCTATTTCTGCCGCCGAACGAGGCGTTTCGCTGACCGGAAGTGACATTCTTGCGCGGCGCGACGCTGCCTACGTCACGAGTACGCATTCTTCCGGGAGCAGCAACGCCCGGGAGAGAGAGAGCCGAGGTGGGAACTCTCGCGCCTTCTCGTCATATTTGACGAGACGTTACGGGAACCGCTGCCGCAGCCGGCGCTGCCGCCGCCGCTCGAAGGAAATAGATGTAAACGCAACCCGCTCGTCGCCGCCGCCGCCGGGAGCGGATCCGCTCCCGCGGCAGCGGATTTCTTCTCAGGTGTAAACGTACCATTAGGCGCCCGTTTCCGGCTTGAACGGCGTCGCCGTCGGCGTCGGCGTAACCGCGCGGTGCATTATGGGACGCGTGACGTTACTGGTGACGTCACTGATGACATCATCAATGACGTCATTGTGATGACGTCATCACCACGATGACGTCACCAGTAATGTCATTGTGATGACGTCATCAGACGTCATCCTCATCGTCACAATGACGTCACGTGACCTCACGGGGGTCACGTGAGCACCCTGAAATCACGCGACCCCGGCGACGTCACGTGACCCTCGTGAGGTCACGAGGGTCACGTGGCCTCACGGTTACGCTGACGGCGACGGCGACGCCGCTCGAACGGAGTAGCAGGGAGGATGAGCAGGTGAGGAGGAGTGGTATACGCTTCCCTCAGTAGCCTTCCCTCCTCTTCCTCAAAAGCTGCGCTCTCATTCGGAGTTACACGGGGTTGTAAGTGACTTTCATTTTTTTTTATTTTGTTATTCGGAACTCTCTATCTCAGTGCCATTAGTTACTATGCGCGAACTCTGGATTTCATTTAAGCATGCTGACCCCCACGATCAATAACAGCTCAAACACCCTATCCGGTCTTTTTCTGCGTCTGCCATCAACACAAGTTGCATCACCTCTGAATTTGTCGCATAGCCCTAAGTATTGGATCTCAACTTTGCATTTCATTCCTGGTTTGGAGCACATCTCTAGGACTGGCAGGTATCCCGAAGAAGCAAATATATATATATATATATATATATATATATATATATATATATATATATACTCAACAAAATATTAGCCCTTAAAGGAGTTAGTCGAGGAGGTTGCCAAAAAAATGAGATTGATGATTTAATTTCATTTTTTTTTGGCAACCTCCTCGGCTAACTCCTTTAAGGGCTAATATTTTGTTGAGCATATTTCTCTCGAGTGCCGTCTTTTGTTCCCAGGTGCTGTTCTATATATATATATATATATATATATATATATATATATACGTAGGGAATGAGCCAAGGTCACAGGTAGAGCCATAGTAATATTGTGAACGAAGGGGGGAGAAAGTGATTATTGTATTCATGGCATTAAAGTTAGGGGAATAGAAAGGGAAAGAGAGCTGACGAAAAACTGGGCCAGAAGCTGGAACCGAACCCGCAACCTTCGCCTATCCGGGCCGAAGCAAGCTTTTGCAAGCTGAAATGACGTGCCACGTCGCTGCCGCACTTAGGAGCTAACACCAGCTGTCGTTTACCCAACTAAGCGAATTCGAAACTAACATTACACACAGAGAGCTGCTGAAGAATTGAGTCCACGGAAACCTGTGGTTGGGATGGTCTAATCCGTTAAAAGCGTCGCCCCGAATAGGCGAAGGTTGCGGGTTCGATTTTTCGCCAGCTCTCGTTCTCTTTTCCTATCCCTAACATTAATGCAGTAAATTTCCTAATCACTTTCTCCCATTTTCTAATTCTAAGTGTTTCTGCATTCTAAAATTCTAATTGTTTTTGTTGACATTGTCCGCGATACAACACGGAAATAAAGTAAGCGCGCGGGCCGATACTCTTTACGGACAAGGGAATGCCAGGAATACGGCAAGCATAGACTTCATGTTTTCTGATGAAACATATTAGAATGTTCAGCGACCCGAGGAAGTGTGTCCTTTCGCAGGCATTCAATACCGCTGAAAGCAGAAAAAAAAAAGGTTCCGGAAAAGGTACATGTTGTATGTATTCCAAAGCCGTGTTTGTTGATCCTTTCATTATGCCGACAGCGCAACGAAGAAGTCACCCGCTACGTGCAACAAATTCACTCGCGAATGATCGCTCGCTTTGCCACTGAAAAGAGTGTACGAACGACGCGAAAACTTTAGAGCCTCTGTTTCGGAAATAGCGGGGAGGAAAATAGAACTCGGCGCGCCGAAAAAGGACCGACGAGAACTGAACGGAAGGGATGCTCTCGAACGACGCCATCTTTTATTCATGTTTCCCGCCCGATTTCCCCACGCGCGCACAACGTTGCAGGGTATGTTTCTGCTTCCCGCTCCAGTCTTCGTATCTTGTTTATTTGTCTACGGGTAGGGGCGACAAGGAGTCGTACGCCGGAGTTTCGGATGGTCGTTCCGCCGGTCGTTGTATGTGGTCGTTAGAGGGGCGAGTCTATTAAAGTCTCCAATGGCAAAAATAAATTAAAAAAAATGAAGGAAGGCAAGTAAAGCCAACAGTAACGCGCGCGTGTGTGTTTTTGTGTGTGTGCGTGTGTATGGTGCGCGTTGCTTGTTTGTTTGCGTTGACGAGGACATTTGGGAAGTGTATTCCTCTCACCTTACGACCAACCACACAGGATGCGACGAGTCACCGAAGCCAATTCAAGCCAATTCAAAGTCACGTGACTCGTCCCATGAGTCTCGGGAGCTGCGAAACGACGCACTGGGCAAGTGGTCACGTGGTACGATCAGGGCGCCGGATTGGCTGGGATGAACCGTAGCATCCATTGCGGTCCATTTGTAAGACGAAACGGAAAGTAAATCATGTCGCAGGCCTATTTTGTTTCATTCCAAACGGACAAAGAAAACAGACAAAACAATTTGTTTGAAGGCTGTTTGTGTAGTGTTTTGTGTTTCTATCTCACTTTAATTCGAGGAGAGACGATGGTGTCGAGAAATGGGCGAAATAAAATTGAAAGGCGCAAGAACCAAGATAAAACGTAAAGCGGTAACAAAACATAAATATAACTACTGACGTACAACGTAGAAACGACCCTTTCCTTGCAGCGGAATGGCACGGCTGTGAGGACGTTAAGGTTTTCTTTTTATTATTATTTTTCCTTTTGTGTTCAGAATTGCACGTAGTAGCTGCGACCCACCAACTAACGTTTGAGTCGTCGCGCCACGGTAGAAGAACATTATTACAGATGTCACGAGGGCAGAGTATACGGTCACTCACCTCATGATCATTAATTATGCCGGTCTCTGCGCATAGATCATAATGATAAATAAAAAAAAAAAAAAACAGGCGTGCGTTTTAACTGGCGGGTTCCCCACAAAGTGAGTGTACGAAACACCACGCACACTGCGCGACACTGTTAATGCAAATACGGTTACGGCGATTGTTTTGGTTGCCTGTGTTTCAACTCGAACGAGTGGGCACCAGGGCTTACCACTAAGCTAAGTGCCAAAAGTTAACACAGCCCGTGACACTGGTAATCTTAATGTCAGCTTTTTAATTTTAAGAAAAAGGCAGACGAAACTATCAATCGCTTGTTTGCGCTACCAGTTCGCGCTATAGTCGGTGACACGTTACTTGGAAAGTGGAAGTTCCTCCCACCTCTTTTCCAGTTTTGCAGAGCCAACGCTGTTGAGGAGGTCACCTCCTCTCTAGCGTTCGCTTTGCTACAGTTGAAATAAGTGGGAGAAGCTTCCACTTCACTCTTCACCTGTCAACAACTGTACCAGCACCGCGCAATGTACAACTCGCAACTTCCACACTCCTCACTTTGTCGGGGTGCTAGGCTGACCCACCTCAAAAGATTTTTTTTTTCAGTCACAACAGGCAAAAAGTTTTATGGCGGAAGAAATAAAGTCTGCTGCTAAGGGTAAAGAAGGTATAGCGTGACTCGAGTGGCCCCCATTTGCAATAAGAATCCAGCAGAATAATATTGCGCGTTAAAAGCATCTTCATCTTGCGCCGTTCTTATGGTCCTCGCAACGATGGGAGAAACTGCAGCAAGCGACAAAAGCGCTTTCAAAAGCAATTTCTTCTTTCTTTTTTTTTCGGGAAGAAGGGATGTAGGAGAGGAAAGTGGGAGAAGCTGCCGCAAAAGACACCGCGGCATCTGTGCCATCCTCTCACAGGGAACGAGATTAAGGAAAAAGGATCCTTGCTGCCGCCTAAGAGGATTTTTTCTCCTCCCAAAGGACGCTCATAGACATCCGGGACACGCAGAGGCACTGGATGCTACGCCGCAACGCCGCAAACTTTAATCCGAGCATAGGTTTTCCTCGTACCGTGAACTCCGCTGCTTAGCACTCCGGTTATAAAGAAATGAAATAGATGTCCCTTCGTGAGTATGGTGTCCAGTCGGGGCGCGTACGTATTTGCTCAGCTGGATTTGATAGTCCGATAAGGTAAGAGAATTTGTTTAAAGAAGATGTTTTGGGTTAATATTAAGTCTTACAACATATGTTTATAGAATGGTAAGCGTTCGTTATCAGAACGGAGAATAATGCAAATTAAAATAATGGCCGCGCTGCAGTACAGATCAGTGCAAATATAAATGAGCTTTCTATAAGCCACGCAACTTGAAGACAGACCATATATATGTATATATATATATATATATATATATATATATAGCTCTAGATGTGACAGATGAAGAGAACATAAAGAAAGAACAGCGGATTTGATTAATGAAAGCTGACTGTTATAAAATATTCGTTATCAGTCTCGATTGAATATTTAGGCCTTAGAGGTGTTTGGACTACAGCAACAATGAGTACTTAAACGCGCCAAATTTAACGAACAACCCAAGTTTTTACACAGGTTTATACCAGCCTGTTGACGAACTCCGATGTGACTCTGGCAGGCAGAGTGTTGGTCCGTTCATTATCAGTTTAACGAAGAACCGGGTTGTTGCTTTTGACATCACGAGGTTGGAAAGGGCCAGAACATCCACCGTTACTTCAAAGCGGCGCAGCAGTCATACATTTATATAAGGGAAAACCCTGATAACATCAGGATTAAGTATTCAACATTCTAATCCTTGAACAGTAAAAACCACACACCATAAGAATAAAAAAAAAAATAATATATTAAACGCGCTGATGACCTCGCAACCGTAGCGGCATGATGTCAGGGCCCCGTGTTGGTGTAGGTACTTCTTGAGACCACGCGTGACATGATGTCAAAGGGACAATCAGAATTACAAAATAGAGCTCGTGACTAAACATGGCGCTCAAATATGCATGATAAAATCTTCGAATGGCAAGAAAGCTACTCAAATCTTCAGCACGCGATCAAAACAGTCGATGTGCGTATGACTCACCAGTGAATTACTTATATAAGAAAAAGAAAACAGATTCAGGGGCACATTAAACATACGCCAATAATGTGAACAAACACGGACAGTTATGATTTAAAAGAGATGCCTAAAAAGTGATACACAGGCGCAGGAATTGATTTCTCGACCTGTTGTTCATGTGGCTATTTAATCGCACAAAAGTCTCAACACAGTATTTTTGTTTACCGCAGAATGAGGTATAATAAAGAGATATAACAAGAAAGGAAGAAACATAATATGCCGAGCACTTGGGAGCAAATTCATTGATTAAATATTTCGTAGTATTAACTTCTTGTTCTAATAGAAAAACAAATTAATCAGTGTTGCATTGAGCATGAGATGTGCGCTAAAGTTTATCGAATAGACAGGTCATGCAATGCGAAGTTACAATTCTTTCATTCGCGTACAAACAGCGCTTTGAAAAGTGCATTTATTTTAGGGGATCGTTTCTGTACCAAACCGGCGCTTAAAGTCACAGCAGCACAAATAACCGTCATGTTCACATTACCGACTTTGCCGGGTTCCTTCGGTTTTCTCCACTTAATGTGGCATCACTTAGTGTGGTATCACTCCATACTTCGATGTCCTTGGCAGACGACCGTAATCCCATAATGCACCTGTCATCTCTCGAAGCACGACGCGAAGGATTATAATTTATAAACCAGGCAGCGTGCACCGCGGAGACTTCCGTTCTAAGCCGGGAAATTTTTGCTTCAAAGAGTTCCTGACCTTTTCTGGGACAAGGATAGGAATATATGATGACATCTTTGCGCTCCGTTATTACTAAGCTGGATCTTGTCCAGGCGAACATTTTCAAGCTAAAAGGTTTCAATAGGTAGAGGGTACTGGCGAAAGTGAGCGGGAAAAAAAAGAAAAAAAAGATGTCCTCCAACTAGCAAAGTCGCCGTTGGATACAAAAAAGTACAACTTCGTTGAAACTGCATAAATCATCGCAGGGACACGTATTAGGACATGCCTTGAAGAATGTTCGTAGAAAGGAAGAAAAAAATAGGTTATTTCTTTCTTCTGGAACAAACAGCAGCGTCGGGCCCACAACCGCGGTTCTCGATCCGTCACTGGGGTTCGAGGATAGGCTCGGAACGCTGGGGAGACAGCAGAACCGGCTATACGGAGCGTAAGTTCGCCTGCCCCTTGCGCAGGGGTTGCAGGTGACGTCAGAACGCCGAGCTGTGATTGGCTCGATTCGAAAGATAGTGGGTAGACCTTAAGAAAGCCAGCATTGAGGTATACCCACTTTCCTGCTTATCAGAGCCAATCAGAAATAGGCGTTCTGACGTAACCGCGACTTCTGCGCAAGGAGCAGACGAACTTGCGCTCCGTATAGTCACGGACAGTTTAAGAAACGCAGGGGGCGGCTTATTAGTTAGGCCATTTTACTTCGTGATCCGTTCCGAGGCGTTCTTATTGGGAGAGATCTCAATGACTATGGAGTGAAAATAAGTTGTCAGCTGACTATGGTTCCGTCAGAATAAGACAAAGCACTACACACAAATAAAAGGCAAAAAAACGCTAAAAGCAGTCAGACAAACTTAAGAAACGTGAGTTATTCAAAACGGCCTGCCAAGTCGTGTTAGCCATTAATTTACATAAAGCTAAATTGTCATTGCGCTATACTTCGTGAAAAGTTCAACCTAGTCGTTTTCTTCGCTCTGCGGACCGGGCTCAAGCACTGAAACTGGGAAAGGGTTAAAAGGAACCGTACTATTACGTATTCTTTAATCGCTCGCATATAAAGAACACGCCTTAATTCAAATGCAACTTCGTTGTTTCATGCGTGCCTGAAACATTCTTACCAGTTCGAGAAATACTCACGGTTGCGCTTCCCGCCCCAGAGAATATACGAGCGTCAAGCGGGTGGGAGTTGATCCTTAGTATAGTTTTGTATGTCGTTACGCGTGTAATTCTAATGATACATTAACCATAGCCATTAGCATAGGCGTACGCCAGCAGTAACTTCAGCACGCCTCCCATGGGACGAAAGGCGCAAGACGTCGAACTTGTGTGTAACACCAGGCGAGTACTCGACAGACGGAACACACTCGCAATATACAGCGCTGAAATGACCACCATCTGAATAAGCCCATGTGCCTAACGCCCCAAGGGCTCCTTGCCCTCGTTTCTCAGGTGAGCACTATGTATACTTTTACGAATATATGCCCACTGAATGCCAGTCAATGACAGCCAGAAAAACGAGCCTGTAAGCCAACGTGACTATTAATCGCTCCACACACGTCATTAATGCATCCATGAGACGTGGTAGTGGACGCGAATGCTAGTTGCGAATGCAGCGCAGCGCTGCCTACGAGCTGGCATCGTACGCCAGACAGAAAGAATCACTCATCAAGTTGGGTACTCGCGGCGCACACTCATTCCAAAAGCATCTTCGCGAATAATTTCGTCGTCGTCTGCTATAATTATAACGGCGGCAGCAAAAGCGACGCAGAGAGCGAAATTTCCCCGTCATTAAACGAAATCCTAACTCTCTGTTTGCCCGCAGTGAGTCTGCGAGTGTGTTTTACCTGGGAACACCAAATGAAGCAAATAGATAGACCGCCATTCCAAATGAAGTCGGCGCTTTCGTTGTACAGCAGAAAAAAATATAAGCACAATATGAAACGCCATTACAGGGCTACATATTAAATTTCATTTAGCGTTGGACTAGCACCGAAATGATCTGAGCCAGACCTAATTTTTATTTTATAGGAACACCCAGAGTAATAATTAAAACTTGATGTCGGCACACACTTCAACCTGTGCGAACCAAACAGTTAGTTTTTACACACACATACACACACACACACACAAACGAACAAACACACACACACACACACACACACACACACACCCGCACGCACGCACGCGCGCACGCACGCAGATATATATATATATAATATTGGTTGCAAATTCTTTTTTTAAACTTTCGGTTTCTTTGTCAATTAGGCTCGCGATAGTTTAAAATATTGGGCTGTTTTTTTTTTTTTTGCTGTTCCTTTGTCTTTTAAAGTTACAGGTGTATAATTGTTCTGACCATCTTTGAGAATCTTCCAATGTAATAATAATCCAAGCAAAAACTCAAATGAAAGAAATGTTTGAGTGTCATGTAAAAATAAAATGTAATTCTTGTAACTCTGACTGGGCTGGTTTTCAATTCAATGGAACCTACTACAAGCACTCGCTCTAAAAGTTAGAACAAACGAACAGAGTTTTCGTCCTTGCTTTCCGAGAAACACTCGCCGTGATACCAGGAAGGTGTGAATGCAACGGGCGCCAGGCGTTGAACGCACCGTTTATAAACGCTCATAATGAACGGTGCGTTCATTATGAACAAAACGTCTCCAATCAAGAGCGAAAGTTGCCCGATCGTGATAAAAACCAAACAGGGACATCTTACGTTCACGGCAGTCTACGAGCGGTAACGCGGAAACTACTGGGATGGGTTAATTTAAACGACACCAACTTGACCTCCAGAAACCAAAAAGGGAACTTAATTTCTTCACTTTGTAAACGCTTTTAAACATCTGTTCTCCGAACTCCCACAGAGTTTGCTAAAATTAAACGACGACGACCGTCAATAAATTATAAACGAAAAGTAAGTGGGAGCACTGAGAAATAGAACGCATTATGAAACATTCTTCAAAGTGATGATGGCAGACAGCAGGCAATAACATCGTTACACGTTCAAAAGAGTTGGTTTCTAGTACCAACCTGACTATAAAAACATACGTTGATATTTCTCGGGAACCAGACACACAGTTCCCTAACTTTGCGGATAAAAACAAACAAAAAACATAAAAAATAAGGGCATACATTTCTTCTCCACTCCCGTAGAGATGTTCATTAAAAAAAAAAAAAAAACTCATCACTTCGACCGAAGTTGGATATGCTTAAAATACCGTGAAACGAAACAAAAGGTGCGGAATGAAAAACGATCAGGACACTACGGATGTCTGGAACGCGTTGACAAGCGCCCTTTTCGGTCGGTAGGTTAGAACGGACACATCATGTCAAACTGATTGATTCGTGATGGGAGAGAATCAACACTTCTCTTTTAGGCAGGCGTCCCATCACCTCTAGGGAGGGTAGTAAACTGAAATCGTGAGTGTAACAAATTGAATCTTAGAAAATCAAGGGGAGAAAAGGCAAAAGTTTGCGCCGAACTCGGCACTCATAGTTACAAGACTTTTAATGACACAGTAAAGAAGAGGTCTACTAAAAGCTTGGAACTACACACTCCTTAAAGGCGGAAAAACAGTTCCAAGAAGCAGCGTACGAGAGCTGGCTCAATGAAAGAGGCCTTGGTTGTCGAGGTGCTTAAAAGGACGAAATCGTCATTCGAGAGACAGTCACATTTGATATTGCTTCCGCAGAGTGAGGAGGTATCAGGAAAGTAAGCCATCATGAACAGTCTCCTGTTGTTCGCTGCGATCCTCGCCTCGTTCGCCGCATGTAAGTTTATTCAGCTATTTGAGCAGCTCCTTTATTCTCTGGAAGAGGAACAGTGCATAGTGACGTTCTATGTAAAGCACTGGTTCTAATGGGCAGAACGTTCCAAAAGTGCGCAACTGATTGCAAACAGTCTCGGTGAATTAGCCAAGGCAATGGTGAGAGGCGCCATAGTTGGCGCTTCTCAACATTACAGGCTGAAGAATTCGCTCGGTGAGTTAGAAAGGTGGCACATAGTGCTAGAGAGAGAAAGCGAGAGAGAGATGAAAGAAAGAGAAAGAAAGAGAGAGATACTGGATTCCGAAGACTGCTAATGCGCCCAAAGCACCGAAGTGAGAGTATATATGCTCTTAGGAAAGTAGCATTGCAAACTAAATGAAACAGTGCCCCCACCGCCATAGGATAAGTTCAGTTTAAATAAAAATATTGTGTTAGCATTTCATTGCGAGGTGCAGTGCCCCTCACACTTAATGCCGCCGTTCAGTAACCCAAATATTGATTTATTTCCGGCCAGTAAAACCTTAATCAGTCGTCGGAGCGGCTGGCATGTCTTTTTCGGACTAAGTGGTGATCGGGCAGTCAAAACTTCGCCACGTCGTTCGACCGGGCCAAAAGGGCAAACAAACTTCCAGCTTTTCCTTTTTTGGCGAAGAAGGAAAAGCAGCGGAGCTGTAGCTTCTGTTCTCGGCGGTGGCTTTCCAGGCGAGCGACCAGCTCTCCTTCCGCAAGGGAATCTGAAGCGCTCGACGAAGTGGAACATGAGGCGATAGCGGCCTCGCGGCGGTTGGGGAACCATTCGCGCTGCTGCGCACGTCGCCTTTGTTCATAGATGATGACACCGAGCTCTGGACAGCTACCGCCATCTATGAGGGACGGCGGCCACCAGCCGGTTGTTTGATTGCCGCCGTCGCTCAGAGATGGCGGTAGCTGTCCAGAGTTCGGTGTCATCATTTCTTTGCTGGTGGACACGATCCTGAGGAACCTAGCCCTTAACAGCTCCGCTGTAGAAACGGATCATCGCGTGGCGGGTTTAACTTTGGGGAGCTTGTACAGTTTTCGCTTCTCGTCACCCTTCACTCCAAGAAATCTGGAGCGACTACTCTCCCGGAAGGCACTTGGGGTTGCGAAGGGCTGCGATCTACAGAGGGATCTAGGTCTTTCCAGTTTACGGTTGGTTGAGCGATGCTAGAACACGTAGAGGAGAGTGACGAGGACCACCGTGATGGTGAGCCTTTGGTGCTTTCTGTCTGCTCCCATCAGCTCGTGGAGCGTCGGGACTTAAAGGGGTACTCCACCGATTTCTGAGCTACCTCAACTAACTATATTTTCTGACTCCCCGGCCTTTACCCTTTCTGGTATGCTATTTAGTATCGTGAAATTCATAATAGTTATTGCGAAATCAGCAAATGAAAATGATGCAAAAACCAACATTCAAATATACCCGCCTTTTTCAGTGCCGTGACGTCAGTGGAAGGTCAGCTTGCCAGTCGGGCGAGCAGTCTAAAAAATAGAATATGCCAATCACTTGTTCCGTGCTGGAGCGCGGAGACTGGAGCGAGCTTCCAAAGCATTCATTTGACACCATGAAACTGCTTCGAATCAGTTGGGAACAAATTGTACAGTCCAAAGAGTGAATCCCTACACTTCCACTGACGTCACTTTTTCGTTGTTGCCAGTAGAGACTTTCAGTTTGAAAAACACGGTGAGGACTAAAACTGTTAATTCAATAACTTCGCTAAAAAAACAATATTTTGACCTAATATTTGGGATACTATTTTGGCGCTGTTGTTTGGCGAGTTTAGCAAAATTTCAAGCAAATCGGGGACCATGAAGAAATCGGCGGAGTACCCCTTTAAGCTGAACCGAAGTATACCTCCCTCCTTGGATTCCAGCGATTGACTCTCTCAAGTGCTTTGCGGGAGAGTAGTCGTTGCAGGGATCTCGAAGTGTTATTCCTGTACAAGTCCTCTGCCTGCAATAAAGACGCGATAATGAGGTAAATCTCCATGTACTACCGGTGACATAATTTGTACGTTCGTTTCTTTTTCCTTCCTAGGTCCTGGACTTGGCTTTTACATGCCGTGGATGTACGGCATGTACCCCGGCATGATGGGATACGGCGGTATGGGAGGCCTGGGAATGATGGGATACGGTGGTCTGGGAAACATGGGCATGATGGGATATGGCGGCATGGGCATGATGAACCCCTGTAAGTTCTATAGTCATCGACACGCATTATCTCATTCTTGGTAAAAAAACAAAAAAACAACAACATTGTATTAATCTGCTTAGTCGCTCGGCTGCATACCTGAAATTAATCCAAATTAATCATTTATCTGACCCTCCTTGTGCTCTGTCGTACGCCAAACTAACAAATGAGTATTAACTACACGTTTTATGGACCTATACGTACCTTAAAAGTGCGATATAGTTACCACTCGTGTAACAAGCGCAATGCTAATGGTGCGAAAACACGTCTGCGTAGTTTTCCCGTCTCTTATCATCCACCTTTTCGCTCCGTAAGCAATGTATTGCAGAGTGTAGCATCAGTGACTCTGTATGAATCGGGGAAATCGTATTTACGATCATGCACAGTGTGAAAGCAGAACACGTGGAGAGTGATGATTGGAAGTAAATGGGATGTGTGTCTTGTCGGTTTCGCTCTGGGTCTGTTTTCCCCGTTATTCAACCAGCTGTAAGTAGCGCTCTGTGGAGTGTGTCTCTTCTACTCGTCCGCCGTTTCTTGGCGCTTTTAACGCCTAAACAATGCTCCCGTTGCACATGTGGTAATTTTAGCGCACAACCTCGCCTCTCACTTGCCTCAAATACTTTTAACTGACTTATGTAGTGGTTCTCAATGATGCTCAGGGAGCTTCTCATTGGAACCATATCTTTATCTTAGGAATAAAAAAACATGTTAAATCATTAACAGACTTATCGTGGTTATTGCCCTATATCATGTCCTCTGACCGAATGACACTCCTGAACAAACCGCATTAATGTAGCTTTTACGGCTTACTTGAAAAACAAAACAAAAGCAACTTTTAAGTTTAAAAAACACCCTCACCCTGTATAGCCAATACAAGACAACATGAACTTCCAACAATGTCATGGCTTGTTTGTTCGTATTCTACCTCCTGTGATTTTTTTTTTCGCGTTCCAGCATGAGTTTGCTCTCCTCTATTAAAATTATTAATACAGAATCAACAGCACTGCGGAATAAACAAATTACCACTGATGGACGACGCTCATAATTTACATTAAAGGGAAAAGCAAATTGACTGAGCCAAGTTCGAGTCCCTCTACCTATCGATCAGATCATTGTAACGTATATCTTGTGTGGACTCCAGTATCTTAGAGTGTAACAAAAAACCGACTTCATAGAGAAAAAAAATTGAGAGAATAAAAAAACCTGGGGGAAGATCACAATGTATTTAACAAGCTACACTAAAAATAACACACACAAAGAAACAGTTGAAGTTTTCACCAATCTGCTGTGTCTCGCTTGGTGGGAAATCTTAGGAATGATTTGACTTGATAACATCTGCTATGTGCGAGTGATTTGAGTTTTATTTTACAGGGATGTACGGAATGGGCAAGCGCTAACCGTGAGTATGCCGTTTCTAACCACCATTTCGTCATTCTGGCTTACTCTTTTTTAACAAATGAGATTTTATGGAGATGTTGACACGCTCTATGCAGTGTCGGCTACTCTTAGAAGCATTTGAACAGCGGTTTCTTGAAGTGCTGGGGCCCTAAGCTACAAGGCGGGACCAAGTGGAACCATGGCCCTGGGACATCACCGCCTGCTGTGATTGGTCAGCGCCTTGCCGCTGACCAATCCCAGAAGGGCTGCTGAGATAAACCGCACCAGGCGGCGATGCTTGGTGCGGATTATCTCAGCAGCCCTTCGGGAAAATATCCAATCCTAATATAAACCCCAAACAGAGCAGCGAAAAAGGCGTTCAGATCCGACCTTCACCTCTACATGGTAGCCATGAGCCAAATTCAACTTATCAGTTTAGAGTAAATTCTTATGTTACTGAAAATTGTAATCTCCCTCGCACACTTACACGTGCAACGTGCTTCACTTAACAACGTTTCATCTCACTTTTTTTTTTTTCAGCAGTTTTAAGGGCCGACAACAGCTTGCTGAACGACCACGAGAGGTCACGACAGCTGGCCTACGGCAAGCTCAACGGGGACGCGCAGTTCTTTGACCAAGAATTCAATCATAAAAAATAAAAAGTTTCAAGCGCCCACCAGCCTGAGAAAAAATTCTGGGATGAAAAACATGCCTTCAGTTTATTTTCTTGAACGTTAGCTAGAATATTCCCTTGACCCCCAAAGGGATCAGGTGCAAGACGTATTAAGACCAAGCTAAACTACGCTCTATGACAGCATGACATAGCAGGACAAGAGTTATTTTCGATTATTTTTAGGACACTATCAAAGCAATAGTCCACAGCTGTGCTTCTCTAGGTCCAAAGTTGATCGGTGATAATGGACTACAAGAATACGATATTGGAATACAATATCGCAACACAAGACGCAAAAAGGCAGCGAGAACCCCTCCATTATCCCCCTTGCCACGCAAAAACGCACGCATTTGCATGATGAACCCGTCTGCACTGGGAGGTATCTTTCAATTTGTTTTTAGAACACCAAATCCTTCATAAGGGAATATTCTACCCAAGATTCCTCCGTGCATTATTAATTTCTTCTGTTAACACAAGAGTGGGACTACAGGAATGGTTACACTGGCACCTATCATTAAACTAAATCACGGTGAGTTTGCTACGACTTGTTTTAAAATAAAAGCAACCATAATAGACTGACTATACAAGTACGAAGGACGTCCGCGCTGTTCGCTCAGAAGAAGGCAATATGAAACAACCCCAGAGGAAGACCTGTAAAAGTATAAAGGAAATTGGTACGAAAAGTGAGATGGAGGAAATGACGGGCTGTTTCTTCCTTTTTCTACGAAACGCTGGCTGGACTTCTGCCTCTACAGTTCTTGGTAGCAGCATCGACTAGATTAGTCCCTTAATTTGTTTTTAGTATGGTGTCGACGATGGGATGAAGACTGTGTTCGAAGTGAGGCATAATTAAGCAAACGACCTGCCCACGGAAAAAAAAACAAAAAAACAACAAAAAGCTTTAATCTGGATTAAGTCCTAACGTCTATCTACCACCAATTTCAAGTTCAGATTTCAAATCACAGTTTTTGCGTGAAGTTCTTAACTGTCGTTCTTCTACCGGTAGCCACGTTTCCCCATCTGAGCACGAAAACGGAAGCATATTGTAAAAAACGACAGGGCTACAAGAAATCCTGATTATTAGTTTTGCGAAGAACCACTATCAGATAGCAGTTGGCCTGTTCTATTACTTGAGTTAATTAACCTTTTCTATGCTTAGTAGTGTACACCTAAAATTAAGGAATCCACGATCAATCCACTTTTATAATAAATACTCAAATATAAAATAGCATACCTAGAACTTGATCGCAGAATTTGCGTGAGTCGCTATTTTGAAGTATACAAACTCTAAATCTAAATGGGTTTGAGAATTTGTAAAATAACCTAAGGGCAAGGGTTATTGGTGATTATAATGTTGAATTTGAGTGCTCTTTTCTTGGATGGAAATGACCGGGCATTTGTTTATTCGAGACACAATACTTTCCAGCGCTTTAAAAAAATGATAAAGGGTCCATCTTAAAATATGCATAGTAAGTCCATGGCTAAAACGCACCAACTCAGAAAAAAATATATCTGTAGAAGAAGAATAGAGCTTAGGGACAAGCTGAAGAATTCCCTGAAGAAAACGAGTTAGAAGTTAATTCTAAAGCAGTTTTATCCAGTGATTTTAAATATCACGTTCGTTTTCCCTGAAGATGGAAACACGAAAAACCTCTGAGAAGTCGTTACCTCTAAAAGGATATTTCGGCCGCCAAGCGCGTGCCGCTCGTGTGGGCGGCGCGTGGAATTGCAACCTTGCCAGGTATATTCCCGCGCACTTTCACCATCGCGACGTCTTTTATCACTGTCTTGAAAACAGCAAGAGTACACGTGCATAGCTCTGATAGGCGCTGAAGAAGCGCGAGAGCAGAGATTCCGAAAACTCCTTTTACGACGTAACGCTCCTGCAAGGAGTGGCTTGAGCGGTATTTTGAAAATAATGTACTGGCAGCCTCCGTGCACCAAACTGCAAATTAATATCGATATTCGTGATCCACGAGGCCAAATAAAGACGATCTAAGTGTTCTTGATCAAATACAAAATCACTCCAATTTCCCATTAAAAAAACGAGAAAAAAAAAAACAAAAACAAATCGCTCTGTAACGCTGTAAACACCGAATTTAAATGAAAGCATTTTGTGTATTGTTGTAAACATTATTTCAGTATTAGTGTAACTACTAATTTGTTCATTAGAACGCTAGTTTTGTAGTCAAAGTCCTGTAGAATAACGATCAAACATCACGTTTTATTTATTATACGAAATAAACCTACACACTGCGCGATTTGTGATCACATACAAAGTGAAGAAAGTAATAAAACCCGTTCAAATCGTTGCTTCGTAGTGACTTTGGTGCGGACATTCTGAGTTTTTAAGATATACACATATTGGACGTCCTAGTACTTCTGCAAATTATTGGAATATTCATGTAATTTATATTTACCTGCAATTTACAACCAATAATGTACCAATAATCGCAACTAAAGCTTCACATTATTGAACAGTGTAAACCGTATAGTTTTGTCAGCGCATCGCTATTGGAACTCTTGTCGTAAATAAGGAATATTAGTAGTTACACTCTAGCACAGTGGTCGGCAACCAACGGCCCGCGGGCCGGATCCCGCCCGCGGGGTAGTATCATACGGCCCTCGGCCTCCCGGTAACCCCCCCTCCCTCCTACGCAGTCAGCTAAAGAAAAAAAAAATAAAGTTGACGTTTTACTTCGCTACCCGTCTGCGAGCAGACTTTTTCACGAATGAAGTGCATGAAATCCAACTTCCGCTCACGAATGACTGACGAGAACCTCCACAATGTTTTGCGACTCGCAGTTAGCAGCTTGAATGTGGATGTTCGTAGTTTGGCGAGCGCAGTAAATTCTATCCTCCTTGAGCGCAGTTCAACACCAAAAGTCTCACTGAGAGGAGTCTTTAGGTTTTCGTAGAAATGTCGTATCTCATGTTGTTTCTCGTGAAATAAAGAAACTGTTCATTTTCGATTTATGTACGTCAATGTAAGTTCGTGCAAGTGCTTTTTTTTAATTTTAACTCCTCCCCTCCCCTCCCCTCCCCTCCCCTCTCCTCTCCTCTCCTCTCCTCTCCTCTCCCCTCCCTTCCCCTCCCCTCCCCCCCCCCCCCCCCCTTCCCCACTGCTTGCCGTCCGGCCCGTTCCGCCTAGGCTTCGCGGCGACTCGGCCCGCTTCGCCAAAAGGTTGCCGACCACTGCTCTAGCAGCATCTTCCGATGCTGTTGTCGCTCAGAACGAGGCTGTTTCCACACTCCAGTGGCATTAGTGCTGCCGAAGGAGAACAATAATTCCAGACAGTTTTGAATCAATTATGAAAACTTTTTTTCTAATAAATAGTAATATTTCGCAGAAATGCCTGCGCGTCTGCTCACCCGCAAAACACTCAAAGAGCCAATCTCTGCTATCTACAATATCAGCTCAGCGAATGATGAGGCGGAACTTCCGTTTAGACCTAAAATTGTAGTCTGCGATGTGGTATTACGCAATGCAAAGCGTCATGCTTGCATTGCGTAATGCCACAGCGCAGACTTAAATTTGAGGTCTAAACAGATGTTCCGCATCGTAGATCGCAGAGATTGGCTCTTAGAGTGCTGTGCGGGTAAGTAGACGCGCAGGCATTTCTTAGAGAGCAGTTCTGTTTCACATCAAAATCGGCAACAATGATCTCCAAAAACAAAGCATTCTATCCTTGCAGTTACTAAATTTTGTTCAAAAGTCGGAAGGAATCGACATTCTAAATACTGTACATTTCAGCAGTGAAGTGTTAAAATTCTTCGCCAGAGACACGAAAGTTATTATACAATAAATTCCGTATCCCATCAATTTTTCAACAAAAGAACGAAGGCTGCTTTTTAATGAACAGTTTACGAAAGTAGCATTATGGCCGCTTTCGTAAAATAAAAAAAAAAAATTATTCTTAAAGAAAATACACACTTTAAGGTTTAAAAACATGGCTCAAAACTATATCACATTCAGCCCCCAAAGCAGTAAAAGTCT
Source organism: Ixodes scapularis (assembly GCF_016920785.2). Lineage (NCBI taxonomy): Eukaryota > Metazoa > Arthropoda > Arachnida > Ixodida > Ixodidae > Ixodes > Ixodes scapularis. The sequence goes on along the minus strand of NW_024609836.1, from coordinate 57,438,720 downwards.
AAAGGGCTGTCAAAAAGGTTACAAATCATCAACAATGCTGCTTACAACGGAGTATAGTTGACATATAAAGGAATCGATATAAGAAATACGAAAGGAAAAACTGGTGTAAACACGGTCATTGCCACCTTTAAAAAAAAAAGAAGCCAGTTATAAAGATTATTCACGGTTCTGAAGTAGAATTGTACATTTAAACTATTTCTAGCAAAGGGCAGTTTGCTTTAATTAACAGAAGGTATATCTTTCATATACATTTAGCGTAATTAGACCCCCCACTGTGAACTAAGTTTAAATGGTTAGGCAATGTTTCGTAAATTCATTAAGTAATATAAAAATGAAATTAAAGTGAAGTTCCCGACGTGTTTTATGAAGGTAAGATATTTTAACAGTTTTAGGGCATCTACTTTCTGAGAGGAGAGATATCAGTCTCCGTCACATTTCATTCACTCCTCAAATGGATGACGTATGCTGTTATTTCTTTGGAGTGTAGTCTTACTACGACACAAAACAAGTGGTGCGAAATGAAAAACGACCAATGCGTCACGAGTGTATGAAACTTGTTGACAACTTCTGCGGTTCCGCAGTTCTGAGAGGGCATCGAGAACCAACCAACCGCGTCAAACTGATTGATAGCTTCATTTTTCAGAAGCGGCATTCGGTAGCTTTATAAGATAGCACTCAACTGAAATAGCGAGTGTCACAAATTTCACGTTAAGAAACAAAGAGTTCCAAAAACACCACCCTCGTGTTCGGCGAACTCAGCACTCCTCGTTTCTGCTCTAAGGGTCAAAATACAGAAGCGTCCCACTGAAAGTGTAACGTGACACTTCCCAAAAATTAATTAATGATTTCCCGAAGCGTCAACGGTCTTGCAAAAACATAAAAAATAAATAAAAAAATAGACCCAATGATTGTCTGGGCTGCTTAAAAGAGCGCCCTCAACTCCAAACGGAAACATTTTTGGAGTAAACAGTTGCAACATACAGAGCTACACCCGTAGACGGGGTATCAGGAATAGAGACACCATGAAGAACCTTCTGCTATTCACGGTGATCCTCACCTCGTTCCTCGCATGTGAGTTCATTCAGTTATACCAGCGTCTAGTGTGTTTTAACTCGCAATTTTATAAACGCCCTCACAAACCAACAATGGGAAGGTTCAGTTATCGAAGCGACAAAAAGCGAATTGTTGCACCATCTGACAAGGTCAGGGATCGTTTCGTGACCGATTCGACAACAACCTGGTGCATCTTTGTTTGCATAGTCCCTGAAATAGAAAAGCAGGGCGAAACGCGAACATCGTAACACTGTTCCGCAGCCAATAAGATTGTGCCAACAGTCAATAACTGACAATGCACGCACCAGCAGAGAGACGCTGGTGACCACAGGTCGAAAGTGAAAACCTGTATAAGTATCTCTCAGCTTGCTGCCCGCTTCCCGTTCCTTACTTTTTGTGCCAGCTCCCAGGTAGCTGTTCTTTGGGCTAACGTTTATTTTTTTTTTGTTGAAATTTAGGGCCTTAAAAAAGCACGAAGAAGCCGAGGCAAAGAGCCAACCTTGACTTTCTTTGTCCAGAATCTGGGCACCTTGGCATTAATTCACCGAACAAGCAGAAATGCTGGGCTTCATCTCTGGTAGTTTCGCTGTCATCTGGCACCCATGGGCCTAAATCGCCAACCAAGTGGCAGAGTTGGGCTTCTCTTCTGCACCCTCGATTTTTATCTGGCAGCCTTGGGCCTAAACTGACAGGCAACTGCATGGTTCTTCGGTTCACAGGTGGAATCTTAGTCTCAAGTCTGGCACTTTGGCATATATGTGGCGACCCAGAAAAAAAAAAAAAGCCACAGACAGAAAATTAGTTTGGCAATAACCAACGCAACGGAGAAATATCGTATTAGGCCCAAGTTAGGCCTCTATGATCGCCAAGCTGGTGCCAAGTTAAACGTTTCGCTGGCGTGCTACCCGGGCGCCTCCTCACCGGACGAGAAGTGTCCTTCGCATCCCGGTGACAGGTACGTTCGTCTCGTCTTTTCCTTTAGGTCACGGACAAGGATATTACAGCTCCATGATGGGGTACAACCCGATGATGTCGATGATGTACAACCCCATGATGTCGATGATGTACAACCCGATGATGTCCACGATGTCCGGTCCGATGATGTATAACTACCGAGCAAGAAGAATAAGTTACATCCCAGGCATGGGCATGGGCATGGGCATGGGCGGCATGGGCATGGGAGGCTACGGAATGATGGGCTAAGGCTAACCGGGTAAGTACCACACTGTTCGGACGCTCCCATGTTACTCTTTGACAAAAAGATATTGTCGATTTGTTTAGTCGCTCGGCTTCTTCCCGAAAGGTAGTTATGTTCGTGAACCACCAGCAACGACCTTGTCTCAGCGTAACATTTCCCTGTGCCTCCCCCTGAGCTCCAGCTTACTTACCCCGACAAGTCAGTTGAGTAGGAGCAATGATTTGTATGAAATAATGGACAGTAGGGCTTGTGTGACACGCTAGGCTCTCGACGAATCCAAATCTGCGATTGATGTAAGCAGCCAATGCGGGAATTACCCTCCGCGCTCACGCTATGAATGCAAAGATCACGTCGCAATTTTTGATGTAACATAAACAGAGAGCAAGAGGCCACTAGACTCAACATGAGCATAATTCAGTATTCTAACTTCTCAAGATAAGGCGGCCAATCAAGCGAGGTTTTATTAGAACATCAAGAACAAGTTTCAAATAATAACAAACTACATTCTTCAAGAGTTTTTACTTGTTTTTGCAAATTTTCTATGAATTAGAAAAAAAAAACACCTGACAGCTACCAAGGGCGTTGCTTAGCCAAAACGTTTATCTGACATTGAAATTTCTTTACAGTTCATGGGCACACCTAGAGAACACGTAGACATCGCTTGATTTATACCTTTATTTTTTTAATTCCATATTGGTTGGAAAAACTCCGTAAAAGTTCCTACTAGGAGACCGATAGCACTACGAAATGTGTAAATGGTTGACCCCTGATTGCCTCAGAAGGACTGTCCACTTTAAATTCGTCTAAAAAAAAAAGAAAACAACGTACGACAAATCAAAGTCACTCTAATCGAGGGTTATTACGCTGAAAAGCCCTCTGTAATCAATGTGCCCACCTGACCGCAAGTGGCGCTACTGGTAACGGCACTAAGTGCTGTCCCGAACGAGGAAACGTAATCAGGTAATACGGGAAGATTTAGTTTGGGCGTGGCAAGAATCGTCTATAAAGTAGCTGCCATGAACTACGTGAAAGGAAGCACCACTTGTGAGAGAGGAAAAACACGGTCCCTAAATATACTGCTGTTGTGTCTCAAAAAAAAAAAAAAAAAAGAAGAAAAATGAACAGTACGGAATTCCTTATTCACGTTGGCAACGTGGACTTGGGACATGATTCCGCTTAGTCATTATAGTCGAGGACACTTCAAGAAAAGCAGGACGTCGCAGAGTCCTTAGCATTTTATTATCACTCAGCAGTCAAACCTGTTGCAACATCAACTGATAAAGAAAAAGAAAAAGAAAACGAAGCGAGAAGCATAATCCTAAATGCCAACGCCCTCTGTTTTTTCAGCTGTCAGTGATCATAGTCATTCCTGATTCTGCTGCGGCAGCCGTCCCCAATTTTAACCAGCGATTCCAATCTCTAGCATCTTTAATGTTCTGAAACACCGAAGCTTTAACTGTTTAGCTCCTAATTTCGCAAACTCTTCGTGATTCGGTCCATTTTTTATGTTAAGTCTTCGATGTCACAGCTTTGGACTTCCAAGAAATATTGTAATCAGAGCCTGCAGGAATATAGAGAAACAAATCACACATTAAAAAAAAAAAAAGAAAACGAGAAATATGAGGCGGATAATTCAGAGCGCAAATATAAAATTTTGGTTTTGATTTTGTGGAATTTAATTTATTCTTGCGTAATTCTTTTCCACATTAGGGTTATAAATCATGAAATCTAACCATGTTTACGTATTTCTAGACTCCCTCCCTTTCTTACATACGCAGCGTGATCGGCTTAATGATTAATGCCCGCGAGCTCTTTTCCCGACAGTTTCGACATGTTCCGGGAACAGCTGGCTGAAAGACGACGGCGGACATGAACAGTGGTCTGCGGCAAGCTCAACGACGGTGAAGAGCACTTCGTCAAATTAAAATTCAAACGCAGAAATAATAAAAAAAAAAGAAGATTTAAGCGCCCAGTGAATCAAATCCGCGGTAGAACACACTAATTATGCTCTTTATTTTTTTTAAAGGTAAACTGGCAAGACGTTTGGTGCGCAACTATGCTTTACCAAGCCTTACGATGCTTAAAAATAATGAGAGAGAGAAAAAAAACGACTTGTCTGTTGAGTGCTGGCAGGCATTTAGCGATGTCCCAGCTCCCCCTACGAAAACGCACAAAGAAAATACTATCACGTAAACAAATCACGGTGGTGGATTGACCCGGCTTACACTTGTTGGGTATTCGTCATGCACTCAATAGCAAATTTGTTCCTGGCGTCAACGTCTCTCAATCCTAGTTAGAAAAGGGATGTCGGGCTATTCATACTGGTTCTTGTAAAACATCGGAAACAAAGTTTCTGCAGAAGTTTAGATTTAGGGCCAAACTACCCTTAGTTACAGCAGTAAGAAGGCGAACACAGTACGGAGCAAGAGATATTTCAAATAAGCATGAGTAGCCTTAGAGCTGAATGTGTAATCCGAAGCGAACGCTGTTCAATATCGGGATAGTCGGTGCAACGGTCGTGTATACTGCCCCCCTTGCCAATTTTACTAGCGCAGTTTTCGTATCGAATGCTATGTGCATTGCATGCGCGTGTCACGTGCATCACGTGTCGGATCTAATATCATCCAGGAACCAAAGCAGAAATAATCTATGACTCTATACAGGAATGCCAAACTTTCCGTTGCGCCAGGAAGTCGCTTTCCCCTAAACTCCGTTTCACCTTATGTTTTACCGCAGCGAAGGCTAGAAGCGCGACCTCATAGCGTTGGCAGCTGCCCCTAATGCACGAGAGCTTGTGCCGCCGAGATCTGCCCCAGAGCAAGGAGCTCGGGCTTGTAGCCTTTCCTGCGGTACATCATGAGGAGACAGGAGCGCTCTGGTGACTGTAGGTGTGTATATAGCCGATCGAACCAGAACGATAAGTTGACTCGGTTTAACTTCAAGGTTAACCGCAGGCGACGCTGTATAGTCCGACGGTGCCATTCAAATAGCACCAAAAGTGGATCCTCACGGTGCTTGTTGACTTTGTGGGTTTCGCAGTCCCGTGCTAAGCAAAATATACCCCCCCCCAAAAAAAAAAAAAAAAAAAAAAAGCTTAGGATTGCGTTGCATTCATGCGCTTGATTTGTTTTGTCGGTGATAGTGAACGCTCAAAGAGGACGAGCGGCATGACGACGCATTTTCTGCATCGATTGAGTGGTTCCCTTCGGACCGTATAGTGTCGATGGCGGTCGGACGTAAAATGAAACGAATTATACGATAAGCAGAGCGACGCCCATAATTGCCTCCGAATCTTCTCGAGCATTTGGAGAGTAATTATGGAAATTTTGAAGCCCCTCTTTTTTAGGAGATGGAAGAGTAAAATGGCCCGCAAAACAAGCCAGCTTGGTTGGACAACGCGTCAAAGGCCTGAACGGGTGCAAGAAGCCGCAACCGGTCACTCGTCCGTTAACACCGGGATGCTTAACATTCGGGGAAGCAGGAATAAGGGACTGGAGCTATCACCCACCGAAGTCCCTAACTGTTCATGGTATCAAAAATGGTTTTAGTCTAAACGCACGAGCGGTGTTTGATTTATACGAAATAAACCTTTAAGCAGACTTGTAAGTAACGCGTTACCTGCACCGAGTTATTTGTTCAGCGACGGAGTAACGACCTAGTTACTTCTGAGGAGAAGAAACCATGCGTATTTTCGCAAGTTTGTAATGACGAACGATAAAAAAGATATTTAATTACTTCTGGAGGAGAAAGTATACAAGTACCTGACCTACAGATAAAGGCCTTAAAAAGATGTGCACACAAGGTATGTCAGCATTGCCACAGATATAGCTAAATGATCGCGTTAAAAAGCAAGGAAATATTTAAGACGACAAATACTGAAAACAGTCAGTGATTTCAAAATGACCCATTCGGAATAACAAAAAAAAAAAACCACCCGTTAAATTCAAGCCAAGGTAACGCGCTCTCTTTGAATCGCACTAACGATTCACGTACCTAATTACTTTTTTTAGTAGGTAACAAGTAACGGTATTTAGTCACTCCATTTCAGTAACGTGTACATGTCTGCTTAAAAACGCATTGAAACGTTTTGCCTTCAAAACGCCTTGTTTTCTTAAAATATTTTTTATTCTTTTTTTTTTTTTTTTGGGGGGGGGGGGGGCTTTTTCCAGGAAAAGAGTCTACCAAGGCGAAGATCGACAAAATTAGTTCAGACGACAAAAAAAGAAAAAGAAAAAAAAAAGAATTTTAAGGTTCGTTTTAAAACGGAAACGCAAGCTCACCACCGGACCCCTGATTATAACGCTTTGTAAACTGACCTGTCTCCAATGCTGCAGTTGCATGGTTTTCCATGCGCGCATAACTTTATCTACTCCGATTTGTACAAATAAAATATAGTGGCCCCGAATTAACAAAGCTACTTTCTGTCGAGTCATCGAGGTACGCACGGACTAAATATTTATGAAGCGGCGAGATGAACGGAACGATTTCCAAGCAGGACCGGCTGTTGCGCCAGTTGCTCGGAGTCGCTCCCGATATGAGGAATGGCAAGATTCATCCCGGACACCTGCGAGTCTTGAATAATGCGCTCTTTCCGAGCGGATGGGTCATCTATAAACTAGCAAAGAACTAAATAAAAAACAAAACCAGGGGCTATTCGCACGGTACATCCCTGTCAGCGGACAGGTTGATCTACATTCATTGTGAAGCTAATTGCGAAAAGAAAACGTGCTCGATTAGCGCTTATCGCATGTTAAGTGTTAGGCCTTCCGTAGTCCAATAAACATTTCCAGTAAAACTCCTACGACTAAACCAGAAGGCCGAACAAGAATCACAATGTTTGGTGAGAGAGGGCGACGGCGAATAAAAAAAAACAAAAAAAATTTCATCGAGCAAGCACGGAGCATCAAACACAAAACAGAACAACACCAATTATCATTTGAACGCGCATATTGTCGTTGGTGAAGGTCGTACATCTTTCGACGTCATCCGGAACCCAGGAGAGGTATGGCCATTTAACCATAGCACTAAAAGTAAATACACAAACTCCAACCCGTTTGTCCAACCTTTTATAAAGGCGCATCAGCTTCCAGATGTTCTAACGTTCACCCTAGCAGCAACCAAGATGAAGATCGTAGTAGCTGTGGCTTGTTTTGTCTTGGTGAATGCGAGGGACTTCGAAGGTGAGTTGGCTCAAGAATGACATCGGCAGTGATTTTCCAAAACACCCTCTAGGGAGTGTGTACACCCCTGCCTGGTGCGTAGAAAAGAAGGGGGAGGGGGGGAATGTACACTCCCCCCTTGTTTTTCTGAAGGCACCCCCTTAATTCGCAACAACTCCTCTATTCTCAATGCCGCCCCCCCCCCCCCTCAAAAATTTAGACACCTCTCCTAATTTCAATTCCTGGGCAAACCCCTGGATTTCGGTACATTTATTCTCGTGTTGACCAAAAGCATTGTAGGTAAAGTTGCGGACAAGACCTGAGCTCAAATAAGTCAAAACATTCCCTCAATAAGACGATGTAAAGACTTCTGCAAAAAACGTTTCATTGAAGAGCTAATGGCGATTACGATAAAATTTCCTGAACATTTCATTTCTGGCTAGAGTTCGTAATTTCCGCTATGTAACTTTTGAACCTCACATAATGCAGCCGAACCCTTAACTTCAAGTAACTAATATGATGTTACAATAGACGATTATAAATCAATGAGGATACTCAGAGCGTCAATTATGTCAACATAAACACGTTGTCGTTACCAAAAAAAAGAAGAAAAAACACGTAATGATCTCATTTTTCGGATGGGCGATCTAGGGGAAATTTCAGAGTTTTCTCGAGGTGTCTTCGTGGCTTAATTTTTTCAGCGAAATAAGTCTTAATGAAGTTTCTGCTGCTAACCAAACACATAGGTACTCAACCATTTCGCCGTTTACCCTGAGACTGGGTTTTTTTTTGAAGAGCAGAAGTAACAGAAAAAACAGACAGGTCTCAAACTCAGCTAGTTTTTTCTGTTACTTCTGCTCTTCAAAAAACCCCCCAGTCTCAGGGTAAACGACGAAATGGTTGACTTCCACCAGCTAGCCTGTACTTTGACTCTTTTCACATAGGTACTGTAGGTGTAGAACGTTATGCATCTCCGCACAAGTGAATGAAATGGCACAAGGAAACCCTTTTGTTGTAGGTCCCGTTTGGAACCCAAAACTGATAAAACCACATGAAGACGTGCTCAAGATTATGTATTCCGATGTGTACACCCCAGGCGCAAAGTACGTTGCAATTTTCTCTTGTTTCTCCCACTTCCGGTGAATAATTTATGGGAGCCGAAGGTGAAGTTTTTGCATTGAGACTTCGCACTATAATGCAGGAAAGAAAAAAACACCTATATCCAACACGCAAAAACAAAAAAGACGATAGCTCAAAATTTCGACTTCTTTGATCAAAATCATCCTAACAATTTCTACACCCACCACAAGCAAAAAATTCTACATGCTTAGAGCGTGTAGTGGGAGACGCCAAAAACAAATTTCACTCCCAGAAAGTTTATTTTCCATACTATTATGTTGACAGTTTTATTCCATTTCTCGATTTATTCCTGTTTTCACCGCCGAAACGGTTGATTTCTGTTTCCGCGTCACCTCTTTACGGTGATACAGTTTAGACAACCAACCTAAAATTTAAAGAAAATAACAAAAATACTTTCCGAGTTTGCATGAGCCTCTATACATATTTAACAACTTACATAGACCACTTATAGTGTTAGAATCTAAGCATGTCTAACGTACCATTTCAATCTCATCTTGCGGTTAGATTGTTTTCTTTTTACAAGCCTGAAAGGCAAGCAGCAACAGTGAGCGCCAGCGGCATTCCGACAGGCGCAATGAAGACTGCCTGCGAACGACGGAACTGCTTTTTGCACAGTGTTCTGCATAACATTTGGTCACGTGAGCTAACTCATCCTATGACAAGTCTCCGCCACCGGAAATGAAAATCCAATGCCCTGCTACGCCATGGAGTGGCTCTATCTCGAATTACCTATACTTAAAAAAATAATAATAAATTCTCCGATTGTCTAAGGCCTTCAATGCACTCGCCATACCAATCATTGGCCCTTCTTTCGATCAGATAAAACAATAAAAAATCCAATCGGCACCCAGCTACAATGACGATGCTGTTGCGGTGCTCTAAAAGACCGCAGCGTCTTTACAGAATAGTGCACATTGGTCTTTTACCTTCGACATTCAAAGGTTTCTTTATCTCTATTTTTAGCAAAGTCTCGGGTAATCTTACGACACGGCAACTTCCACCCTTGTCATAAAACAAGAGTATTTTGCCTAAAAAAAAAAAGAAGAAAGAGCTGCGTTAAATGGTATATAGCCTGGTTCACTCGTTTCAGGTTCCTGTCGGACGTGGGGAGTCTGTTCTCGAGCTTATTCCCAAATTTCGGACTGCAAAAAGGAGAAGGTAAAGTACACATAAGCGACACCCTTGTACGTGTACCAGGAAACGAACGAATATCAGGTATATAAGTTGAGCTTCCCAAGATGGCGCCAGTCACGAGAATTCATTGCTAGGTGGCGCACCTCACCGCCCGATACCGAGGGTTCAGCCCGATGCATCCATCCATCGAGCCATTCATCCATTCATCTGTGGGTATTACGAAACGATAAGTAGCGCCTTTCAGCCGTTCATTACGTTGCACATGAGTGAGTTACCGAGGCAACTTTAAGCACTCATAATTGTATTCAGTTTTTTTTTTCTTTTCTAAGGCTTAATTTTTTTATTTGTCTTAAAAAAAGCTGTGGAAACTAGACTAATATAATCTGTGCAGGGGTTTTATACGGCCAGGGGGTCATATGATAGAGAGATAATTGTTAGATATGTGTCACGCAATTAACTAAACGTTGTTAATGAACTCTTTAGTTAATGAAAAGAAAGATATTCCAATCACAAACTTGCCCAGCGCCGTTGAAAATCACTCAATACGTACATTTCAGTAAGATTTGTGGCGTGTGAAAAACGCGGTGGTGAGCTAAAGTTACCACTCGTGTAACAAGCGCAAGACTAGTGGAGCGAAAACACGCCCGCGTGGTTTTTCCCGTCTGTTATCGCGCTGGCAGCATTGTGCCCGTTGCACGGGTGGTAAATTTACATCACCATTGCGCTTACCACGGGCCCAAAATATTTCTAAAATTTACTTATTTAGCGGTTTACGATGAAGCTCATCAAGTCTTTCATTAAAACCACGTTTATCTTCACATTTTAAAAAGTGATTTAACGCATTTTAATGAATAATCAGACTCATCGTGACCATCAGTTCCCTATACAATGTCCTCCTGGTCGTACAGGTCACCTGCAAAAAGAGTTTAGTGTAAATTTCACTGATCTTGTTTTATATAAATTCGCTAAGCAAAAAAAAAAGAAATCACGCTGAATTGACGTTGTTAGAGAACAGTTTGTTACAAAGAAAGCCACTGATACTATTGTCAATTTTTGATTGTAATCGGCTGCGGTCTTAATTTCGCTCCGAAACGAGAATGAAGACTGTAACCAGAATTAACAGGTCCCATTCACGTTAAAAAGGTAACACGAACGCCGGTGTCAATTATTTTTCAATAATATTGCCTGAAATAAAGCACTGGACGTGGCACGACAACGCTTTTCTTTGTATGCATGTATGTGCACAGGTAGCACTTGTAGAAAAATAATACAAATTCTAGTAAATTAATACAAAGTAAAACTTGAACTCGATATCTACGTGCGGGTAAGATCAGTATGAAAGCCTTGTTATTTCAACAGTCAAATACGACACCGAACGGTGCGTGACTTCAGTGGTTCATTCTTTACAACTGTCCCCTTTCTGTCTGCCTGTAGTTAACTACTGGAGGGGAAAGAAGGCCGGACTTTCAGAGGATGTGCTCAAGGTTCTATTTCCCGAGCTCTACGTGGCCACCGGAAAGTATGTTTCAAGCATTCTGCCTCACAAAACAAATTAAACATCCCGATGCTCTCGCAAAAAGCAAATGCTCAAAGCAAAAAAAAAAAAAAAAAAAAAAAAGAAATAATAAACGGCGATTTGCCTGCATTTTTAACTCATAAAGAGATGTTTAAACAACTGACTGACCAAACCAAGCTCCACAAGTCGATACAGTCATACTAAGAAAGTCAAGTGGATACACAAAGCCGTAACTGACGACATGATGATGACGTTGCGGCATTTACCTTTGTATCGGGACAATGCCACATGCTTCGGCAGTTTGGGTGCCAGGATAAAAAACGATATAAAAGCAAGAATTCGCCGTAAATTCAAATCTCGGAAGCTTACGAAAAAGACGTATTCGAGTGCCGGCTTGCAGATCCAGCAGTGCTCGTTCGGCTGCCATGATGAACCCGTCTAACCTTCTTCTCACGGCAGCTGACAATCTCTTCGCGGGACGGAGCTTGGCCGACGGAAATCTAAATAGCAATAAAAGTAATTATTCGTTTGTCGTTTATACAGCAGGAGGTTAGTCTGCCTAAACATGGCGACAATGTTACCCGCAGTAGATGCGAAATTTATCATTTAACCTTTACCGCCAAAATAATTCTTGGAGCTATAAGGTGACACAGTGCGCTGGCATTAAGAGAAACAAAGTGCCACACGCTGCAGTTCTTACTTCCGCAGCAGCATGCTACAATGTAAGCCTAGAAATGGCGGAAAAGTTATTTACATTCAACCATACAGGGAGCGTTCGCATATTTATGGGCATGTGCAGCAGCGTTTGCTCGCAAAATGTAATTGGACTTTTAAGGGCAAGATTTATCTCCACTCATATTAAGTAAAAATACCTAACCATCTTTTCGTGTTTTTTTTTTCTCTTTTTCTCGTTACGTAGACCTTATTGGGAAGACAGCAGCCTAAACTACAGAGCAGGGTAAGGAGTGGCAACAGTGTAGTACGTATGTTCGACGACGGCCGGCATTCAGCGAAATAGAAATTGCGATTTCAGAAATCCAGATGCTAACTCACGAATATCTCATTCGGCGTTCAGAACTTCATTACCACAACTATGAATCATTTACTGTTCATCGTCTGGGTTCTGTGAATTTCGCGGAAACTAACAGACGTAGAGGGTAATCAAAATGTGATTTAGAACTCAACCGAAATTATGTTCACACGAAGCAGCAGCGTCGTGACTCTCGTCTACAAGCAGGTTGTAATCCGGTTTTATGAGCAATCGAAAGGTCTTCAAAACAACTCCCTAAAAAAATTTAAAAAATAAATAACGGCGAAATGGCTTGCCATTTCGAGCCTAAGCGTACCCCTTGGCGAGCGCTAGATCGCCGGATCTATAAAAGAAAGTTTGGTTTTGAAGGTCATTGAATTGCCCGTAAAACAGGGGTATTGTATAACAATATTAATTAACGTCGGCGGCCTTTTTAGTGCTTCTCGTCCATTTACACCGAACTGCATAAAAATTATCTTCCATTACAATTATGTACGCGCACTTTTGTTTTGTCCGGTACTTTCCTAAAAGTCGTGCTGCTTAATTTATTGTTTTCGGTCTCAACATTGTACGCCGGAGACCGCCGAAGAGTCAATACTTTTAGTATTATATTCTCAGATCCGAATTTAGAATTTTTTCTGCCGACACCAGAATGCGATTTTATTGTTTAATTTGCACATCAGGTCGTAAGACGCTCATTTCTCTCTCCCTTGAATAGGTTCCGTGGAGGCTTGGGCAGGGATGTCTTCGACCGTCTCCGAGCTGCTGCCACTTTGCACAAAGGAGGTACAGAATTATAAAAAAAAAAAAAAAAAAAAAAGAATAAGGCCTTCGGGCACAGATGGACACAAACTAAGCAGAAAGGACCACTTTAAATGTACCGCCATTAGGATTTTTCTATAAAGATCTATACCAACTCCGGAGCACGATATCTAGATAAAGTCAAGGGAGTTTAGCTCTAAACATATGTTGGATTTCAAAAATCCAAAGCGTTAAAAAAAAAAAAAATTTTACCACCTCGATATTATTTGCGCATATCTGTGCCTTTAGAAACCAGAATTCATACACTTTTAGCAACTGATTTCTTTAGAAATGCTTGTGCGCATTGCTGTGAAGGCCTCCGACCTAGTGGTGAGCGCATAAAAAGTAAACGTTGACTGATTGAGTGATTCAATGTTTCAATGAATAATGTGCCTAGAGGCGCTCTTAATAAAGAGCATTAGCCTTTTTTTAGTACGTTCAAGAAATTAGAAGCCCGAAATGTTTTTTTCAAAAGTAAAACAAAAAGACCCCTATTTTTTCACGCGATTACACGATTATTGAAGTTTGAATTCAGGAATATTTATCATCATTAAAAAAGCATCGTTAGGATGCGTCAGACGGGAATGCTGAAAACAGACACCCGAAGAAGCCTAACGTAAAACTTGTGTTAAGAGAGTAACGATGGGTAAGTAATGCGCAGTAAATAATTTAAGAATTAAAAAAACACAAAAGCACAAAAATTACATCTGAAAAAAAAAGACGTTCGGCATTTATGGTTACAGAAAACTTAAGAAACACAGGGCGTGGCTTGTCTCGAGCATTTTATTATCCCTCTGTAGCCAATCAGATTCCGGCATCAGCAAATGAGATCACAGGAGAACCAATCACGAAAGCGAGAAGCTCGAACACAATTGGCACGATTGGGCATTCCTTCCATTTCTTGAGCGGTCAGTGACCATAGATATCATAAAAGGCAGGGCGTCGCTGAAGTTTAACTGACATGAAACTTGACGCATCGCGACATGGTTGCGCAATGTTCATACAGAGCGATGCTGAGTTCCCGTTTCTGACCGATTGATCACAAGATTACAGGGACTGACCATCCATGCCCCCTCTCTCTAATAATTTTAATTAGCGAAAGCCTAATAAATGTTCGTGCGTTTACTGTTCGTGTTTATACGTAAGAAAAAGAAAATCGGCACATGATGAGGCAGAAGAAAACAGTGCCGTCACATGAAATGTGTTACACAACCGTTCCTCAAACGTCGGTCTTGGGGGTTTATTTTTATTGCGCCAAAGACTACGGGGCCGGTTACGACAAAACATATTGTTATTTTGTTTAATAATTTCGTCTCTCCGTGACTCTTAGACGTTCTTCAGACAGGCTCTTAAATATGATTACAATCAAACAAGTGATTTAAATAAAACTATTTCTACTTTGGTAATTAAACACAACAACAAATAAACGCGACTTGTCCCCCAAGGAGCTAATATGACAAAACCAAACCTCAACCGTGCTTTTCCTTTTTTTTTTTTTTTTTTTTTTTTGGGGGGGGGGGGGGGTAGGGAAAGTGGATTTTGGCGGAGCAAGGTACAAAGGCAAGCACGGAAAAGTGGCTGTACACGAACTACAGATTGCAAGTAAAGGCGTTCGCAAATTAGGAACAAGCCAGCAGGACCACGCAAATCAAAACGATGCCCTGAAGAATGACGTTGTCGAATACGACCCGAACTTAACGGCCGAGCATTAGAACGGACCTGCCCCTGGTACACACCAGCACAAGAACGAGAAAATGTTATTGTAAGTAGAAGAACCTTTCGCATTGCAGAGTATCTCTTAATAATCATAACATTTCTGCAGGATCCTCAGAACGCCAGCAGCACGTCATGGATTATCTTCAGTAATTGCTCATGCAATTTCTTTTTCTGCGCTCGAAAATTTGGTGCTCAATAAAGACGGGAATGAATTTATATTTCGCTTTTCTTTTAGATACGCACCCACGATACATGCGATATATCAAGTTTACTCGTACGGCGGTAATGAAAGTACGGAGATTAAAATAAAACTCTATTTTAGTAAATTCATTTGTCACGAGTGTCTCCAAAGTCCTTCAAATTCGCGAGTTCTAAATATTTATTACCCAGTAAACGACTCGTTTTAAGAAGTGCGCTGAGTAAGAGTGGCAAATCTTTCATACAAGAACCTCTAACATTGTGCATTCTGGAAACACAGAGGTACTAGATACTTTTTGTTCAATGCGAATCTTCATTCATGTTGAGGGAATGCACTTGGACCTCATTCTCATAACATCAGTCAGCAAATACCTGTTCAAAACGAGTACACGACAAATCTGAGCTCAGACTGATTAACATAAGGCATCACCAAGGAAACACAGACCAAAATGCTGCATGTAGGCTACAGCCTACACTGTTCCGTGCGGTATAGGCGCGTTAACGCTTTCTTTGACACAGTTTTAGTTAAGCTGTTTATCGATTGTGTCCTCTGTCTAACGATTGTGACTGGAATTCATAGATCCGCGCCGTTGATCCAGCATTCGCATAAGTCCTTGACAAATTAGAAACATATCATGTCATCTTTTCTAATGCCCTCAACACTGCATATTAAAGCACGTTTCTTGCCCACAAATGAACATCATCCGTAAATTTCTTCGAAGAATATCGTATATTTTCGATAAATATATACAAATATTTCTTTTCTTAAACAGATATTTTTTAAAAGTATATTAGCTGACGAAGATTAACCAACAGGAGCGAGCTTACAACAACCTATTATACAACTGAGATTCGGTATACTAACTATAGTAAAGAATAATCTGTAAACAAGGCGCTCGTTAACGTATATTTTGGTCGTGCCGCAAACGGCGCATTCAGCCACGCATGAAGCAACTTGAGCGTCACGAACCAACGCCGTCGAACAATGAACTACCGCAAACCTTAAAATGCGAGCCTATTTTTTGGGATACCGTCGTTAGGGGATTTACCTTCCAAGCGGCAGAATTCGTGAGCCTAAAAGATTAAACCGACGCGCTTTGGAGCGCACTTGAGACGGGAAAATAAACTATTATATTCGAAGGAAGACTAAAATAGTAAAAAAAAAAAAAATGTAATTGCGCCACGGGTATGTTTATAGATCGAAAGTGTCTTGTTGACACACACGAGTTATTCTGCCTATGGCTAAACTCGCCTAAACGTAGCGTGCAGGATTAACACGAACGCTCTTCATCACGCGAAACTGGATACAACGAACTAAAAATGCGTCGGAGAAACGACGCCCCCAAAACTTCGAAATGGCTCAACGGCGAGAAGAGGATCGTCCGTTATAAAAGCTTCCAAGAGTTTAGCGGGTCTGAGTTCCACAGCTTTAGTGATAGTAAAATAATGTAATGATCCAGTTCGACTCATTGACTACGATGGAGCTTTAGAAGGTCTAAGTTAAAATTAAGGGCTACAAAGACACAGAAAATATTCCCCTTTATTTTGGTCTAAGGGGGGGGGGGGGGAATTTTCAAATTTTACGCGAGTGGTTATTGTTCTTGATTATAGCTAGCTGCTTTCTCAGTCAGCTTCTGATCAGCATCGATACCAGAATATCGATGTGTTGGTTCGTGTTTGTTGCGGCTGCGGTTAGAGTTGCGACTGCGGCTACAAGAAATCAATATGAGAAACTGACTTGATGCAGAATAAGCAACTGAAGATAGACAACAGACAGCACACTTTTATATAAAGTATAATCGTATCTGTATGCAGGAAATTCAAGAAGGCATATAGCTTGCGCTGAAAATGACTAAAAAGAATACACCTGCATATCATCTAGAAAGAAGAGCCTAGAATTCACTTCAAACCTACGCAAATATTTTGGTCACGATATCCAAAAGTGATATTCGTAAAAAAAATCAGAACGGCGGTCATCATGAAGTTACCATGAGGACCCATTTGCTACAAGCTTCTGCTTGACTCCTCTGCGCTTCGCTCAGACTTCTCGGAAGTCAAACGCTCAGAGACAAATACGGACGTGCATTGAAGTCAGATTCGTACGCAACATGCCGCATAAAACGACAAGGACCTTAGGCTCACAGTCGATCGCAAATCCAGCAGTGGCGAGGCTGCGTGATGAATGCAGCCTGACTGCTGTCAATCGATCTACAGGCGGTAAAGCAATACTGTCGAGACTGCTTACATCGGAATCAACGGGAATCGGAAATCACTTCGCTATATCCGCTATTTCGTTACAACCGACTGCGGTCACAACGAAGTGCGAAAGGAAATGGGAAATCGTGATTGCTTCGCTGTAGCCTCTATTTCGTTAAAACAGACTTCGCTATAACAGATCTCGACATTACCACATGGAAGAAAACGCCCGCGCGTGACGCCGTTCTTGGTGGTTCCCCGACAAGCCGCCCCGAGCGGAAAACACGCTGAATCTCCATGCGCCGCAAAGTCACAGACTGGGTCCGTCTTGGCGCCGTCGCGTGCTTCAGCGTCCCGCCTGTTGCGGGACGCTTCAAGACGCCACGGCAGCTCGATTTTCCTCTCAAACACGGTTCAGACAGTGTCTGAGAACTGCCTTTTGTACGATGTCTGCCGAGTCTGAGTGATGTTCGCCGATAACTGCCGACTCACTCCGCTGTGGACGCCGGTCCGGCGTCTTATGTTTTGTAATAAAAGAAAAAAAGGAGCTATTTCGAATACGTAGAATGCCTCCCAGGAGCACAGTAGGCCAAAATGTCGGCGCATGAAAGACGATTGTTAGAATGATATTTAATCAACCACCAGGATCGATGCAATCTGTAACGCTCCTTGACGGCTCCCGCGACTTTGCAGATTTCTCCCCTGGGCCGACACTACGAGGTAACGGGGGGTACAACGCGCTAAACGCACAGCGGACACCTTCCAGGAACCGCAGCGATAGTGAATCTATTGAGGATATGCGAAATGGAAGACAGGCCTAAATGTAAATGTTTCACAAAAAGAAAATATATATTTTAGAGGGCCGTGACATGCAATGCAAAGTCGCACAAGCAGTCAGAGTCGAAGGACTACACGCTGCTATGCGCGTACAACGTTGTAACAAGTAAAAAAAAAAGTGATTACGGCTTTGAAGAAAATTTGCTTATCAAATGTGGGTGGATAAGGGATGACTATAGACAGAAAACAAATCCAGTGCGTCTACTTTCCCGCAAACAACTTGGACGTCAAGAAAGGACGTCAAGAAATGACGATGCAGAAAATGAATTAGGTCAAAAAAGTACGTGCTGTGGCACTGCGCATTACGTATGCACGTGAAACGTCACGATCAGAGTGAAAGCGCAAACTGTTTCTTTTTCTTCTTAGGTGTAGCCTCGTCATCCACCGAGCTTCCTCCTTAAATAGTCAAGCATTGGTTATCTTCAATTCTTTGCGAGCATATGGACCCACCAGACTCCTCAGAGTATAGTGAGACTAAGGTGCCTTCGAGAATAGTGTCTGAGTTATGAATAGAGTCTCAGTCTGGGGTATGTACATTTACAAGGCGAAAGCGCAAAGAAGTCGCTTCCCCCAAAACTCCGATATGATGGTAGTGTATGATAATTTAACGTTTGTCGCATATACACCACGCAGGCGAAAACTCGGCTGATTCATCTCATCAGCTCGCACAGGAAGTCGTCAAGGCTCAAACAAGGGAGAGAAAGCGACGAAGTCGCGAAGTACGCTAGAAAAATACTACCAGCACGAACATGCCAACGACTGCACAATTACACATTTCAGCTCATTTGCTTCGTGATCCCTTCCTTGGCGTTCACATCGGCTAAATACACAATTCCACCGGCTTTAGGGCGATAATTAGCAGCTCGGAACCCCCCACCCCCCGCTTTTATCAATCTGACAGTGACTACAGTAACGCAGATATGGAAGAGCCACAGCGCTGTACAAAAACGAACAACAAGAAACCTGCGAGAGCATCAAACTTAGAGCCGAACTCGCACACAAAATATGGGCTCGTGCTTCCACGAAATTAACTGACAAGATGCTAGAGCTGACGATAACCGGCCTATGCGATTTCTGTGGAACATAACGTTCGAAAAGTTCGTGCACTTAAATCAAGCTGCGCAAACTTCGTGATACTTGCGCTCCTTTGATAATGACACTTAAATGAAGCGAGAAAAAGTGTTCGAGGTTCGTGAAGATCGTAACACACCGTGACGTCGCCGGGTACGAGCGAGGGCATGAAAGCGGACGGCAAGATATATTCATATAAAGGCCACTTCTTGGCAATGTTGCGGATTCAGTGCATCCGGGCCACCGTGCGGAGAAGTCTCCAAGCCCTAGGATGAAGTCCCTCCTCCTCCTCGTCGTCTGCGCTGTAGTCCTCAACGACTGTAAGAATTCTGAACCACACTTAGACCTGGTCTCTTTGGAGACAAAGACTTTTAAGTTAGAGCTTGGGAGCTTCAAACTATCTTCGCTCAAGTAATCAAGCTTTTTAGTCCAACCTTCCGCTTTTAGTCAACGCAGTAGTGTAGCCAACAGAAATAACTAAAACGTACTCTCTCCAAATGCATGTTAACGCGTAAGTGTAGGGGGAAAAATTGGCGGTGGTTGAAGTTTATTTTATTAATCAAACTCAGTGCACAAAACAAAAATATACTTCACCGCTTGCGAGCTTTACAGAAACCAGACAGATATGAGCAGTAGATAAGCTGCGCGATTTTATTCATTACAAGTCTGACGTGTCATTGTGCGACATGTTAAGTCCTGTTAGAGTTGCGTATTTAATTCTCGGGAGCGGTAGAAAAAAAAGATAGAAGAGAACGAGAACATAGCCTGGTCAATGTTCCGTCGGGCCAGACGCATAAATTACTGCAGTTTTTTTTTTTTTTTTTTTAAAAGCTAAAGAAGTTTTTTTTTTTTTTTTTTAACAGCTCGATTAAATGCTATCGCGCCACAGACATCGAATCAAATTCAAATTGCACAAACTTCAAGGAGCGTACTAACGTTTCACACCGCGAATGTTTCAGGCACAGCAAGATTGTGGCAACTCAAGGAGCCACCGTAAGTGAATCAACAAACGTGGCTTCGAACAAACTAAAGTTGCTTAAACCAAGTTTTAAACAATCAAAATTGACGAACAACCTAAAAAAAAAGGTGGGGCGTGGCGCGCATGAAGCGTCTTAATACTAATAGGGAGTTTTAGAATTGCGCTCGCAAAAGCTTTGCCCACGCAAAGAATAGCGTCGCCACTGCGCATGCGCCGAACGCTGACCACGTTCTGCGCTTTGCGTGCGCTATCTTAGCGCACGCTATTTTTCGGAAATTGCGTGCGTACGCGAAGAGTCTTTGCTCTCCTCCAAGGTGGATTCGCAATGAGAAGTTGGCTAAAGCCAAGACGAGCAGAGTTAAAACAATGGCGGCTCCCAGGACCATGGCTACGGAAGCTCTGGCCTCGTTGCCGTTTGCGGCATCCTTGCGACTGCGATTTTCAATACGGGACGACATAGCACTCGGTTTGGAAAACCCAGTAAGGTGGGCAACCATCACCGGAAACTTGATGCTTGCGACGCGCGAACATTTCTCGGCGAAGGTGCGGTGTGCGAAGGTCAGTACACGAGACACTTGTTGCCAAGGCAACGCAGGCGGACACAACCGGTAGACCGCTGGCATCGCATTCCCGTGTTTAAACAAATATAAAAAAAAAATGTTACTCTGGGCCAAAAAAAAAAACATTTTTTTTTTCTCAAGTGACAGAATTTCGTATGTGAAATAAAAATTGTGACTATCTTGGTGGAGTCTCAAGCGCGAGATGCTTGGGATTTTTTTGCGTCGCGGCGGAGAAACGCTATTCTAATACTTTCCTGCGTAGCGTGCGTTAACGCAAGCGCTAAATTTAGCGCTAGCGTGCGCTAAAATTGCGTACCTTATTCTAAAACTCTTTAATATCAGTCCGAATCCTATGCAATTACGGAACTTGTCAATAAAAACGACGAAGAATATATTACGAAGGCTGAAGCGCGTGCATAATGAGCCCCCTCCCCCCTTTCCTCCTCCCCGTTTCTTAAGTTGCCAGTGAATATAGCGGGTATTATGCATGATCTTCTGCAGTCTCGATGTAGCCGCGATTGGAGTGAATACGTGAACTTCCGGTTTCATTTCTAGAACAACACTGAGAGTCAAATTGATCTGTCTCGTCCAATGGTACGAAAATGCCAGAGGCATACGGAAGACAACCGCACAAAAATCACAAGTGTGTAATTGGACAACGTAATATAAGTAAAAGATTTAAAAAAAAATCGCATAGAGAAGGGAAAGATCTTACGATTCGATGGTGCCATTAAAGCAGCGCCAAGATTGTTCTATCACCAAATAAACCCCCATCACGCTAAAAAAAAAAACAAAAAAAAAAAACAGGGTCACGGCACTTTTATTGTCAGTGATTGGTTCAGTCGGCACTAGCGAACGAAATAAGACAATGAGCGCCACGATGATGCATTTTGGCACCGCTTGATTGGCTCCATAGTATGGTCGCATCGGCCCTGTTCGGAGTTATAAAAAGAAGCCAACGTTACTAAAGCACTCAGTTGGGAAACTCACCCTTCAAACCGAGATCACACTAAATACGATTACAGCGCCGTTCTTTAGCGACGAATCAAAACAGAAAAGGTAATTTATATAGCTACTCCGAAATAGCGCTCCGAGATGGCGCCACAGGACCTCGCTCGACTCGACCTGAAGCAATTCGTGCAGCCGTGCAGTTCCCAGAGTGGCCACTGCTGAAACAAATGGCGGCGTTGCGATCGCCATTAGTTCGGTTCTCGAGTACGGATCGGAGCCACTTTTTCAAAGCAGGCGCTACGGCAGTTTCCCAATGTTTCGTTGAGCGAAACGTAATATAGAGGATCATCACAATGTGATCTCACAGGGAACCCAATGAAAATATTTGCGCCGCTTCTTTAGCTCCTTTGTGATCCTTATGAGAATCAGTCGTTTGACGCGGCAGGAACGAGAGCTATGTGCCGAGAAAATAAGAGAGAGGGGGAGACAAGAGCGTGGACGTCAGAACGCCGACCTCTACTTGGAATGATGGAGAGAGAGTAAACGCAAACGGCTTTGTCTCCTCTGCACCCGTCGAACACGTTCGAATGCCAAAGCCAAACGTCGGACGCCAGCGTTTAGTATTTTAACGCGTTCAATGAGTGCAGTGGAGACAACGACAGACAGCTTTAGGTATACCCCCTAATCATTCCAAACAGAGCTCGGCGCTTTGACCTCCTCGTACGCTTCCATCTCCTCCTTCCTTTCTCTCTCTCTCTCTCTCTCAGTTTCTCGGCGCACAGTAGGACGCTCTTACTGTGTTTTAGATTAAAGTGACACTGACAGGGTATTTATGATAACGAAGGTTTTCTTGTTGTTGCTATCGTTGTTGTTATAGAGCGCAGCTCTTAGGCGCCCGTTTCCGGCTTGAGAGGCGTCGCCGTCGGCGTCGGCGTAATCGTGAGGTCACCTAACCCCTCAGGTCACGTGACCCCCGCAGGTCACGTGACCTGGACTCCCAGTCAGACGTGACTCCCCGGTCACGTGACCCCCTAGGTCCGGGGGTCACGTGACCCCCCCCCCCCCCCCCCCCGAGATCACGTGACCCCATGAGGGGAGGAGGAGAAAGGAGGGGAGCAGAGAGGATCAGCAGGGGGGACGAATCCGAATTTTCATAACACCGAAAAATGATTTTAAAAGACTCATCCCTTGCCCCTTGGCCGGCTTCGAAGCCCTTTCGTTCAGGAGTAGCAGGCAGGATCACGAGGGAGGAGGAGGGAGGAGGAATATACCCTCCCCTCAGTACGCTTCGATAATCCTCTTCAAGAGCTGCGCTCCAATTCGGCGTTACAGGGAGTTGTAAATGGCTTTAATTTTTTTACATGACCTTTAAGAGCTCAACTACCTAGAACGCTATTCGCGCCTCAAAATTCTTTTTCTTTCCGCCCGAAAGCAGCCGGTCGAGAATTGACCAGTTTCAGTCGCGCTCACTCTCGTTTTCATGATGACGTAGCGTTGTGGGTTATCTAAGTCAGATTCCATAGTAAGCATTAAGAATAATATGAACCCCATTTTTGTGGCCTCATAAAAAAAATATTGGACACATCACATGAAGTACATGCATCTATTAAAACTAACATTTCAGTCCTGATGTGCTATGAAACCCTCTCAGGACTGCGAATACCTTCAGACAATCTAGCCCCTTCAGCCATTCAAACGCTTTCAGTTCTTCAGCTTTTCAGACCCCTTCAACCCTTTGATGCCCAAATGACTGTAAACCCCAGATCAAAAATGCAGTTTAAAACGTTATTGGAAATTTATTTACGACCTTGAGTTTACATGCATGTTGTAACTCAAAAAGACGATAAGAACCAACGTTCACTCTAACCCGCGTGTAAGCAGCTGTAGACAAAAGCGATCAGACCAAAAAAAAAACAACGAAAAAACGAGTTTTTTGTCGCAAAAACAAAATACTCACAATGCCGTCGGGTAAATTCTTGGGACGTACGGTTGTCTATCTTATAAAACCGATAAGTTTCACCACACGCACACATACACACTGTCAGTAGTACGTTTAGCTAAAACCACGAACGCGCCACCAACATCAACCACAATTGGGAAATTCTGAGCACAGTCACGGTGGCGTCCCAGGCGTCGTTTTCGCTCGCTGGATGGTTCTGAAGCGGGACGGACGAAGAGGTACAAGGAACAGGACATTGAGAGACCTTCTTGATCCGTACACCCAGCTGCTCTAGAAGATATGTCCCATGCATGGTCCGGGAAGGCGACACTCAGCGTCCGCTCGTTGTTCCACATTTAGTTTGCGCTCGTTCACGGAGAAAAATCCGGGCGACTAGCTTCCGACGGAGGCCGTATTTCGACTCACTACACAGGTCATATGTAAAGAAATACAGAAATAAGTCCCCTCACATTTTCCCCATGTGCCCTCTCTCCATCATGAAAGGGGGGGGGGTTGTCCTTGGGCGGTTTATGTTCATCCCATAAAACAGATACAGAAAACACAGACATAGCGATGAAACCGCATTAGCCAAGGTCACGACAAGGTAGGGACGGGGGAACGCCATCGCAATTTCCGTGACTCGTTGCGGCCGGCCGTTCGATGCAAAACGGCCAAGCAGCGTCCCCGACGTACATATTGTGAGCGGTGACGTGATCTCTCCCACAGACCCGTTAAAACGATTTTGATGTGTGCTGTCATTTCGGGGAAAGGATTGGGACAGACTCCACAGGCCTCTAAAACAATTATGACGGGTCTCATACACGCTTTTGGAGCTCTTGATGGATAAGTCAGTCCTTCTTAGAAAACTTCGACGAACATCTCCTACCCCTCAAACATTCTTAAAGGGTATGTCAAAACATTCAAGAAATACTGGTGGGCCCGTAGGCGAATTTTCAATAAGGTGTAGACGCCATTCTCAATATGACGACGTACTGCGGGCTGGACGACGCGATGACGGCGCACGACCGATCAACGTTGCGACGGACGTGGGGCCGCTACTTCGGAACTGTGGTTCGTGGTACCGGTCAATCGATCTTCAAGCGCAGAACATCGAGCGAAAGGGATATAAGTGCATAACAATCGCACGACAAACGGTTCATGCAGGTCTGCCGTCGTCGTCGTCTGCTTCAAAAATCGGAGAACAAAAAAAAAAAAAAAAAAACGCGGCCGGGTGTAGCTACGTCACTTCCGGCCATCAGCTTCCGTGCTCGTGTTTCGGTTTAGGTTTTTTGAGCAGTGAGTTTTTTTGTGTTTATTAAAACACACGTGGCCCTGCAGCAAAATTTTGACCGGCAGTCTCCTGGCACCATATTAAAACGCCTGGCACAAAATGAAAGAAAATTTGGGTGGTTGTAGTGTCCCTCTAACTCAAGTCGCAGCCGACGCAAGGAGCTAATGGGCCCAATCAAGCATTGTCAAAAGCGCAAGTCATTACGAATTTTCTGTTTATGATTGGTTCAGCAATGATTGAACACGTACTGAAACATGACGAACACCATAATGGTGCGGTTTCGACGCTGTCAGATTGGACCGATCAGCTCGTAGCGTCGGCTGTGTCTGGACTTAAGGTGAAATGAGGTACACTGTACATAGTTACAGTCATAAAGTCGTAAAATGAGCGAAGTTTTAGACGCTGAACATGGCTGCCACTCAGCCTGTGTAATGTGAATGGCCTTGATATGTCTGTTGTCGTGGGCGCCATTTGTTGTAGTTGTTTTGCATGTTTTAATTACTGATTTATTCGCCGATTTTCGCCTAGCGCGCTTGGCACATCCGAATTCTATAACGCAATTCTGCTAAATTAGCGCCCTGTTCTTTCTACAGCAACGCCGGCAAAGGGTAAGTCGCCCTTCTAGTTTGCTATGTGTAGATAATTTCCCAACTAAAACATATTTTTCCCAATGGACAATGCGGTTCAGCTAGTGGGGAGTGAGAAGAATTGTTTTGTTATGACCGAAGCCCTTCTTGCAGTTTTTGTCCCTTGTCCCAACAGTCTGTTTTATTATTATTTCTATGTCACGTCGTAGTTTCTACCCTGCAACGAACTACTGACGGGTTCATAATATATTTTCCTCAAGGCACATCTTGGGTGTCCTCAATTACAGATTATACATTAAAAATACCGTAAAATAGGGAATAAACGCCCTCCCACGGCGGAGAGATAAAAGGAAAACATATGGACGCTGCCGATCTTTCAAGATCCTATAGTAATCATTTTTTTTCTGCAGTTGTAAACCTCATAACACCATCTCAGTGTGCATGTGTGTCCTTCTTGTACCGTGTCTCCAGTTTTATAATGTTGCTTAATATTCACTAGCACGCCTGTGCCCTAACTCTTCTTTTGTAAACCTCCCCTGCATGTCCCACTCGCAAGTCGCAGTCTGGACAGCGACTTAAACCCGCAACCTCCTCCATACAACACCGACGAAGGTGAGCAACGCGGGTATGGAAGTAGTTCGGCTGGAAATTCATACTTTGTAGCCAAATGCAGCGCTGTTGAGGACGCCCAAATCGAATCAGCCGATGTGGCTGACAGTCGCTTCGGTTTTTGGCAGCGTTCAGTTTAGAGAACACACTAAAAAAGGTACGTAGATCTACTTTCTTGCAGACCATAGAGGCAGCCAATGACGACCAACAACTTAAGAACCCAAGCGAACGACTAAGCTCAGAATACCATTAGAGCTGAAATATGATACGTAAAGACTGTAAATAAGTGAAACTTTATGCTCATAACGTCGAAGATGAAAACGGATAGGCAAGCGTAAAACTAAAAATAAAGGCTTAATCGGCGAAATTGTGCGAGAAAGAAAAGAGAAAACGAGCGTCGAGGAAGCACCGGCGAGCTTCGAGATGCCGGGTCACAACTGGCTAGCGCGAGAGCGTGATTCGGCAAGGCCATACTAAGCCTACTTATCTTTTACACTTGGTATCTCGAACCTTCTGCCTAGAACGTTTGAGCGCTGAACATTCGGAGTAACAATAAACACGAATTTTCTAGAAGTAGAGAGTAGCTCCTTCCGTCTCGGACCTGCGTGCGGCAATGTCGACTTCATTTACATCTATGTGTACTACGAGTTTCGTCATTCCCCAGGATCATTCTATTGTCTGCCCTAATTGGCTGTATGTGCGTTATGCAGGGAAGGGAACTCACATACGTTTTGGGGGGAATATTATCCATGCACCAAGAAGGTGAGGGAGAAGAGGATGCGAGAACGAGCGCGAGCGTCAGAACACTGAGCTCTGATTGGAACGATTAGGGGGTAGACCGAAAGCTAGCAGCCTTTACCTCCACTTCACTCACCGAACGCGTTAGAACGCGGAACGCGGGCGTTTCGCTTTCGCTTTCGCTTTGGAACGCGTTCCACTAGTGCAGTGGAGTCAAAGGTATCTAGCTTTAGGTGTCCCCCTAATCGCTCCAATCAAAGATCGGCGTTCCGACGTCCCCGCGCGGTCTCGTCTTCTCCCCTCCCTCACATTCTCGGCGCATTCCCAGATACAACTGCCATTACAATCCACGTTGTTTGTAAGCTAAGTATGCAAGAAAGAACATCCCTGTAGCGCTTTGCGAAATGGGCAACAAAACGTTTTACAAACAAGCGCCGCAATAACATGGAATTGTACATATAACTACTATTTCGATCTCGCATATTTCAGAAGACCAGCAGGGAGAACGTTCAGAGTAAGTTGCGCAGTCTGAAACTTCTGGCAGTGCATCGAAGAAACCTAAGCATTTATCGACTCGACTAGCACTCGATACACTGGGACAGGAACCTTAAACTATCTGTCAGAAGGGCGTGGTAATGAGAATGATGGCCAATGCCGTATGAAGTCGATCGCCGCAAGTTTTATGAATACCTCCACATTTAACCGCGTTGCCTCTGCTCAAGGGCGACGACGATAAAAGGCTTCCCACGAGAATTCACTTGCATGCCCAATTCCCTATAGGCTTGAATCTGCCGAGCAAAAGCGAATATTTCTCGGTCGAGTTTTGGACGCCCCTCATTACACTTTATCACGTTGCTTGTGAACGCTAAGCTGGCCGAATTTCGTTGATGGATAAAAATCTGGGATTAAACCACAACAAGAACAAAAAAAATCCCAACTACAAAATACACTCATCGTTTTGATAGGACAGCCCGAGCTGCATTTTTCTTTCGTTTGTTTAAGCTTGTTATGGTTCTTTCAGGCGCTCTGTTAGCGCGCGGGAACAAATTCCGATGCACGCCTGCGAAACCGTGGCTTGTAAACGATCGAAGGCAGCCGTGGTGCTTTATGCTGGCTGCAATCATTACATGGTCGCGAACTTACGCGCGCATCTCGCGTCCCCTGGCCAAGAGAAACAGGCCCACACTCCGGAGTGTAGACCTGTTTTCAGAAGTTTGAGCCGATGCCAGGACCCGGTTGAGCCAATCGAGCCGCGCCAAAACTGCATCGTCACGGTGCTGCTATCACAGGTTAAGTCGATCACACATAGTGATCGGGACGTGATCCTGCGTTTTGTTTTTCTGTGCATAATTAGTTAGTAATGATAGCATGCGCATAACGAAGACGCGTACCGCGAGGATACACTTTAGGCATTGCTTGATTTATTCCGTCGGCCTTTGGTGTCAACTGCAGCTCGGACATGGTATGAAACGGAGAGAAGATAAATTCATAAGATTGTCGCCATCCACGAAGTACAGAAAGAAGGTACAACGTTGACGATGAGTTGACCTAAGGCGGTCTACCGCAGCTGCCCTTTTTGGGATTGGCAGTCAACCGCACGTTCTCTCCTGGATCCCTAATCTGGGGCTTTAATATGGACACTTGGAGAAAAAGTCGGCGAGGAATCCGGCGGCTATGATTGGCCGGTGCCAAGGTCAATTGCGGCGTTGGCCAATCGCGGCCGCCAGATCTCTCATCGACCTTTTTGTCATTTTGCCAAGTGTCCAGACTAGAGCCCTTGTTGAACCATTGGAGAGAGAGAAAAAAAAGAAAGAATGTAGTCGGTGCCGTTTCAGCTGTGCACATTTCCAGAAGGGCGCGGCCATCTTGAATGTCGCCACTTCTGGTACGCGTCAAAACGTCGTTTTGATCTTTCCGCTGGAAGGTGTTCACAAGAAATGCGTGACTTTCACGCATTGTTGTTTTGCCTCACCTGTAACGTTTCGCATATTCCAGGTTGAATTATTTTTTCATCCCGCATACTAGATACAGAACCCACGTGACTGAGAACGAAAAGAAACAAAGAACGTCTATAGACTCAAGTTTCATTGAGACCTACGTGGACTACCCGGGGATGTTTTAGGCACATTGGTTACGCAGCAATATGGCGCTTGCACGAATATTCGGCGATTGTAGCAAACTCAATAGTTTCGACAGAGATTTGTTCCTCACAAACCGGGAACCTGTAAGCGATACGGTTCTAGGGAGTTAACGAGTCTTTTGTTCGCGCATTTACGTTACTCAGAACAAAAATACGGGAGTGCCCCTTTCTATGATATGTTTTATTTTAAGGTAGCAGGAGCAACAAGAGCGAAATCCCGGAGTTCCGCGTACCTTCCCAGACAGCGCACTCATGCAGTGTCCATGTTTTGTTCGGGGAAACATGCTCGTGCTTGTAGCTTCTTGCGTTTCTCGCTCATATATTGAAATGTAGTATAGATTTATCACTCGTGCTTTGTGTACCGACGTTACGATAATGTTAGAAAAATTTAGCCCAAATGAACCATTTCCGGTTAGCAATTAAAGTTAGGAAATGAACTCAACCATAGGCAGACTTCTAGTACTGGCACCATTTTCATGGCTTCCATTGCTCAACTCTCCAGGTATGAGCCCCCGATGTACCCATGTTGTGACATCGGGTGTGTGATTTAGACTTGCTCGGAAAACAAGCTGCTCATCCTGGTATTCTCTTAGATCTATCGGTCCTTTGAAAGACTGGAGGATAATTTACGCTTCCCACAGCGGGTGAGCCTGTGGGGACATCGGAGCGAAATTCTTGATCCTCCGGACTCACAAGAAAGGTGAGGACTTCAGAAATGAAAGGCCCAAGCTTCACGGAACTCAGAAGCTGATGGGGAAAGTACTCAGAGCCAAAAGGGCCCACGAGCTATTGAGCCTTCGGAGCAGAAGTTAAAATTGTGGGTAGCAATCCACAGACAATACACTAGTAGACTCCGGAGCATGGTATTCAAAGCTCGTTTTACTGAATGTCTAACACAGCCCAAACATCTGTTGCTACACTTCATTAAAGGAGCTGTGCAAAACTCTTAAAGTTTGAAGAATTTACATCTGGCACTTTTGGCATGGTTTATCTTGTCACAAAGGACAGAAAAGAGCTCTCCTTCCTTCGAAATATTGCGATTCCGCCGTCTAATCACGAGGCAAAAATTATAAAATTTCCCGATCTGCAGCCGCAAGCGGCGGCCATGAGAACCACGCAACGTGACGTCTGAGGGGGAGTTGTAAAGAAACAATAACAACTTGTGCAATACCTGCTCAATAAAAGGTAATTTCTCTAAAAACCTTGTCGTTCCAACATAAATATAAATACATAAAAAACCTGGTATCATCGATACAATTTTTGTTGGAGTTTCAGTGGCGCAAATCTATCCGAGGTCAACAATACCGTCAGCTCTATCTGCTACCGCGAGGAGCCGCACGGCCGGACCCAGGGCCCTAATCTGGACACTATAGGCGAAAAAGTCGGCGAGAAATCTGGCGGCCATGATTGGCCGACGCCGTACTTGACCTTGAAGCCGGCCAATCACAGTCGCCCGATTTCCTGTCGACTTTTTCGCCAAGTGTACAGATAAGGGCCTCTGGACGAGTACGTTGGAACTTTCTTTTTCCAGTGCGTCCTCTTCACTGGGACGCTTAGACGACGTTCCCGCGTACGGAACGAGTCCCGGTGATTCACTGTAGTCCAGCATCTGGAGCTCGACCTCGCTCAGTTCATCTCGCCAGCAGTCGGTCGCCATGCTGATCGCGCGGCGCAAGCATGTGGTCACGGGGTCGGGGACTTGCGAGTTCCTGCAGCTCACTGATGGCGTTAGATAGAGAGCTGCACCGGAACCCCGCGCGTCCCCCTTTCACGTCACAGCGCACGTGACTCGGAAGATGAAGGAGTTGAGAGATGCCAAAAACCTTAATCTTTGTCATCTTTTAAATATAAACTAGGACATGCAGGCAGAAGCGGCTTTTCGTTCTTTACTTCAGAAGGGTCGAGACACCAACTCCCACAATTATTTAAGCCAAACACCGAAATCGTTGCACAGCACAGCATTGTTAACCGATGTTAGCGTCAATAGAACGAGGTGTGGTACGTACTGTTGAATCATCTGTAAGTTTTCGCTGGAAGAAAAGTTTGGGCTGGCGTTTAGTAACACAACGTAGGAACGAAGATACGTCATGTAAAATTACGCGATTGGGAGGTGATTATTTTTTCCACATACGATTTCTTTCTTGATACAAGTGCATGATATTCTGAGGTTGTCTTTCTATGCGAAATATGACAATAAGAGTACGCTTCAAGTTCATAAGGCAGGTGCTGCATGCGCGACCGATTGCCGTCAACGAGAGTAGTTGTTATACCCGATCTCCGTAATATCACAAGCGTCTGCTTAAAATGCATAGACGAAGAATTTTAGCTGGACTGATTAACAAATAGCATTAGCGGCAACCAGTCGCCTAAGGAAGATGAGTTGCGTTTTATTTCTGGCGAAAGCAAGTTTACCGACACGCAAATCTTCTCCACTTTAGGGACTTCCACTAAATCATTACATATAATCCTCAAGGATAGCGCACGACCAGAATTGGGCATGCAAACTACACTTGTCCGTGCAATAAGGCACTGTGTGGCGCATTTTTAAACAAATTTAGCTGAGTCATTGATCAGTTCTGTTCTATATCTATAGGATCGTGGCTGGACTTCGTACCTCCCCACATGACCGCCCCGACAGAAGCTCTGTCAAATATGCACCGTACATGGGTGAAGCAAATTCAGAGCTTACGCAGGGTTTTGTGCAGTTAAAAACATGCTGCACATTCAACAACCAAAAGAAAACACGCCTGTTAGTCCACTTTTCCATGGAAGCCAGAGATAGCCAATCACGACGAATACTGGAAGAATACAAACGAATGACAAAGCTCGGAGTCAGCATACTCGAATTTCTTCGAAGGGTATCATGCTTACGGTAGAGATGCCGACCCGCAAGCCGGAAAGATTCTCATCTAGATGGGCAGAGTACGACTTGAACCAGTATCCTTGATTTGCAGCGTGGGCTTTTGCTTCACGTGCTCCAAGCTGCGGTGCGTTTACACAATAAATCACCGATTTCGCAAGATAAAAAAAAAAAGCGTTGGTATACTGGGAATTTGTTGCGGATGTCAGGCGTGTCTTATTCACTCTCCCTGAGTCACTCAGTCTATGGTTAAACTAGCCTAAACGAAGAAATAACACCCTAAAGCCCCGACTACGTCGGCCCCGACTACGTCGGCCCCGACTACGTCGCACCTCAGAAGCGTCGGAGTCTCCCTTCGTCGGGGAGCGTTGCCCAGGGTCATTCGTAACGATTCACTAATTGCAATTATGATAAAAAAAAAAAGCAAGGCTGGACGGCGTATTTGGCTCCTGATGATCTCTAAAAGTTCAAATTTGCTTTAATAAGAAATTAGACGTCAAAATCAAAGCTTTTTTTAATAGGTAAATGGGGAGCTGGCGTCTTTCAGGTGCAAAAAAAACAATACCTTTTTTTTTTTTGGCGATAAATAAGAGGGTTTATTGACCGGGGGAGGCGGAAAAATAAGTCAGGTTCCCCGATAAACTAAAGCAACGTTCTGACATTTACTTCAGAAAGGCATAACCCCGAATTCGAGCCGTAGAAAGATTTCGACTTTTATTTGCAACTTCCAACTAAATCGAGGATATTCTTTGATATTTTAACGCTAAAAATGTGCTCTTAGCCTCAATTTTACCATCAATTGCAATGTCGCCGCACCGGGGCCAAAAAAATGTTCGGTTTAAATTAAAGCGGGTTCGATCCATGTGCCCCACACACGGTACATTCGGAAAGAGGCGAATGTATACCGAAAAGTACATTTTATGCTTATGGTAGATGTGTGCGAATGCAATATAGGGCTGGATGTCCCGGTGTGGAATTAGGACAAACAATTTAAGAAAGAGTATTGCAATAGACTCTTTGTAAACTCTACCCAAGCAGCACGGATTTTCGGCATGGATTGGCCAATGGCTGGCGATGGTCTTTTGGCCAATGGCCAAAGAGTGGCCATTCATCGGCCAAATGCTTGGCCAATGGCTGATGGCCAGTGGCCAGTTGCCAATGGCCGGAAAAAGGCCAGTCATCGGCCAATAGCTTGCCACTGTCTGGTCACTGGCCCAAGGACCATTGCCAGCCATCGGCCAATGATTAGCTAAATCTGTGCTGCTCGCGTAGTTTTAGTATATATATATACTACGGAGATATATATTCTAGAAGGAGTTCGACTAAGCAGAACTAACTTTGATTACAGGCTAAGACTGACGAGGTTAGGCCGGAGACTGCTACGGCTCGATCTAGTTTGTTGTGGATATCGGTGCAGAGCCAGGTGACAGAGTAGCAGTAAGTAGAGCAGACGCAAAGACACGTCCGTGTGCTTTTCTGTGCCTGTACGGGCTTTACAAGTTCCGAGGGGAAGTGACGAGGTTGTAGTCCACAACGAGCGCTTACCTCCTTCGAAAAGACGCACCATGAACTCGGAACCCCCTCAACTCACCTGCGATAAAAAGAGAAAAGAGGGGAAGAGAAGATATGAATACTGTACGTAGGGAACTACGAAAGATTTTATCGTAGAGTCACTGACAACTTAAGAAAACACCCGGCGCGGATTAATTCTTCGTGATTTGTCCTTCTTAGTTCTTATCACTTAATGCCGCATTCTGATTGGTTCAGGAGCGATAATGAGATGTATGGGACTCTCCGCGCCCTGCGCTTCGCAGTCTGTCAGTGAAAGATAGTTTAACACTTAAGGTTATTTACGGTAATAAGAAAACAAAAAAAGCAAGAAGCACGAACATATTGAGCAACGTCGTGCGCCTCTTAAGATGACAATGACTATGGTGTGGTCGCCCAAAACGCCAGGGATCTCACAATTCAGACCCGACACCCAATCGCAGAAAAAGTTCGACGAATGTAGCGCCAGAAACCCAACTCGATTCGTAGAGACGTCGCTGAAAAATATACTCGTATGACGCATCCAACAACAATGTGGTCATGCCAACGTAATTACTGCCACCCCCTCCCTTCGACCACGAAATAATCACGCATAAACATTATCGTAATATCACCTCGCAAAAAAAAACAAAAAAAACTTACGCACAATCACGTGAGAACAATCAGCAAGCATTGGTCTCCAAAGAAGCAGCTTGGGACATAGCATTGCGAATGCGCAAAAGTTCAGCGCATGCGCAATGCGAGGTCCCAAGCTGCTCGGGGAACTCAAAGCGTTGGATGCCCCTATTTTAAAAATCACGGCAAAAATATTTCCAATAGATTCACTTTCCGGTGGTTTTTGAAATAAGGAAATGGGCTCGGGTACAACTATTTAAACCGGCAGCATTTTCACAGTTTCCTTTCCTCGGCACAGCATACGTGGGTGCCCGAAATATCCGTCATGCTCTAACATTGCATGTCTGATTCAGACGTGCTCTGTAGACAAGCTGCTCACTCTTGCGTTTCCTGGCCACTTTCAATAATGCACAGTTCGAACAGTGCTTGAGACCGTGGGGCCTCAACGGCTGCCACAAGGAAAGTGAACACTCGGATGACTTTAGAACTTGATGGACAAGAAAAACATACCCCCGAGCTTTTGCTCCTGCAGAGCAAACGTCAAACCCTCTGGTTCCATTGCACAAAAAATAAACTTATAGTATGTGGAGCATGGTAATCAAATCTTGTTTCACTGAATTTTTGAAACAGCACAAACATATTTTGCTGCACTCATTCTACTAATGTTCGGATGTATAGAACGTGGTGTAGTACATTGTTGAATTGTTAGCATCATTATTTAAAAGGGATTTTTTGGGGGGAGCTTGAGTTTTGTAACATACTAACATTCGGTAAGCGACGTGAGATTACGCGATCGGGAAGTATTTCTTTCTGTTACGATAGGGGCTGCACGCGCGACTATAACGACTACAGTCACCCAGCGTTTAAGAAACGCACGGCGTACTTTATTATGTTCAAGTTTATCGATTCGTCGGTCGTTTCTCGGCAGGTAACGCCGGAATTTCAGTCGCTGACATCTCCCGATCGAATAGCACTTCCACACTCTGTCTCGATCATGCAGCTGCAGATATCCCTTCTGCATTCCCGGACGCTACGTTGGCGGTGATCCGATGTCCAGCGGGGATAATCCACCTTCCGATCACAACAGCCCCGACAGGTGGATTCCAGACTAAGCGTTCGGTACAGGTCACACATGGTTTGCCCTATTGCCACCACGCAAGTTCAATAAAGACTACTGATTTGATCAGTGTTTGTGTTCGTACCCGTGTGTGTGCAAACCCATTTCAATGCCAGGGCAGTAGTTTCGCATTAGTGTCCGCCCGACAGAGGCCATAGGACAACGGGGCTGCCCACAAACAAGTGCGCTTTGTTCCCACACTTCGCACGCGCAGAAAGTTGATTCGCGTGAAGCATCTGCGCATGCGCCATGTTGACGTCAGAGCCGCGCGTCGACGTAATCGCCGACAGCCTAAGCAACGTGAGGCCTATTATGGTGCTCCTGATTCGTGGTAGGTCATTTGACGTTTTTCTTATCTAATGCCGTTATCAGATTGTCTACGGAGCTATGAACCAAATCCTCCTATACACATTTTTCGTTTATCCTCGCACCAAGGCACGTTGGTCCCCTATCCGGTAAGCGTTCCCAACAAAAAGTAAGAGATTGCAACCCCGAACAAGTAAAAAAGTGTAGAAGGGTCCTAACAAGAAAGACTGACGGTTGCAATTAAATTGTTAACATGTTCTACTGTCGAGGCGAGAAAAAAGCGATGTTTTCACGCTTTAGAAGTTAAGAGTGGAAGCTACGAGGTCGTAGTCCACAACGAGCGCTTACCTCTTTCGAAAAGACGCACCATGAACTCGGAACCACCCCAACTCACCTGCGATAAAGAGAGAAAAGAGGGGAAGAGAAAATATGAATACTCTACGCGTAGAACTACGAAAGATTTTATAGTAGAGTCACCAACAACTTAATAGAACGCCGGGCTCGGCCTAATGCTGCGTGATTTGTCCTTCTTAGTTCTTATCACTTAATGCCGAGTTCTGACTGGTTGAGGAGCGAAAATGAGGTCTGCGGAACACTCGGCGCCCTGCGCTTTATGGAATGTCATTGAAATATAGTTTGAAACTTAAGGTTATTTAGGGGAAGAAGAAAAAAGAAAAGCAGAAGCACGAACATATTGAGCGCTTTTTAAGATGCCAATGACTATGGTTTGGTCGCCCAAAACACCAGGAATCCTACAATTCAGACCCGACACCCAATTGCAGAACAAAAAGTCGACAAATGTAGCGCTAGAAACACAACTCGATTCGTAGAGACGGCGCAAAAGGAACACGCTCTATGACGTATCCAACAGCAATGTGGTCATGCCAACGTAATTACTGCCCCCCCCCCCTCTCTCTTTGACCGCGAAGTAATCACGCATAAATATCATCGCAAAGTCGCATCGAAAAAAAAAAATCTTATGCACCAGTTACGTAAGTGAGAACGATCAGCAAGCTTTGGGTCCCCCAAAAGAGGCAGCTTGGAACATAGCACAGCAAATTCGCAAAAGTTCAGCGCATGCGCAATGCGAGGTCTCAAGCTGCAAGGCTGCAACTGACTGCAAAAAAAAAAAAATCCAATTGATTCATTTTCCCATGGTTTTTGAAGTAAGAAAATGTGCTCGGGCAACACTATTTAGACCGGCACCATTTTCACAGTTTCTTTTTCTCGGCGCAGCACACGTCCTTGCCCGGAATGCAGTATTGGGTAAGTTATCTTTAAAAATTAATTCGTTACAGTTACAGTTACTTTCAGAAAAAAGTAACGAAGTTACCGTTACAGTTACCGCAACAAAATAGTACCTCGTTACAGTTACAGTTACTTTTAAAAAGTAATGACGTTACTTCTCAGTTACTTTTCTATAACACAAAAAATTTATGAAAAACTAGAAAAAATCCCTCATCAAGTTTTATCGCCTACAATTAAAAAAGTACGCTCTTTACTTCATATTGTAACTTAGCAGCAGCTGCTTCTCGAAATTAATGTCTGAAAGATTCCCTCGTTTGATGGCGAACACGTCCCTGCCCTTGCTAAACAGGTGCTCAACCGGCGAGCTGGAAGGAAGTCCACGGGGGCACATGCGGACCCAACAGAAATGCCCTATCCTTGGAAGCACTAGCAGATTGCTGACTCGTTGACGGTTGCGCTGGATTCATAGAGTTGCTGGAATATTTCAGTTTGTACCCGGCAAGCCAGAAACAAACCCTGCGCAAACAGCAGTAAAGTTTACGTCGAGTGTTGACACCATTCCGGAGTAGTGGCGCAAATCAAAATCCGAAACATGCGCAGTCTCCTCCGCGTATATTGTTGATTCACGGTTTATTCACCCGATTAAAAAGCATTTGCGCAGAAAAAAGAGAAACCCCAACGTAGATAGTGCTTCAGTATGCTAAGATGTAAGTCTTCCGTCACAAAGTACAAGCGCGTGCATCAAAATAACTAGACTTTTTGTTTTCATCAACTCTACACGTGGATATATATTCGAGTCGTGACTCGCGAGAAAGAACGTATTCACAAGTTTGTGCAAGGCCAACTTGATACTCGAAATGTCGGAGAAGGACATTTGGAAAGTGCAAGGTATAGCTAGATTGTACTCGTCGTTCGATGATAAATTGTTCATAAAAAAACTGGAAAGTAACGACAAAAGTAACGTCCTTAACTCCTTCGTCACCTTAGAAGAAGTAATAGAACTACAGTTACGAGTTATAAGAAAAGTAACAAAGTTACATTTACGCGTTACTAGTAACGCGTTACTATTTAAGACTGCCGGAATATGTGTCATGTTATAACACTGCGTGTGTGATTCATACGTGCTATGTGGTCAAACTGCTCACTCTTGCGTTTGCCCTTTCAATAACGGACAGTTCGAGCAGCGGTTGAGACCGAGGGGCCTCAACCGCTGCCACAAGAAAATTGAAAACTCGAAAGACTTTAGAAGTTGATGGCCAAGAAAGAAATATCCACGAGCTTTTGCGCCTCCAGAGCAGAAGTCGAAACCCTTGGTTTCTATGCAAAAACAATAAACTTGTAGTATGTAGAGCATGATATTCAAATCTCGTTTCACTGAATTTCTGAAACAGCACAAACATATTTTGCTGCACTTATTTTACTAATGTTCGCATGTATAGAAAGTGGTACAGTATAGTGTTGAATTGTTAGTAATCTTTATTTGCGAGTATTTCTTTTCCTTTTTTTTTTGGGGGGGGGGGGGGGAGGCTTGAGTTTTGTAATATATTAACATACGGTAAGCCTCGTAAGATTACGCGATCGGGAAGTGTTTTTTTCTGTCACACGCAATTCCCTTCTTAATAATTATGTGTGGTGTTCTGCGATTGGACTTCCTACGAGGAAGAAAATAATGGGAAGCTCCGAATTATTACGATAGGGGAACGTACGACTGTAACGACTACAGTCACTGAGAGTTTAAAAAAAGAAAACGCAGGGCATACCTTATTATGTTCGAGTTTATTGATTCGTCGGTCGTTTCTCGGCAGGTAACGCCGGAATCTCAGTCGCTGACATTTTCCGATCGAATACCACTTTCACTCTCTCTCTCGATCATGCAGCTGCAGATGGCCCTACTGCAGGCCTGGACGCTAGGTTGGCGGTGATCCGATGTCCAGCAGGGATAATCCACCTTCCGATCGCAACAGCCCCGACAGGTGGATTCCAGGCTAAGCGTTCGGTACAGGTCACGCATGGCTTACCCTCTTGCCACCACGAAAGTTCAATAAAGACTACTGATTTGATCAGTGTTAGTGTTCGTGCCCGTGTTCGTGCGAACCCATTTGCACGCCAGATTGTTGTTTCACATTACTGGCAGCCCGACAGAGGCCATATACCAACGGGGTTGTCCACAAACGAGTGCGCCTTTTTCCCACACTGCACGCCCGAAAAAACCAGATGCCCGCCAAGCTTCTGCGCATGCGCCATGGGAACAGCAGCGCCACCGCATCGTCGTGACGTCAGAGCCACACGTCGATGTAGTCGCCGACAGCCTGAGAAACTCGGGGCGTATTATATTCTTGATTCGTGATAAGTCGTTTGACGTTTTTCTTGTCTAATGCTGTTATCAGATTGCCTGCGGAGCTATGAACCATAGCCTCCTATATACGAGGGAGTTTTAGCAGACCGTGTTTCACCCCACCGCTAACCCTCCGCTACGGAAAAACCGCCTCTGCGCCTGCGCGCCGGTGGCCTTGGCTGTAGAGTTCCGGGTAGCGGAGTGCTTACCGGAGGGGCAAACACGGTCTACCAAAACTCGCTATTGACAAAGCCTGGGAGATCCCCACGAGAAGCGGCCGCCGAAATGAAAATGTGGAGGGGCAGCCAACGGATGAGAGGAGAGCCACGTGACTTCCGCCCCGCTGCGGCGAGAAGCCGAAACACACTTCTCCCGAGCGAACAAGTGTGTTTCGGGTCCTCGCCGCTGCAAAGTCTGTGCGCATGAGGCCCAGGTTCTTCGAGAAATGGCTCTTTGATGCTCTGTGCTACCAGAACCTCGCGCTTCAAATCTGCGACCGGGCGCTCTAGGGCTCCATCGTCGAACTGCCAGGCTTTGTGAGTATAGAGTAGGCTATGTATGAACTCCCCAGACCCCACGCATATTATTTCAATGGAATCGTAAAATAATTGCTGCATGCTGCCTACACACTCAGTTCTCGAACATTGGAAGACATTTGTCAAAAGTGACCAAGGAAAGTACAATTCAAAGCAGGTGAGTAAATATTGTCCGAAGATCCATACGAACAGAGTTTAAATATCTTAACGCGATTTTTAACCAGGAATCGTTATGGTCCCGGAGGTATACTTCAAAACCAAACATGGAGTCGAGAGCAGCACGAGGGTAGAAATGATAGCGTCAGGTAACGTTTCGTTACGTGACGAAACAAGACACTGCGTAAGGTGGCAGCGTCATACGACAGTGATTCCCCACTAAATTTGGTGACAAGCGTTCCACGCTAAGTTTAGCGGGCCTCGACTTTACGAAACACGAAAGGCACCACGTCACACTCTGACGTCGGTGTCACATGACACTGTAATATCCCCCTAAATTAGAGGGCCACGAGCCTAGACAAAACACGCATGTAACACACCCGATGCGGTTAACAGTCATTTATTAATCCCATCCTTGAACGACGAAAAGCGGTAATCTCAATTGTGTCTGATATTTTCTCTCCTTCACAGCCAGGCGCAAAAATAACCCAGGGAGAATATAGATAGATATATAGATATTTACTTATTATCCCTCGTAATCGCAGGTGCCTTACAAAGGCATGCAACCCGCACAATAAATGCCTGTGAGGCCCGCCTAGGGGTTGATAATGATAATACGGTGAGATGTCATGAAGGGTGGGGAAGTGACGACGTACTGCAGTGAGATATCACGAAGGATGGGTCTATATTAATAGTAGGTGTGTGTCACCTTCGAGACAACGGTGCTGAACCTCGGGTCGGTCAC
This sequence comes from Ixodes scapularis, assembly GCF_016920785.2. Lineage (NCBI taxonomy): Eukaryota > Metazoa > Arthropoda > Arachnida > Ixodida > Ixodidae > Ixodes > Ixodes scapularis. The sequence goes on along the minus strand of NW_024609836.1, from coordinate 57,398,411 downwards.
TGATGAGGAAGTTAGTTATTCATCAATGACCGCCATAGCTGTACGGCCCGTACAAGGCGGGAGCCTGCACGTAGAGCTGTACTTAGGCCGTTCAAAAATCGAATTGCAGTTACTTTACTATACAACATTCCAAAATTTACAAGTCCTCAGTCCAGCGTGCGATCTCCTCAACCGAGCTTACATATGTTCGTAGTTTCGGAAAGCGAGCAAATCACGCGTCATAAGCACGAACACTGAAAATGGAATCGGCGAGGAGCCCTTTTTTTTAAAAAAGTCTATTGGGCAGCAGATGAAACTATTAGCGGCGATATGTTTTGATGGCGACCTTCTATGGTTCTCTCTCGTGACGTCATTACCTTGCGAACAACAAGTTCGATGATGTTTGTAATTATCATGGTGGAAGCTTGAAATCATTGCGCTCTCGAAGAAACACTGCCAACACCGTCAAACTTCAAGTTCTTACCCTCCCCTTATTTCCGTCGATGAGCAATCCTTTGCTCACGTAATAGTCAACATTGGGAGAATCGTTGAAGGGCGACCACAGTAACGCTTTCGATCGCTCACGTCGCCAATATGGGGCGCTTTATCGATCTTGTTGCCCCCCCCCCCCCCCCCTCCTTCCCCCCAGCCCGGTTTTTACTAACACAACAGAGAAATTGAGCCTCGCCTAGCACGGTATGAGCACGAGCGATTCGTCCTGAGCAGTACTTCGATCGCACGAAGAGCGGCCTTCGAATCGACATCGTCGATTTCGCGTCATCGCACGAAGAGCGGCCTTCGAATCGTCATCGTCGATTTCTTTGATCAAAAACAAACAAGAAAATTCGGCTTGTAGTTCCCACAGCTGAAGCGTACCGCTGGAGGTGTGACTGTTCGATGTCCTCCCCGATACACCTTTCTATAAAAGCGCTTGAGAGCGCGTTCATTGCTGTGTTTTTGTCTTATGTACGCGCCCTTTCTGGCTGGCCGCAATTGCGCGAGAGAGCTGGCATGGATTGTGATATAGCACGTGTGGACTGTGCTATTTGTAAACAGTGGAAACGTCTATAATAGGTTACAAGTATCTGCAGTGCAGACAGAGGCATGGGCACGAGCGCGGGGCTTATGAAAGAGCATCCTAGCATAGCCTCCTCTATACTGACAAAGCCTGGCAAATCGCCACAAGACGCGGCCGCCGAAAGTGAAAAGGTAGAGCGGTAGACAACGGATGAGAGGAGAGCCAAGTAACGGGCACCCCGCTGCGACGAGACGCCGAAACACACTTTTCCCGAGCGATGGCATGTCCGCTCGTGCTCCTCGCGTTCCTCGCGCTGCCGCTTCTTTTCTCGTCGGGTTTGGAAATCATGTTTCGGGTCCTCGCCGCTGTAAAAGCTGTGCGCTGACAACCAGGTTCCCCGAGAAATGCTCTGTGCTACCAGATCCTCACACTCCAAATCTGCGACCGGGCACTCTATGGCTCCGTCGTCGAACTGCCAGGCTTTGTGAGTATAGAGGAGGTTATGCTCCTACGCAGGAGCTGTCGTAGTCCAAACGATATCATTCTACTGAGCTAGGCTCACACGCCTGTGCCTTTGTTTTAACTGCGGATATTTGTGAGATGGAGTATGTAGTACACCTTTCTAGCGCCACAAATCCACAGCCCAACACGCGCATGTGTGTCGCTTTGGATAGCGAGAAATGCACACGCCATATACGCAGAAACGCAGGAAATGGCACAGGCTAACCGCTCATTCAAACTGGAAGCGGATCTGCGTTCGCAAAGCGGTTGCGAACGCGGTTGTATTGGCGACGTGCGCGACCGAAAGCGTCGCTGTGGTCGGCCTTCCATAATTGGCTGAACGCTGACTATGACGTCAGAAAAGGATCTATCATCGACGGAAATAAGAGGAATGAAAGAACTTCAATTTAGGCGGTGTTGGCAGTGTTTCCTTGACAGCGCAATGATTTCAAGCTTCCAGAATGCTCGTTACAAACAAAATCAAACTTGTCGTTCGCAAGGTAATGACGTCACAAGGGGGAAGCATAGGAGGGCACCACCAAAACATCTCGCGCTAATAAAGATCCAGTACAATTGCACGCGCACTTCATGTCGTCGAGTGCGCCTGCAATTGTACTGGATGTTTATACAACCGCGTTCGCAACCGCTTTGCGAACGCGGATCCACTTCCAATGTGAATGAGCGGTAAGAACCCATTTCTGGAATGGTCTATAGTAACAGACAGGATGACAACGGGCACGGCACTTCTTTCGGACGCCCAGCCTTCGAGCATGCACTCATGGCCTATCGCTGTGCTTGGGCTGCCCGTGCCCCGCTAGAGGCTCACAAAGCGCTTATGGAAAGTAGGAAGCTGACGCTGGAACGCGGGACGACTGAAATTCCTCCTTGCCGTTCTCATACTGACAGTGACTACTGCATTGACATGTGACAGACTTGTTCAAAATTCGCCACTTTAGTTTTCTTATTATTCCATATAGCGCGCTTGCTCTCTCTCACAACTCCACGACAAAATACACCTTTAAAGTCATCAAACAAAGATATGCTAGGTGAGAGGTGTAACAGCTCAGGAGAACGGGACCATTCGTCACAGCAAACGCGCGAGACGTTCGACAGGTTAAACCGGACATAAATCAGCCACCCTTTGCTAGATGAGGGTTTCGAACATTCATCAGAAAGTTGGGACCAGCAGAGGAGACATTTAACACATGTAAGGTGAATATCTTAGGCTGACGTGGCGAAGAGAGTAACTATACTTCTTAGGAGACATGAGGGAACTCCGATAACGAGCTATTCCGGTGCAGCAAGACGAGCAACACGACAGCTAAGGACGCGATCTAAGAAGTCTCCAGAAGTTACCATGAAGTTCCTACTGGTTGTCGTCTGTCTCCTGGCAGTGTTCAGTGACTGTGAGTACCTGCGTCGCTTTTAACTGGACCTCCAAGGTTCCGAGGCACATAACCTTTACACTGATTAAGCATTTATATCCTCAAAATTGTTTTAAGTTTTGCCCAATGTTTAGAACACACATCAAAGTGATTAGGAATGCAACTCGAGGCGTATCCCTTATTTTCCACTATATTTTCTTAGTTTTAAGGTAAAAAGAAGTTCAAGTTACGAGGTGTCGCAACCGGCCAAAAATAGCAGGAAATATTACATTCAGGAAGGATCTCTAGGTTTTCAATTGCTTCGGTTAGTTCGGCCAAAAAAAAAAAAAAGCTTATACTGATTTTGAAAATAAGAACGTATGATTGTCGTAGGTCCAGGGCAACGCGATGTTCGTGAGCGCATCTCTACAAAGTTATTCTGATGTTTAACATCAGAATATCTTTGATATTTTAGTGCACATCAGGATCTTATGCAACAATCACGCGAATGGATGCAGTTGCCTTAAGCAGGTCAAACAAAGCCTAGCCTTATTTTTTGGGTTGTGTTTGTTGTTAGTTCTTCTTTGATATTTTGTAGTTTGTCTTATATGTATAATATTTCACCCATCTTAGTGCACCACACAGTAGACCGCTAGGTTCTTTGTGGGCACTGAAAAATAAACCATCATTATTATTATTAACAAATGCATTGAAGGCTTGTTTTATATTATGTCTACTTCTATCTATTAATAAACTAGTACCTTAAATTAGGTAAGCGCGATCCAGGATAGGATGTTGTTGCCATATGATTAACGCTTTCTTCATCATCCCGTGGGCCTAATCACCGTAAAACGGAAAGTAGAACTTTTGAGAGATCAATATTGAGAGTCAAGTCCTTGAGCAACTCGTCAAAAATTTACGAAGGTGATCGCACTGCTTCCACAGCTATTATTTCATACCTACGAACATACGTAGCTCTAAACAAAAATAATATTGACCCCTAAAATGCGTAGTCCTTGATTCTATGAAAAAAACCGATAATAAAACAAAAGTAACGCCGTAACGCTCACACCTAGGAATTTAAGCAAGATCAGCTGCAGGCCAGAAAAAGTCCTACGTTTCGACACACCAGATGAAATCGAAGCGAAATCACACTTCTTAGTGAAACAAAACCACCGATAAATTGTGAGAACCAATAGTACAAATCAATAACTGAGGTTCGTTGCAATGCCTTCATGTTTCAGGCATTGGTATACCCTGGAGTTGGTTCTTGCCTACGTGAGTTGCTAATCAAATTATCCTTGAGTTTATTGTAGCGTGCGGATCAGATACTTTGAGACACCTTAATGAAGAGGTGCCAAAATGATCGATGTCGCAAGACAGTAACACTCCACTATGCGGAGTGCAAGCTTGCCGGCTCCTTGAGCAGGGGTTGCGGTGAGGTGGAAACACCGAGCTCCGATTGTCTTCATTGGAAGGATAGTAGGTAGGCCTCAAGGCAGCTAGAATTGAGGTCCACCCTCTTTTCCTCCATCAGAGCCAATCAGAGATCGGCGTTCTGACGTCGGCGTAAGCCCTGCGCTGACAATAACCGCGCCCTGCGTTATCAGTGACTATGTAGTTCTCAACACACAAATATAGATGTAAGTCATGGAGGTAGGAAGCTTCTGGAGGCAACATGACGCTGCGGAGGGACACGGCTCCAATGATGACCAAAACCAAGAGACGCTACTGGACGAACCGGAGAGCTGACATGGCGCCAATAACTGCCTCGGTCACCCTCTGGTGTACCCTGCTGAGGTGATAAAAGCGGCTGTTGGCGCCAAGTTAGCTCTCCTTTTCGTCCCACAGCACCTCTCGGTAAGCAGAATCTTGCTATCTCCATGGACTAAGTCTTTTTATTAAACTTTCGTCAAACTTCTCGTTAAAACTTCTAGAACCGTCAAGCCTGGTCGAAACTCGAACCATGGCAGATTCGACGCGACATACCTTCTCGTCATTGTTCTTCGGCGGTTCAGACATATACGTTTCTCGTAGAGGTGCAGACTTCATAAAGCCGCCCTCATAGTGCTCGTATGTCGTGCACTGTACCGGCATTCCCTGCGGACATTAGGGAGTTTTAGGGAACCGTTTTGGCACGTCCGATACGGTGCAAGAGGCCCTCCGGTACCCACTGCGCATGCGTTAGTGCAGAAGACTCGCATACACGCAGTTCGTACTCGAGGACCCATCGCACCGTATCGGATGTGCAAAAACGGTTCCCTAAAACATCCTATTATGACGGAATGACCTGCCGGCATCCCTGAAGCATATTCGAAGCGTTCCGTGCACACGTGAGCGTAGAACATTTTCTGCGGGCGGTTCTCGTATGACCAACGTGACGGGACTGTAATAATACGTCTTGGGCATCTACAAGAATGACTTTTGTACGCTGGATCAGCGGCGTGACGGCAGTTCTAGAGATTTTGTAGCGTACCCACGCCATGGGACGTCTATGCGGTGAGCAAGTCGTCCGCTTCTTGCGCAGAGATAGCGGTCACGTCAGAACGACAGCGGGTTCTGATTGGCTTTGATTGGAAGGATAGTAAGTAAATCAATGCGAAATGCCTCAAGGTCTAACCACTATTTTTTTTTCAATCGGCCAGTAATAGTTTGGCGTTTTGACATCCACGCAACATCCGGTGGACTGCTTTATTAATGCGAAAGCATTAACTGTCCCATGGAGCGAGCTGACGTCATCAGTATGAAGCGCGAAAACGGCACCTAGTTTCCGCGATCGCCTTCGGTTCCATTGGCTGGCGCGCGTCGACTGGGCTCCCGTTGGCCGCTGCGCTCGTCCGTTTCCACGACCGCTCACCCCATGGCGCTCCGTGTCCATCAGCGCGCCATTAACACGGAGCGTCCAAGGTCACCAGGGGAGCATGCCCGCTGACCGGCGACGAAAAATACGCAGCAGACAAAAAGGTTGCCGACGAGCGGCTTGCATGTTTTCGCATTCACAACTCATAAAAAGTTCTTAGCTGTACCTCGAGCTTTTCCTGGCGTCTTATAACGAGTCTGAGGAAATTGTTCACGGTATAGCATACAGCCCCGCAGACGTTTAGCGAGCGTTCCGAAACGCACACGTGCGGAGCCAAGCAGATTAGGATTTTTAAGCGAATTTCGGGCGAGGTACGCGACTAATCTTTTAATTGCTCTTATTCTTAAACAACGTTCTGGTATCCACTTGAACAGGAAGCTGACGATAGACGACGAATTGAGCCACGCTCTCGGTCGTGATGAAGTAGATGTCAAACCGTGTAAGTAAAAGACAAAACGTTTTTTTTTTTTGTATTAGACGGGTTGTGGTGGCGAATTCCGGTGGCAATAAAATAGGTTTGAAACAAGAAGTAAAACCGCTACAATTTAAAACTCGTGAGCAGATTGAAGTAAATATTAAATATATTGATGAATACCACCATTAGTTGAAAACTAATAATAGACAGTTTTGTAAGAGTTTTTGTATCCTCATTGTATCCTCACATACGACGGATGGAGAAAAAAACAGACGAACATTACATAAACAGAAATGAAAAAGCAAAACAAAAACAACTTGGGTTAAATGAGCGCAATGCCTTCTAAGGTAAGGAACAGAAACTTTGGCGATTCTCACTTAAGGACAGAATAAAACAAATACCACGCAATTATAAGCGTAAGCGCCTTACGCTTACGCTTATAAGCACTATCACGCTTATAAGCACTATGAGCATAAAGTAAAGCACTATCATATCTGAATAAAAAGGCTCATTTTCCTCGAAATAGTATATCTGTTCATGAGCTGTAAACTCGTTACTGGTTTTGAACACGAAAACTCTCTCCTAAGGAAAGAACTCTGTTTATGTTTTGGTTATGAAACAAGGTCGATTGTGATTTAGGTAAAGGCTAAATATGATGAAAACAAAGCGAACTGAACCATACTTCTGCCGATAAAGATAAACCAAATTCTTGTAAGGAGCAGTTCCTTACGGGGAAGACAAATTTACTCCGAGAAATGTTCTCTTCGAATGAAATAACCCTTGGCAATAGACCCTTTCCGGAATTCAGTGCCATCTGGTGACTCAAATGACAGTTTAACTTTCACTACACTAATGGCGGCAATGAACCTGTGGTCTGCAGTATTTGATAGGGCAACGTCACTTAAAGGTCAACGGTAAGCGAGAATGTGCATTTCACTACAATTATTTTTCAATCTCTTTTAGTGTCGATGGCGAAACAAATGCAGCCAGTCGGAACGAAGCGCCAACCCACATAGACGCCTTGATAGAGCTGACGTCATCAGTATACATGTATGCTGACGTCATCAGCATACATCAAGGGGCTTTGAAGCCGAGTGAGTGCTACTAACAGATTGACTGGGACTGAGTTAGAAATAAAGGCTTCCGCAGCCCTGGCGTCCAATTCCTGCTTCACGCCGCGCTAACATCTAGCATGTATAGGCCTCGAATCATCTGCTTAGGAGCATCTTCAACTTCTTCCTTCATTAGTAAACAGAAGGCCGCCATTAGTATAGCACATATGCTGTTTTCAGATGATGATGATAATGATCAAAGTGGCCAGACTGAATTCCAGAAAGGGTCTATTCAACATAATTAATCAAGTAACGTTGAAATTCAAAAATGTTTGAAAAATATATCATTTTACGTTGCAAAGTGACAGCCCACTCGTAAAAACGCGTCCCAATACCTGTGAAACAATGTACAATTTTCAGATTTGACCGTCCATACCTGAGTACCAAGTTTTTTATTATATCAATTTATTGATTCCAGGTGGCGGTGAAGACGATCAATCTGAGTAAGTTATTAAATGTGAGAATTAAATGTGGGTTCAGTTCCCACCCCTGCCTGTCTCGATCTGGATGAGCATCGTACCAGCGTGCGGTCGTGTACCACTACTGCGTGGTGCACGTTAAAGACCCCCGCCTAGCGGTTGTACTGCACTGGCTAAATTGCTCATCTACAGCTGGGAGACAAGTCGCCCGTTGAAGCAGACCAAAATCTAGGCTGTATAAACATAAATAACACCCCAATATTTCTTCGAGCCAAACTTCCTTCGTAAACCTCACATCACGAAGGAACGGTAAATCATTTCACGAACCAAAACCTGTTCTCAAAAGGGCAAATTCGAAGCAGCCTACTTGGCTCATTGTTACACGGCAACCAAAAATATCGCTAAGCGTGACACAAGCTTAAATCGCTGCCACCAACCAGATGACAGGGTCAAGGAGAATAATTGCAGGTAGCTAGGTTAGGTGGCGCTAGGTACAGCCCAATTCATGTGCTACTAAAATAGTTTTATTTGCTCATGTAACCATTGCGCTTCGGGCCCTTCGGTCACCTTTGTTATACAAACATCTAGATACAAGCATCAGTTGAATATATACATCAAGCACATACACATACACAGCACATACAAACATCAATACAAGAGCACACTATAACCCGATTACTTAATCGGAGCTCTGCGTTTCCGCCTTTTATAATGGTCGCTTTGAAGGTACGTATTTTCTCGGTGACCACTAAACCAATAAACAATATTCCCAGCATGCTGATTTCTTTTCACTAATGTCATTCCTCTGAGAGTATTTGGAACGACTCAAGGGATGACTCTCTTAGTAAAAAGTAAACGATCGTTCCCGAATTATTTGAAAGCCAATAAAAACAAGCCGCTTCACTGTTGTTCCAAGCCATGAGTTTGTTTCCCCGCACGGCACGTCTTAGCCAGTATTTCTATTGTGTGTTTTCTTTATTTGTGCTGTTCGCGCACGGCTGCAATTGCCGTCTTGAATTAATCTCTGTAGAGGGGTCATTCACTCATTTGGAAGCGATACTTCACGGGCAGAGAAATCGCTTTTCGATCAACTTGAATGCAGTCAAAGCCGCGACTTGAGGCAGCTATTAAGTGTATGCAGCTACGCCGTGGTGAGTTTTAAAAAGTCTAGCGCTCAACCCAGCGCACCACTTGAAGGGCAGTTTCTCCAAAAATCACAGTATATTGAAACAGCAAAATAAATTATATATTTGTCGACTTTGCCTATTATCCTCCCTTAATGCTAAAATTCCGAACTATAAATATACGTAATTTCCGTCATATTTGCATACTGTTCAGTCCTTTACCCAGAGCGCAATCGCTTTCTGGTTGGAGACAACAGGACATCGCAGACGGCAGTCACAATGGCCACTACGATAGGACCTACGGTTCAGACCAGCGTTCCAACATGATTATCCGCAGGTCGATCGACTGCACCGTAATTCCTTAAGCGGTCTTAAAACTCTTTAATGTAAAGCAGAATGTCAACCCGCGACACCCCGCCCCCCAGGCCTGCCAACCCGAGGGAAATTTCCCAGATTAAGGTAATATTCAGGTCTATTTGGTAATAAGGGAAATCTTGCTAGTTTGAGGAAAATTTCGGGCGCCGTATATATCTGGAATTTTATGGGTCATTCATGAATTTATTTCGAGATAACATCACATTTTAGGGGCTTTGGCTACATTTAGGCTACTCTCTCCAGCCGTTTGGCGGTTTGTTGTGCGACCATCCGGAAACACTGAGGAGCACTCGCACAACATTTTTCGGCAAAGTCATTTTTCCTTCGTTTTCATCGCCCACTGAAAGCTATGGAGGAAGGGATCAATCAAGTGGAAGCTGCTGAGAGCGCTGCTATGCCTTTTCGAAAAAGATAGCCTGAATACAAGAAATATTGCGATGTTTGGAGATACAGACTTACCATGAATAATATTATTCCGTGAAGTGCCGTGTACTGAATGGTAGTTAATTAGTGTGTGTCCTGATCCCTGCGTTCGACTTCGAGAAGTCTCGCTTGTGTTACACATTTTGCTTTGGACTGACTATTATGAAAAGCGCGATTGAAGTTATTAAGCAGTACCATGTTCTGATGACGTGGATAACATCTAAAGTGAAGATAGGGTTCCATTCGTCAATTTGAATCTCCCGGTAACACTTCGGCCTCGCCAGATTTACTTTGACCGCGGTTTAGGGCCGAGGACCTCATATTTGCGAAGCGTACGCGAGGCGCAACGGCTACATCATGCATGTCATCATAAAGATAGAAGTGATGCAAAAAAAAACACACAAAAGGAAACACGAGTATTAAGTATTATGTAATTATTTGGGAAAGCGAGAGAAATTTTGGCAGAAATAGGGAAATTTAAGGCATTCCCTAGGAAAATTATGACTTTCCGTGTTGGCAGCCCTGCCGCCCCCTCCGATCACGGCCCGACCAGCGGCAGCAATGCCCGACTAGTTTACGTCATCTCATGTTGTCGTTACAGTACTGATAAGCGAACACACGATCACATCAGCGATAAGTCCAGTCCTCTGTTCACAACACACCACACGATTGCGATGCGATCGTGTTGTGTGTTGGAATCGCGATGTTGCTCCTATGTTGCTGACACGCAGAAATACACAACCACGTTAATGGCGGGTTGGCACTCGGCATCGGAAAACAGAACCGAACTCGGCACAGAAGGCACCCAGGCACCCGGCAGCAAAAGCTGCCCGTCTTGGATGCAGTTTCCGCGGTTTCCATAACGTTGCCAACGTCGACACGTCGTTCCGCGATCCAGAGGCGGCCATTTTAGCCCAGTGTACGTAGCGCTGCTGGCAATGCTCCGGAATTTCGCTGTTTCTAACCGCTTCGTTTGCTCATATTATAAAGTCAGTGGTAAAAACATCAATGCAACGGAAATGTTTTGCACGTTTGAACTGGGAGACGGAATTACAGGCGGCCTTCGCTGCCGCTGAACCTCAATCAACTCAACAACATTTATTAAACAACGCGTGCGACGTGCTCGAAAAACGAAACCAAAAGAAGAGGAGGCGGGAATGCGAAAGCTTTCTCCCGTCTGCAAGGAGGAGAAAAACGTCTCGTACCTCCCTTCTTCTCGTGTCCGCTTGAGGGCGCGTCAGTGGAAAAGAGGAAAACGCGCCGTTGCTGCCTTTTTCCTCTATTTTTTTTTTTTTTAGAGTGTAGGACCGGAAGTACGCCGCCCTACACGTTCCTGCACCGGTGCAGTGGGAGCCGGTAAATCAAAATAATTAAATGTTTGATTCGATGTTCACGGCCGGCGTGTGTCAGACATCAGAACCAATTTTCGGTAGGCGGTGCCGTTCAGACGCCCTTGTATATCTCCCCTGGAAGGCCTATGACACATTTTGTGTCAAAGGCCTTCCTCTCAATTTCAGCCGGCCGTCGCACAAAGCGTTACGCTCAAGGGAAACAATATAAAAATACTCCAGTCAGCGGAACGATTTGAACTAACAGCCATGAGATTCTGCTCCAAATGCTTCGCCGAATGAGCTACACAGGGTCGCTGGTCGGAGCACACAAAGAAAAGTCATGGGCATGGCGCGCGAAGGCGCTGTCGGCCTAGCCGAGCCTGTTATGCTGCGCCATCTCCCGGCGTGTTTCATAAACGGGAGCTAATTTTCGGTGGGTGATGCCGTTGAGACGCCTTTCTCTTCTTCCCCGGAAAGACTAGGACACATTTTGTACTTACCAGTCTTTGTCAGTGTGATCAAGCCTTAATACTTTCTGTTTGTCTAAACGCAGTGACTACGGTATGCCATCCATCGGAGACGTCCGCCAACAATGGGAGGTACCATCAGGCGGCCCTGATTCGCAAGCAAAGTGAAGACGCGGGCAGAAGAATGTGCCCGAGCCTTGAAGGCTTCGACGGCACCTGGTGGAAGTACGCGGAAAAAAAGTCCAAATACCAATGCACGCTGAATGAGACCGTACTCCTCGTCCTTGATTGGATAATCGACCTAATAAACCCTCGGTTACCATAGACAAGCCTTGTCGAAAATGTAAATTTAGGTATTCTTTTATTTTTCATTTTTTTAGATTCCAGTACAATGTAAGGATATAAGTGGGATGGTGATAGTCAAGCAGGAATAAGTATGTTGCGAACATGGGTGCACTGTGATGGTGGTAATGGTATAGATGGGAACAATGACGATGGTAATATCATTGGTACACGAGCCCACCTTATCAGTGCGAAAAAATTCAAAGTCGATACGGAAAATAACGTGTTGCAGAGAGCACGTAAAAAGTGCGATTTCTTGCTGGATTTTCCGCTAGAACAGTTTCTGCTCAAGACGCCAGACCGTACAGCGCGAACTGCTCCACTCCCAGCATTCTTCTTGATGACTGGGTAATTTAGCAAATCGTCTCTAAGCAAAACTGTTTTGCTAACGTGTAAAAACATGTAATTGAAGTAATTACATGGGCACAATTTTAGCAAAACCACAACATAGTTGCTAGTTAGAGAGTACGTGAACATTGCGAAAATTGCATTTGGAGTATAAATGTTCTAAGTTAACCACGAGAAACGCCGTCCCAAGGAGCAACTTTATCGCGTTGGTGTTCGCCCAACAATCGGAGTTCTTGACCAATACAATTTATCTCTATAAACGTCATATAGCGCCAAGCGAACGCGAAGTGAAGTCTTGACTAGGACCTAAAAATACTACGTGGAATCTGCATGTGCAAAAGCGAAGCAGTGCCATAAAACACACCGTTAATGCTCATAAAAGTGCATGAATAATTCAGCATACAGATGGGATTGATCCGTCAATTTACGTTATATAAATTATTAGCCTAGAAACTGAATACGTAAAAAAAACACGTTTTCTGATTTGCTTTTGGTGTTGGAGCTAACGGTGTACGCAAAAAAAAATAGCGTTTTTTTTCGTTTTTTTTTTTTTTATTTTTACAGCGGAGAGGACTAGTTTTTCTAATATCGTGTCCGTCAGCAAAAAAAAATTATGACACTAAACTCTGGACAGCTACCGCCATCTATGAGCGACGGCGGCAGCCTTTCCACTCTGGCTTGCCGACTGGCGGCCGGCCATTACCTTTTTCTCTTGTTCCAAAATTCCAAAATATTTGTTCCACGTTGCAAAGTAGCCGACTCTGGCAGCGACAGGCCCCATATTTTTTAGAGAAGGGAGTTCGTGCTCTCTGTTTCTTTCAAGATCGCCGTCTCCACACTGATGTCCGTAGTATATATTTGCACATGCAATTACTTTGGGCCCACACCTGACGCGACAACAAAAATTTAAAACGGCAACGGAATGGCAGTTTTCAATAGAAGGAGAGAAAATACACTGTCGTTGCTCTGTCGCACAATTTCCGTGGTTCGACAAGATGTGTAATAAACTATCTTATTATACGGCAGTTTGTTTTCCATCTATTGACGTTTTTTATAGCAGCATTATAATCCTGTATTTGCATTTTAAGGGTATTTCTTGACGGCTAGAGGCCCGACCTAATAGGCTTATTTTGGCAGTCACTCCTGATAGGCGAATGTTTGTACAGCCGAGGTGAATCCCCGTACAAAGGCCTCGCGCTTCCAGTCTAGTAGTATTGTCGTTCCGGTTGACTTACATGAGAAAGGGTTGAGAACAAAAAAAAAAGTAGAGCTTTTCTTCGAGAAGAAATGAATCGACGATATGATTTACAGGGCACGCAGCGCTCGAGGCATGGGAGAGGGGTTCGCAACCTATGCTAGGGGGCCGCGTTCTACAGAGTCGCGGGCCGCGTGCTTGAGACACCTGATATACAGTTACTCGGCTAGTAATCAAACGGCTCCGCCATTTTAGCCACTCTATAAATTCCGAAAGGAACTGCATATACGCCAGGCCACACGCTCCGCTGATCCGTTTTTCGTTTCGTGGAGCATTGTACACATTAGGACAGGTTGTGCTTTACATAATATGCTAACAGAGCCAGCACCCCTTATAAAGAATATCCACGTTCACTTCGTTAAGGAGCACGCGAGAAAAATTTCCACGGGCGCTTGAAAAAGCCCAGGCAATAGGCAGACCGGGCAGCGATTTTACCAAAAACAAACAAACAAACAACGATTTCATGATCCGATACAATGGGCACATAAAAGATTCCGTTCAATGTCTCAGCGCTTACTGCATTCGATGACAGAACATTACAAAAGCTATGGTGACTGACAGCTCAGGAAGCGCAGAGTGTGGCTTTTATTGTGTTCCCGCTACTTGCTCCATGATTGGTCGCTTGGCGAGTTTATCCGTTGATGCAGCATTGCGATTGGCTGCCGAGTCATAATGAGATGGTCGGGCCACGCTACGCCTTTCGCTTAATGAGCCCCTTTCAGCGACTATATCACTTTTATTTCCTTAAAATTCAAAATTATTTTTTTAATCATTTTGTCGAGCAAATAATGAGAGAGTTTAAAATACCTAAACAAACACGGTGAATCACAGACACTTTAGATATTGGCAAATCGAACGCTACAGGTACGGCTAATTTCCGACTGTCACAATAATGCAATATCAGCTTATTATTCAGCCCACTCCCTTTTCCTTATCCCTATTGCGACTTCCATACAGAAATTTTTACGTGCACTTGAACGAAACTAGGCTGAAGCACAGACCACATCTCTTTGTTGTGATTTTATTTTAAGCAAAAAAAACAACAACAACAACAACAAAAAAACAGTCATTTGGAAGCAGAAATAAAACTCCAAGGTACAACTGCCCAGACGATGGCGGCGGAGATGTTTCTCATCGAACGACATCCGTCCCTTGAGCCAATTTACTGCATGAACGGGCATATATTAATCGACGACCCAGAGCATCAAACAGTCCCACCCGCGAAGCTTTCTTTTTTCCTTTATTTTTTTTTTGCGGATCTTTTCCGCATAGGAGGGCAGAGATAAAGGCATGGTGCCTGACAAACCCCCTGCCCCCCCCCCCCCCCCCCTTACAGTTCGGCAGCACAATATATACAGTCTACAAAATAAGAATCAACTATTGAACAAACATAAGACAACCATGGAACAAATATGAAATAACTCTGGAATAACTGTGGAACAAATAAAAAGCAACACTAGACATACAGAACATCAGTTACGCCACTGTTACGAGATATACCAAAATGCACAAAATCTTTGCGAACACACTCTGAAAGCATTGCTTTAAAAAAAATGTTATTTTATCAACAAAAAAAAACAATGAAAAAATTGAACAGTTTTACGAAAAGGACATTAGTTCAAATAAAATATATGATGGACACATCCTAAACCGGAGAGCACATTATACAATTGAAAATGTAATGTCATTTAACACCAGCGCCTTTCTGCAATGTTTTTTGAAAGTATATAACGCTTGCTCGAAATCCATGTCTATATCTGTTCTGTTTAAAGTTCTAGTTATCTGATAGGTTAAGGCTTGCCGACCGTAGTTCGTCCTTATGGCTCGCATCTTTCGCTTTGGATCTCGTAATGTGTATGGATTCAAGTTATTTATTGGTACGGTGTGAAGTTTGTTTACCTGTATCCTTTGGATGAGTTTGGAATAATATATCTGGTCTGCCTTCAGCATATTATATTTGATAAATAGTGGCTGTGTGCGTAGATCCCTTCTATCCCCATTATAATTTTCGCATATACGTAAAATCTTCTGTAGTAGGATTAACTTATTGTAGTTTGTACCAGTCGTTGTACCCCAGACCATACTGCCATAGCTCATTTTGAAGTAAAAAAGTGAGTAGTACAAGATCCGTTTAAGCCTAGTAGGCAATAAATGTTATATTTTAAAAATACACCCAGTCACTCGAGATAAGTCAGGTTTGGGTCTATTGATATGTGTTGTCCATGAAAGGTCCTCACCGAACTATACACCCAAAAACTTTTGATTTGTCATTTGCTCCAGTACTGTGCCTTCAAATGTTATGTGGACAGTGCTGTCATCTCGTTTATTTACCGGCTTAAAAATTACATACCTTGTTTTTATATGTATTTAAATATAACCGATTCAGCTCAAACCATTTGGATAGTTTCAACATATATTCATTAGCTAGTGCGTCTATACCTTTTTTGTTGCACCAGAAAAGAAAACATTTGTGTCGTCGGCATACATTATTAGTTCCTGGCAACCAGGTATTTCCGTTAAATCATTTATACATACAAGAAATCGCAAGGGTCCTAAAATAGAACCTTGGGGAACTCCATGGTGAATTTTCATCTTGCTAGATGACTGATCATTTATGCATACGTATTGGTACCGATCTGAAAGATAAGTTTTAATTAATTGTAAGGCTACACCGCGTACTCCATTTATTTCAAGCTTTTTAAGTAAAATATCATGTTGTACGGTATCCAATGCTTTTCTCGTATATAAGAATAAACCAATTGTGATGAGTTTGCTTTCAATATTCTCGATTATTTTATCTTTTATGTTGATTAGTGCTAGTTCTGCAGCCACTTCGCCCGAACACAGACTTCAGACTATATCCTGATGTGACAACTAACCTCCACGAATACAGACACAAACGTACAACCTCACAGCAGCGCCGAAACAAGCGCGACGGACGCGGTGAGTTAAATCATAACAGATTGGCAGTTCTGGAAAGCGCGACACGCGTAAATCCTTCGTGAACGAGTCTCGCAAGAGTCGTGCTCTGTCAGACCAGGAAGGGAGTTCCAAAGAAACAATTGCCCGAGATTCCGTGAGGTTGGTCTCCGAGAACAAGGCTTCACTACCACGACAGCTAGGAAGCGGTGCTACCAAGTCT
The DNA here is from genome assembly GCF_016920785.2 of Ixodes scapularis. Lineage (NCBI taxonomy): Eukaryota > Metazoa > Arthropoda > Arachnida > Ixodida > Ixodidae > Ixodes > Ixodes scapularis. Next base: position 57,381,936 of record NW_024609836.1, on the reverse strand, counting down.
TTAGACATTACCATGAAGTCGCTTCCGGCTTTCTTGTGCCTCGTCCTTACTTCCACCGGCTGTAAGTCTCTGCATTGAAGCTCTGTCTTCTCTTAACAACGAAAATATTTAAGCGAAACATGTGTCCGAAGACTTTTAGAAAGCGTTTGGCCGTGTTCAATAACGGGTACGAAACGCATATTTTAAGGTTCATAAATTCAGTGCTTAAAGAAAAGAGAACTATGGTGTTTCCACCTATTTTATTTATTTATTTATTTATTGTACTTTTCCGGTGCCCCTAAACAGCCCATAGGCCTACATAAGGGTGCACCGTTGACACCTACATGCAGTTTTGCATAAAAAAGATGCACGCAAACGCATACATAATTTGAACAAACAAAAACGTGAAATATAAATGTAAATGAGAAAAGTGCATAAAGTTGAAAACAACACTGTTTGCTAAAAAGACTGATACAAGAGGGCGTCACATTATAAAAGCACTAGCAGAGACCGCAAACTAAAACTTTCCCGCAAAAAGATGTCTACTTCGGGCGTGTTTGCGACATTTGACATGTTAAAATTATACTGGATACGCTCAATGGGTCTTAAGCTTTTTGGATCAGAGGAACCGAAAACACGATGGGAGCGAAGAGACCTGCCAGGTACAGCAATGAGTACGGATGAGGTTAGCTTGGGGCAATCTATGAAACCGTGAAGACATTTGTGTAAAAATAAAAAGTCTCGTGCCTGCCTCCTTTCGGAGAGGCAATGCAGGTTTAAAATCTTCAACAATCGCTCATGGCTGAAATAAATTCGCCTGTAAAAATAACGATCGTAAAGTAGTCGAACAAACTTCTTCTGTACATTTTCAAGTTCATTCGAGTTTGTCTGGTTTAAACGATTCCAAACAACGCTAGAGAAATCCAGTTTAGACAGGATGAGGGATCGGTACAAATGCAAAAAGCAAGAATATCGTCTAAAGTTTCGAGTCATTCTGGTAATTGCGCCCAAAGTACGGTAACATGTATTGCTCAAGTATGCCACATGATCAGAGAATTTAAATTCACTGTCCAAGAAAACTCCTAGATCACGTACAACTGAGACGCGCTCAATCGAGCACTTGTTCAAAGTGTAGTCAAAGGTGTTAAAGAAATGTTTTCTCGAAAAAGTTAAAGTTAAAGCTATAAAGTTAAAAGTAAGGAACATGCAAAAAATATAAAACGTAAATAAAAAAAAACCTCAGATTTAGCTATACAAGCTATACATTTTATTCTAACAATTCATTTTTTCAGTAGTAAAAGGGGAATAAGAAAACAAAAATTAAAAAAGTGATATTGCACATTACTTAATGTCATTCAAGGAAACAAAGGCTCCATAAAATACGAGCTTCACAATGCTGATTTTTCTTTGCGGTTTTGCGAATACAGTTTTTCATATTTGTGTCGATATTAAGGTTAGATCACTAGAGAGTTTTAGTAGATCGTTCCCATGACTCCGATAACGATACCCGATAGTCCGCCACCGCCTCCCTTGCGCACGCATAGTATCGCTATCAGGGCTATCGGAGGTATCGGAACGATCTACTAAAACTCTCTATTAACACACTGCAAACATTTCACAGCGTTTCGAAAATACATTGGCCTTTCGTGATGTTATACATTTTTGGATCGTTCAGTTAATTACCAAGAGGCGACCGTCGACCAGTAAAAGTATGGCCTGACTGCTCCATTGGTACAAATAAACTCTCAACAAAGAAAAGAAAAGTAATAGACTTCGGGACATTAAGAGCCTCTAATTTTAGCTTTCAGATTGACAACGGAAACTCTGAATTAAAGATACTTAGAAAAACTAATTTCAAACTTAGGCAAAGTGGCCCCAGTAGAACTTATCGAAACCTTACAGTAGCCTTCATACTGCGTCTTAAAGTACAAAGAACAATTTAAGATTTCAGTACTACTAATTGCTTTTTCGTTTTTTTTTTCTTTTTGCGAGATTTACTGAGAGCGCAACAATAACGAAGTTAATTCTATTTTAACTATAAAACACATAGATAATCGACTCAGGTAGCACAGTGCTTTGGGGAACAAATTAGTTTCTATAAATCACCCAAATTAGAGAAAAACTTGACCATATTTTACCAGAGTATGGATATTGTGGCCCTAATACACCAAACAAGTGTTAAAGTTAGGCTTCACTGGGGTTACCGCCGAATTCAGAAACCTCACTCAAACTACACTCAAACTGAACGGCCCCTCCGCTTCCTCGAGGAAGTCGCGAGGGCCGGCACTGGCCAATCGCGACGGCGGATCCGTCCTCGCGATTGGCCAGCGCCGGCCCTCGCGCCTTCCTCGAGGAAGTGGAGGGGCCCTTCAGTTTGAGTGTAGTTTGAGTGAGGTTTCTGAATTCGGCGGTTAGGCGGTTATCTGATATCTTTGGGCCTAACATTGACAAACAAGGACAAGAGTTAGGCTTCCTTTCTAATTCTCCAGTTTTCATAAGGCAACCCTAAATAGCTAAACAAGTGCAAGATTTAGGCTCCACTTCTGGTGATTCGGCTGCCATCTGGTTTCTTTTCTTTCTTTCTTTCTTTCTTTATTGGTTTCCATTTCATACAGAATGGAGGAGGCCGAGGAAAAAAGCTACAAACGCAGCTTGTGGGGCCCTCGGCCCCCTTTAAATGATGGCAGCATTGGACTCACAAAACACTCACACACAGTAACAAAACACTTCCTGGTCAATCAGATTCACTCATTCGATACAGCTCCACACATTAGTATACAGTTGCAATTTAACAGGATTAGGTCGGGTAAGGAACACAAAACAATTCTAGGAAATAGCTCGTTTTCATCTCAGGCAGTTCTAAGGGCACCGGTATCAGAAAATCAACATAAAAGATATCTCAGTTCAGAAGGGGTTATAGAGGATATATCGGTGCCAGCCTCCTCAAATGAATTTAGTTGTCGAGGCAAAGTATTCTTAAGCATTTGGTCACCATAATTTGTCCGAGAAAGAGGAACTATCCATGGTTCTGGAGTTCGTGTTTTATGCGAAGGTTGCCTTTTCTCTAAGTTTCCTATTTCTAAGAGTGTAGAGGTATTTTCCCTAATGCTATAATAAAAATCTCGCATAAGCCTCCTTCGGTATATGTCATGAACTTTTGGAATGTTATATTTCTTGAAAAGGTAGTCAGTATGTTCGGTGTATGAGACATTGGCAATAACGCGTATCATTCTCTTTTGCATTAAGTGTAATTTATGGAGGTTAGATTCTGTTGTTGTGCCCCATACAAGATGGCAATAGTTAATATGAGATACAAATAGCGTATTGTAGATTAATAATTTAACTGATTCCGGAAGAATATACCTATTTTGATTCAGTATACCAGCTATTTGACTAAGTTTGAGTAGTACAAAGTTAACATGCTCGTCCCATTGCATGTTACTGGAGAAGTACGTGCCAAGCACTTTTATAGTGTCCAAAACTTCGATGTTTGTGTGATTAAACGCTATGTTATGATGCAGTGGGATAGGCGTTCCTCTTGTATAGAAGAAAACGGCTTTAGTTTTATTAGAATTAACTTCAACTCAACTCAACTCAAGTCAGCAGCACTTCTGGCAATTATGCGACGAGCCAGAGAAAAAAGTCATAGAAACATCAAAGGAGAGTATATTTTGTCAGTAACGACTAGACGAAAAACCGTTACTTAGGCCCCAAGGGTTACCAAACTTGTGCCAGGTGAGGCGTTTCTCTGGAGTGCAACGTGCAGGGTGCTGTCCCGAAATGCACTTGGGGGGTTAGAGGGTGCCTTCCTGTGCGCTTCGCAAAGAGTGATCCCAACTGCCTGTTTCCCTTTCCCACACCCTCCTCCACCGCCGTTGTGTTCCTCTCATTGTTTCCCCGTGCGCCGGAAAGTGGCCTTTGTGTCCATTGGTCCTCCCATCCGAGGGGGAAAATGCTAATCCTCCCTCCGTGGGTCCCACAACGCTGCTCCGAACTTGTGAGGTAAGGTGCTTGTTTCCGGGAGGGTTATAAGCCCCACGGGTTATCGCCGAGAACCAAAATGGCTGCTGGTTTGTCGGCGAGTGGTATCACAAAGGGTGGCATCACCCTAGCAAAGCGCACATGAAGGCTCCCTAGGAGGTTAAACCGCCGGTATCTACGGAGGGAGCTTGGCAAACGCTGAGGCTAAAGATATATGCTTAGACCCGAAAAAAAAAATATGGGCTCTGACACTGAGCAAGGTGAAACGTTACGCCTAGCGCCATAGCGCAGACTGTCGTTTTAGGTCTAAACATATGCTTAGCTGTAAGATATGAGGGCCGAGTCTTCGAAAGGAATAAGGAAAGTATATTTACATTAAATAAAGACGTTAAGTAATAGGGCTAAGAGCGAGTTAGTGCTGGCCGGCTTGACTGGCTGAAGGCTTGAAAGGCATGAGACAGGCATCAGACTGGAACGCACGAGCCGTCCAGGCCGGGCACGAGGGGCGCGTCAAAGGTAGTAGAAAGAAGAAAAGGAGACGAGGATACCACGCGCTCACATAGCCTGCACTTCATCACGCTTTCTGCGAAGAGGGCTGCAGAGATTGTCTCTATCTCTCGAGTGATTTGCGGGGGAAAGTAGAGGCTCCAGGTTTCTGAGAATGTACTTTGAACCATAATAATCACGAGGGGACACCTGCACTTTAAATCTGATAGTCCAACTGTGCCTATCGGCTAGTCCAATCGGAGAGCAAACCAGGTTTAACTCGCAGGTGAGGGAATCCCTATGCAGGATATGTTTTTTATATTCTATATTAGCAAATAATCTGACCCATTTTGTGCTAAGCAAAATGTCTCGGCAAGGACTCCTTTTCCAGCTTACACTACTAGCGTCCCATGTACCTTTGTAAATTGTTCAAGCCACTAAAGACTCAATGAACGCCACTATAAAGATCAATACGGAATTGTAATTTAGTGCTGAATATTACTTACGTTTCAGGCTCTGCGCAATTGTGGAAGTTATTCATACCCTCGTAAGTGACCCAACAACTGTTACTAATGACATTGGTATCTTAGGTGATGCAGGGCGTGACTTGTTTTGAGGAGCTTTTGCCTCGCGAGTAGTATCCGCAGGACGGAGCAAGCATGGAAACACGTGTGCACCGAGTCAACTTGCCCTTATGCCATATTCATTTTTTGTGCCGACTTAGCAACAAAACTAGGAAGGTACAAAACTGCTTCGAAGCAAAGAAGGGCAGAGTCCCCTCTAGCGTTAAAATTGCGAAGATAACCGGAATCTTGAGGTACTCTCTTGCACAGTGAAGGCCTTGATTGAAGCAGAGGTATTCCATTGAAAACTAATTCGTACATCCCCCAAAAAACTTTTATGTAGCAGGTGCATGTTCTATTAAAGGCGCAAGAAGTGATCCTTTTTGCCGACTGCGCCTCAGCGATGACTAAGCAAGCTTTATTTGTACTAAATGACGAAGGAGGTGCTAGACATTGAAATTCTGATGACGCGTCGACTAACACCAGTGAACACAAAGTATCGACCCCCATTCAAATGTTATCAAATATTCGATTGCATCATCTATCGACAAGTATATGAAATGCATCAGACGCGATAATTGAGGAAGGCAAAATCAAGGGAAGAAAACGTGAAGGGATTCTATATCCGACTCACGCCCTAAATCTGAGTTCGCTTTTCAGCCAGGCACGGAGATTGCTAATCAAGACAAACAATATGATTCCATTGGATTATGTATCTCAGAATACGATCAAACCTAAATTTGCGATGTGCGAAGAGACGATGATCAGGTCTAATCGCATTATGGGCTTCGTTATTGGTCGGGATCCTTCTATTGTATACAGTGATTGGTTATCATCACGTTTTGCAGGAAAGCGAACTCACACATGTTTTGTTTAGGGTGCCGACTAAAGACGAGTCGACGTAAAAAAAAAAAGTTGGTTCACATCATCCTCAGTTAACGATGTTCACAGTACGAGCATTTGTGACGGCACAACGGAACCTAGGCAACGCGTTTTAGGCATTTTGAGGCGCTCGCGCGAACCAAAGTTTAGGAAAGTTTATATCGACGTGGCTATTTCTAAAATTGTTTGCTAGGGAAGACGAGTCTTTAGTGGCTGTCATATCAGTCGGATTTCTTTAATGTTCTAGCTAGCACTTGGCATTCTCTCTTCAAACAGGCGCTTGGACGTAACGGGGGAACTTCACGCTGTTCTGAGTCGCCACGCCATAGAAGCCCAGTCAGGTAAGTTCAGTAAATCTGAAGAATGCGTTGAAACGGAAGTAATAAAGCGAGCTAGTTATAATGAATGACAGGACTATAGCTGGCTCGCTCAAAAGACAAAACATAATAGCATAAAACCCCAACACTAGGGAGAACAAGGAACGACCAGGGGGTCACCCCTGGACCAGAGACTATTATTTTGAATTTTTTCGCGTCTCAGTAACTCGAATCTGAAAACATTCATATACAAGAAACGTTGCATGATTGCAAACACACCTTAAAAAGCAACGGAACTTTAACTTCGATTTCGCACTTCACGCGGGGATCAGTTGACGCTTACTCATCACCGAAAAATCAATTGATACAAGTACTGATTACGAGAATCAAGCGGATAAAAACACGCAACCGTTGGTTGCGTGTTTTTATCCGCTTAGGCACGGCGACAGTTCGGACGCACGATGTCTAAAACATCTGAACGTTCTGGTAGAATCGCAATGTTGGCTCGCCATGACTTCCTCTTATCATAGCGAGACGCCCAACCAGTGGAACGGGCCAAGACAAATAGGAACGGGCCAAGAAAAATTCACAAAAAGCCTGTGTTGGGGATGAAAACATTGCGATGCCTAAAAAGTCAAGAACCTGTCGTGGGACCACAGTGAAGAAGTGAAGCGAACGGAATGAAAGGACACAAAGGTTTTTTGCATGACATAAACCCTGAGACGACCGTAAAAACGACACCTTTTAGTGTCGGTGCCGTTTTTACTCGAAGTCTAGACGTTTATGTCATGTCAAATTCAAACCACCTCAATTACGCGCTTGCATTCACTTCATGGTGTTAAGACTACTGCCGCCGTGTAGAACAGCTGAAGGGCGTATATAATAGAACTCTGAATGTTTCCTCTAAGCTACCCCTACCACTCTTACGAAACCCAAATTCTTGAGAAAACATAACAATGCGCTTTTTCAGAAATTCGTAAGGGAAGCTTAACTTTTGAACTTTTATAACTGGAGAACACTTAAGCACTCGGGCGGTCAGAAACCCAAAAGTAAGTTTTGAAAAATTCCTTGCAAAGAGACGTTCGTACTCGAGGTGGACACTCCTATCGCCAGCCCGTCGTACACTACGTAGACTCATTAAGCCTTGTAATAGTGTTGGAACAGCAGATCTGTTAAGGAACAGGGATAGAGATGGATGACTTGTGTCTCTGTACTTCTGGTGAATGGTGCTACGGTAACACGTCGCGTAGAAAATACAAAGACCAATCCAAGAACGCTGCGAGTAAGGGAGAGGCAGGCTGTATCGCAGGTCGTGGTGAGACCACGGTACATTATTGTTGCTACGCAGTCCATTGCAATGCGACATCAGTTTACAAGAAAGCTAAGGAACTAATATCGAAGCAAAAATATGTATAATAGGTCACACTTCACGTTTCTTAAAGAGCAACTCCAGTTAATATTTTTAAATTTGGGGCTACGACTTCTTTCAGATAAGGCAATGACTCTAAATTCGGAGGTAATTTTGTTTTCTCGATATTGTGTGTAGTTTTATAAATATTAAGGCTCAATGTTTGCTTTGGGGCGTCCGCCGCAAAACCGAAACTATCTGCTAGAGAGGTGGCAGCACTAACCGTCAGACGTACAGTCGCGACGTGACGTCACGAGGGTGCTGCGCCAGTGTTCCTCGACTAAATATCAGCCTGCCTGCCGCCCGTTAAAGAGCAGCTAGTCGCATCTTCAGAATCGGATTTAGTGGAGTACGCGGCCTCACTTCTTCAAATATTTCGGCCGTGATCATATTTTATTCCACTAGAGCGAAAGTTGTCATTTTTTTTTGTTTTGTTTTCAACCGGAGTTGCCCTGTAAGCTATTAGTTTATATAAAAGCACTTATAATAAGGAAGAAAAAAAGCTGAAATGCAAGACGTGTAGAAAGTTTAGTGACCGGGTATATTATATCATCACACAATCGCCATCACAATAGACACTGCACCGCCGGCCTCCATGGTACGGGCTGTTGCCGTTCTGATATACCACGGCTGACCCGAGCCAAAAAAGAATCATCATCATCATTTATTTAGTTATTTATTTTATTATTATTTTTTATTTCATTATTATTATTATTATTATTATTACTATTGACTTGTGACGTGAATACGCTAGCTAGTCTTTTGAAAAAAAATTATTATTATTATTTATATTATTATTGCTATTATTATTATTTTTCACAGCGATGCGGAGTTGTCTGGAGACATCTCTCCATACCTGATAATGTTCCCCGCGTTATCTCGTTCATTTCAGGTGACAGCCAAGAACGGCCAGTGGCGTAAGTAGAGTAAATTTAAACATTGAGAGGCTAAAAGTCTTAGAACGGTGCAGCCGCTTGTTCTCTTCTTTCTCGACAACTGCACACTCCAGCCACACGTGCTTGAGCGCTCGGTCAACACCTCCCAGATACGGCCCCCTCTACACATCCTACCCGGTTTATGGGATGAAATGAAACAATTTTTTCGGCCAATGCAAATAACTACGCATTACAAACAGCTCCAACCCCGGGACAATGTGGGGCTAGCGGTGGTTATAGAACGTGAAATTTAAAAAAAACAAAACGTTACCAAAATCAAAAACATAAAAGTAAAGACGATATTTCTCCACACGGATTAAACACGAGTGCTGCGACGGTGTTCGGCAGAGGCTCGTCTTAGTTGAGTGCAGACATGTTTCTCAACCATGCGCGACTTCTCGACATCGGACACAATATTTGCCCCACGTGGCTAAAAAATCGCGCCCGGTTTCGAAAGGCACAATTTTTACGCCGTGTGCGGCAATGATCATGTCCTGTGTTGACAGTCTTAACGTATTCTGTGTTCAAAACGTTTTCTTTTTTTCTTTTTGGACACAGAAACGGCGCGCAAGACCCCCAAGGAGACTTTTCGGTTAACGAGCCTGGTGATCATCAAGATGAATCCTGGGATACCTCCGACCGAGATTAAGGTCCGAGACGAAAGAGGAACTCAAGCACCGAGGACCTCTGGCGATAGCCATGGTAGCATTTGAACAAAAGGACCAGAAGGATTGTGGTCGTTCAAGGGCAGCATTTCAAGGCGTGGGTCCAACTCAAAAACTAATAAACCTGCGGCAGTTCGCGTCATGGTGTTCGTGTCTGATGGGAGACTTTTCTAAGACAGCAAGCGATATTGATTAATTTAGACGTACGTCCCACGGCGAGTGCGTCTCTTTTAAAGCGAGATGACTCTCAACACAGCGACTGCATGTTATAGCTGTAGTATTGATTACGGAGAAAATAATTAACTATGGTTTTGTACACTGCGCGACCACGCAAGCGCAAATACTAGATTTTTTTGTATCGAATTGTTCTTGGAAGCGATACTGGCGGGCGTAAATTTTACAATATAAATTTTTACACCATCTGAGCGCTTTCCACCACTAAATGTTTTTTTTTTTCTGACAGCCCTTCAACGCTGAGATATATACAGAAAACAAAACCGTTAAAGGCTTGTTCTCGATAATAGCGTCGTGAAATGTACAACAAAATAATTTTAGCAGTTAAAAAAAGGAAACAAATTTAAACACGTTTACAATTCCCTGTAATGCTGAACTTGAGCGCAGCTCTTAAGGAGGAAGAGGGAAGAAAAAGTAGGAGAGGGTATGCCCTTCCTCCACCTCCCCATACCCACCCCCTCTTCCTCTCCTGTTCCCCTCCACTTTAGCGTAAAATGTTCGCTAAATTTCCCGCTATATTTAGCGCGGAATTTTTTCCGCTCAGTTTAGCGGGGCAAATTTCCCGCTAAATTTGACAGGGAAATAATACTTAGCGGAAAAACTTTTGCTTCGCAATTAGAGGATACATTTTTTCTGCTGAATTTAGTAGAACACTTTTCTCGACAAATTTAGCAGAGAAATTTAGCGGGAATATTTCCCCGCTAAATTTAGCCGCAAAATATAGCAAAAATTTGCCCGCTAAATTTAGCGGGGAAATTATCCCATAATACAACGCGGGGTAACGCCAGCTTGCATTATTCCCATAATGCAACGCGCGTGGTTACGCCGACGTCGGCGGCGACGCCGCTCAAGCCGGAAACGGGCACCTAAGAGCTGCGCTCTAAAAGCACTAGCTACGTGGAGATAGCTGATGCTAGATTAAATGAATAGAGGCGTATGCAATCATTTATCAATACCCACATACGCCTCACGTCTCGCAGGCCCGGATCAGCAAACCCGTGATCATATGTAAACAGAGCGCTGTGCTACAAAGACACGCAATGAGCCCATTAAAAGCGCTGATCCCTCCCATGGTTTGCTGCGATAGAAGATCCTTTCAGGATCAAAAGGTCAAGCACTTAGCGTGCGACATCCGGCAATATCCGGTCGCGACTGAGTTCCAGAGCATATCGACCTGGCATTTCAAAGGTAAAGTTCTCAAAAAGCGTGCAAGGGATAACGCAATAGGGAGTCTTCGCAGGCCACTCCCTAAAGGCTCGGCTACACTCCGACGTTAAGCGCAGCGAACGCAGCGTAGCGCAGAAAGCGCGGTTTCCATTCGGGCCAGCGAGCAGGAGTTCGATATCTGCCGCCAATCAGTATCCGTGTGCGCTGCGCTACGTCACGGTTGCTACGCTCAACGTTGGAGTATAAAGGGCTGTTTATACTCCGCCGTAACGTCAACGACCGCGCGGGCTCGTTCACGCTCGCTGACGCTGTCTGCTAACAAATTGTCTATACTCCAACGTCAAGTTGAACGCGGCGCAGCGCAAGCAGCTCGACGCGCGACAGCGCAGCTTATACGACGGACTTGGACATGCTCTACGTTCAACGTTGGGCGCCGACGGCGCCAACGGAGTCTATCCCAGAAGCCTTCGCGCGAATGCCCCCTTCGAGAATCCGGTTGGAGGGTCGTCGGGGCCAGTCCGAGTGTGGTACGAGATGTTCATTTCAGGGGTTTGCAACCTGTCGTTCTTGCCGTGTGTCGTGTGCTGTTGAGTCTTGACGTGTTCCCGTGTGGGTGTCCGTATTTAACGTTCGTGCGCTTGAATGGGCGAGTGTTTTCTTGGACGTAGACCGCTCCGAGGATGCGCTGCCCTCGACTCTCGATAGGCCTATCGGCCTAACGAGCCGGTGGTGGTGGGTCATGGTGTTAGGGTGCCGGCAAAAGTTGGAAGCGCGATGACGCGCCAAAGGTAGGATTAATTAGAATTAGGGATGATCTAATGTGTGTGCTATTTATAATCATGTGCTAGTAGCACATACCGGCAGTCGTCCCCGATCGAAAAAGCGTCGTCGAATGTACAGGAACAGCGGGCACAGCGGGCACAGTGAAACATCTGAACTATTTAGCCGGCCAGAAATTTTCAATTGGGCTGTCTCAGCTTGTAAACGATAGTAGCGGTACGCGATGAAATTTGGACTGAATCCTGTAATGTTTGTATAGGCTTTGTGAAGTGCGTTACAATTTCGAACGCGTACATTGCGTAATCTAGGCATCGTCCGCTCTCTTCGGTGTCCCTTTCTTAAGTCAGCGTGAAAGTCTACTATGATGATAACACACCCCCTATCTGTCAGAAAGAGGCCTCTGTGGAATATCGACTGCATCGATTTCATGGAAGCATTCCGGCGGAATCGCCGGTGATCGCCGGAGTCGCTTGGCAAGATTCCGGCGAACCAGCGAAGATGAACGCACGCTATGTCATTTTTTTTTTTTTTACATTTGTGTGACATGGAGAAAATAAATGCTGGTTTTTCACTCGTTATCATCATCACTTGCTTGTTTTTGAAGTCCTAACCGCTACCCCGAATGGTTGTTTCGAAGCGTGACATGACAACACGAGGACGAACCACACTGACTGATTGTATCTAAGCTATAAAAAAAACAAAAAAAAAACGAAACGGCGTTGTGTTGTTTGCAGACCGGTGGCGTCGCTGTGTTTCCATAGGAGCTAAGCCTTTTTCTTTCTTTACTTTTTCGTCAGGTAAATTCGCTCGCTGCAAATTTTACAAAAACAAAAAAAAAAGCACGATCTGTGGGCAATGCTGCACAAAGTCGTAGCGCGATAGGTTAAGAAACCGAATTTTCCGGTCGATTTAAAGAGCCTAGCGTCTCCTTGTTTCACCCTGTAGGAAACACATGCAGACAATTGGACGTGGTAGTTCGTGTGTGCCCAAACAAGTCCTCATTTCTTCATGGGTAAGTTTACCGTGTTAGTTCTTCACAGAATCACAAAGGTAAATGGATGATGCGCAAAAGTTGTGCACAATCTCGCAATATGTTGTACTTCTCCCACTAAGGCCCACACGGGTTAGTTAGGTGACATATGATTCATAGAACTTGAAGCAAAGCCCTGTTTGAACATGCATGGCGTCAAACATTTCCGACCGAAAACCACGTGAGCGTTCTCGTCTCTGGTAAGCGTTTCCCGTGAAATCCACTCGATCGGGAACTTGGCCTAAATCCATTCATTTTAGATAAAGATCTCAGTACGGTTAAACCTATTATAATAGCAATAATTGCACTATGAAAGTCAACAAACTCCATAGGTTCGCGTTTAAGAAGAATCCGTCCCAAAACAGTTCGAGGAACAAACTATGAGTACAAGCCTGAATTCACTTCATCTTCACAGTAATTAGGAGTCGCCTAAGCTGATAGCTGATTGCGAGGAACGACTGTAAACGCGGACAACCTGTAATCATTCCTGGCTCCGCAATACCAACAACCGAGTAGGAACAGACACAATCGTGTTTTATTAGGCACGTCGTCTGACATGAAAAAGGTGAGAGAATATAAATTCATCATTGAAAGATTGCTGCAGCGTGACTAGAAATGAACCTGACAAACTTGAACTATGTCATTCACGAGAGCTTGATGGAATGACAACATTATGTGTGATCCTTCATTAACACAAACAAAGTTTTAAACCTTTCTATTTGAGAGCTTGATTCATCAGCAGCATAGCTTACGTTCAGCACAAAGTGAATACCATTCCCTACGTTGACTGTTTTCTGGCGGTCATCAGTAAGTTTTTTTTTTCTTCTAAGGCGGGTTTTATTTCGGCTAAATGTAAGTCATCAAAGGACCTAAGCTAAGCTTCACTAAGCAGTCATACAGGTGTTTTTTTTTTGTGTTTAGCCTTCTCTCTAATCCGAAAGAGCACTTGCGCAGCGTGAATTCGGATTACTTGATGATACAAATACACGCTTAATACCCACAGAGGGAGTATCACAAAAACAAATAGTTGCATTTACTTGTCTAAAAAGTGTCAGTGGGCCATGTTTATTTCTAAACTAAAGGTGATTATAATTTTATCACTACCTGCTTAGCTACAAAACAAATTTGGTGATTACGTTTATTGCGACTTAGAGTTGAGTATCGACCGACGAAATGAGCTTTTAATGACTGCGATGACTAGTAGTATTCGTTTAAAAAAAATATTGGTAGGGCATGAAAGTGTACACTATCTTCGGCAGTGTTGAATGTTTACGGAACCAAACCACTTGACGAGGCGAATGTCACTGACGAAAATAATTCTGTATTACGATACTAATTCTGTATTACGCGTCTCCTTAGAAATCGTTCTGTATTAAAATGCTGACTGTCTGGGCTTTCTCAAGCCCAGCCAACAGCAAGACCGGGCAGAGCTGCAACTCGCACCCCCCCCCCCCCCCCCCCCCACCCCCCACCCCCAAAAAAAACAAACAACGATTACATGTTTTGATGCAATCGTCAGGTAAATGAATGCCTTTCAATGTCTAAGCGCTCACTGAATTTGATGACAAAACATTACAAAAGCTTTGGTGACTGACAGCTCAAGAAGGACAGAGTGTCGCTTTAATGTGTTCCCGCTCCTTGCTACCTGATTGGTCGATCGGCCTTTTCATCGGTTGACGCAGCATCTTCATTGGCTCCCGATTGGCAATGAGATGCTCGGGCCGGGCACCGCCTTGAGCTTCCTAAAATGTGAGCGACTACACTCTAAAAAACGTCTGTGCTTTTACTTTCATGCACAACACTCGGAGAGCCAATCAGCGCAACTTACGGAGGCAGCTCAGCGAATGACGATGCCGAAACATATATGTTTAAACGAAAAAACAATCTGAGTTGTGACATTAAGTAATGCAAAACGTCAAGCTTGCATTGCTTAATGTCACAACTAAGACCCCGTTTTTTGGTCTAGACATAGGTTTGGGCATAGTCATTCGCTAAGCTGTCTCCGTAAGATGCGGTGATTAGCTCTCCGAGTGTTGTGCGGGAAAGCAGACTCACGAGCTTTTTTTAGAGTGTATATCAGTTTTATTTACTTAAAATTCAAAAGGATATTTTTTTAGGAAATCAGCTAGTGCGGAGAATAATGAAAGACTTTAAAAAAACTTAAACAAGCACGGCCAATTACAGATACTTTAGATATTGGCAAATAGAACGCTACCGGTACGGCTAATTTCGGATTGTCATAATAATGCAATAGAAGCTTTGCATCCAGCCCACTTCATATTCCTTATCCCTCTTTTGACTGCCATCAAAAGTAAATATTTACATGCCATTGGACTAAATTATGCCTAAGCAGAGACCACATCTCTTTGTTTGTTGATCATTTTAAGGCAACGAATAAAGTCGTTTGGAAACAAAATTAAAACTCCAAGGTACCTACTTCGGAATTAAAAACAGCGCGCTGTTCTTAATTGCGAAGTATGTACCAACTCCCTCAAGCCTCAACTTTTCCAAGGTACCTCTTCAAAAACGATTGCGGCGGAGATGTTTCTTATCGAACGACATCCGTCGCCTGAGACATTTTACTGCGTCGACGGGCATAGATCAATCAACGACCCCCCCAGAGCATCAATCATTGCCGCCCGCGAAGCTTTCTGAACACGAACTGCAGAACGATACAATCTCCTGATGTAACAAGTCTAACCTCCACGAAAACAGATACACACGTACAACCTGACTGCTGCGCTCGCACAAGCGCGAAGGACGGGAAGAGTTAAATCATGGCAGATGTGCGATTCGGGGAAACACGACACGCATCCCAAAACATAAATCCTGCGTGGCATGAGTAGCGTTTTGGCACGTCAGGATGGGAGCTGCAAAAAAGAAAAATAGGATCCCGATATTCCGCGAGGTCGGTCTTCGAGAGTGATGCGACCACCTCTGCGTCGAGTTCCAAGTTCAAACGCCAGGGGGCTTCCTTTAAGCGCAGTTTTGTACACAAAGCAGCTTCACTACCACAACAGCTAGGAAGCGGTGCTACCAAGTCTTTAGACATTACCATGAAGTCGCTTCCGTTTCTCTTGTGCCTTGTGCTTACTTCCACCGGCTGTAAGTCTCTGCATTCAAGCTCTGTCTTCACTAAACAGCGACAGATTATAGTGAAACATGTGTCCGCTCATTTTTAGAAAGCGTTTGGCCGATTTCAATAACGGGTACGAAGCATATGTTTTAAGCTTCATGAAGTCAGTGCTCAGAAAACTGAAAGGACGTGTTCACTATACATATAAGGTCCAAAGTATGTATGTATGTATGTATCTTTATTTCAGACACAAAAAACGGTCGGGGAGCTCGGGCAAACGAAGACGAGTTGTCTTCTGACGAGGCTCCAGCCCCTTTTTCACAGCACTCGGGGGAGACACAGGAACGTAAACAGAATAAATATACAAAGATACAGCAATTTTAAAATTCACAACAACACACAACTGTCAACTTCGTACTAACTGCAGATCACGAGTGATTCAGTATATATTCTACAATCCTTTTTTTTTATATGGAAAAACGAAATGTGTGCTTGGGCCATTTCTGCTATGTTTGGGTGTTTGATTAGTAGATCTGGTACGAGATATGTAAGGTGCTGTGTACCGTAATTAGTTCAAACCCTGGGTTTCGTATACTGTGCACCTCTAAGACTAATTTGCCGAGGTTTGATTGAAGATATAAAGAAAAGGCGCTTCGTTTTCTCTAGTTTTATTAAAAATAAAAATAGATAATTTGAGAAGCAGGGTTTGATCTATATATAATATTTTATACTTTTGAAATGCTGGGAATGAGTGTTCGTACCTTTTAAGGTTCTCAATAACTCAAACAGCCTTCTTTTGAAAAATAAATAGTTTTTTCCTTATTTGTTTGTGTAGTGGTTCCCCATACTAACATACAGTACTGTAAGCGTGAGTAGACCAGCGAATAATATAATTGCAGTTTCATTCTTTTTGGTAGTAATTGTAGGAATTTGTTTAATATTCCTTTTGCTCTTGCAATACCAACCCTCATGTTTTCTATGTGTACAGTCCAACTGAGTGTTTCTTCGAACCATACAACAAGAAACTTGTGACATTTAACGCCTTCAATTTTTTCCCCGCAAAAAGAGATGTTCAATGTACGTGAAATAGGTTTTTTTTTAAAATCTGAACAACACATATTTGGTTTTACTAGTGTTAAGATTAAGCTGGTTCCGCTTTAGCCACAATAATAATTTACTGAGCCAACTATTTGCAAATTCCTCGAGCTGATCCAGATTTCCACTAGAAAAAAAAGGCATTGGTATCATCAGCATATAAAATAATATTAGGCGATTCAGGTATATTCACAATATCGTTTATATAAATTAGAAATAATAGAGCCCCCACTATGGAACCTTGCGGAACGCCATATATTATCGGTGCGAGTTGAGATTGAAATCCATTAAGTACCGTATATTGAGAACGCGAATATAAATAGCTGCGAATTAATTCTAGTGCATTTCCTCTAATTCCGTACGCCGATAGTTTTTCCAGTAAAATTTCATGTTTTATTGAATCAAAAGCTTTTCTGAAATCCAGGGAAATCCCAATGGTATATGTATGGTTTTCTATATTAGTAATTATTTTATCTTTGATATATATTAGGGCTGATTCGGTTGATTTCCCTTTCTGAAAACCAAACTGTTTGTCAGTTATAACATTATTAATAGTAAAGAACCTGTAAAATCTTGAATTAATTATTTTTTCTACAACCTCGGAAAAAAGTGGTAGTACAGATATATGCCTGTAATTATTAAGGTTCTCATATGTGCCTCCTTTGTGGATAACACTGAGTTTAGCAATTTTCATTTTTTCTGGGAATATACCAGAAACCATTATTTTATTGCAAAGATCAACAAGAGGAGGCAACACTGACTCCGTTACTGCTTTAATAGGGGTAACCTTGATATCATCAACACCACTTGCGCAGTTAGTTTTTAGGGACATTAGTATGTTGCGAATCTCTGTTTCATCTGTTGGTTCTAAAAATATTGAGCTTAATAACGGAACAGATAAGTAATGGTTATCATATACGGTCACTTATTCGCACGCACGAGATGAACGAAAATGTGTATTAAATTTATCTGCCAATAAAGCTTGCGTATATAAAGTACCATCTATTTTGAGTTCTTCAGGGACGAAAACCGGATTTATTGACATTAATGTTCTCATAGTATTCCACAGTTTAACTGGGTCTTTATAAATTTCAGAGAAGGTAGATTTATAAAAGTTTATTTTCGGCTTTTTAATGTCGAGGGAAAGTTTGTTTCTGCATTTTTTATATTCCATAAGTGAACTCTTATTTTTAGTTTTGATAAACGTTGCAAACATCTGATCACGTGCTTTGATTCTGTTGTAAAGTTCCAGCGTTACCCATGGCTTCCTTGACTTTTTATGTTTTTTAATCTCCGCTTTTGGGAAAGCTTTATTATAGTATTGAAGCTTTGATTTAAAAATATCGTAAGATTTTGTCGGGTTAGGTTCCTTAATGATCATATATGTGAACATATATGTGAACAATTGTACGCAAATTAAAGAAAATCATATTTAACTATAACAGCTACACATTTTATTTAAAGAATTTATTTTACAGCTGTAAAAGGGGCATATAGAAACAAATGTAAAGGAACGTAATATTACATATATCCTAAAATCACAAACCGCAAAGGCTCAATAAAATACGAGCATATCTCGCTGATTTCGCTTTGAGATTTCGCGAATCGAATGTTTCATATTTGTTTAAATATTTAGGTTACATAATTCAATTTGTTTAGACACATCATAGCGGTTCGAAAATAAATTCACATTTTATAAAGTTATACATTTCTGGATGGTTCAGTTAATTAACAGGAGGCGACCCTCAACCAGTAGAAGCATGGCTCAATGCTCTGTACTAGGTTGAAATAAACTTTCAACAACATTTATTTTATTCATATTTAAAGAACACTGCGGCTCACATCTGTGAACCATACTAGGAGTGGTAGATATTGCACTGGTGTGATATGCTCACGACCACTTTAACACAAAGCACATAAATAAGAAAAGAAATGTAATCGATGGCCGGACGTTCAGAACCTCTCATTCTAGCTTTCAAATTCATCGCGGAAACTCTGAATTACAGACACTTCGAAAAACAGATTTCAAACTTAGGCAAAGCGGTCCCGGTAGAACTTATCGAAACCTTCCAGTAGCCTACTAACATTGTCCTGAAGTACAAAAAAGAACGACGTGTTTAAGACTACCGTAATACTAATTGTTGTTCTTGTTTTTTCCGAGATTTACTGAGAGTGTAACAATAACGAAGTTCATTCCCCTTTCTTCCCTAAAAATCTGGAGTATCTACCCAAGTAGCACACTTCTATGGGGTAAAAAATGGGCTTTTCTCTGTGCGAAGATAGATCTCAACCTGATTATCTTTCACAAGAGTAAGGAATTCGGCCCTCAATCGCCAAACAATCGTTAAAGTTAGGTTTCATTGCGCTTAGATTGGCCGCCATCTGACACCTTTCGGCCGACATCACCAAAGAGTTAGGCTTAACTTCTGATTCTTCGGCTTTTATGAGGCAACCTAAATTGGCCAAACAAGTGCCACATTTAGGCTTCACTGCTGGTAGTTCGGCTGTCATCTTTCTTTTTTGGGCTCAAGTCTTGTAATCTGGTGTATCGTTATACTCATATGTTTCCGTTTAAAAAAAACCCCTCCTTTCTGTAATGCTTTCGGGCCCTGAGAGAACAATAAATGAAATGAAATGAAATGAAATTATACGACGAGTCAGAGAGAAAGCCATAGAAACAATAAAGAAGAGTACTATGTCACTAACGCCTTCGAGCAAAACCGTGAATTAGGCCCCTTTGGATTGCCAAGCTTATGCCAAGTGAGGCGTTTCTCCGAAGTGCAACCTGGGTGCTGTCCCGAAATGCACACGGGAGGTTAAACCGGAAGTATCTACGGAGGGAGCTCGGCAAATGCTGAGGCTAAAGATATGCTCAGACCTAAACAAAAAGAAAACGTATGGGCTTTGACACTGAGCAGAGTGTTGAACCGAAATTTTTATCGGTTCGGTTCGGGTTCGGGTTCACGGCTTTCGGTTCAGTTCCGGTTCAGTTCCAGGGAGCAAAAATAACGGTTCCAACCGGGTCGAACCGGTTCGAACCGTTCGACCCGGTTCAGTTAATTACCAAGAGGCGATGTTCGACCAGTAAAAGTATGGCGGACTGCTCCCTTGGTACAAATAAACTGTAAACAACATAAGTAAGAAAAGAAAAGTAATAGGCGGCGGGAAGGTAAGAACCTCTAATTCTAGCTTTCAGATCCACCGCGGAAAATCTGAATTAAAGATACTTAGAAAAACTAATTTCACACTTAGGCAAAGCGGTACCAGTAGAACTTATCGAAACCTTCCAGTAGCCTTCAAACTGTGTCTCAAGGTACAAAGAAAAATTTTAAGATTTCCCTATTACTAATTGTTTTTTCGTTGTTTTTTTT
This sequence comes from Ixodes scapularis, assembly GCF_016920785.2. Classification (NCBI taxonomy): domain Eukaryota; kingdom Metazoa; phylum Arthropoda; class Arachnida; order Ixodida; family Ixodidae; genus Ixodes; species Ixodes scapularis. The sequence goes on along the minus strand of NW_024609836.1, from coordinate 57,361,967 downwards.
TTTTTTTTTTGCGAGATTTACTGAGAGCGTAACAATGACGAAGTTAATTCCATTTTCACTATAAAACACAAGGAGAATCTACTCAAGTAACAGAGTGCTTTGGGAAACATATTGGTTTCTATAAATCACCCACGTTAGAGCAAAACTTGACCATCTTTCACCAGAGTATGGGTATTGTGGCCCTAATTCACAAAACAAGTGTTAAAGTTAGGCTTCACAGGGGTTAGTTTGGCGGTTATCTGACATCTCAGGGCCTAACGTTGCCACACAAGGGCAAGAGTAAGGCTTCATTTCTGATTGTCCGGTTTTCATACGGCAACCCTAAATTGCTAAACAAGTGCAAGATTTAGGCTCCACTTCTGGTGGTTCGGCTGCCATCTGGCATCTTTTTGCTGAAGTCGGCAGCACCTCTGGCAATTAGGCGACGAGTCAGAGAAAAAAGTCATAGAAACATGAAAGGAGAGTATACTTTGTCACTAACGGCTAGAAGAAAAAATTACCGCATCTCCACGTGGTGAATGATGTTGATTGGGGCGAAGCTGGTGGTGCTGATGATACTAATTTTGTTCATAGGTAGTGCTGATGGCGCTGATTTTTTTTCCATGTCAGAAAGAGAATGTGTGGTATGGAACGTGGTTATATACGCATTTGAGCATTTGACCGCAGCGCCCTCTCGACTATAAACGTTGAGCGATTGCATGCAAAGCTTAACGCGATTATATACACATTTGACCGCAGCGCCCTCTCCTGTATAGACGTTGAGCGGCTACTTGCAACGTTTCATACATGCCAGAAATCCCAGCTCTTGAGTTACTACCTCATCTCAGAGCCCCCTACTCGTCCCGCAGTCGTGGCCGAGTGGTTAAGGCGATGGAGTAGAAATCCACTGGGGTCTCCCCGCACAGGTTCCGATCCTGTCGACTGCGCAAACATTTTTTTCTTTTTTTTAATAAGACAGATGAGATGGCAATCGATGTGAGCACGGACGCCGGACGGACAAGGCTAGAGCCTAAGGTGCTCCGCCCCTAAAACCGTAACTTAGGCCCCAAGAATTACCAAGCTTGTGCCAAGTAAGGCGTTTCTCTGGAGTGCAACTTGCAGGGTGCTGTCCCGAAATTCACTTGGGAGGTTAAACCGCCGGTATCTACGGAGGGAGCTCGGCAAACGCTGAGGCTAAAGGTATGCTTAGACCTGAAAAAAAAAGGGCTACGACACTGAGCAAGGTGAAACATCACGCCTAGCGCCATAGCGCAGACTGTCTTTTTAGGTCTAAACATATGTTTAGCCTGCACTCCATCGCGCTTTCTGCAAAAGATGGCTGCAGAGATTGTCTCTCTCTCGAGTGATTTGCCGGAAAGTAGGGGCTCCAGGTTTCTGAGAATGTACTTTGAACTTTAATAATCACGAGGGGACACCCCCACTTTAAATCTGATAGTCCAACTCAGGCACGTAGCCAAGGGGGTGGCCCAAGGGCCGCCCCCCCCCCCCCCCCTTCCCCGAAATCTTCCATTTTGCTTGGGCCTTCTCTTTCCCCTCTCCCTCATACAGTATTTTGTCATAAGCGGACCCCCCCCCCCCCCCCTTCCCGAAACAAAATCCTGGCTACGTGCCTGGTTCAACTGTAGCTATCGGCTAGTACAATTGAAGAACTCGCAGGTGAGGGGATCACTATGCAGGATATATTTTTTATATTCCATAATAGCAAATAATCTGACCCATTTTGTGCTAGGAAAAGTGTCTCGGCAAGGACTCTTTTTCCCAGCGTACACTACAAACGTACCATACCTCTGTAAATTGTTCAAGCCAATAAAGACTCAATGAACGCCACTATAAAGATCAATTCGGAATTTTAATTAAGTGCTGAATATCACTTACGTTTCAGGCTCTGCGCAATTGTGGAAGTTGGTCATACCCTCGTAAGTGACCCAACAACTGCTACTATGGACATTGGTATCTTAGGTGATGCAGGGTGTGACTTGTTTTTACGAGTTTCTGCCTCGTGATTAATATTCGCAGGACGGAGCAAGCATGGAAACACGTGTTCACCGAGTCACCTTGCCCATATGTCATATTCATTTTTTCTGCCGACTTAGAAACAAAACTAGGAATGTGCGAAAACTGCTTCGAAGCAAAGAAGGGCAGAGTCCCCTCTAGCGTTAAAATTGCGACGATAACCTGAATCTTGCGGTACTCTCTTGCACAGAGAAGGCCTTGATTGAAGCAGTAGTATTCCGTTCAAACCTAATTCATACATCTCTGCAAAACACATCTATGTACCAGTTGCATGTTCTATTAAAGGGACAAGAAGTGATCCTTTTTGCCGACCGCACTTCAGCGATGACTAAGCATGCTTTACTTGTACCGAATAACGGAGGAGGTGCTACATATTGAAATTCTGATGACGCGTCGACTTAGCATAGTGATCAGAAAGTCTCGCCCCTCATTGCAATGTTATCAAATATTTGACTGCATCATCTGTCGACACGAATATGAAATGCATCAGAGGCGTCAATTGAGGAGAGTGAAAGCAACGGAACAAAACGTGAAGGGACTCTATATCCGACCCACGCACTAAACAAAATCTGAGTTCGCTTTTCAGCCAGGCATGGAGATTGCTAATCAAGACAAACAATATGATTCCATTGGATTATGTGTCTCAGAATACGATCAGACCCCCCAAAAAAATGTGCGAAGAAACGATGATCAGGTCTAATCGCATTATGGGCTTCGTTATTGGTCGGGATCCTTCTATTGTATACAATGATTGGTTATCATCACGTTTTGCAGGAAAGCGAACTCACATATGTTTTGTTTAGAGTGTAGACTAAACGTGAGTCGACGTAATAAAAAAAGTCGGTTCGCATCATCCTCAGTTAGCTATGTTCACAGTACGAGCATTTGTGGCGGCACAACGGAACCTAAGCAATGCGTGTTACGCTCGCGCGAACCAAAGTAAAGTTTATATAGACGTGGCTATTCCTAAAGTTGTGTGTTAGTGAAGACGTGTCTTTTGTAGCTGTCATATCAGTCAGATTGCTTTAATGCGCGAGCTAGCACTTGGCATTCTTTGTTCAAACAGGCGCTTGGACGTAACTGGGGAGATTCACGCTGTTCTGAGTCGCCACAACCTAAACGCCCATTCAGGTCAGTTCAGGAAATATGTAGAATGCGTTGAAACGAAAGTAATAAAGCGAGCTAGCTATAGTGACTGAGAGGACTATAGCTGGCTCGCTCAAAAGACTAAACATAATATCATAAAACCCCAACACTAGGGAGAACAAGCGACGACCCGGCGAGACCAGGGATCACCAAGGGAGACCATGTCTCCCTTGGTGATCCCTGGTCTCTGGACTCCTGGTCCAGAGACTATTATATTGAGTTGCTTCCTCTCAGTAACTCGCCTCGGGTAACATTCATGGAAAGAAAATGTTGCATGAGTGCCAACACACCTTGAAAAGCAACGGAACTTGAGCGTCAATTTTGCGGTTCACGCGGGGATCAGAGCTAGGACACTTAGTCATCGGTAAAACAACACAGTTGATCAACTACTGATTACGAGAATCAAGGAAGTGCATGCGCGCGTAGCGGTGAAACAGTTGGTTGCGTGTTTTTATTCGCTTAGACACGGCGACAGTTCGGACGCAGGAGTTTAAAACATCTGAACGTCCTGGTAGAGTAGCAACTTTGGCTAGCCTATAGGCTGTATACAGTACCTTTATACTGCGCACCAGAATTAAGCCGCGAGATACGACTTTCTCTTGCCGTAGCGAGGCGTCCAACCAGATAATAGGCGTAGACAAATTCACACAAAGCCTACGTCGCAGTCTTGGGTAGTAACGCGTTACTAGTAACGCATTACTGTAATTTTGTTAGTTTTTCGGCAACTTGTAACTGTAACAAGTTACTTTTTTAAAATGTAACTTGTAACTGTAGTTCTAGTGCTTTTTTCTAAAATAACGATCAAAGTAACGACGCTACTTTTGTCGTTACTTTCCTGTGTTTTATGAATACTATATCACTGAACGAGTACAATTTAGATATTCCTTCCACTTTTCAAATAGTCTATTCCGACATTTCGAGTGTCAAGCTGGCCTTGCACAAACTTGTGAATACGTTCTTTCACACGAGTCACGACCCGAATATAGCCACGTGTAGATGTCATGAAAAAAAAATCTAGCTTTTTTTACGTACGCGCTTGTACTTTGTGACTGAACACTTACATCTTAATGTCTTGAAACACTATCTATGTTGTGGTTTCTCTTTTTTGTGTGAAAACGGTTTTTCATCGGGTGAATCAACCGTGAAACAACAATACACGTGGAGGGCACTGCGCATGTTTCGTATTTTGATTTGCGCCACTATACTATGGCGTGGAAATTTTCAAACACTAATTTCGAGAAGCAACTTCTTCTAAGTTACAATATAAAGTAAAAAGCGTACTTTTTAATTTTATGCAATAAGCCTTGGTGAAAAGCGTTTTCTAGTTTTTCCTAATTCTTTTTTTATGTTATAGAAAAGTAACTGAAAAGTAACGTCCTTACTTTTTAAAAATAACTGTAGTTGTAACGAGTTACTCTTTTGTTGCGGTAATTGTAGCGGTGACCTCGCTACTTTTTACTGAAAGTAACTGTAACTGTAACGAATTACTTGTTAAAAGTAACTTACCCAAGACAGCCTGAGTGCGTCGGGGACGAGAACATCTCGGTGTCTGAAAAGTCCTTAACGTGTCGTGGGACCACAGTGAAGAAGGGAGGCGAACGGAATGAAAGGACACAAAGAGGTTCTACATGACTTAAACACTGAAACTGCACGTAAAAACGACACCTTTTAGTGTTGGTGTCGTTTTTACTCGCAGTCTAGACGTTTATGTCATGTCCAAATCAAACCATCTCGTTTGCGCCCTTGCATTCATTCCAAGGGGTTTAGTTTACTGCCGATGTGTACAACTGCTGAAGGGCGTATACAGGTTTTTTTTTTTTTTTAATCTTAACAGAATTTTTAAAAAGAAACAATGAAAGCTAGGTTAATGCGGTCTGCACAGGTGAGTCATACGGCCAGGGGGACATATTATAGGGAGCTAATCGTAACGATCAGTCGGATACTTAGTTAAGATTCGTTAAATAACTTTTTAATTATTGAGAATAGACAACTTGTTCCAATTATAAACTTGTTCAGCGCCATTGAAAACCACTAAATCAGTAATTTTCAGAAAGACTTTGAACACGTGAGAACTGTAGTAGTGCACTAAAGTTACCGCTCGTAAAGCAGGTACAAGGCTGGGGCTAGAGAAGAGCCGGAAAAATTGCACGGGCGCCTTATCACAACCGCTAGCTTTGTACGTGCTCAGCGAGTGCTAATTTTAGTGCACTACTACGCTTCTCACGCGCCCAAAGTCTTTCTAAAAATTACTGATTTAGGGGTTTTCGATGACGCTCAGCAAGTTTCTAATTGAAACTATGTGTCTATTTTCAATAATTAAAAACGTTTATTAACGAATTTTAACTAATTAACCAACTGATCGTTACGATTAGCCTCTTATATTATGTCCCCCCTGGCCGTGTAACTAATGCGCCAGACCGCATTAATCTAGCTTTCATGGTTTTTGAAAAACAAATTCTGTTAAGCATAAAAAAAACACCCTGTATAACAGAACTCTGAAGGCTTTCTCTAAACTACTACCACTCTTACAAAACCCGAAATCTTGAGAAAAAATAACAATGCGCTTTTTCCAGAAATTTGTAAGGAAAGTTTAACTCTTGAACCTCTATAAGTGGAGACACACTTTGGCACTTGGGCGGTTAGAAAACCAAAAGTGAGTTTTGGAAGATATTCCTTTCGAACAGACGTTCGTACTCGAGGTAGACATTCCTACCGCCAGCGTGTCGTACACTACGTAGACTCATCAAGCCTTGCAATAGTGTTGGAATAGCAGATGTGTTAAGGAGCAGAAATAGATAGCTTGACTTGTGATACGGTGATATGGTAACACGTCGCGTAGGAAATACAAAGACAAATCCAAAAACGCTGCGTGTAAGGGAAAGACAGACTGTATCGCAGGTCGTAGTGAGACCCTGGTACATTATTGTCGCTACGCAGTCCATCGCATTGCGACATCAGTTGAAAAGATGGAAGCAAAAAAAATTATCATAATAGGTCGCGCCCCACGTTTCTTAAGGTGCAAATCCGGATAATATTTTTAAATTTGGGATTACGACCATTTTATGAGAAAGCAGTGTCTCTACATTAGAAGTTATAAGTTTTTTCCCTGTATTGTGCGCTGTATTATAAGTATCACGGCTCAACGTTCGCTTTGCGGCGTCCGCAGCAAAACCGAAACTATCTGCTACAGAGATGGCAACACTAACCGTCAGACGTACAGCCGCAACGTGAAGGCAGGGGGGTGCTGCGCCAGTGTTCCTCGATTAAAAGCTAGCCCGCCTGCTGCACGTTAAGGAGCAGCTGGTCGCATCTTCAAAATCGGTTTTAGTGGAGTACGCGGCCTCACTTTGTCGCAGTATCTCGGCCGCAATCATATTTTCTGCCACCAGTCATTCATTTTGGTTTTATTTCCGACCGGAGCTGCACTTTAACCTCTTAGTTTAAATAAAAAGCCTTATAATAAGGAAGAAAAAAAATGAAATGCAAAACGCATAGAAAGTTTAGGGGTCAAGTATATTATATCATCACACAATCGACATCACTAGACACTGCACCGCCGGCCTCCATGGTACGGGCTGTTGACGTTCTGCGGTACTGCGACTCAGCTGAGCCAAAAAAGATTATTATTATTATTACTATTGTTATTGACTTGTGACGTGGATATGCGAGCCTTCTGAAACAAAGTTATTATTATTATTATTATTATTATTATGAAGTTTCACTGCGATGTAGAGTTGTCTGGAATCATCTAACCATACCTGATAATGTTCCCCCGCCATCTCGTTCATTGCAGGTGACAACCAAGAACAGCCAATGGCGTAAGTAGCGCAAATTTTGACGCTGAGATGGTAAAAGTGTTCGAACGGTGTAGCCGCTTGTTTTTTTCCTTCTAACCAAGTGTGCACTCCCGCCACATGTGCTTGCGCGCTCGATCAAGACTTCCCAGTTAAGGGCCCCTTTACACATTCTACCGGGTTTGAAAGTAAACATCTTCGACAGAAATCTGTCTGGTTTGGGGAACAATTCGAAAAAAAGAAAACTCAAACCAAAAGTTTAGAAACAGCAGTTCCCAACGTTTCGGGGTCGACTTGACTCCTTCTTCAGGGGTGACTAAAAATGGAATTGGACAGCGCGAGCTTCGATCTCTCCTTCTTCTTCTACCGAGGTGATGTTTTCTGAACGTGACGCAGGCCATGGACGTAAATAGATGGTAAGGCCCCGAGGGACCTGTTAATGTTCCCCGGTGTATTCTGGATGTGCCACGACTCTAAGAACAGGCGTCTTCGAATGTGTGGCTCCGTGTCTATCACGTGTGCTTTTCCGAAGTCGATCCGATGATCAAACACCTCACAATGTTCCGCGACGGCGCTACGCTCGCGATCGAAATTGCGCACATCGTTCTGGTGCTGGCGCATGCGTTCGGGAAAAGATTTAGTTTCACCGATGTAGGCGGCGGGGCACTCCGCACACGGTATCTTGTAGACCACGCCCTGTGCTTTCTCTTTTGGAAGGCGATCTTTCGGCCTTGGCATGAGCCGTCCTAATGTTGACACTGGCTTGTGCGCCACTTGGATACCTTCTTTTCGGAGCACGCGCGCCAGTGTCTCGCTCGTCCCTTTTACATAGGGGACGCTGATGCGCGCGATGGGGCGGGGCTGTGTGTCACCCGACGATCCATGGTTATTGCGCGTGCAGCACTGTCGACGGGCGACGCGTTGGACAAAACTCCTTGAATAGCCGTTTTTTTGGAGGTCAGCAAGTATGGTCTGATTCTCCTTTCTTCTGTCTCTTTCCGACGAGCAGATGGTCGTTGCTCTAGACAGGAGAGTAGAGACCACCGACGTCTTGTGACTCGTTGGGTGGTTCGAGTCATAATCAAGGTAGCGTCCGGTGTGTGTTGGCTTCCTGTAGACCGTGAACCCCAGCTTGTCTCCTTGCCTTTTCACCAGAGCATCGAGGAACGGCAAGAGTCCATCTTTCTCGTATTCTACAGTGAACTGGATGGCCGGTTCTATGGAATTCAGGTGTGCGAGGAAGTGGTTCACCTCTGATTTCTTTACGATGCAAAAGCAATCATCTACATAGCGCATGAACTCTTTTGGCCTGTTGGCGAAAGTGCTAAGCGCTTTCTGTTCAACCACTTCCATTGTGAGGTTTGCCGTCGTGACCGAAATAGAGGCGCCCATTGCCGTTCCGCTGACTTGTTTGAAAAGCTCACCCTTGAAGCTGAAGTACGTACTGCCAAGGCAGAACTCGAGAAGGCGGCATAGCTCATCAACACTGAGGCTGGTTCTTGAGCCCAATGTTTCGTCTTTCTCGAGAACCTCTCTGGCTGCAGCAACTGCTAAGGGAACTGGCACGCTGGTAAAGAGCGACACAACGTCGAAAGACACAATCGTGTCATCATCGCTGAGTCTCACTTGCGAGGCACGTTCCACGAAGTGGCCGGTGTTCAGCACATGTGTCGGCGTATTTCCAACAAGGGGAGCTATAGTCCGGTGTAGGTAATTTGACAGCGCTCGGAGCGGTGAGGTCGTAAAGTCCACGATAGGTCTCAAGGGGACGCTAGGTTTGTGGGTCTTGGGTAGTCCGTAGAAGTTGCCGGGTTTGTGGGAGAAAATAAAACCGTGTTTCATTGGCCAACATAAATTAAGTGCGTATTACAAAAAGCTGGAATCCGTGACATTGTGGGACTAACAGTGGCTATATACCGTAAAATTAAAAAATAAAACGCTATTTAAGTCAAAAACATAAAAATAAAGACAATATTTTTTTTACTCGGATTAAACACGTGTGCTGCGTCAGTGTTCGGTGGAGGCCCGTCTCAAATGAGTACGGGCATGTTTCTCAGCCTTGCGCGACTCGTCGACATCGGGCACGAATTTTGCCTCACGCTGCTAAGAAATCGTGCCCGGCTTCAGAAGGCACGAAATTCGTGTCTTCTGTTGACAGACCTCAACACATTCAGCGTTAAGAACGTTTTCTTTTAGAGCGCAGCTCTTAGGGGCCCGTTCCCGGCTTGAGCGGCGTCGCCGTCGGCGTCGCCGTCGGCGTAACCAAGGTCATCCCAAGGTCACGTGACCCCCAAGGTCACGTGACCCCTCCCAAGGTCATCTCAAGGTCACGTGACCCCACGTGACTCCCAAGGTCACGTGACCCCTCGAGGTCACGTGACCCCTCCCAAGGTCATCTCAAGGTCACGTGACCCCAAGTCCCCACGTGACCCTTTGAAGGTCACGTGACCCCCAAGTCACGTGACCCCTCTGAGGTCACGTGACCCCCGAGGTCACGTGGTCTCCTCCCCAAGGTCACGTGACCCCCAAGGTCACGTGACCCTCCCAAGGTCATCTCAAGGTCACGTGACCCCAAGGTGACCCACACGTGACCCCCAGGTCACGTGACCCCTCTGAGGTCACGTGACCCCTCTGAGGTCACGTGACCCCCCTCCCCGAAGTCACGTGACACCCCCCCCCCGAGGTCACGTGACCGCCCCCCGGAGCATATTAAAGAATGAGGGGAGGAGGAGGGGTCTACCCTCCCCTCAGTACCCTTCACTCCTCCTCCTCAAGAGCTGCGCTCCAATTCGGCGTTACAGGGATTTGTAAACGGCTTTCACTTTTTAATAAACCAGTTTTTCTCTTTTTCGACACAGAAACGACGCGCAAGACTACCAAGGAGACTTCTCGTCCGGCGCTCACCAAAATGAATTTTGGGGTAACCCCGACGGAATGTAAGGTCCGAGGCGAAAGAGGAACTCAAGCCCCGAGGACCTCTGCCGATAGTCTTGGTAGTACTTGAATAAAAGGGCCAGAAGCATTGTGGTCGTAGCAGGACAGCATTTCAAGTCGTAAACCCAACTCAAGATCTAATAAATCTGTGGTAGCCCGCTACATGGCGTTCCTGTCCGATTGAAGACTTTTCTAAGACATCGAGCAATATTGATTGATTTCTACGTACGTCCCAGGGCGAGTGCGTCTTTTTTAAAGCGAGGCGACTCTCAACACAGTGACTGCATGTTACAGCTGTAGTGCTGATTACGTAAAAAATATGAACTGTTGTTTTGTACACTGCGCAACGACCCTAGCGCAAACCGGACATGTTTTTTTTAGAGCGCAGCTCTTAGGCGCCCGTTTCCGGCTTGAGCGGCGTCGGCGTCGCCGTCGCCGTCAGTGTCGGCGTCGCCGTCGGCGTAACCGCGCGGTGCATTATGGGTAAATTTTCCCGAAGGAACCCGAACTCCTCCCGAGGTCCTCCCGAAGGAACACGAGGTCCTTCGGGAGGACCTCGGGTTCCTTCGGGAGGACCTCGGAAGGACCTCGGGTTCCTTCAAGAAAACCTCGGAAGGACCTCGGGTTCCTTCGGGAGGGCCTCGGGAGGACCTCGGGCTCCTTCGGGAGGATCTCGGGAGGACTTCGGGTTCCTTCGGGAGGACCTAGGGGGGGGGTCACGTGACGTTGACGTCATCAGTGATGATGACGATGACGATGCGGATGCCGATGACGTCATCAGTGACGTCACTGATGACGTCATCAGTGACGATGAGGATGGCGATGCGGATGCCAATGACTTCATCGGCATCCGCATCGTCATCGCCGTCATCACTGATGACGTCACCGTCACGTGACCCCCCCCAGGACCTCGGGTTCCTTCGGGAGGACCTCGGAAGGACCTCGGGTTCCTTCGGGAGGACCTCGGGGGGACCTCGGGCTCCTTCGGGAGGACCACGGGTTCCTTCGGGAGGACCTAGGGGGGGTCATGTGACCTGGGGGTCACGTGACGATGACGTCATCAGTGATGATGCCAATTACGATGCCAATGACGTCATCAGTGATGATGCCAATTACGATGCCAATGACGTCATCAGTGACGTCACTGATGACGTCATCAGTCATGATGACGATGGCGATGCGGATGCCAATGACGTAATCGGCATCCGCATCGTCATCGTCAGTGATGACGTCATCGTCACGTGACCCCCCAGGTCACGTGACCCCTCCCCCCGAGGTCACGTGACCCCCCCCCTTCCGAGGTCAACTGATCCCCCCAGTACCCTTCCCTCCTCCTCCTTAAAGGCCGACTTACAAAACCATTTTCCGCAGGGTAGGAAAGTGCTCCCCAACGACCTTCACTCCCTGCCCTCTCGCACTCCTTCTTCCTCCTCCCCTGAAAAGGGCGGGTCCGGAAGCTAGTCTCCGTGGAAAGGAGAAGGGGTTCCCTCCTTTCTGGGTGGCAAGGAGGAAACCTCTTCTCCCGCGGAAAATGGTTTTGTAGGTCGGCCTTTAAGAGCTGCGCTCAAATTCGGCGTTACAGGGAGTTGTAAACGGCTTTCATTTTTATTTAATATTTTCTTGGAAGCGGTACTGTCGGTCGCAAAAGTTTTCAACATAAATTTGAACACAAATTGAGCACTTTTCATCCCTAAGTGGTTTTTATGACAGCTCTTCAACGATGAGATAAAAAAAAAACAGAAAAAAACCGACGACGGCCTGTTCCCGCTCAGAGCGTCGCGAAATGAACAATACAATTATTTCAACAGTTAAAAGAAGAAATAAAAAAAGTCATAGCTGCTTACAACTCCCTGTAACGCCGAATTAGAGCGCAGCTCTTGAGGAGGAGGGGTCAACGAACTTCATAGGTTCGCGTTACAGAAGGAACCGTGCCAAAACAGTTCGCAGAACAAACTATGAGTGTAAGCCTGAATTCACTTCATCTTCCCAGTAATTAACAGTCACACATACTGATTGCGAGGAACGAATGTAAATGTGTAACAACCTGCAATCATTCCTGGGGGGCTATGTTCGACAAATATTTCGTTTCTCCTAAAAAGAAACGGAAGTGACAGTCGTGACGAAATCGCGTCTGACTGGTTAGAGGCTCAAATGACGAAAGTTCCCTCTTTCGTCATTTGAGCTTCTAACCAATCAGGCGCGATATCATCACTTCTGTCAATTCCGTTCCATTTTTTAGGAGAAACGAATGGTTTGTCGAACATAACCTCCCACGTTCAGCAATACAAAGAAACCAATAGCAATAGACACAATAGTACTTTATTAGGCACGTCGTCTGACATGGAAAAAAGTGAGAGAATATAAAAAAGTTGACCATTCTTCATCTTACCCAGTAATTAGCAGTTACCTAAGCTGATTGCGAGGAACGACTGCAAACGCGGACAACCTGTAATCATTTCTCGTTCCGCAACACCAACAAACGAATAGGAACAGACGCAATAGTTTTTTATTAGGTACGTCGTTTGACATGGAAAACGTGAGAGAATAAAAAAAGTTCATAATTAAAAGATTGCAGCAGCGTGACTAGAAATGAACCTGACAAACTTGAACTATGTCATTTACGAGAGCTTGATGGAATGACAACATTATGTGTGATCCTTCATTAACACAAAGTTTGAAAGTTTTCTATTTGAGAGCTTGATTCATTCGCAGCATACCGCTTAGCTTACGTTCAGCACAAAGTGAATATCATTCCCTACATTGATTGTCTTCTGGCGGTCATCAGTAAGTTTTTTGTTTCGTTCTTTTAAGGCGCGTATTATTTCAGCTAAATGTAAGTTATCAAAGGACATAAGATAAGCTTCACGGCACCATGACAGAACAGCACACAACAAAACAGCACGCGACAAAACAGCAAGGTCAAAACAGCACGCGTCAAAACAGCACAGCGTCAAAACAGCACGGCGACAAAGCAGCACGCGTCAAAACAGCAGAGCGACAAAATAGCACAGCGTCAAAACATGACATTGACAACATAACTAGAGTTTGGCGTTCTCGGATTGTATTATTTGAAATCCCCCCCCCCTTTTTTTCGGTTTTTATTCCAAACAAGAGTTTTCGGTTTATTGCGGTGAATATTTGAAGACTCATAAGCTTCTCAGGTATATTAGGTTTATTGACGAAAACCAGTATACTAACGAAAATGCAATCATAAAAAGCGTTTGTGTAAAATGTATATTGAGTACTAGGTACTGGTCTTCTTATTTGTTGCCGTCATTGGCAGCCGACGCAACCTGTTCTGTAAGACGCACTGGGGCCTTATCGTGATCTGACATTATCGTCGTGTGCTCGTATTTGTACACAGGACGACCATGAGCTTCAGTACCACTTCGGTCGGAGAGGCAAATATCAAAATGGAGAAATTAGCAAGCATTGTACTCGGTGCGCTTTCCCCCATTTTCACTACTGCGAGAGGTGATAACTTAGCGCCGACGGCAGAAATGACAACAAAATACTCGTATTTATGCCCTCCTCTAGTAGACGGAAGCTAAGGGTGTTAAAAAATACGCGGCAATTACGGACGCTCTTGATTTCCGTTTTTGATTTCACGATTAAACTCTCTTCTCTTAACAAAAAATTCGGTGCAAATCCCTATCAGGTGAAAAACCCAGAATTCGTGCTGAAGACCCCTGCGCCCCCGGAGCGTTTGTTGAAAGTTGAACCGATTTCACAGGCAAGCTGAAAACGTCGAAATAAAATGGTCATAAAGTCAGTAATGAGTAGAGTTCCGTGTTTTCGAAGATTAGTTTTCGCCAAGTTCGGAGTGTGTCTTTCTGAAATTATTTTTTGCCGAAAATTCGGAGTTTATCGGAGTTTATTTTTGTTTGATTCCGAATTCTCCGAAATCCGGAGCTCAATTTCGCAGTGTTTCTTATTAAAAATAAACAAATAATATGCAAATATATGCTGGACAAAAAAAGAAGAAAAAACGCAATTGTAATAATTAATATTTTCTATTTTTTCTATTATCTATTTTACTATTTTCTTCAGTTGGATTTGGCGTTGGTGCCATTACTACTGGCAATACTAATTTGTCCTAGAACAAAAGTGGCACACAAGTGTTATTTCGATACATGTCGATACCTTAAAATCAATATCCTACTGGAGGTAGTTGCTGGGAAGCCTGTATTTATTCCATTCTATTCCATCAACCTACCGCGCGGCCGCAAGAGGCAGACTGGAAAAGGATGAAATAGAGAAGTTTCAACTGTCCTCTCCGCCACTTTATGTAATTTCTATGGTACATAGCTTGCACGGCTACACAAACACAACCTCTCCTTCCTCTCAGGCACAGATAGTAGGACCCAAACCGGAAACATAAACAGTGACTTTTATCTTGACCCGACAGTACAATAGCCTGTTGTCCTGACCGAAATTTGAAAGATATGTGTGGTGGCATTTTCCCAGGACCATTTACTCTACGCACTGATTAAACCATTAATTGTAATATATATGTGTGTGTGTGGAGGGGGGGAGGTGATTGGCACAGCAAAATTCAGAGTTTATCATATAAATCCGAATAGACGAAACTTTTACCGGCGGGTAACACGAAACCCTGGTTATGAGTCACATTCTCCCCCCCCCCTCCCCCCCCCCCCCCCCCCCCCCCCCCCCCCCCCCCCCACACACACACAAACCACTCCAAACGCCCTCGAAAATACTGAACTTTTTCAGTTAAGACCGAATTTAGAAAAATAAATTCGGCGTACATTTGCCGGTTATATTCGGTTTACCCCAAAACGCTGAACCCTAAACATAGCGTTTGAAGTTCAAAAAATGCACGTCTCAAATAAGGCACTGTAGAGGAATTGAGGTTCTAAGCCAATTCGTCGAAAGCCAACTCGTCGACGGCCAATTCTTCGAATCTGTTCTTTTGGAAGCAAGTTCGGAGTGCGGAGTATAAGGGGATTGGTGGCCGAGTGGGCTAGCACACACCAGCTCGGAGCACGTGGAGCGAAAGCTCACGCTGAAGAACCCAGGGATCCTGGGTCCAATCCCCACCCCTGCCCGTTTTGATCTGGATGAGCATCGTACCGGCGTGCGGTCGTGTATCACTACTGCGTGGTGCACGTTAAAGACCCCAGGCTAGCGGTTGTACTGCACTGGCTAAATTGCTCATCTACAGCTGGGAGACTCGTCGCCCCTGTGAGGCAGCCCAAGTTCTAGGCTGTATAAACATACACACAACCCCCCCCCCCCCCCCCCCCCCCCTCTCAAGTGCGGAGTATACTCGATGCGCGCATGAGGGTTCCCTTGGCAGTAGCGAAGCCGCCGCTGGTGCTTATTCTGGCTAGTTTGTAGCGTATGCTACACTGGGCCGAGGTTGAGCAGTTTCGCGTGGCTCGCATAATGATCCGTGCTCCGTGGTGCGCATGCGCGAGGAGCAGTGACGTCACACGGCGCACAGCTGGAGCGCCGCAGCCGCCGCGCCCAACGTTATTAGAACCAGACTTGTGCCCGTTACTTGTAAAAAGTAATTAATTACAATTACAATTACTTGGCCATCAAAGTAACGGATTACCCTTACAAATTACTTGCTTTAAAATGTAATCGATTAATTACTTCGTTACGTTACTCGATTACTTTTCAATTACTTTAAGAAATACATGCAAAAACGCGATTTTTCACGTATTATCCCTGTATGCGGTAATAAGGTAACGTATTAGCTATACGCCGACAAATATTACTAGCAGCAAATAATGTAAAAAGTAGTTTAAGTTTTGTGTTTAGTATTTATTGCACATCAAGAGCAGTTGGCGTTGGAAGTTGAAGTCGTTCATCTTTGCACTCTTTCGGAAAAAAGAGGAAAAATGAACGGCTCTGAACAACCTGATCGGACTGCACGAGCGCGCGTGCTTGGAAGTGACACTGAAAGCCCGGAGCTCGCTTTTATAGCTTCTGCTACGCTCACACTTAAAGTGGAAACCGAGTACGGTACGTTTTAGAAGATCAAATATTTTACCAAATCGCACACCCATATCGCTCATGTCACAATGGTATGCGTGGAAGCAGCATTATGAGCTGCCGATATGCGAAAATACAATTTGCGTAAACTCCATCAGCAACTCGCCGAGGCTCCTCTGAGCTCAAATAAATATCAATATATTTATTAACTGTTCGAAACCTACTTTACGCCATACGTCAGCGGATACACTCGGGCTGAAAAAAATAACCAAAGGCAATGTTGCGAGTGTAAATTTGGGATGCAAACGCCAGATTATGAACTACACAAAAATATTATTTTCCAAATCACTGGTTTCCACAAAAAAAAAAAAAAAAAAACTAAGAAGCGCTTACCTTTGCGTGTTTCAGTCGGTTCGAATTCGTGGACTTCGCAGATGAAAAAAGCTTTCTTTTGGGGAGGCAGAGTAGGCACTGAAACTCTAAATTCACAGTTCCCTTGGTGCCTTTCAGTTCACAATGTGGCGTTGTCGTCACATTATGCGTTGTCGTCACATCATGTCTCTTGCACTGTCGCCATGACCCTCCAAAGAGGGCCATGGCGACAGTGCAAGAGACATGCTGAATGCTCACTGCTGGGACCTCTCGCGTATTTTTAGCCGTGGATCAACGAGCTAGAGGCGGGACCTCAGTAGAAAATATTTAACAGCAGAAAAAAACAATTCATATAGATAAAACATTCCTACATAAGTAGCAAGAGAAAAAGAGAGTTTAGAGAAAGACAGGATTTGACAAGGGCTACACCCTACTAAGACGACAAAAACGCGAGGTTCTTGCAAAAAACAAAAAAACAAAACAAAAAATAACAACAACAAAGCTAAGCACGAGAAACAGAAAAAATTCGCAGAAAACTCATCAGCGGATGTGGTGGCTATTGTGAGTATCGTTCTCCAAGACGACACTAGGTTCGCTTGTAGGCTGAGCTATAGGGCTCTGGTGTTTGTCTCTACTTGACCAGAAAGCTGGAAAACTAGAGTCTCCAACACGGGAAGGAAACGACATGATTTCTTTGCCGTGTAACAAGAAAATATAAGAAAAATGTCACGTAAAAACATCAGAAGGCACTGGAGTTCTAAAATTGTCCTTGGAACTGGACGGCATCTGGCCTTCTGTCCCGTAAAGCCACGTACTTGGAACTCACGGCGACTTCGACTTCTCCCCCGCACAAAACGCAAACAAGCAAAAATAGGAGGGGAGGCTGACTCCCCACCGTCCCCCGTGCACACGAAGTTGTAGTGGCTACTGTTTTTATTTAAAAAAAAAAAGAGGCGAAGGAAAGCTATTAGTTGAACTTCGAGCTTATTCACAGGGTGTTGCTTAAGTCTTTACTCACGTCCTTCCGCTTCTGAAATCGGAGCGCGGGCAGGGACTGGATCGCACAAACTTCCCGATAATGATCTTAGCAAAAAGAAACAGCAGACGCAGCAGACCCACCCCACAATTCCAGTTTGGGAGATCCCTGTCATGTGACATTTTTATGGGCCATTACTCTTCTATTCTTCTTTCGCCCCACTCCGAATCAAGTGCCCAAGTCTCAGAAGGGGCTTCTCTTTAGGAGAAAAAGCGACCGAAACGCGACGTTTTTGCATCGTGTAAGCGACCCTTCGGTTGTCTTAAGAAACCTCTTTAACTGTGTGAAAACTCCCGTTTTCTTTCTTTGTCTACTTTTGTCGGGGCCCTCCTCTTGTTATCGTGCTAAGGGGACAGCAGAGTCAACTCCCCCCTCTGTTTCCCTCTTTCCACCTTCTTTCTTTCTTTACCGAGATCCCGTCACAAGCTTTTGGGTTCAGTCTATGTGCCCGCCCCCCTCCTCCTCTTTCCGCCCCAACTCGGTGGCGCTACTCAAAAATCATATTGTTACAATTATGCTTCAAATATTAAAAAAAAAATTCGAAATAACAAAAGAATGTAACGAGTAACTTGTGGTAATCCGTTACTAAAAAAGTAATGGAATTACGTTAGAAATTACATTTCTAGAAAAGTAACGGATTCATTACAAAGTTACTGAAAAAGTAATTAATTACAAGTAATCCCGTTACTTGTAACGGATTACTTCCAAGTCTGATTAGAACCAACTCAGTTCTGGAACTCCGCTCCGAAGGGAGCGGAGTTCCAGAACTCTTTGCGTGGCGTCTGTTAGAGGGCGCGCGCTCCGCATTAATACTTGCTATCATCATCATTAACGGTGCGCTTGTGGCTGTTGCCATAGAGATCGTACATGGCCGTTGCATCTGGCCTTCTGAGCTTACGGATGTTCGTGGCGCTTTTTCTGACAATAGCAGACGACTTTCAAATTGTTTCTGCTGCAGTTGGTAGTCATCGGCACATCTACTATTACAGTATGTACAAACTTGCCCTGATTGTAGCCACCGGATTGTGGCGCCGACGAATTTGGGTTGTTCGAAACGCTTCGCGCTGTCAGCATAGCTAAGGCAGCAGCATTTTGCAATAATGCAAAGCGTATGCCAAAATGGTCGTAGCGCTTTTCATGCTCAAATTGTAATTTTTACTGGCGAAAGGGCAAAAATTAACCAAAAACCATGCTGAACCTCGAGAGGAGTCGGGACTCGCAAGCAGACGAAAACGCGTGGAATAATGCGCCGGCAGCGCCACCTAGCTGCAAAAAACACCGGACACGGTTTCGGACCTCCTCCAATGTAAAGCGTCTATGGGAAGTTCCATAACTGAGTTGATCAAGTAACGGTCGCCGCGCCCGCCTCGCCGGTCTGCGCATTGTAGAGGAGTGACGTCATAGCCGCGGCAGACGCACTGGCGCCACCGCGTGCCCAGCTGTGCGCCTCCGTTGCGCAGTAGCCAAGTCTGACGCTGCACCGGAGCCGCTTCATAGCGCCTCTCATTTTGTGCGCATAAGCTCACACTATGTATATCCTAACATAGCCGAGCTAAGCCACCGCAATTTGTTCGAGCAGTTTTGCTCATTTTCACGCGCAAGTTTGCTGGTGATATCGTCTACGTTAAATAATTCAATCGCACGGCAATGTGTTGTCGTTAGTTGTTAAAAAAAAAAAAAAAAAAAACAGAAAGCTTGTGCGGCAACGGTGTCTTCAGCCCATGCTGCAGTGTAAGGCCACAACATTGAGGCTGCGGCTAGGGTGACCACCCCGCATTGAGGGCTCGTGTCCCGCGTCCCGCAAGAAATTTTCAAATCTTCAAAATGTCCCGCATTTCATACTGCCGTAAAATTCACTCTGCAACTCGTGGTGCTGCCGAACAACGGGGCATGAGGAGGCGCGGAGGTCGCTGGTAATCGTGTGAATCGCATGGGTACGCCATTTTCTACACAAGCATTGCGGGAAGCAACCGTCATTCTTGCAGTAGAATCGACGCGCTTGCTCCGTTGCGCCTCTCCCCTTCGTGGCAAAATATTGTAAGAAAAAGTGCTCGCCAAACGTTTAAATATAGGATGCTGTAATTATTTTCATATTGCTATGTCACAGCAAAAGGTTTGCCGTGGATTTATTTTTTTTTTTTTCGTGAAGACACATCGGAAAAAGCCACAAGGGAAAGACACAAGAGAAAAAGCCTGCAACATACAAGGGTCGAAAAAGAACATGCTGTTAAAAATTTGTGTACACTCTAAAAAAACCCGTGCGTCTACTTTCCCGCACAACACTCGGCGGGCCAATCACCGCGAGTTACGGAGGCAGCTCATCGAATGACGATGCCGAAACATATGTTTAGACCAAAAAGCGCAGTCTGAGTGTGACATTACACAATGCAAGCGTGACGTTTTGCATTGCTTAATGTCACAACTCAGTCTGCGTTTTTCGGCCTAAACATATGTTTCGGCGCCGTCATTCGCTGAGCTGCCTCCGTAACTCGCGGTGATTGGCCCGCCGACTGTTGTGCGGGAAAGTAGACGCACGGGCTTTTTTTAGAGTGTAGCGCCCTTTCGATAAATGTAAGCGTTGACAGGAAGCAATAACCAGAGAAAGATTTACGGTTTCTTATTTCCATTTGATGCATTGAGTTCTGCTTCAGTTGATTTTTATGTTTTCAATTTCGACACATATAATAGCACATTTGGCATAAACAAGTATGTCACTGGGAGTAAAACATATTTGAGCTGAATCGCTGAGCCTGCAAAACAATAAGAAGGTGTATAAACAGCACAAGATATTAAATGTGTTAACAGAGCCTCGGTTCGTGGTGTGCGTGTTAATAAATTTCCTCCCTCCCGCCCCCACTGCCCCGCTGTCCCGCATTTCGTTTGCAGGAAGGTGGTCACCCTAGCTGCGGCGTGTTACTGCTTCACCGGTTTCCACTCGATCAAGGCCTTCGTCGGCAATAATCTGTGAATTTAACTCAAAACGTACAACTTCTCGCCTGCAAGCTCCAGCCGCGTGTTTCGAGGAGATTTTATTCACGGCGAATACACCCAGCAGAATCGGTGCCCATGGTACACCTTGAATACGCTCTCACCTTATCTTACCGTTTCTATCAATGCATCTGTATAATCAGCGCATCTCCCGATTTTTTTTTTTTTGGGGGGGGGGGGGGGGGGGGGGCGGAAGGGGGCGACGTTCTACTGTAGGTGGTAGTAACGGAACCTCAACGGACCGCCACAAACCAGGCAGTTCATAACTTGAACTTATGAATATCTTGTTCAAAATAACGTTTCCTCTTTCCCTGATACTTCAAAAAAGACCAGACAACGCAGCCAACATCGACGCGAAGGTATCCCCTCTAACAACCCAATCTCTTCAGAGATCAGCGCAGTTAAGTAGTAGTAACTACTGCAAACTCTATTTGTTTTTAGCAATTACACAGCAGCAGCACTCGGGACACTGACTTGAGTGCGATGCCGTCGCCGCCAGCGTACATTTTTTTTATTGTTTCTCCACTAGCTGTTAAATAATGCTATGCAATGTCCAACCCTTTCTCTTTACGTTCTGTTTTGTTTTCGTAAAACGCTACCTATTACAGCCTTTTTACATCCGTGCTGTTTTGTCGTTGTGCTGTTTTGACGCCGTGCTGTTTTGGCACGTGCTCTTCTGTCGCTGTGCCGTTTTGACGCCGTGCTGTTTTGTCGCGTGCTATGTTGACGCGTGCTGTTTTGACGCCGTGCTTTTTTGACGCTGTGCTGTTTTGACGCGTGCTGTTTTGACCGTGCTGTTTTGTCACGTGCTGTTCTGTCGCGTTCCCAAGCTTCACTAAGCACTCATACAGATGTATTTTTTTTAGCCTTCTCTCTAATCCGAAAGAGCACTTGCGCAGCGTGAATTCGGATTACTTGATGATACAAATATACGCTTAATACCCACAAAAGGAGTATCACAAAAACAAATAGTTGCACTTACTTGTCTAAAAAGTGTCAGTGGGCCATGTTTATTTCGAAACTAAAGGTGATTATAATTTTATCACTACCTGCTTCGCTACAAAAAAAATTTGGCGGTTACGTTCATTGCGACTTAGAGTTGAATATCGACCGACAAAATGAACTCTTAATGACTGCGATGATTAGTAATATTCATTTAAAAAGATTGGTAGGGCATGAAAGTGTACACTATCTTCGGCACTGTTGAATGTTTACGGAACAAAGCCACCTGAGGAGGCGAATGTCACTGACGATACCAATTCTGCATTACGCGTCTCCTTAGAATTGGTTCTGTATTAAAATGCTTACTGTGTGGGCTTTTTCAAGCTTAGCCAACAGCAAGACCGGGCAGAGCTGCAACTCGCACCCAAAAAAACAAACGAAAAAAAAAAACAACGATTACATGTTTTGATGCAATGGTCAGGTAAATGAATGCCTTTCAATGTCTAAGCGCTCACTGAATTTGATGACAAAACATTACAAAAGCTTTGGTGACTGACAGCCCAAGAAGTACAGAGTGTGGCTTTAATTTTTTCCCGCTCCTCGCTACCTGATTGGTCGATCGGCCATTTCATCGGTTGACGCAGCATCTTGATTGGCTCCCGATTGGCAATAAGATGATCGGGCCATGCACCGCCTTGTGCTTCCTGAGATGTGAGCGACTACACTCTAAAAAAAGTCTGTGTGTCTACTTTCACGCACAACACTCGGACAGCCAATCAGCGCAACTTACGGAGGCAGCTCAGTGAACGACGATGCCGAAACATATGTTTAGACAAAAAACAAAATCGTCACGCTTGCATTACTTAATGTCACAACTCAGACTGCGTTTTTCGGTCTAAACCATGGTGTAAGATAGACAGGTGGGGAAACGGCCCATAGAAGCCTACCGCAGCGCCGTGACCGGATTGTGTACTCGTCTGCTTGCGGGTACCCCCGATTTGCGACAGATGGCGCTGCGGCGAGAAGAAAAAAATCAGAATCGGATTTGCATGGAACTCTATGAGAGAGTGCGCAAAATAAACCGAAAGCACTACAGTCCTATATTAAAAATCCAAGGGAAACCATCTCCGTCAGTTTAGCCGGTCGCCACCGGTCACCCAACCGGAGTAAGAGTTCGCGGTGCTCCACATAGATGGCGCCACAGAAAAAGAGAAAACCGAGGGGGACACAATCCGGTCGCTCATTTGGGTCTCGTTTCCCCACCAGTCTATCTTACACCCTGGTCTAAACATATGTTTCGGTATAGTAATTCGCTAAGCTGCGTCCGTAAGTTGCGGTGATTGGCTCTCCGAATGTTGTGAGGGAAAGCAGATTCACGGGCTTTTTTTAGAGTGTATATCAGTTTTATTTACTTAAAATTCAAAAGGATATTTTTTTTTATAAAATCACCTTGTGCGGAGAATAATGAAAGATTTTAAAAAAACCTAAACAAGCACGGCAAATTACAGATACTTTAGATATTGGCAAATAGAACACTACCGGTACGGCTAATTTCAGATTGTCACAATAATGCAATAGATGCTTTGCATCCAGCCCACTTCATATTCCTTATCCCTCTTTTGAGTTCGATCAAAAGTAAATATTTACGTGCCATTGGACGAAACTATGCCTAAGCAGAGACCACATCTCTTTGTTTGTTGATTATTTTAAGGCAACGATCAAAGTCGTTGGGAACAGAATTAAAAATCCAAGGTACCTCTTCAAAAACGATTACGGCGAAGATGTTTCTCATCGAACGACATCCGTCGCCTGAGACAT
Source organism: Ixodes scapularis (assembly GCF_016920785.2). Taxonomy (NCBI): domain Eukaryota; kingdom Metazoa; phylum Arthropoda; class Arachnida; order Ixodida; family Ixodidae; genus Ixodes; species Ixodes scapularis. The sequence goes on along the minus strand of NW_024609836.1, from coordinate 57,338,960 downwards.
TTTACTGCGTCGAGGGGCATAGATCAATGGACGACCGACCCCGCCCCCCCAGAGCATCAATCATTTCCGCCAGCGAAGTTTTCTGAACACAAACTGCAGAACGATACTATCTCCTGATGTAACAAGTCTAACCTCCACGAAAACAGGCACAGATGTACAACCTGACTGCTGCGCTCACAAAAGCAAGAAGGACGGGAATGAGTTAAATCATGCCTGGTTAATTCTCGGAACCAATGAGTTAATTCTGGGAACCACGGCACGCATCCCACAACATAAATCCTGCGTGAACGAGTCTGGCATGAGTAGTGTTTGACACGTCAGGATGGGAGCTGCAAAAAAGAAAAATAGGATCCCGATATTCCGTGAGGTCGGTCTTCGAGAGTGATGCGACCACCTCTGCGTGGAGTTCCAAGTTCAAACGCCAGGGGGCTTCTTTTAAGCGCAGTTTTGTACACAAAGAAGCTTTACTACCACGACAGCTAGGAAGCGGTGCTACCAAGCCTGCAGACATTACCATGAAGTCGCTTCCGTTTCTCTTGTGCCTTGTGCTTACTTCCACCGGCTGTAAGTCTCTGCATTCAAGCTCTGTCTTTACTATACAGCGAAAGATTCTAGTAAACATGTGTCCGCTCATTTTTAGAAAGCGTTTGGCCGAGTTCAATAACGGGTACCAAGCATATGTTTTAAGCTTCACGAAGTCAGTGCTTAGAAAACAGGAAGGACGTGTTCACTACATATAAAGTCCAAAGTATGGAGCATATATGTGAACAATTGCACGTAAATTAAAGAAAATCGAATTTAACTATAACAACTACACATTTTAGTTAAAGAATTTATTTTACAGCTGTAAAAGGGGCGTATAGAAACAAATGTAAAGGAACGTAATATTACACATATCCTAAAATCACAAACCGCAAAGGCTCAATAAATTACGAGCATATCTCGCTGATTTCGCTTTGAGATTTCGCGAATCCAATGTTTCATATTTGTTTGAATATTTAGGTTACATCATTCAATTTGTTTAAACACATCACAGCGGTTCGAAAATAAATTCACATTTTATAAAGTTATGCATTTCTGGATGGTTCAGTTAATTAACATGAGGCGACCCTCGACCAGTAGAAGCATGGCGCAATGCTCTGTACTAGGTTGAAATAAACTTTCAACAACATTTATTTTATTCATATTTAAAGAACACTGCGGCTCACATCTGTGAACCTTAGTAGGAGTGGTAGATATTGCACTGGTGTGATATGCTCACGACCACTTTAGCACACAGCACATAAATAAGAAAAGAAATGTAATCGATGGCCGGCGGTTCAGAACCTCTAATTATATCTTTCAAATTCATCGCAGAAACTCTGAACTAGAGATACTTCAAAATACTAATTTCAAACTTAGGCAAAGCTGGTGCCGGTAGATCTTATCGAAACCTTCTAGTAGCCTACTAACGTTGTCCTGAAGTACAAAAAATAAGGACGTGTTTAAGACTTCCGCAATACTATTAGTTGTTCTTGCTTTTTCCAAGATTTACTTAGGCTCCACTTCTGGTGGTTCGGCTACCATCTGGCTTTTTTGACTCCAGTCGGCAGCACCTCTGGAAATTATGCGACGAGTCAGAGAAAAAAGTCATAGAAACATGAAAGGAGAGTATACTTTGTCACTAACGGCTAGAAGAAAAAATTAATCCATCTCTACGAGGTGAATGAAGTTGATTGGGGCGAAGCTCTGGTGATGCTGATGATACTGATTTTGCTCATAGGTAGTGCTGATAATGCTGATTTTTTTTTTCATGTCAGAAAGGGAATGTGTGGTATAGAACGTGGTTATATACGCATTTGAGCATTTGACCGAAGCGCCATCTCCTCTATAAACGTTGAGCCACTGCATGCAAAGTTTAACGCGATTATATACGCATTTGACTGCAGCGCCCTCTCCTGTATAGACGTTGAGCGGCTACATGCAACGTTTCATCCATGACAGAAACCGCAGCTCCTGAGTTACTACCACATCTCAGAGCCCCCTACTCGTCCCGCAGTCGTGGCCTAGTGGTTAAGGTGATGGACTAGAAATCTATTAGGGTCTCCCCGCACAGGTTCGAATCCTGTCGACTGCGCAAACATTTGTTTCTTTTTTTAAGAAGACAGATGGGATGGCAATCGATGTGAGCACGGACGCCGGACGGACAAGGCTAGAACCTCGGGAGCTTCGCCCCTAAAACCGTAACTTAGGCCCCAAGGTTTACCAAGCTTGTGCCGAGAGAGGCATTTCTCTGGAGTGCAACCTGCAGGGTGCTGTCCCGAAATGCACTTGGGAGGTTAAACCGCCGGTATCTACGGAGGTAGCTCGGCAAACGCTGAGGCTAAAGGTATGCTTAGACCTGAAAAAACAATATGGGCTCCGATATTGAGCAAGGTGAAACGTCACGCCTAGCGCCATAGCGCACAGTGTCTTTTTAGGTCTAAAAAACATATGTTTAGCCTGCACTCCATCGCGCTTTCAGCGAAGAGGGCTGCAGAGATTGTCTCTCTCTTGGGGGATTTGTGGGAAAGTAGGGCTCCAGGTTTGTGAAGGTGTACTTTGAACCTTAATAATCACGAGGGGACACCTGCACTTTAAATCTGATAGCCCAACTGTAGCTATCGGCTAGTACAATTGGAGAGGAAACCCGTCTTAACTCGCAGGTGAGGGAATCACTATGCAGGATATATTCCTTATATTCTATATTAGCAAATATTCTGACCCATTTTGTGCTAGGCAAAGTGTCTCGGCAAGGATTCCTTTTCCAGCTTACACTACTAGCGTCCCATGTACTTTGTAAATTGTTCAAGCCCCTAAAGACTCAATGAACGCCACTATAAAGATCAATTCGGAATTGTAATTTAGTGCTGAATCTCACTTACTTTTCAGGCTCTGCGACATTGTGGAAGTTGGTCATACCTTCGTAAGTGACCCAACAAGTGTTACTATGGGTCAGGGATGGGCAGTATTTCAAATACAAGTATTTAAAATACGTATTTCAAATACTTTGCGTATTTTGCATTTGTATTTAATTACAAATTGGGTAATGTATTTGACGTGCGTATTTAAATACTAAATTGTGGGTATTTCAAATACAATTGTAATTAAATACAATTTTGTGGGCGAAAATACATCCCTCAAATTTATTGTCACTGTCCAGAGCAGGAAGAAAACTACATTCTGCACCAAATGCAGTGTCTCTCAATCAAGCACAAGCGTGTAGTGACTTTGTGATCACGGTGCTAGTCCAGGGCAAGAATAGTGATGAAATCGACGTTCACAGGCAGACTGGCTAAATAAGTGCCTGCGACAAGTTGTGATGCTTTTCCAGCCCGATTTCCATCCGTATTTTTGCCTGGAACATTCTAAATGCGCGGGTCGTCCAGATTTTCGCAACTGGTGCAAGTTGCAACAATAAAAAAATTATCTAGCTAGTGCTGCGCGTCTTGGTCGTCTCGTATCTTTTTTGGCCTATACCAAAATGTAATCGACAATGTAATCGACAAAAAAAGCTGCTTGAAGCTCTGTATTTTTTCACCTATTACGTCCAAGCTGATTACATTTTTTTTGTGATTATATTTCTATTACGCTGCTAGGGCCTCGCACACTAACTCCCGAGTGTGCGATGCAAAATTAAAATGAGATACCCAGAAACCCGTTGCAGGTGCCCTGAAGTCGCTGACTCAAATTTTGAGGAATGTATTTGGAAAAGTATTTAGAGGAGACCAAATAGATTTGGTTGTATTTGTATCTTGTACTTAAATGCTTTTTTTGGAAATGTAATTAGATTTGTAATTAAATACATTTTGATGAAGTATTTTGTATTTGTATTTCGGTACATATTTGCATGTATTTTGCCCATCCCTGCTATGGGTATTGGTATCTTAGGTCATGATGGGTGTGACTTGTTTTTACGAGCTTCTGCCTCATGATTAATATTCGCAGGACGGAGCAAGCATGGAAACAAGTGTGCACCGAGTCAACTTGCCCTTATGTCAAATTCATTTTTTCTGCCTACTTAGAAACAAAACTAGGAATGTGCAAAAACTGCTTCAAAGCAAAAAAGGGCAGAGTCCCCTCTAGCGTTAAGATTGCGAGGATAACCTGAATCTTGCGGTACTCTCTTGCACAGTGAAGGCCTTGGTTGAAGCAGTGGTATTCCATTTAAACCTAATTCATACATCTCTCCATAACACCTCTATGTGCCAGTTGCATGTTCTATTAAAGGGGCAAGAAGTGACCCTTTTTGCCGACTGCACTTCAGCGATGACTAAGCAAGCTTTACTTGTACCGAATAACGGAGGAGGTGATACATATTGAAATTCTGATGACGCGTCGACTCACCATAGTGATCAGAAAGTCTCGCCCCTCACTGCAATGTTATCACATATTTGATTGCATCATCTATCGACACGTATATGAAATGCATCAGAAGCGTCAATTGAGGAGAGTGAAATCAACGGAACAAAACGTGAAGGGACTCTATATCCGACTCACGCACTAAACAAAATCTGAGTTCGCTTTTCAGCCGGGCACGGAGATTGCTAATCAAGATATGATTCCATTGGATTATGTGTCTCAGAATACGATCAGACCTGAAATAGCGATGTGCGAAGAGACGATGATCAGGTCTTATCGTATTATGGGCTACGTTATTGGGTGGGATCCTTCTGTAGTATGCCATGATTGGTTATCATCACGTTTTGCAGGAAAGCGAACTCACATATGTTTTGTTTGGAGTGCAGACTAAAGGTGAGTCGACGTAATAGAAAAAAGTCGGTTCACCTCATCCTCAGTTAACGATGTTCACAGTACGAGCATTTGTGACGGCACAACGGAACCTAGGCAACGCGTTTTACGCATTTTGAAGAGCTCGCGGAAACCAAAGTTAAGGAAAGTTTATATAGACGTGGCTATTCCTAAAGTTGTGTGTTAGTGAAGACGTGTCTTTTGTAGCCGTCATATCAGTCGGATTTCTTTAATGTGCTAGCTAGCCCTTGGCATTCTCTGTTCAAACAGGCGCTTGGACGTAACAGGGGAACTTCACGCTGTTCTGAGTCGCCACAACCTAGAAGCCAATTCAGGTCAGTTCACTAAATCTGTAGAATGCGTTGAAACGAAAGTAATGAAGTAAGCTAGCTGTAGTGACTGAGAGGATTATAGCTGGCTCGCTCATAAGACTAAACATAAAAAGAATAAAACCACAACACTAGGGAGAACAAGCGACGACCCGGGGAGACCAGGGCCGGTTTGCTCATCTTGCGGCTGCGGCCGCGACTGCGGCCAGGAGGGATTTTTACGTCACGTGACCAGCTCCATGGGGACAAGGAAGTACCTAGCGTCCCTGCCTAATGGCGGAGAGATCCGCATCGCTTCAAGCACAAAAGCCTAATTTCGCTCGCGGAAATTGATTACAGGGACTTTCAACTGTAGTCTAATTGACCGCCCCTTTATACTGTAGGAGCAGCAGGTAAAGTAACGGCCAGGGAGGGTAAATAGGAGCCAAAATAAAGAAAGAAACACACGAGATAAAAGCGGTAGCAGTATATTTATATACCTCCGCCGGCGCCGCGCCTCGCGCGTTTTGTTGTGGTCGAGACGTTAAAGCGCCGGTACTTGTCATCGCGGCGCGAAAGTTCCGGGTTCAAATCACGCCAGGGACTTCATATTTTTTGTATTTTGCGCGTGTCTTACTTTTTAACTGTGATCCTTTTCAGGAAATCATCCGCTTGCACTACTGCGGCTTACACGGTTTTTACTGTTAGTCCCACCTGTTCAATCGAAACACCAGGAAGAAAAAAAAAGATCAACGCAAGTTAACGCGCTAATACAATCATTTCATAATGTTCATTAAAAGGAAACCAAGGTAACAGCATCGGTATGGTTTTCACACGAACGGAGCCGAAACAAGCATCCTTTCCCCGGCATCTACAATTTTATCTGTTTTTAAATAACGCTCTTGCTACGATTCCTTTAAATAACAAGAGACGCCTTTGTAGGACAACTAAAAATTGCAGTTGTGACAATTAAAAAAAAACAAAAAACAAAAAAAAACAAGCAAAAAGAAAGAAAAAAAAAAAAAGCCTAGCAGCTGTGCATACATTGATTGAGCGAAATCCTACAGGCAAGGCAGCAAGTCAAACGTCTGAGAAAGTAGTAAAATCGAAATAAAAGAGATCATACTTTTACTTGCATGGAATGTGATAAAAAGTATATTCAGACTCTTTACATTTTGTTGTGGCAATCGCTTTGCAATATTAACACATTACTTGTTGAATTTTAGTCAGAATAGCAGACGATCACGACCGAATACAAAAATGAATCAGGCGTCGACCATCGCAAACCCTCTCTCTCATGCAAACACCTAAAATGACTTTGGAAAAACAAATGGAATTAATTATAATTAATTTAATTTCTTGATCCAAAGTCATTTTAGGTCCCTCTCTCTATTGGAAACACCTAAAATGACTTTGGATCAACAAATAGAATTAATCATAATTAATTCTATTTGTTGATCCAAAGTCATTTTAGGTGTTTGCATTAGAGAGAGGGTTTGCGATGGTCGACGCCTGATTGATTTTTGCATTTGGTCGTGATCGTCTGCTGTTCAAACTAAAATTCAACAAGTAATGTGTTAATATTACAAAACGATTGCCACAACAAAATGTAAAAAGTATAAATAGACTTTTTATCTCATTCCATGCAAGTAAAAGTATGATCCCTTTAATTTCGGTTTTACTACTTTCTCAGACGTTTGACCTGCTTGCCGCCTTGCCTGTAGCATTTCGCTCAATCAATGTATCCACAGCTGCTAGGCTTTTTTTTTTCTGTTCGCTTGTTTTTTTTAGTTTTTTAATTGTCACAACTCCAGTTTTATTAGTCCTAATAGGCGTCTCTTGTTATTGAAAGGAATCGTAGCAAGAGCGTTATTTGAAAGCAGATAAAATTGTACTTGCTGGGGAAAGGATGCTTGTTTCGGCTCCGTTTGTGTGAAAGCCACACCGATGCTGTTACCTTGGTTTCCTTTTAATTAACATTATGAAATGATTGTATTAGCGCGTTAACTTGCGTTGATCTTTTGTTTTTTCTTCCCGGTGTATCAATTGAACAGGTGGGACTAACAGTAAAAACCGTGTAAGGCGCAGTAGTGCAAATGGATGATTTCCTAAAAAGGATCACAGTTAAAAAATAAAACACGCGCAAAATACAAAAAAAAAATGAAGTTCCTAGCGCGATTTGAACCCGGAACTTTCATGCCGCGACGACAAGTGCCGGCGCTTTAACCTCTCGACCGCAACAAAAAGTACGAGGCGCCGCGCCGGCGGAGCTATATAAATATACTGCTACCGCTTTTATCTTGTGTGGTTTTCTCTTCATTTTGGCTCCTATTTACCCTTCCTGGCCGTTACTTTACCTGCCGCTCCTACAGTATAAAGGGGCGGTCAATTAGACTACAGTTGAAAGTCCCTGCAATCAGTTTCTGCGAGCGAAATTAGGCTTTTTTGCTTGAAGCGATGCGGATATCTCCGGCAGGGACGCTAGGTACTTCCTTGTCCCCATGGAGCTGGTCACGTGTCGTAAAAATCGCTCCTGGCCGCGGCCGCGGCCGCAAGATGAGCAAGCCGGCCCAGGGATCACCAAGGGGTCACTCGTGGTCCAGAGACTGTTATATTGAGTCGCTTCCTCTCTCAGTAACTCGGCTTGGGTAACATTCATGTAAAGGAAATGTTGCATGAGTGCCAACACACCTTGAAAAGCAACAGAACTTGAGCGTCTATTTTGCGCTTCACGCGGGAATCAAAGGACACTTAGTCATCGCCGAAACAACACAGCTGATAAACAGCTGATTACGATAATCAAGGAAGAGCATGCTCGCGTAGCGGTGAATCAGTTGGTTGCGTGTTTTTATTCGCTTAGACACGGCAACAGTTCGGACGCAGGAGTTTAAAATATCTGAAGGTCCTGGTAGAGTCGCTACTTTGGCTAGCCTATAAGCTGTATACAGTACCTTTATACTGCGCACCAGAATGAAGCCGCAAGATATGATTTTCTCTTGCCACAGCACGGCGTCCAACCAGATAATAGCCGAAGACAAATTCACACAAAGCCTGCGTCGGCGACGAAAACATTGCGGTGGCTAGGATGTCAATAACCTGTCGTGGGACAACAGTGAAGAGGAAAGTCGAACGGAATGAAAGTACACAAGGGGGTTTTAAATGACATAAACACCGAGACTGCAGGTAAAAACGGAACCTTTTAGTGTCGGTGTCGTTTTTGCCTGCGGTCTCGGGGTTTATGTAATGTTCAATTGAAACCACCTCGTTTGCGCCCTTGCATTCACTTCAAGGGCGCAAAGTGCCGCCGTGTAACACTGCTGAAGGGCGCATCATAATAGAATTCTAAACGCTTCCTCTAAACTATTACCACTCTTAGGAAAGCCGATATCTTGAGGAAAAATAGCAATGCGCTTTTGCAGAAATTTGTAAGAGAAGTTGAACTCTTGAACCTCTATAAGTGGAGACACACTTAGGCACTCGGGCGGTTAGAAAGCCAAAAGTGAGTTTTGGAAGATATTCCTTTCAAACAGGCGTTCGTACTCAAAGTGGACTTTCCACCTGCCAGCGCGTCGTATACACTACGTAGACTCATTAAGCCTTGCAATAGTGTTGGAACAGCCGATGTGTCAAAACACAGGGATAGAGGTAGCTTGACTTGAGTCCATGTACTTCTGGCAAATGGTGATACGGTAACACGTCGCGTAGAAAATGCAAAGACCAATCTAAGAACGTTGCGAGTAAGCGAGAGGCAGGCTGTATCGCAGGTCGTGGTGACACCGCGGTACATTATTGTCGCCACGCAGTCCATCGAATTGCGAGATCAGTTGACAAGAAAGCTAAGCAACTAATTTCGAAGCAAAAAAAAAAAAATTATCATGATAGGTCGCGCCCCACGTTTCTTAAGGTGCAAATCCGGATAATATTTTTAAATTTGGGATTGCGACCTTTTTATGAGAAAGCAGATAAATATCACGGCTCAACGTTTGCTTTGCGGCGTCCGCAGCAAAACCGAAACTATCTGCTAGAGAGACGGCAACACTAACCGTCAGACGTACAGCCGCGACGTGAAGGCAGTGGGGTGCTGCGCCAGCGTTGCTCGACTAAAAGCTTGCCCGCCCGCCGCCCGCTAAAGAGCAGCTGGTCGCATCTTCAGAATCGGTTTCTGTGGAGTACGCGGTCTCACTTTGACGGAATATTTCGGCTGTGATCATATTTTGTTGCCACTAAAGCGATACAAGTCGTTTATTTTGGTGTTATTTTCGACCGGAGTTGCCCTTTAAGCTCTTAGTTTATGTAAAAAGACTTATAATAAGGACGAAAAAAAAAAAACTTCAAAACGCGTAGAAAATTTAGCGGCCAAGTATATTATATCATCACACAATCGACATCACTAGACACTGCACCGCCGGCCTCCAAGGTACGGGCTGTTGACGTTCTGCGGTACTGCGACTCAGCTGAGCCAAAAAATATTATTATTATTATTATTATTGTTATTGACTTGTGACGTGGATATGCGAGCCTTCTGAAAGAAAATTATTATTATCATTATTATTATTATTATTATTATTATTATTATTATGAAGTTTCACTGCGATGTAGAGTTGTCTGGAATCATCTAACCATACCTGATAATGTTCCCCCGTCATCTCGTTCATTTCAGGTGACAGCCAAGAACAGCCAGTGGCGTAAGTAGCGCAAATTTGACGCTGAGATGGTAAAAGTGTTCGAACGGTGTAGCCGCTTGTTCTCTTCCTTCTCGCCAACTGCACACGCCGCTACACGTGCTTGCACGCTCGGTCAAGACTTCCCGGTTAAGGGCCTCTTTACTCAGTCTACCGGGTTTGTGGGAGAAAATAAAACCGGACTAAACACGAGTGCTGCGTCAGTGTTCGGTGGAGGCCCGTCTCAAATGAGTGCGGGCATGTTTCTCAGCCTTGCGCGGCTTGTCTACATCGGGCACCAATTTTGCCGCACGCGGCTAAAAAATCGTGCCCGGTTTCAAAAGGCACAAAAATCGTGTCGTGTGTTGACAGGCATTAACACATTCTTTGTTCAGAACGTTGTCTTTTCTCTTTCTCGACACAGAAACGACGCGCAAGACTACCAAGGAGGCTTCTTGTCCGGCGCTCACCAAAATGAATTTTGGGGTACCCCCGACGGAATGTAAGGTCCGAGGCGAAAGAGGAACTCAAGCCCCGAGGACCTCTGCCGATAGTCTTGGTAGTACTTGAATAAAAGGGCCAGAAGCATTGTGGTCGTACCAGGACGGCATTTCAAGTCGTAAACCCAACTCAAGATCTAATAAACCTGTGGTAGCCCGCTACATGGCGTTGCTGTCCGATTGAAGACTTTTCTAAGACATCGAGCGATATTCATTGATTTCGACGTACGTCCCACGGCGGGTGCGTCTCTTTTAAAGCGAGATGACTCTCAACACAGTGACTGCATGTTACCGCTGTAGTGCTGATTACGTAAAAAATATGAACTGTTGTTTTGTGCACTGCGCAACAACCCTAGCGCAAACCGGACATGTTGTTTTATTTAAATTTTTCTTGGAAGCCGTACTGTCGGGCGCAAAAGTTTTCAACATAAATTCGAACACCAATGGAGCATTTTTCATCACTAAGCGGTTTTTATGACAGCTCTTCAACAATGAGATAAAAAAAAAAAACAGAAAAAACCGGCGACAGCTTGTTTCTGCTAAGAGCGTCACGAGATGAACAATACAATTATTTGAACGGTTAAAAGGAGAAAACAAAAAAGTCAAAGCCGCTTACCCCCTGTAACGCCGAATTAGAGCGGAGCGCTTGAGGAGGAGAAGGGGAGAATACGGAGGAGAGGGTATGCCCTTCCTCTCCCTCTGTACCCTTCCCTCCTCCTCTCCTGCTCCCCTCCCGTTTAGCGTAAAATTTTCGCTAAATTTCCCGCTAACTTTGGTGCAGAATTTCTACCGCTAAATTTAGCGAGGAAATTTTCCGATAAATTTGGCGGGAAAGCTTTTCGCCCTAGTTAGCGGGAATATTTTTGCTTTAAATTTAGCGGAGAATGTTTTACGCGAAATCGAGCAGAGAAGTTTAGTAGAAAAATTTCCCCGCCAGATTTAGCGGGGAAATTTTCGAATAATGCAACGCGCGGTTACGCCCACGACGACGGCGACGACGCTCAGGCCGGAAACGGGCGGCTAAGAGCTGCGCTCTAAAACACTAGCTGGGTGGAGCAAGGTGATGCTAGGTTAACATAACACAGACGTATGCATTCATTTACAAATACCCACATAATCCTCACTTCTCGCAGACCCGGATCAGCAAACCCGTGGTTATATGTAAACGGAGCGTTGGAGTCCAAAGACACGCAATGAGACCATTGAAAGCGCTGATCCCTCCCATGGCTTGCTGCGATCGAAGATCCTTCCAGGATCAAAAGGCCGCGCACTTAGCCTGCGACATCCGGCAATATCCGGTCGAGACTGAGTTTCAGAGCATCTCGACCTGGCGTTTGAAAACTAAAATTCTCAAAAAGCGTGGAAGAGATTACGCAATAGGGCGGCTTCGCAGGCCGCTGCCTTAAGCTCTGTTATATTCCAGCGTTGAGCGCAGGGAACGCAGCGTAGCGCGGAACGCGCGCTTTTCATTGGGGCCGGCGAGCAGGAGTGCGCTCCGCTACGCAGCGTTTAGTACGCTCAACGTTGGAACGTAACAGAGCTTTAATTAACGCTATCCGCCACGGAGACGCCACAACTGCCTATGCACGTCGCTTGTCTTGTCTGCAGCGTTTCGCACCTTGTAGCGGGTCACGAAGAAAGTTGCAGAACGTAGTAAAGAACCTATTAAAACTTCCTCATATCGTAAAATGATGCACACGATGCCTAAGCATTATTCACAAATTAAAAACAAAAGTCATCGACGGTTGATAAAATATAGGCAGCTCAAATAAGGCATGTAGCAGATTGGCAGAACATGCTTTAATAAAGTATCACCAATACGGCAGGGTCACGAAAGTGCACCTTAAAAGGACACTAAAATTATTAAAACAAATTAAAACAAATTTTTTTTAGAGGGCATATAGTGAACACGGTATTTTTAAATAGTTCGTCCACGAAATAAAAACAAATCCGAGCAATATTTACGCTGCTAAACATAATTTAGGTGGAGGTCACGGCAGGCTCCATGGCTCCACCCATTACTAGTGGTCCTGGATTGGCTTGGCTGCTCAGCTGAACACGCAAACAAGCCTCGTTTCTCCCTTTCGCGACATCCGGTGCGTTTAGTTTGGCGTCTGACACCACCTGCTAGTCGTGCGAGCAGACGAGCAGACCCGTCTCCCTATTTCACCACTCACTATCGTCGTCTGCAATGCCCGTGAGACGCGGACACGAAAGCTGCGCGTCGGCGTCCGTTTTCGGCCTTCGACCGTCTGCTATTCAGCCCCGTCTAAAAACTTCTGCAACGCTCTGAAGACGCGACCATGAAAGCGACGTACTAGCGTTTCATAATGTGCGAGCTGCGGCGCAATAGAAGTGTCTGTTAGCGTCTATCGTTGTGCGCTAGTAAGCGACTAAGAGAGGACTAAAAGAATCAACAAAATAAATATGCATTTCCTTCCAGCTTACAAGAATGGAGAGTTGGGCTAGTTGGTAATAATCCGTATTGAAAAACAGCGCGAAAACCACACGTTCGCGGAGGAAGGGCTAGGACTTCGCTTCACGTTTGAGACTCCTAAGGAGTACAAAATACAGTTTTTGGATCTGCCAGTTGACGTGAAAAAGATCATGTATGCTGGAAGCACACCCCCAGGTCGACGAAGAACGTATTAGACTATCGTTCGACACACTCAAAGCTTGTCAAAAATGGTATTGCATATTTTTGCTTATAGTCAGCGTTGACAAAATCCTGTTTCCATAAGACGAAAGAAAGCTTCTCAGCACAGGTCGATAAACTCAGAAATTCTAAGTTTCCTGACTCAGTTATTACTTCAGCATGTGACAAGGTGACTAAATACACCAAGGTAGATTCCAGAAAACCTGACAAAGAAAAAGCAAAGATAGACAAAAAGGACGTCGCCGTTATACCTTACATCCATCGTCTTTCACACGGGTTAAAGGGAGTTGCCTCGACGTATGGGGTCAACGTAATATTTTCAGCGAGAAGCAAACTGAGCAGGGTTATTAGCGTGGTTAACAAGCGGGCTGGCAGGAAAAGTAAGCCAGAAGTTTTTGGATGTCGCGTCAAGCATGGCATAAAGTTCGTGTCCTGTGCACAGGGACCGTGTATGAAATACAATTCTCACGCGGTCGCTCTTATATAGGTCAGAAGGGGCTTTACCTAAACACTCGTCTCCGTGGACACCATAGTTCATTAAAAGGAAGCGCGTACTCCCATTTGGCTGTCCACTGCCGAGATTGTGGTTGTGAGCGAAGGTTCAGTGACACTAATGTGCTCTTTAAACACAAAGATCAGCTATCGAGGGAGTTAGTAGAAGCTTACCATATAGCAAAACCAAAAATCCGGGTGCGTGATCCAACCATTCGTTAACCTAGTGGACAGTGAGGTAGTTTTTCTGGACATGGGTTGACCAGAAAATTGAAGATCAAGATTGATGATCGAAGAAAGAAGAAGACGCGATGACTTACACCATGTGCTGGTGTGTTTTAATGTGCTGGTGTGCTTTAATTTGATGTGATTTATAATGGTATGCGCTAAATGACGAATAACTGGTGGAAGAGAAAAAGAAGAAACAGTCCTCGCGTGAATTTCTATGTATGTTTTCAGAATAGATAGTTGATAGTCAGCGCCTTTTCCTGTGTGTTCTCTTCTCTTTGTACATGCGGTTTTCGCTGTTTTTCAATACGAATCTCCCAGCTTCATTGTTCTTGGTGTTTTTTTTTTCTTGTTTTTTTTTTTCCATGGCAGCCACGAGCAAGGTGAGTGAGCGTCACGACCACTGATCTTTATGTCTATTTGCTGGATCGCCTTTGCCCGCTCCGCGAATGCGGCCACTGGCGGCCATCTTTTTCGTAGAGTTATATTACCTCTAACCAATGCATAGCTGGTGCAGCCAACAGGCTTGAGTCTTACCTTAGAGCGGTAAACTGGAACCCGCTGCCTGCAGCGGAAATGGCACCCCTCCCCCCCCCCTCCCTTTTTCGGGCTGCCGCCATCTTGCCTGCTTGCCACATTAGTGATCACGTGACGTTAAGATATGGCTGCGCCCGGAGGTGGGCCAGATCAGATTGGCCAGATGACGGTCAGCAGATGGGCACTCTGGGGCTGTGTTCCAATCTTACTCGAATGGATCCTAGTTATTCCGGACTGTCAAGTCACGTGACAGGACAGATGATATAACTCTATAAAAAAGATGGCTCACCATGGCCGCATTTCCTTCCATAGGCGGAGCTGGTTTAACGCGATCCAGCAAATAGACATAGAGTACAGTGGTGATGACGCACAATCAGAAGGCGACGTCAAAATATTCGTTTTGGTAGGCTAGATGCGCTACGAAACTTGACAGCTAGTTTTCTTTCAAAGCGTAATGACGGAAAGATAGACAAACTTGATGCGAACCAAACGCGCAATGGACCTTTTCCATATACCGACGGCACCAGGCGGTGGCTTCACGAACTGAAAATCGAAAAAGTGTTCTACCTGCGCTACCAATCAATAATGGGAGCTACGCTACCAGTTTCTTCGCTCTCTGAGCAGCGGCGCCTGCCCAACGCGACTTGAAAGAGGGGCATCCGTGGCGTCCACCCAAACGTCGTGTTTTCTTATGCGTCGACGTTCTTTTTTTGTGTAACACAATTGTATATATGCTGCAGTTACGTGTTCTACTCGCTGATATACAGCCTCCTTCCGAATTTCCTCGATTTTTCGTTCCGACTTCCGCCACTTGGCATCGGGCGCTCGCGCGTGAGCAGAACGCTTCTCGGAAAAGGTCCAATGCCTCCAGACAAATTGCTCACAAATGTTTACCCCTGTAGGTATCTTCTTAGTATTAAACCCGGGTTGCAATAACAATAATTGCAGAATTCACAGAGCAGCGAGGCCGCCTTTCAGGAAACCAACATATTTATTCAGCCTCAACACGCGCAAGGGAACAAATCAAGCAAGATCAAGCAACATAGTTGACGTGGGACGCTCAACTTAGGCCAGTCCTGCTACGAACTCAAGCATCCGCACAGGGCTCCCGAAGGCGCGTACTTGCGACAGTTGTTTGCTGCAAACTGGGTCGGTTGAGGACATATTCCCTTAAACACCTCGATGAATGGAATATAACTCGCACTCATAAAAGTAAATGAGATCAACGAACTACCCTCGTTGAGGGCACCACAAACGCCGACAGCCATGTTGTTATCGCTTGAAACTGAAGCGGAAAGGCAATCTCTGGATATTTTTTAAAACAATATTGACTCTAGATTATTTGTTTATCAAACATAAGCATGTTGTCGAGAAAAATACTATTGCGGCACGGAGGAACAATTTTACAACGAACAAGTCACACGTGTTCATCTTTAACTTCTAGAAGACAGTAGACTTCTTCTCTTCATCTTCAACTAGCTGGAGCCGAGAAACGAAACGTAGTTAACTGCGTTTCTGGGCGAGGCCTAGGGCAGGCTACCTCCCCCTAAATTGCGTCGAACAGCGAAAATATTGCTCAAAAACGTTTTTCCCAATAGAAAAAAAAAAGTTCAATCTAAGCCTTAAAAGAAACTTATTTTTTTATTTTTGTTTTATTTTCGTGCCCTTTTAAGAGGGCATTACATTCACTTCTCAGGACTTGGTGGCGCAAGCTCCCATCCGAATCAAACGCCTATTCACGGATGTTTGTTTGCAAACAAGCTCACTACCACCCCCTTATCGGCGGACCCCTGCGCGCTTCCGGTTTTCCTCTTCTTTTCCATTTGTCTCTCCTCCTATCGTTATCTGCACCACTTTGTACAATGCACTAATGTTCTTACAAACATGCCACAGAAACTTTTCTGAAGGAAACTCTTCTTACCCGACCGCTGTGCATTGCTGAAGAATAAATCAATACACTACCGGAAGTCTACTGGGACACCAAATACTATGGCGCCCTCGTGGTATCAACTCCCACCGAATGTGGTGAATACATTTTCTCATCCAGCCCAGAGGTAAATACTGTTTACGGATACCGTTCAGAGAAAAACATAATTTTTATCATAGGCACGTCCGTTAACGCACGTCATTGAAGTTCAGGACGACGTCGAGAGGACAGCGGCCAGTTCTATTCAGCAAACGCCTCTGTATCACCACTCCATGTGCGGCGCGCTCAAGCCTAGTTATGGATAAAGCCCCTCGATGTGTTTGCGTTTGTCTTGCAAGTAGCGTCAAATGCGCGAGTGCACGAGGCCCATGTCTCGAGCGGCCCTTGGAAGCAAATGGCGGCGCAGCACTGAAATGAGCGGGCCTTGGAAGCGAATGGCGGCGGAGCACCCGCTCATTGCACGTGTCTCGCGCGCTTCCACAACAATGGTTGGCGGTACTTGTAAAAAACGTTTTTATCAAGGGGCTTTAGTTATGGAAGGGCGCTTGACGACGACGATACTTTATTGCGCGCGCTAATCAAAAATTCGAGAGCACATTAAATTTCACACTGAATATTTATGCTGTTTTTTTTTTATTTGCAATTCCAGACGGAACGTACTGAATCGATATTTAATTCGAAATCGCTTTTCTTAAATAAATAAAAAATAATGAGGAAGATTATTACCCGAAAAACACCCGTATATTCGGAATGAACACAGACGGAAAGTTTTCCGTTCGCTTGCCGCCTCGGTAGAAAGCAAAAAAACAAAAACAAAATATATTCAAAGAAATCTACAGCAGGTGTTCCCAATCCTTTTCTTTTCGCAAGGGCAGCCTCCGTGGTAGTGCTTCAGAGTGTATAAAGTTGAAAAAAAAGAATAGTTTTCCAAGAAAATAATAATAAAAAAAACGTTAAAAATATACACATATATACCGGTAAGATCGTTGCCACAACACGTCGTTAAAAATAAAGATCGCGTGAATAAAATCAAGCGCCTTGTGAGATGCAGAAATCAAAACGATGTTTTAACGATAACCATATGTGACGATATTCAAGATGGCTGCGCCCTTGTGGAGAACCTGTATTGTCAGCAATCTTCGTGCAAGAAAATGACACTGCATATTTCGCTGTTCTTAATATAGGACCAATAAAGTTTGCACACGTTGATACTATAACATGTCTTTTTTTTTATTTATCATTTCCAAAATACGAGGGCATTTGTTATCACTAGAGAGACGCATATATTACTTCTGATAAAGTATGAGCAAGTAGGAATGTCCTTAACAAAAAACCAAAGCTGCAAACCTGTCACGCTTTTACGAAACATTGATCGACACACATCATGTTTACACCAGGCACAGGGGATAAAATACGCAAAACCTATTTCACAAGAAGAAATATTTTGATTATGGAGAGAGTTAAATTTTGTGCTATCTTCTGTTTATACAACAATCATGATGGTTCTAGCAATCCTTGCCTCCATCTTCCTTGTCGTAAACAAAGGCTAGTTTGAATTTTCATATTTAATAAACGATTACACAGTAGACAATCATCAGGGGTAGTAGAAAGATAAGGGGTGCTCGTCGACTCCTACCTGTCCAATACCCGCTCCTGGCGTAAATTCACTAAAAAACAAAACAAAAAAAAAGTGGAGAAGACCTAAGACATCCGGACAACGAAATAGAATACACGTGCAGAGAATTCGACGTGATAGTTCGTGTGTGCCCAAAACAAGTCCTAATTTTTCACCGCGTTAATTCTTATCAGAATCGCAAAGATAAATGGATGATGTGCAAATTTTGTGCACAACCTCAGAATATGTTGTACTTTCTCATTAAGGCCCACACGGGTTAGTTGGCTGACATATGATTTACAAAACTAGAGGTAGAACCCTGTTTGAACATGCCTGGCGTCAGACACTTCCGACTACAATCCACGTGAGCGTTCTCGTCTCTGGTAAGCGTTTGCTGTGAAATCCACTGGATCCGCAACATGGCTGATATTCATTTATATTGGAAAAAGATCTCGGTACGGCTAAACTCATTATAATAGCACTAATTGCACTAGGAAGGTCAACAAACTGAAGTTCGCGTTACAGAAGAAACCGTGCCAAAGCAGTTCGAAGAACAAACTATGAGTGGAAGCCTGAAATCACTTCATCTTTCCAGTAACTAACGGTCACCCATACTGATTATGAGGAACGAATGTAAATGTCTGGCAACCTGTAATCATTCCTGGTTCAGCATTACAAAATAAACCAATAGCAACAGACAATAGTATTTTATTAGCACGTCGTCTAACATGGAAAAAGTAAGAGAATATAAAGAAAGCTGTCATTAAACGATTGCGACAGCGTGACTTGAAATGTACCTGACAAAATTCAACAGTGTCATTCGCGAAAGGTTGATGCAATGACAATATTATCTATGGTTCTTTATTAACAGAAACGAAGTTTGAAAACTTTCTATATGAGAGCTTGAGTCATCAGCAACATACAGCTTAGCTTACGTTCAGCAAAAACTGAGTACCATTCCCTACGTTGATTGTTTTCTGGAGGTCATCAGTAAGTTTTTTTTCTTTTAAGGCCGGTTTTATTTCAGCTAAATTTATGTAATAAAATGATCTTACCTAAGCTTCACTAAGCATTCCAACAGATGTATTTTTTAGACTTCTCTCTAATACGAAAGAGCACTTCCGCAGCGTGGATTCGAATTATTTGATGATACAAATATACGCTTAATACCCACAAAGAGAGTATCACAAAAACAAATACTTGTACTTACTTGTCTAAAAAGTGTCAGTGGACCACGTTTATTTCTAAACTAAAGCTGATTATAATTTTATTACTACCTCTTTAGCTACAAAACAAAGTTGGTGATTACGTTCATTGCGACTTAGAGTTGAGTATTGACCGGCCAAATCAACTCTTAATGACTGCGATGACTAGTAATATTCATTTAAAAAGATTGCTAGGGCATGAAAGTGTAAACTATCTTTGGCACTGTTGAATGTTTACGGAACCAAGCCACCTGAGGAGGCGAATGTCACTGACGAGACTAATTATGTATTACGCGTCTCCTTAGAAATCGTTCTGTATTAAAATGCTGACTGGCTGGGCTTGAAAAAGCCCAGCCAACAGCAAGACCGGGCAGAGCTACTAACCGCGCTCTCAAAAAAAGAAAAACAAAAAAGCAACGATTACAGGTTTTGATGAAATGGTCAGGTAAATGAATGCCTTTCAATGTCTAAGCGCTTACTGCATTTCATAACAGAAAATTACAAAATGTTTGTGACTGACAGCTCAAAAAGCACAGACTGCGGCTTTAATGTGTTCCCGCTATTTGCTACCTGATTGGTCGCTCGGCGTTTTCATCGGTTGACGCAGCATTTTGATTGGCTTCCGATTGGCAATGAGATGCTCGAGCCACGGAACGCCTTGAGCTTCCTGAGATGTCAGCGACTATATCAGTTTTATTGACTTAAAATTCAGAACGATATTTTTGCGCAGGTAGTAATGAGAGACTAGAAAAAAACCTAAAAAAGCACGGCAAATTACAGATACTTTAGATATTGGCAAATAGAACACAACCAGTACGGCTAATTTCGGATTGTCACAATAATGCAATAGTAGCTTTGCATCCAGCCCACTCCATATTCCTTATCCCACTTTTGACTTCCTTCAAAAGTAAATATTTACGTGCACTTGCACGAAACTGTGCCTAACCAGAGACCACACCTTTTCGATGCTGTTTATTGCAAGGCATCGAACAAAGTTATTTGGAAACATAATTAAAACTTCAAGGTACTTCTTTAAAAACGATGGCGGTGGAGGATGTCTCTCATCGAACCACATCCGTCTCCCGAGACATTTTACTGCGTCGACGGGCATAGATCAATCGACGACCCTTCCAGAGCATCAATCATTCCCGCCCGAGAAGTTTTCTGAACACGAACTGCAGAACGATACTATCTCCTGATGTAACAAGTCTAACCTCCAGGAAAAGAGGCACAGATGTACAACCTGACTGCTGCGATCATACAAGCGCGAAGGACGGGATCAGTTAAATCATGGCAGATTGGCAATTCTGCAAAGCACGACAAGCATCCCAGAACATAAATCCTGCGTGAACGAGTCTGGCACGAGTAGTGTTTGGGCACGTCAGGAAGGCAGTCGCAAAAAAGAAAAAAAATAGGTGTCCGATATTCCGTGAGGTTGGGCTCCTAGAGTGATGCGACCACCTCGTCGTGGAGTTCCAAGTTCAAACGCCAGGGGGCTTCTTTTAAGCACAGATTTATGCACAAAAATTGCCTCACTACCACGACAGCTAGGAAGCGGTGCTACCAAGTCTTTAGACATTACCATGAAGTCGCTTCCGTTTCTCTTGTGCCTTGTGCTTACTTCCACCGGCTGTAAGTCTCTGCATTCAAGCTCTGTCTTCACTAAACAGCGAAAGATTATAGTGAAACATGTGTCCGCTCATTTTTAGAAAGCGTATGGCCGAGTTCAATAACGGGTACAAAGCGTATACTTTAAGCTTCACAAAGTCAGTGCTTAAAAAACAGGAACGACGTGTTCACTACATATAATGTCCAAAGCATGGAGCATATACGTGAACAATTATACATAAATAAACGAAAATCAAATTTAACTATAGCAGTTACACATTTTATTTTAATAATTTCTTTTCAGTTATAAGAGGGGCATAAGGAAACAAATGGAAAGGAACGTGATATTACACATAACCTAATGTCACTCAAAGCAAAAAAGGCTCCATAAAATACGAGCATATATAATGCTGACTTCGCTTTGAGATGTCGCGAATCCAAAGTTTGATATTTGTGTAAATATTTAGGTTACATAATTCAGTCTGTGTAATCACATCATAGCGGTTCGAAAAGCAATTCACATTTTGTAAAGTTATACATTTCTGGATGGTTCAGTTAATGAACAGGAGGCGACTATCGACCAGTAGAAGCATGGCACAATGCTCTGTAGGTTGAAATAAACTTTCAACAACACTTATTTTATTCCTTTTTAAAGAACAGTGCGGCTCACACCTGTGAACCATAGTAGGGGTGGTAGATATTGCACTGGTGTCATATCCTCACGACCACTTCAACACACAGCACATAAATAAGAAAAGAAATGTAATAGATAGCCGGACATTCAGAACCTCTAATTCTAGCTTTCAAACTGATCGCGGAAACTCTCAATTACAGATACTTCAAAATACTAATTTCAAAGTTAGGCAAGGCGGTCCCGGTAGAACTTATCGAAACCTTCCAGTAGCCTACTAATATTGACCTGAAGTACAAAAAAAGAACGACGTGTTTAAGACTTCCGTAATACTAATTGTTGTTATTGTTTTCTGCGAGGTTTACTGAGGGCGTAACAATAACGAAGTTCATTCAATTTTTCCCCTCTAAAATATCTGGAGCATCTACCCACACTATCAAGAAAAAAGGGTTTAAAAGGGTGTATCGTTAAACCCTATATCCCATTAGATACACCCCAAAACTTCAATTCGACGTACAGCGCCGTACAGTTGAACAGACGGCCCGAACTTTTACGAAGGTCTTGATAGCCGTGTGGTACAACTCATTAAAATAGCTGATGTTCGTGCTACTGACTAGGAAAAAAAAAATAATCGGGGTTTTATTGGCCCTACTGTAAAAACTCGGTGTCTTTTTTATGTGGTTTTTAATACGTACTTTAGCTATTTAAAAAGTTATATCGCACCGTTATCAAGCCCCTGGTAATATTTGGGGCCGTCTGTTCAACTATACGGCTCAGTACGTCAAAATGAAGTGTAAGTAACTATACACCCTTTTACACACTTTTACACACTTTTTCCTGCCCCATTTAGGCTTCAACGCAGGTAGTTCGGCTGCCATCTGGCTTCTTTGGGCTCAAGTCTTGTACTCTGGTAATTATACGAAGAGTCAGAGAAAAAGCCATAGAAACAATCAAGAAGACTACTATGTCACTAGCGCTTTCGAGCAAAGCCGCAACTTGTGCCGCAACCACCAAGCTTGCGCCAAGTGAGGCGTTTCCCTGAAGTGCAACCTGGGCGCTGTCCCGAAATGCACTCGTGAGGTTAAACCGGAAGTATCTACGGAGGGAGCTGGGCAAATGCTGAGGCTAAAGATATACTTAGACCTAAAAAAAAAGAAAGAAAACGTATGGGCTTTGACACTGAGCAGAGTGTCGAACCAAATTTTTTATCGGTTTGGTTCCGGTTCAGGTTCACGGCTTTCGGTTCAGTTCCGGTTCACTTCCAGCGAGCAAAAATAACGGTTCGAACCGGGTCGAATCGGATTGAACCGCTAAATTTAGAATATATTTTCCGCATTCCTTTAGCAGTAGGCACTATTTCAACAGTGAAACGATCAAGTAGTATAGAGCCCCCCCCCCCCCCCTTTTTATGAATCGTAGAATTCACTTTTATTTTAAAGTATACAAATTAAATTGTCTTATGTAAGCGCGATGAAACAGGAAAAGAAATGCTAGATTAACATATATGACTCAACATCTGTCTTTTTACTTCAGTCGCATATATTGCACCTAAAGGCCCGTTCACACTCTTGCGACCTCTTAAACCTAGGTTCCTTACAACTTCTTAAACCAGAAAACCCACTGGTGCCATCTATTGGGAAGCAGTGTAAACTCGGCGGTCCGGCATATTTTTTTTTATTTTTCGCGCATTATCCTTTCTTTTTTGGCTCGAAAAACTTTTGTCAATGTTATAAACGAGCCTTTCTATGGGTATTACGCACATTTGACCTCGGAAATCCCGCAAAACATTCGCTCTTGTGAAATGCAGTTCCAGGGTCACCGCATAGATGGCGCCACAATGCCAGTTTGTTCCCTCATTTTAAAAACATTTAGCAAGTTTTAAGAGAACTCGTCTCTCTCAGTCGTACTCGGTCGCACTCGGTCGCAAGAGTGTGAACGGGTCCTCTATCGAAAGGTTATCAATACGGTAGGTCGCCTAAAATACTCGTGATTAGTACAACTTCTCGTCGCAGTGTTTAAAGTCGAATCCTGCTGTGCTCTTGAACATAGAATTATTTACAGTGCATAAAATCATGAAATTGGCACGTCTTCGCTATATATCCTAAAATCTTGTTGACAAAATACGTTTCAAATTATATATGATGACTCAACTCAGCTAAAACGCAATACTATTGTCAAAATGTCAGGAGAGTTTTAGGACAAGCCCTTTCAGTTTACCTTTTAAAGAAACGGTGAACGGCAATCAAAACGCCTGCTTTCCTGACCAATATTGTTTACGCTCAGCACCGTGATGCAGGCAAGTAATCATGCAGAAAAGAGTGACCTTCGTACTGAGATCGGATCTGGCCTAGAATAGCGCGTAACGAAGCGAATATTTTCGACATAGCTTGTCCTTTGAGGTTTGTTCTTGAAAAGATCCCAGTCAATTCAATTTGCAAATTAGCATCACCCTTGCTAATTTTTGTTTTGCAAAGTAGAACAAAGTAGTATTTCATACTCTACTCGACATTGCTGCTATTTAATTTATAACTTTCTGACGGTCTGCGTGCACAATCGTCATAGTTCCGCCACGTGCCACTGTGTTTTGTTTTTTTTTCATTTTCGTCCAGCTCACAGACGCCTAAAAAAGTAAGGAGAAGCATCAAGCTTAGCGCCATAGTGCAGATTGTCATTCTAGGTTTAAACACATGTTTAGACTCACCTCCGTCGCGCTCTCCCCCTAGAGTGACTTGATCGAGCTCCGTCAAGCGATTTGCGGGAAAATAAAGATCCAAGGTTTCTAAAGGTGTACTTCGAACATTAATATTCAAGAGAGGACACCTGCAGTTTATATCTAATTGTCCAACTGTAGCTATCGGCAAGTCCCATTGGAGAGCAAACCAGTCTTTACTCGCTGGTGAGGGAATCAATATGCCGGAGAGATAGAATAACTTTATTTGGTACCTGCAGCTTGGGTCCCATGGGACCTAGGACGGGGCCACTCGTCGCCAATGACAGCCCGGGGCGTAGCCTCTCAAGGAGCGCCGTGGCCTGCTGGACGTCCTGCACTATGCAGGAGAGATTCTTTATATTCTATCAAAGCAAATAAATGTCCCCCTCTTTGTGCTAAGCAGAGTGTCTCGGAGGGGACTTCTCTTCCAGCTTACATTACTAGCAACTCGTATACCTTTGCAGATTGTTCAAGCGCATAAGATGCTGAACGCAATTATAGAGAACAATTCGCGATTCTAATTGAATGCTGACAATCCCTTACGTTGCAGGCTCTGCGCAATTTTGGAAGACGTTGTTGCCCTCGTAAGTGACTCGACAACAGTTACTGTAGTCATTGATATCTCAGAAAACACCGGGTGCGGCTTACTTTTACGAGCTTCTCGCTTCGTGACTAATATTCGCAGGACGGAGACAGCCTGGAAACACTTGGGCAGCGAGTCACCATGCCTATTTATCGAATTTATTTCTTCTGCCGTCTCAAAAACAAAAATAGGACTCTGCAAAAATTGCTTCAGAGCAAGAAGTACAGAGTAACCTCCAGCCTTAAAATTGCAAAGACACCCCGAATCTTGCGGCATTCTCATGCACAGCGAAGGCCTTGATTAAAGCAGTGGAATTTTATTCAAACCTAATTCGTGCCTCCCCCCAAAAGCGTTTGTGTACTATGTTCTATTGAAGGGGCAAGAAGTGATCCTTTTTGCCGACTGGATTTTAGCGATGACCAAGGTGTACCAAATGACGACCGAGGTGCTCGATGTTGAGGTTCGGATGATGCGCCCACTTACACTAGTGAAGAGAACGCCTCCCGCCTGCAATCAAATGTTATCAAATATTTAATTAAATCAGCTATCGCCACGTATATAAAATGCATCAGCAGCTTCAATGGAGGCGGGTAAAATCGACGGAACTAAATGTGAAGGGATTCTATATCTGACTCAAATACTCTAAAAATCTCAGTTCGCTTTGCAGCCAGGCACGGAGACAGCTAATCGAGACAAACAATACGATTCCATTGGATTATGCATCTCAGAATACGATTAGAACTAAAATTGCGATGTGCGAAGAGACAATGATCAGGTGTAATCGTATTATGGACTTCGTTATTGGTTGGGATCCTTCTATTGTACGCCGTGATTGGTTATGCTCCCATTTTGCAAGAAAGCGAACTCACATATGTTTTTTTTTTAGAGTGCACACTAAAGGTCAGTCTACGTAATAAGAAAAGACGGTTTACCTCATCCTTAGTTAACGATGCTCACAGTACGAGCATATGTGACGGCACAACGGAACCTAGGCAATGCGGGAGTCAAAGAAAGATTAAAAACACTTAGGGACAAGGACCTCAAATGCGTTTTACGCATTTTGAGGCGCTCGCGCGAACCAAAGATAAGGAAGGTTTGTACAGACGTGGCAATTTCGAAAGTTGTGTGCAAGTGAAGACCTGTTTTTTACAGCTGTAATACCAGCCGGATTTCTCTCATGTGCTAGCTAGCACTTGGCCTTCTTTATTCAAACAGGCGCTTGACTAAGGCACTGGAGATAATCAACGCTGTTCTGGGTGGCGACAGCAAAGAAGACGAGGAAGGTCAGTTCCATAAATCTGTAGAATGCGTTGAAACGGAAGTAATAAAGCAAGCAAGCTATAGTGACTGACAAGATAATAGCTAATTAGCTAAAAAATGACTAGACCTAAAAGAATAAAACTCCGTGATTATGGAGAACAAGGGACGACCACATGAGACCAGGGACGACATCGTAAAAGAAATGTTCCGTGAGTACAACCACACTTCCGAAAGGCAACGAGACTGGCTGTTAATTTCGCAATGCACGCAGGGATCATTTATTAACACGAACGAAGTTTGAAAGCTTTTTATATGACAGTTTGAATCATCGGCCACATACAGCTTAATCTACGTTCAGCAAAAAGTGAGTCCCATTCACTACCTTGATTGTGTTCTGGCGGACATCAGTAAGATTTTTTTGTTTTGTTTTTTTCTTTCTCCTAAGGCGGGTTTTATTTCAGCTAAATGTAGGTCATTGACAGCTCTAAGCTAAGCTTCACTGAGTTTGAGCTGAGTTTGAGACGTCGTCCTGTCCCGTTCTGTTTCTTCGACTTTTATGTTCTTTTCTACCACTAAGCGGTGCTACAGATGCATTTTTTTAGACTTCGCTCTAATCTGAAAGAGCACTTGCGCAGTGTGAATTCGCAATATTCGATGATAGAAATGTAGGCTTAATACCCACAAACGGAGTGTCACGAAAACCAATAGTTACACTTACGTGTCTAACAAGTGTCGGTGGACTATGTTTATTTCTAAACTAAAAGTTATTATAATTTTATAGCTACCTGCTCCGCTACAAAACAAATTTACTGATTACACTTATTGTGACTTAGAGTTGAGTATTGACCGACCAAATGAATTCCTAATGACTGCGATGACTAGTAATATTCATTTAAACAGATTGGTAGGGCATGAACCTGTACATTATCTTTGGCACTGATGAATGTTTACGAAATCACGCGATTTGAAGAGGCAAATGTCAATGACGAAACTAATTATGCATTGCGTGAATCCTTAGAGATGCTTTTTACACTAAAATGCTGATTGGCTGGGCTTTTTCAAGCCCAGCTAATAGCAAGACCGGGCAGAGCTACTACCCGACCTTCCCCACCCCATAAAAAGAACACAAAAAAACACAAAAAAGTTACATGTTTCGATACAATGGGCAGGTGAATGAATGCCTTTCAATGTCTAAGCGCTCACTGCATTTGATGACAGAACGTTACAAAATTTTTGGTGACTGACAGCTGAAGAAGTACATAGTGTGGCTTCGATGTGCTCCCGCTCCTTGCTCCATGAATGGTCGCTCGGCGTTCTTATCGGTTGACGCAGAATTTTGATTGGCTCCCAACTGACAATGAGATGCTCGGGCCACCACACGCCTTCAACTTCCTGAGCTGTCAGCGACTATATGAGTGTTAGTTACTTAAAATTCAAAAGGATATTTTCTTCTTTTTCTTAAAAAATCATCTTGTGAGGAGAATAATGAAAGACTCTAAAAAAAACCTAAACAAGCACGGCAAATTATAGACATATTAGATATTGGCAAATCCAAAGCTACGGTGCCGCTGATTTCCGATTGTAACAATAATGGAATATCAGCATTGCATCGAGCCGACTCTCTTTTCCTTATAAATCTTCTGAGCACACATTTATGTGTACTTGGACGAAACTACACGGAAGAACAGACCACATATCCTTGTTTTTTAAAGGCAAAGAACGAAGTCATCTGGAAACAGGATTAAAACTCAAAGGTACCTCTGCCAAAACGACTGCGGCGGAGGTGTTTCTCATCGAACGAGTTCCGTCGCCTGAGACATTTGACTGCATCAACAGGCATATGTTAATCGACGACTTAGGGCATCTATCATTTCCGCCCCTGGAGTTTTCTGAGCATAGACTTCAAAACGAGACTATGTCCTGATGTGACAACTAACCTCCATGAAACCAGGTATACACTGCATACAACCTGAGTGCAGCGCTGAGACATGCGCGCCGGACGAGATGAGCTAAATCATAGTACATTGGCAATTCTGGAAAACACGACACGCATCCCAAAACATAAATCCTTCGTGAACGAGTCTAGCATGAGTCATGTTTCGGGACGCCAAAAAGAGAAGTAAAAAAAACAATAGGTGTCCGATATTCCGCGAGGTTGGTCTTCGAGAGTGATGCGACCACCTCAGCGTGGAGTTCCAAGCTCTAACGCCAGGGGGCTTCATTTAAGCGCAGTTCTGCACACAAAGAGGCTTCATTACCGCGACAGCTAGGAAGCGGTGCTACCAAGTCTTCAGGCATTACCATGAAGTCGCTTCCATTTCTCTTGTGCCTCGTTTTTACTTTCACCAGCTGTAAGTTTCTGCATTCAAGCTCTGTCGTCGCTAAACAGCGAAAGATTATAGTGAAACGTGTGTCCGGTCATTTTTAGAAAGCGTTTGGCCGAGTTCAATAACAGGTACGAAGCGTATATTTTACGCTTCATGATATCAGTGCTTAGAAAACTGGAATGACGCGTTCACTACATATAAAGTGTAATGTATATAGCATAGTTGTGAACAAATTATACGTAAATAAAAGAAAATCAAATTTAACTTTAACAGCTACAGGTTTCATTTTACGCATTTATTTTTCAGTTGCAAAATGGGCATATGAAAACAAATGTAAAAGAACGTGATATTGCACATATCCTAATGTCATTCAAAGCAAAAAAGGCTTCATAAAATAGAAGCACAATACTTCTGATTTCGGCTTGAGATTTCGCGAATCGAATGTTTCATATTGGTTTAAATATTTACGTTACATCATTCAATTTGTTTAGACACATCATAGCGGTTCGAAAATAAATTCACATTTTATAAAGTTATACATTTCTGGATGGTTCGGTTAATTAGCAGGAGGCGACCCTCGACCAGTAGAAGCATGGCGCAATGCTCTGTACTAGGTTGAAATAAACTTTCAACAACACTTATTTTAATCCTATTTAAAGAACACTGCGGCTCACATCTGTGAACCATAGTAGGAGTGGTAGATATTGCACTGGTGTCATATCCTCAAGACCACTTTAACACACAGCACATAGAAAAGAAATGTAATGTTTTTTGATCATTAAGTTTCCCGGCTTTTGGAATATTTTTGCACAGCACATAAATAAGAAAAGAAATGTAATAGATGGCCGGACGTTCAGAACCTCTAATTGTAGCTTTCAAATTGATCGCGGAAGCTCTGAGTTACAGATACTTCGAAATACTAATTTCATACTTAGCAAAGCGGTCCCGGTAGAACTTATCGAAACCTTCCAGTAGCCTACTATCACTGACCTCAAGTACAAAAAACTACGACGTCTTTAAGGCTTCAGTGATACTAATTGTTGTTGTAGCTTTTTGCGCGATTTGCTGAGCGTGTAGCAATAACGAAGTTCATTCGGTTTTCCACTCTAAACTAACTGGAGCGTCTCCCCAGGTAGCCCAGTGCTACGGGGGAAAAAATGAGCTTTTCTCTGTGTCAAATTGGATCTAAACGGGACCATCTTTCACCAAAATCTGGTGATTTCGGCCCTCGTTCGCCAAAACAACCGTTGAAGTTAGATTTCACTGTGGTTAGTTTGGCCGCCATCTTACATCGTTGGGCCTACATGGCCAAAGAAAGGCAAGAGTTAGGCTTCACTTCTGATTGTTCGGTTTTTATGAGACAACCTAAATTCCCAAACAAGTGCCAGATTTAGGCTTCAACGCAGGTAGTTCGGCTGCCATCTGATTTATTTGGGCTCAAGTCATGCACTCCAGTAATTATGCGACGAGTTAGAGGAAAATGCTTAGAAACTCCGAAGAAAAGTACTGTGTCACTAACACGCTCGAGCTAAACAGTGACTCATGCCCCTTTGGAATGAATGCCAAGCTTGTGATAAGTGAGGCGTTCTTCTGGAGTGCAACCTGGGTGCTGCACCGAAATGCACTCTGGAGTTTAAACCGCCGGTATCTACGGACGGAGCTCGGCAAATGCTAAGGGTAAAGTTATGTTTGGACCTAAAAAAAGAAAACGTATGGGCTTTGACACTGAGCAGAGTGTCGAACCGAAATTTTTATCGGTTCGGCTTCGGTTCGGGTTGACGGTTTTCAGTTCAGTTCCGGTTCAATTCTCAGGAGCAAAAATAACGGTTTGAACCAGGTCCAACCGGCTTGAACCGCTAAATTGAGAATATATTCTCCGCATTCTTTTAGCAGTAGGCGCTATTTCAACAGTGAAACGAGCAGTATAGAGCTTTTTCTGACTCGTAAAATCCACTTTTATTTTCAGGTATCAAAAATAAATTGTCGACGAAACAGTAAAAGAAAAGCTAGATTAACGTGTATGACTATAAACATCTGTTGTTGTTTTTTTTTGCCTCAGTCGGATATATTTAACCTGATTCGAAAGGTTATCAATCTGGTAGGTCACCTAAAATACCCATGATTAGTACTACTTCGCGTCGCACTGTTTGAAGTCGAATCCTATTGTCCTCTTCAACTTAGGAATTAATTACAGTGCATAAAATCATGTAATGGGCACCGTCCTCACCATATACATCCTGAAATTTAGTTTACAAAATGCGTTTTAAATTATAAATGATGACGCAACAGAGCTAAAACGAAATAATATTGTCAAAATGTCAGGAAAGTTTTAAGACAAACCCTTTTAGTTTACCTTTTAAAGAAACTGTGAGCGGCAATCACAAAGCTTGCTTTCCTGACCAATATTGTTTACACTCAGCACCATGATAGAGGCGAATAATGATGCGGAAAAGAGTTACCTTCGTACTCAGATCGGATCTGGCCTAAAATAGCGCGTATCGAAGCGAACATTTTCGACGTAGCTTGTGGTTTGAGGTTTGTTCTTGACAAGATGACAGTCCATTCAAGTTGGAAATTAGTATCACCCTTGCTAATTTTTGTTTTGCAAAGTAGAACAAAGTAGTATTTCATACTCTACTCGACATTTGCTGCTACTTAATTTGTCACTTCCTGACAATCTGCGTGCGCAATCGTCATACAGTTCCGACAAGCGCCACTGTGTTCTTTTTTATCGTCCACCCCACAGACACGTAAAAAATCAAGGTGAAGCATGTAGCCCAGCGCCGAAGTGCAGACTGTCTTTTTAGATCTAAACATATGTTTAGAGTCGTCTCCATCGCGCTCTCTCCTTAGAGTAAAACGACTGGCTCCCTAAAGCGATTTGCGGGAAATGAGAGGTTCCTGGTTTCTGGGGGTGCACTTTGAACCTTAATAATTGCGAGAGGACAATTGCACTTTCAATCTGATTGTCTTACTGTGGCTATCGGCCAGTCCAATTGGAGAACATGCCAGTATTTACTCGCAGGTGAGGGAATCTCTATGCAGGAGAGATTCTTTAGATGCTATCAGAGTAAATAATGTCACCCTCTTTGTGCTAAGCAGAGTTTCTCGGAAGGGACTCCTCTTCCAGCTTACACTACTAGCGTCCCGTATTCTTTAGTAGATTGTTCCAGCGCATAAGAAGCGAATGAAAGCAACTATAGATATCAATACGCGATTCTAATCTAATGCCGAAAATTCCCCACGCTGCAGAATCTGCGCCACTGTGGAAGAAGTTGTTGCCCACGTAAGTGACCCAACAAGAGTTACTATAGTCATTGATATCTCAGGAAACACCGGGTGCGGCGTACTTCTACGAGATTCTTCCTTCGTGACTAATATTCGCAGGACGAAGGAAGTCTGGAAACACATGGGCATCGAGTCACCATGCCTATATTGCATACTTATTTTTTCTGCCGTCTCAAAAACAAAAAGAGGACTGTGCGAAAATTGTTTCGAACCAAGAAAGGAAGAGTCACCTCTAGCCTTAAAATTACAAAGATACCCCGAATCTCGCGGTATTCTCCTGCACAGTGAAGGCCTAGATTAAAGCAGTGGAATTCTACTCAAACCTAATTCGTACATCCCCCCAAAAAGCGTTTGTGTACCTAGTTGCATGTTTTATTGAAGGAGCAAGAAGTGATCCTTTTTGCCAACAGGACTACAGCGATATTGAAATTCTAATGATGCGCAGACTTACACTAGTAAACAGAAGGCCTCCCGCCTGCAATCAAATGTTATCAAATATTTAATTAAATCAGCTATTGCCACATATATGAAATGCATCAGCAGCTTCAATTGAGGTGGGTAAAATCGACGGAATTACATGTGAATGGATTCTATATCTGACTCACGTAGTCTAAAAAATTTCAGTTCGCTTTGCAGCCAGGCACGGAGACTGCTAATCGAGACAAACAATAGGATTCCATTGGATTATGTATCTCAGAATACTATTAGAACTAAAATTGCGATGTGTGAAGCGTCAATGAACAGGTCTAATCATATTATGGACTTCGTTACTGGTTGGGATCCTTCTATTGTATGCTGTGATTGGTTATCTTCACGTTTTGCAAGAAAGCGAACTCACATACATTTTTTTTTTTTGGAGTGCACATTTAAGGTGAGTCTACTACGTTATAAGAAAAGTTAGTTGACCTCGTCCTAAGTTAAAGATGTTCACAGTACGAGCATTTGAGACGGCACAAAGGAACCTAGGCAATGCGTTTTACAAATTTTGAGGCGTCGCGCGAACCAAAGTTAAGGAAAGTTTGTACAGACGTGGCTATTTCGAAAGCTGTGTGCAAGTGAACACATGTCTTTTATAGCTGTAATATTGGTCGAATTTCTTTAATGTGCTAGCTAGCACTTGGCATTCTCTGTTCAAACAGGCGCTTGGTTAACGCACTGAAGGTAATCAACGATGTTCTGGGTGGCGACAGCAAAGAAGCCCGGTCAGGTCAGTTCCATAAATCGGCAGAACGCGTTGAAACGGAACTAATAAAGCAAGCAAGGTATCGTGACTGACAAGGTAATAGCTAATTTGCTAAAAAAAAACACTAGACCTAATAGAATAAAAATACGTGATTATGGAGAATAAGGGACGACCACAGGAGACCAGGGACGACGTCGTGAAAGAAATTATTCCGTGAGTGCAACCACACCACGCTTTCAAAAGGCAACGAGACTGGCTGTTAATTCAGCAATTCACGCTTGGATGAGGGCATGAACGCTTACTCATTGCTGAAACAACACAGCTGATAAAACTACTGAGTACAAGAATGAAGAAAGTGCGCGAGAGGCTGGGAAGCAGTTGGTTGGGTGTTTTTCTCCACGTTAGACACGGCGACTGTCAGACGCACAGGTTTAAAACACCTGAAGTCGCAACATTGACTAGCCTAAAGGCTATGTACTGTACCTTTACCCTGCGCACCAGGATTAGACTGCAAAATACGACTTTCTCTTGCCATAGCGAGGTGTCCAACCAGATCATGGGTCAAGATAAATTCACACAAAACCTGCGTTGAAGACGAAAAAACTCTAGTGTCTAAAAAAGCAAAGAGCCTGTCGTGGGACCACACTAAAAGAGTAAAGCGAACAGAATGAAAGGACACAAGGGGGTTTTACGTGACATAAACACCGAGACTGCAGGTAAAAGCGGCACCTTTGAGTGTTGTCGTTTTAGAGCGCAGCTCTTAGGGGCCCGTTTCCGGCTTGAGCGGCATCGGCGTCGGCGTCGGCGGCGCCGTCGGCGTAACCGCGAAGTCACGTGATCCCCCCAAGGTCGCGTGACCCCTCCCATCGAGGACACGAGTAGGAGGGAGGTAGAGGAGGAGGGAGAGGAAAAGGAGGGGAGGAGCTTAAAGGATGAGGGGAGGAGGAGTAGGTGAAGGAGAAGGATGGGGTGGAGGAGGAGGGGAGGAGGACGAGGGAAGGGGGGAGAAGGAGTAGCAGGCAGGATCACGAGGGGAGGAGGAGGAGGGAGCGGTACACCTTTTCCTCAGTACCCTTCCTTCCTCCTCCTTAAGAGCTGCGCTCTAATTCGGCGTTACAGGGAGTTGTAAATGGCTTTCATTTTTTACCTGCGGTATCGGGGTTTACGTCATGTTCAATTTAAACCAGATCGTTTGCGCCCTTGCATCCACTTCAAGGGGTTTTAGTCTACTGCTGCCGTGCGTAACTGCTGAAGGGCGTCTATAATGAAGCTATGAACGTTTTCTTCTAAAACTACTTCCTGCAGTTTTGAAACTCGCAATTTCGAGGAAACATAACCATGCTATTTCTCAGATATTCTTAAGATAAATTTAACTTTTAAACCTCTATAACTGGAGACACGCTTAAGCACGCGGGCGGTCAGAAATCCCAAAGTGGGTTTTGGAAGATCCCTTTCAAACAGACGTTTGTACTCGAGGTGGACATTCCTATCGCCAGCGCGTCGTACAATACGTTGGCCCATTAAGCCTTGCAATAGAGCTGAAGCAGCAAATCTGTAAAGGAAAAGGGATAGAGATAGCTTGAATTTTGTCCCTGTACTTCTAGTAAATGGTCAAACTCTAACACGCTGCGTAGAAAACACAAAGACCAATCCCAAAAAGGTTGCGTATGTGCTAGAGGCAGGCAGCATCGCAAGTCGTGGTGAGACCCTGGCACGTTATTGTCGCTACACAGTCCAGCGCATTCCGACATCAGTTGAAAAGAACGCTAAGGAGCTAATTTCGAAGAAAAGAAAGTTATCATAGCAGGTCACGCCCCGCGTATCTTAAAGTGCAACTCCGGTTAATTTTTTTTTCTTTTTTAATTAGGAGTACGAATGTTTTCAGATAAATCAGTGCCTCTAAATTAGAAGGTATAATTTGTTTTCACGATATTGCGTGTAGAATTATAAATAATCACGGCTCAGTGTTTGATTTGGGCGTCCGCGGCAAAACCGAAACTATCTGCCAGAGAGATGGCAACACTGACCATCAGCCGTACCGTCGCGACGCGACATCAGGAGGGTGCTGCGCCAGTGTATTTCGACTAAAAGCCTTCCGCCCGCTAAAGAGCAGAGCTGGTCGCATCTTCAAAATCGGTTTCAGTGGAGTACGCGGCCTCACTTTGACGCAATATTTCGGCAGTTAAGATATTTTGTGTCACTAAAGCGATACCAGTCGTTTAATTTGGTTGTATTTTGGATCGGAGCGGCCCTTTAAGCTTTCAGTTTATATAGAACCACTTCTAATAAGGAAGACAAAAACTCAAATTCAAAACGCGTAGAAAGTTTAGTGACACACAATAGTATATCACTTAATCACCGTCAATGGACGCGGTACCGCGAGCCTCCATGGTACGGGCTCTTGCCATTGAACGATGCCACGACTTACGTGAGCCAATAAAGATTATTATTATTATTATTTTGATGATAATGATGATGCTTCCCTGCGATGCAGGATTGTCTGTAGTCATCTTTCCATACCTGATAATGTTCCCCCCGTCATCTCGTTCATTGCAGGTGACCGCCAGGAAGAGCCATTTGCGTAAGTAGATCAAACTTAGACACTAAGATGGTAAACGAGTTAGAACGGTGTAGTCGCTCGTTCTCTTCCTTCTGGCAAACTGCGCACTCCTCCCGCCACACGTGCTAGCGCCCTCAGTCCGCACCTTCCAGATAAGGACCCTTTACAGTTTCTACCGGGTTTGCGGGAGAAAATCAAACCGTGCTTTTTCAATCGATATAAATAAACTAGGCAGTGCAGAAAGGTGGAACCCCATGACAGTGTTGGGCAAGCGACGGTTATAGAACTTGAAAGTTTGAAAACATAACGTTAACTAAATAAAAAAAAAAAAAAAGAAAGACGAGATTTCTTCACTCGGATTAAACACGCGTGCTGCGTCAGTGTTCGGCAGAGACAAGTCTTAAATGAGTACCGGTACGCCTCTCAGCCTAGCGCGAGTTTTCGACATCAGGTACGATTTTTACCGCACGCGGCTCAAAACACGTGTCTAATTTCAAAAGGCACGATTTGTGCTCCGTGTACGGCAAAAATCGCGTCCTGTGTGAAGAGACCTTAACACATTCTGTGTTAAAGGTGCACTGAATTCTTTTCTGAAAAAGGCCGTTCTTGATCTTATATTGCTTAAGAGGTGTTAGTTCCCGCATATACCAAGTCTTATATTACAACACCGCCCATTCATCTCAGGGCAATAGAAAAACATGTGGACTCTTTTTTCTCGCGGACTGCATACATTGCATGGACCAATGAAAGCCCTACGGCACGCGCAGATTTCGCATAATTTTATTTTAACTCGTTTCCAAAAAAGTTTCGTAGGCAGATATTCGGATAAAACTCTTCTTTTTCTTCGCGGGCGAAGCCATCGCTTGCAACTCGGCGCCAAACGTGTCGCGATATTTGAACACGTTTTTAACGAGGAAATAAGCTACGCACGATTGAGATTTCGGGTTTGTTTGGATGCTTACAGCGTCTAGATTGAGTTGTCACCACAAAAGGACGATCTCAGAATAGACTTCAGTGCCACTTTAAGAACGTTTTCCTTTTCTCTTTTTGGACACAGAAACGACGCGCAAGGTTACCAAGAAGACTTCCCGACTATCGACCCCGGCGTTCGCCAAGATGAATACTGGGGTAACCCTGACCGAGAGTAAGGTCCGAGGCGAAAGAGGAACTCAAGCACCGAGGACCTCTGGCGATAGCCGTGGTAGTACTTGAAGAAAAGGGCCATAAGTGTAGTGATCGTTCAAGAGCGGCTTTTTCAAGTCGTGCGTCCAACTCAAATTATAAATATCCCGTGGTAGCCCACGACATGGTGTTGTTGTCTGATTGAAGAATTTTCTAAGACAGCGAGCGATATTGATTGATTTAGACGTACGTCCCACGGCGAGTGCGTCTCTTTTAAAGCGAGATGACTCCCAACACAGTGACTGCATTTTACAGGTGTATTGCTGATTACGGACAAAACAATTAACTGTGGTTTTGTACACTGTGCGACAACGCTAGCGCAAACGCGATTTGCTTCTCTTTTTTTTCATTTTTCTTCAAAACGGTACTGGCGGGCATCGAATTCTACAACATAAATTTGAACAGCATCTGAGCACTTTCCACCGTTCATGACAGCCGTTCATGGCTGAGATAAAAACAGAAAAAAAAAAAAAAAACGGCGAAGGCTTGTTTGCACTAAGAGTGTCGCCAAATGCACAATAAAATGAGTTTAAAGGGACACCGACAAGGGTACTGATGCTCACCGAGGGTTTTAGTTGTACATGACATATGAGAGCACAAAAAACCCAGAACAAAATTTTCGGCTCGAAATTCGGTTTCTTTCCGCCCGAAAACCGCCGATCGAGAGCTGGCCGATTTTGGTCCCGCGCACTCTCTTTTCCGTAGTCACGGGCCGTTTACTAAGCTTTAGATGCAACCACAAAATTTATTCAAAGCCGTGGGTCATTGAGGGCACACACTCAACATTAAAAATAAAAAAAAAAATATGCAACCCGTTTTTTTTTTTGGGGGGGGGGGGGGGGGGGGGCTTCTAAACAACTGCAAATACGTTGATTGAAAAAAAAAAAAGAAAGTTGCACAGACAACCGCGAGCATTCTGTGCGTTCCCTGCGTAATTCTCAACATGGCGTCATATCGCGTATCGTGGGACTCCAGGACTAGATGGCGATGGCGGCAGACGACGGGTGTGGGACCTCTACTTCAGAACTGTCGTTCGCGGTACCCGGCGAATCTGTCTTCCTTCGTAAGAAAAATTTTGTACCAATCAAAACAATTAGGATTCATTCCGTACGACACGCCCGACCACCAAGCCGATTCGCACAAAAACGTCGCCGAGTCGTCGCCCCTTCTCGTGGCTAAAGACATTGCTCGTCTTACGAACACAAATTGGTAAAAGCATGAAAAAGGCGCAAACGCCAAACACAAAGTGCCTACTTCGAGTTAAATATAGATGCGTACGATTTTTTTTTACTAGGAGGGAATGTGGTCAATACGGTGGTGCTGCCCGACTTGAAGCCTGGCGAGTGCCTTTGCTGCAGGGAAATTGGCAGCAAACCTTTCGACCTACAGTCGACCGGCTGCATTCCTACGAACGAGGAGTTGCCCCTTGTTGGCCTAAACGTTACGATGTTGAAACTATCGTACTTAGAGCTCCACGATAGGAAGCTGCCTACGTCCAGGGACATACACAAGTCTATGTTGTCAGGAAAAACGGATTATTGCGTGTTGTAGAGTAGCTCATTGGAAAGGTGTCTGCTTCACACAAAGCAGACCCAGGTTCGGTCGCCAGCGCAAGCATACAATTTCTTTTCCACCATTTTGCGATATTTACACATTCATTTTTTACAATTATCACTGAAAAAAAATATGGACGAAGTGTCACTGAACTAAATGGTATGGGATTCCCTTTTTGACATTTGCGAACTTAAAGTAGTCGCTTTGCACAAAATACAAGGGGCATATAAATCAGGTAGCGTCCGCTTTTCGGGGTGCCCGATACTGTTCTGACGCCATAGCAGCCAGCCATTGGTCCTAATCCCGTTGAT
The DNA here is from genome assembly GCF_016920785.2 of Ixodes scapularis. Classification (NCBI taxonomy): domain Eukaryota; kingdom Metazoa; phylum Arthropoda; class Arachnida; order Ixodida; family Ixodidae; genus Ixodes; species Ixodes scapularis. The sequence goes on along the minus strand of NW_024609836.1, from coordinate 57,300,864 downwards.
CTTTCGGGAACTTGTGCAGACTCTGCCGCACAGTACCACTTTTGGATGCAGAACCTGTAGAGGCAGCTCCCCACGCAACATCTTGGGGGCATTCTTTACGGAGCCGATCACTGGCATTCACTACTCGTTTCCAACTCTCCGCTCTACCAAACAACTCAACTGAAAGTGCGGAACAGCGAGCGGAACAAACTTAACTGCAAAGCAATCGCACGGCAAATAGTACCCGCGTCGAGAGCTGCGCTCGGCCAAAAAAGAAAGCGCGATCGGGTGTAGCCACGTGACTTCAGGCACTCTCCTCCTCTATAATTTCCCGACTCCGTGCGCAGGTTTCGGTTTCGTTTTCGAGCAGTTGCGTTTGTTGGCCTTATTAAAAATATACGTGACCGTAGCAAAATATTAATTGGGTAGTCTCTGACACCATACTGAAACGCCTGGTAAAAAAATTTAAACTTTTTTTTAACGGGTGTCAGAGCCATTTTAACTGTTAAAAAAAAAAAAGAAAAAGCACTAGCTAGGCAGAGCAAGCTGATGCTCCTATAAAATAATACAGATGCACCCATTCATTTATCAATACTTCCATACTCCTCACCTCGTGATTATATGTGAACAGAGCGTTAGACTACAAAGACAGGCAATGAGCCCATTGAAAGCGCTGATCCATCCCATCGCCTGCTGCGATCGAAGACCCTTCCAGGATCAAACGCTCGCGCACTTAGCCTGCAGCCACATCCGGCCATATCCGGTCGAGACTGAGTTTCAGAGCATCTCGACCTGACATTTCAAAAACGAAAGTTCTCTAAAATCGTGCAAGGGATAACGCAATAGGGAGTCTTCGCAGGTCAGTCCCTAAAGGCTCGGTTATACTCCAACGTTGAGCTCAGCGAACGCAGCGCTTTTCATTCGCGCCAGCGAGCAGGAGCTCGATATCTGCCGCCAATCGGTATCCGTGTGCGCTGCGCTACGTCGCGTTTGCTACGCTCAACGTCGGAGTCTAACAGAGATTTAAGTAACGCTCTCTGCCACGGAGACGCCACAACTGCGCATGCGCGTCGCTTGTCTTGTCTGCAGTGTTTCGGATCTTGTAGTGGGTTGCGAAGAATGTTACAGGATGTAGTAAACAGCCTACTGAAACTTCCTTGTATCGTAGAATGATGTAGACTATGTGTAGGACATATTCACACATTTAAAAAAAGAAAAAGAAAGAAACTTGGCGACATTTAATAAGAAAAGATTGTTCAAATAAGGCAAGATTGTAGCAGATTGGTAAAACATAGTTTAAAAAGTCTCGCCAATAAGGCACGGTCACTAAAGTGCACCTTAAAAAAACATAGCAATTAAAAAAAAAGTTTTTTTTTTTTTGAAGGACATAATTCGGACACGGTATTTTTCTAAATAATTTTTTCCCCGAAATAAAAACAAAGTCGCGCAATATTTTCGCTGTTACACGCCATTTTGGTAGATGTCAAGGCACGCTACATGGTCCCGCCCAATACCAGTGGATTGACTTGGCTGCTCGGCTGAACACTCAAACAAGCCTCACTCCTCCCTTTCGCGACAAGTGGTGCGTGTAGCCTGGCGTCTGGCTCCGCCTTCTAGTCGTCCCATCAGACGCGCGGCACCCACTACCTACTTCAGCACAGTCATTGGGGAATTCTAGTAGACCGTTTCCGCAGCCCGCTAAGCACCCGGTTAGCGCTCCGTAATCCGCGGAAAGACCTTTAACTATGCAGACAAGGCTGGCGGCGCGCATGCGCAGCTGCGGCGTTTTTTTTTTTTTTTTTTTTTTTTTTTTTTTACGGGTACGGTGGTGGAGGAGAAAAACGGTGTACTACAATTCCCTATTGCCTATTGCCCAGAAAATTTTTTCGGAGGGGGGGGGGGGGGGGGGGGTTGAGGTGGTTGGGATCTCCATGACTTGGGGTGCGGAGGGGGGGAGGGGAGGGTCAAAATGCATGTGTTTATTTTAGGGTCGGCGGGATTTCGTGGGAGGGGGGAAGGGGCTGAAGCCTCATAAGACCCCCCCCCCCCCCTCCCCCGGCTACGCCCCTGGTCATAGCCTCCTATAGACTGACAAAGCCTGGCACATCGCCACGAGAGGCGGCCGCCGAAATGGAAAAGGTGGACCGGCAGACAACGGATGAAAGAAGAGCCACGTGACTGGCGCCCCGCTGAGGCGAGACGCCGAAGCACACTTCTCCCGAGCGAACAACTGTGTTTCGGGTCCTCGCCGCTGCGAAAGCTGTGCGCTGACGTCCAGGTTCCCCGAGAAGTGACTCTTTGATGCTCTTTGCTACCAGATCCTCGCGCTCCGAATCTGCGACCGGACACTGTATGACACCGTCGTCGAAATGCCAGGCTTTGTGACTATAGAGGAGGCTATTCCACAGTCTATCATCGTCTACAGTGCCCGTGAGACATGGACACGAAAGCTGCGCGTCGGCGTCCGTTTTCGCCCCCGTCCGTCTGCAATTCCACCCCGTCTAAAAAACTTCTGCAACGCTCAGAAGACGCGACCATGGCAGCGGCGTTGTAGCGTTCCATCATGCGCGAGCCGCGTACCAATACAAGCGCCTCGCAGCGTCCATCGATGTGCGCCATTACGCGACCGAGAGGAATAAAAAATATCAACAAAATAAAGATGCATTTCTTCCAGCTTTACTGTTCTTGTTATTTTTTTTTTTTCCTTTTTCACGTGGCACACGCGACCAAGGTGAGTGAGCTTAATGACGCACAATCAAAAGGCAACGTGAAAATATTCGATTTGGTAGGCCACGTGCGCTGCAAAACTTGATAGCTAATTCTCTTTCGAAGCGAAGCGAAAGGAACATACACGAACAACCTTGATGCGATCCAAATGTCCGATAGCCATCAGACGAATTGCTCGTAAATGTTTACCTGTGTAGGTATCTTCTTAGTATTAAACAATGGTTGCAATTACAACTGCAGAATTTACAGACGCGCGGGGCCGCCTTTAAGCGAACCACATATTTATTCAGCATCAACGCGCGCAGTGGTACAAATCAGGCCAGATTAGCAACTTAATGGACGTCGGACGCTAGGCTTCGGCCCAGTCTCGCTACGAATTCAAGCACCCGCACAGCGCATCCGAACCCGCAATACTTGCGACACCTGTTAGCTGCAGACTGGATCGGTTCTGAAGATCTTCCCCCAAACCCCTCGGTGAACGCAGAACAACTACCACGCCTAAAAATAAACGAGGTCAACGAACTACGCTCGTTGAGCCCACCGCAAACGCCGACAGACATGTTGCTGTCCTTCGAAATCGAAGCGGAAAGGCAGTCTCTGGACATTTTTGAAAACAATAATAACTTTCCAAATTATTTGTCTATCAAACATAAGCATGTTGCCCATAAAATACTATTTCGCCACGGAGAAACAATTTTACAGCGAAGTATTCACGCGTCAACCCGCTGTCCAACTAATTAGAGCCGAGAAATGCAACGTAGTTAACTACGTTCCTGGGCGAGGTAAAGGGGGGGCTACCTCCACCTAAACTGCGTCAAACAGTGTACATATTGCAAAAAAAAAAAAAACAAAAAAAAAAAAACGCAAGAACTATTTTTTTTCTGGGAAAAAATAAAAAATTCCATCTAAGCCTTTTGAGAAAAAAAAATTGTTTATGTTGTTTTATGTTAGTGTCCTCTCAAGAAGGCATTATATTCACTTCTCAGGACTTGGTGGCACATGTCCCCATCCGATTCAAACGTCAATACATTCATTCATCCAACCAGAGAAGTAAATACTGTGCACGGATACCGTTGAGAGAAAAACATCAATTTGATCATAAACACGCCCGTTAGCGTATTTCGTCGAAGTTCAGGACGACGTCGAGAGGACAACAGCCAGTTCTATATAGCAAAAACCTTTGCACCCTGCGTGTGGCGAGCTCAAACCTAGTTATAGAAGGGCGCTTGACGACGACGCTATTTCGTTACGAGAGCTCTTCTAAAATTCGATTGCACATTAAATTTTACATTTATTACTTACGCTGTTCTTTTTTTTTTTTTTTTGCATTTTCAGGCAAAACGTTTTGGATGGATATTTGAGTCGTTAGCGTTTTTTAAGTAAACAAAAAACGTAATGAGGAGCATTATTACTCGAAAAACACCCGTATATTCGGAAAAAACACAGACGGCAAGTTTTTCGTTTGCTTGCCGTCTCGGCAGAAAAAACAACAACAACATAATGAAAATTACAGCAGACGTTTCCAATGCTTTTCTTTTCGCGAGTGCAGCCCCCGTGGTACTACTTCGGGAAAACAAAGTCTCTAAGGCTGATAAAAAAAAAAAAAGATGTTTCAAGAAAATAATTTTTAAGAAAGGTCGTTTAACTTGGACCGTTTCTTATTATGTCCTCGAAGTATATATCGGCAGGATCGTTGCCACACCACGTCGTTAAAGACAAAGAAGATCGCGTGACTAGAGTCGAGACCTTGTGACGTGGAGGAATCAAATACCAGCTTCCAGCAACGTGGAGAAATCACAACGACGAAAATAATCCCTGGAGAAGGGGAACAAGAGAGACAAAGGGCAAACACAAATCTCCAAAGCAACGATGTTTTAACGCATACCAGAAGTGACGAAATTCAAGATGACTGCGCCTTTGACGAAAAGGTGTATTGTCGCCAATCTTCCTGCAAGAAAATGACACTGTAGCTTTCGCTGTTCTTAATATAGGACCAATAAAGTTTGCACACGTTGATACTATAATATATTTTTTAATTGATCATTTAGAAAATACGAGGGCATTTGTTACGACCACTGAGATGCATATATTACTTCTGATGAAGTATGAGCAAGCCGGAATGTTCCTAACCAAAAGACACAACTGCGAGCCTGTTACGCCTTTACAGAACGCTTATCTAAACACATTAAATAAAAACCAGGCGCAGGGCATAAAATGCGCAAAACCAATATCTCCAGGCGGCAAAATGTCTTTTTTTATATGGAGAGGCTTCCAATGTATGCTATCTTCTGTCTAGACAACTATTATGAAGATCGTAGCAATCCTGGCCTCCGTCTCCCTTGTCATAAACAGACACACGTTTCCATTTTAATATCTAAATAACGATTACACAGCAGACAGGCAGCTGTCGTAGCAGAAACATACGGAGTGCTCCTCCACTCCTACCTGTCCCCTACCCGCTCCTGGCATAAATTCAGCAAACAAAAAGACGACAAGACTTAAGACATCTGGACACCAAAATAGAAAACACATGCAGACAATTCGACTTGATAGTTCGAGTGTGCCTAAACAAGTCTTCATTTTTCATAGGTAAGTTCACCGCGCTGGTTCTTATCAGAACCGCAAAGATAAATGGAGGTTGTGCAAAATCTGTGCACAATATACCAATATGTTGTGCTTTGCAAATTAAGGCCCATACCGGTTAGTTAGGTGACATGTGAGTGGATGTTGGATAAGGAACTAGAAGTAGAACCCTATTTGAACGTGCATGGCATCAAACATTTTCGACTACAATCCACGTGAGAGTTTTCGTCTCTGGTAAACGTCTCCTGTGAAATCCACTCGAACCGCGACATGGCCTAAATCCATTCATGTCGGATAAACAACGCGGTACGGTAAAACCTACTATAATAAAACTAATTCCACTATGAAGGCCAACGAATTCCATGCTTTCGCGTTTCAGAAGAAACCGTGCCGAACAGCTCGAAGAACAAACTACGAGTGGAAGCCTGAATTCACTTCATCTTCCCAGTAAGTAACAGTCACCTATACTGATTCTGAAGGACGAATGTAAATCTGTGACAACCTATAATCATTCCTGGTTCCGCAATACCAACAAACCAATAGCAACAGACAGAATAGTATTTTATTAGGCACGTCGTCTGACCAGGGTATCTAGCAAATTATTAATTTGAAATTCCTTGACTTTTCCAGGTTTTCCCTGACCACTGTAGAGGCCGTTAAATATAAAAGAACATTACACAACAAGGCATTGGGAATTGTGCACTGTGAGGACAATCTTGCAGGGGCTTAATCCAACTTGTGTATTCCGAAACATTCGAGTTTGTCCAGTCCGGACTAAACGACTTCCTTGCCACCGACATCGTCAGGGGAGAGGCCACGTCCGGAAACAAATGAAAACACGACGCTCAACAACACACATCAATAACCGAACGGCAGCATGGCCACCAGATGCACACTTTCGGATACTTTCGGCTTCAGGCTTGGATTGGGGCCTGCAGCCTTCCCATTTGTTACTAAATCTAGTAGCTCTAACGGGATCTAGCCTGGCGTCGCGCTCTCAATCCAATCCAATCCAATGCATGGCTTGGACTCGATTTGTTGGCTGTTGCCTTTGCATCGGGTAGCACATTCTACATCGGGTGAGCAGAGCCCGCACTCCGCTCTAAGCAAAATGTATTGCCTATTCTTCTGTCCTAAAGTCCTCAAGTCTTTGCTCAGGGCACTTGATGCTGTTTCCAGCTCATTTTCTCTGACTGGGCTCGCTTTTTGACAATATCCCTGACAAATCCCTGATTTTTCCCGGTAATTAAAATGTTTTCTGACAACTCAAGTTTTATCCGGTGCTAGACACCCTGTCAGACATAGAAAACATAAGAGAATATTAAAAAAAAGTATATCATCAAACGATTGCAACAGCGTGAGTAGAAATGAACCTGAAAACTTGAACTATGTCATTTACGAGAACTTGGTGGAATGGCAACATTATGTGTGATCCTTTATTATCACAAACGAAGTTTGAAAGCTTTCTATTTGAGAGCTTGATTCATTTTCAATATATCGCTTAGCTGACGTTCAGCACAAAGTGAATAGCATTCTCTACGTTGATTGTCTTCTGGTGGCCATTAGCAAGTTTCTCTAATCTGAAAGAGCACTAGCGCAGTGTTGATGATACAAATTTGATTATACAAATGTACGCTTAATACCCACAAACGGATTATCACGAAAAAAAAAAAGTTAAACTTACGTGTCTAAAAAGTGTCTGTGGGCCATGTTTATTTCTAAACTAAAAGTGATAATAATTTTATCGCTACCTGCTCCGCAACAAAACAAATTTGCTGATTACGTTCATTGCGATTTAGAGTTGAGTATAGGAAAACCAAATTAACTCTTAATGACTGCGTTGACTAGTAATATTCATTTAAAAAGATTGCTAGGGTATGAACGTGTACATTACCTTTGGCACTGTTGAATATTTACGGAACCAAGCCACTTGAGGAGGCGAATGTCAATGACGATACTAATTATGTATTACGTGTATCTTTAAAGATAGTTGTGTATTGAAATGCTTATTGGCTGGGCTTTTCCAAGCCCAGCCAATAGCAAGATCGGGCAGAGCAATTACTTGACCTCCCTCTCCCCCCTAAAAAAAAACAAAAAAAACAACAACAAACAACAATTACATGTTTTCATACAATTGGCAGGTAAATGAATTCCGTTCAATGTCTCAGCGGTCACTGCATTTGATGACAGAACATTACAAAAGCTACGGTGACTGACAGCTCAAGGAGCACAGAGTGTTACATTAATGTGTTCCCGCTCCTTGCTACCTGATTGGTCGCTCGGCGTTTTCATCGGTTAACGCAGCATTTTGATTGGCTCCCGATTGACAATGAGATGCTCGGGCCACCACACGCCTTGAACTTCCTGAGATGTCAGCTATTATATCAGTTTTATTTACTTAAAATTCAGAAGGATATTTTTATTCTTTTAGGAAATCACGTTGTGCGGAGAATAATGAAAGACGTTAAAAAACCTTAACAAGCACGGCAATAATAGATACTTCAGATATTGGCAAATAGAACGCTACCGGTATGGCTAATTTCGGATTGTCACAATAAAGCAACATAAGCTTTGCATCCAGCCCACTCCCTTTTCCTTATCCCTCTTGTGACTTCCCTCATAAGTAAATATGTACGTGCACTTGGACGAAGCTATGTTGAGGTAAAGACTACATCTGCTTGTTTATTTACGTCAAACAACAAAGTCATCTGGAAACAGACTTAAAACTCCAAGGTACCTCTGCCAAAACGATTGCAACGCAGATGTTTCTCATCAAACGACATCCGAGACATTTTACTGCATCGACGGGCGTAGATTAATCGACGACTCCGAGTCAATCATTTCCGCCCGCGAAGTTTTCTTAACACACACTTCAGAACGATACTATCACTGACGTGACAACTAAACTCCACGAAAACTGGCACACACGTACAACTTGACTCCAGCGCCGAGACAAGCATGACGGACGGGTTGTGTTAAATCATGGCAGATTGGCAATTCGGGAAAGTAGGACACACATTCCAAGAAATAAATCTTTCGTGTACGAGTCTCTCAGAAGTCGTGTTTTGTCACGTCAGGAAGGCAGTCCCAAAACAATAGCTGTCCAATATTCCATGAGGTTGGTCTCCGAGAGTGATGCGACAACCTCTGCGTGGATGTCCAGGTTCTAACACCAGGGGGCTTCTTTTAAGTGCAGTTTTCCACACAAAGAAGCTTCAGTACCACGACAGCTAGGAAACCGAGCTACCAAGCCTGCAGGCATTACCATGAAGTCACTTCCGTTTCTCTTGTGCCTTGTCCTTACTTTCACCGGCTGTAAGTCTCTGCATTCAAGCTCTGTCTTCGCTAAACAGCAAGAGATTATAGTGAAACATGTGTCGGGATATTTTTAGAAATTATTTGGCCGAGTTCAATAACGCGTACAAAGCGTATATTTTAAGCTTCATGAATTCAGTGCTTGGAAAACTGGAACGACGAGTTCACTACATATGAAGTCTAAAGTATGCAGCATATATGTGAACAATTATACGTAAATTAAAGAAACTCAAATTTAACTATACCAGCTACACATTTTATTTTAAGAAGTTATTTCTCCGTTGTAAAAGGGTCCTATGGAAACAAATGTAAAGGAATGCGATATTGCACATAACCTAATATCACTCAAAGCAACAAGGGCTCCATAAGATACAAGCGTTACAATGCTGATTTCTCTTCGGGATTTCGCGAATCGAATGTTTCATATGTGTGTAAATATTTAGGTTACACCATTAACTTTGTGCAAACACATTATAGCGTTTCGAAAAGAAATTGACATTTTGTCAAGTTATATATTTCTGGAGGGTTCAGTTAATTAACAGGAGGCGACCCTCAACCAGTAGAAGCATGGCAGAATGCTCTGTATGTAGAAATAAACTCTCAACAATATAGAGAAGAATAAAAAGTAATAGATAGCCGGACATTTAGGACTTCTAATTTTAGCTTTAAAATTAATTGCGGAAACTCTGAATTACAGATACTTCGAACTACTAATTTCAAACTTAGGCAAAGTGGTCACCGGTAAAACTTATCGAAGCCTTCCACTAGCCTACTAACATTGACCTCAAGAACAAAAAAGAACGACGTGTTTAAGACTTCACTGACACTAATTGCTGTTGTTGTGTTTTGCTAGATTTACTAAGGGTGTAACAATAACGAAATTCATTCGATTTTCCACTCTAAAATAACTGGAGCGTCTACCCAGGTAGCACAGTGCTATAGGAAACAAATGGGCTTTTCTCTGTGCCAAGTTAGATCTAAACGTGACCAGTTTTCTTCGGAGTCTGGCAATTTCAGCCCTCATTCGCCAAACAATCGTTAAAGTTAGGTTTCACTGCGACTAGTTTGGCCGCCATCTTATATAGTTAGGCCGGCATCACCAAAGAAGGGAAAGAGTTAGGCTTCACTTCTGATTGTTCGGTTTTTATAAGGCAACCTACATTGCCAAACAAGTGCCACATTTGCGCTTCACTGCTGGTAGTTCAGCTGCCATCTGGTTTCTTTGGGCTCAAGTCTTGCACTCTGGTAATTATGCCACGAGTCAGAGAAAAAGCCTCAGAAACACTGAAGACGAGTACTGACTCAAAAACGCATTCGAGCAAATCCGTGACTTAGGCCCCAAGGGTTACCAAGCTTGTACCGAGTGAGGCGTTTCACTGGAGTGCAACCTGGGTGCTGTCACGCAATGCACATGGTAGGTTAAAACGCCCGGATCTATGGAGGGTGCTCGGAAAATGCTGAGGCTCGAAATATGCTTAGACATAAAAAAAAAGGAAAAGGTATGGGCTTTGACACTGAGCAAGGTGAAGCATCACGCCTAGCGCCATAGCGCAGACTGTTATTTTAGGTCTAAACATATGCTTAGCCTCCACTCCATCGCGCGTTCTCCGAAAGAAAAAAAAAGGCAGCAGAGATTGGGTCTCTCAAGCGATTTGCGGGAAATGAGAGGTTCCAGGTTTCTAAAGGTGTACTTTGAACTTTAAAATTCACGAGGGAACACCTGCACTTTAGATCTAATTGTCCTACTGTAGCTATCGGCTAGTCCAATTGGAGAGCAAACCAGTCTGCACTATGCAGGAGAGAGTTTTTCTATCCTACCAGAGCAAATAATGTCACCCTTTTTGTGCTAAGCAGAGTGTCTCGGAAAGGACTCCTTCTCCAGCTTACACTACTAGCGTCTCCTATACCTTTATAGATTGTTCAAGCGCATAAGAACCGAATGAACGCAACTATAGAGATCAATTCGCGATTCCAATTTAATGCTGAAAATCCCTCACGTTGCAGGCTATGCGCCTATATGGCACTGGTTCATACCCAAGTAAGTAACCGAACAAAAGTTACTATAGTCATTGAAATCTTAGAAAACACCGGGTGCGGCTTACTTTTACGAGCTTCTTGCTTCGTGACTAATATTCGCAGGACGCAGGAAGTGTGGAAACACACGTGCACCATTTTGTCTGCCGTCTTAAAAACAATTATTGGACCGTACAAACATTGCTTCAAACCAAAAAGAGAAGAGTCACCTGTAGTCGTAAGATTCCAAAAATACCCCGACTCTTCTGGTATTCTCTTGCGCAGTGAAGCCTTGCTTAAAGCAGTGGTATTCTATTCAAACCTAATTCGTGCATCCCTCAAAAAGCGGTTGAGTGCCCAGTTTGATATTCTATTGAAGGGCCAAGAAGTGATTCTTTTTGCCGACTGGACTTGAGCGATGACCAAGTTGTACCAAATGACGACCGAGGCGCTCGACATTCAGATTCTGATGATGCGTCGACTTAAACTAGTGAACAGAACGCCTCCCACCTGCAATCAAATGTTACCAAATATATAACTGCATCATCTATCGCCACGTATATAAAATGCATCAGCAGCTTCGATTGAGGCGGGTAAAATCGACGCAGCTAGCTGTGGAGAGATCTTATATCTGACTCACACACCCTAAAAGATCTGAGTTCCCTTTTCAGTTAGGCACGGAGATTGCTCAGCAAGATAAACAATAGAATTCCTTTGGATTATGTATCTCAGAATACGATTAGACCTAAAATTGCGATGTGCGAAGAGACAAGGATCAGGTCTAATCGTATTAGGGGTTTCGTTATCGGTCGGGATCCTTGTATTGTACGCCGTGATTGGTTATCTCCACGTTTTGCAGGGAAGCGAACTCACGTATTTTTTATAGTGTACACTAAAGGTGAGTACGAAATAAGGAAAGTCGGTTGACGTGATCCTCAGTTAAAGATGTTCACAGTAAGAGCAATTGTGACTGCACAACGGAACCTAGGCAATGCGTTTTAAGCATTTTGAGTCGCTCGCGCTAACCAAAGTTCAGGAAAGTTTGTGTATACGTGGCTATTTCGAAAGCTGTGTGCAAGTGAAGACGTGTCCTTTATAGCTGTAATATCAGCCGGATTTCTTTCATGTGCTAGCCAGCACTTGGCATTCTTTCTTCAAACAGGCGCATGGACGTAAAGGGAGAACTACATGCTGCTCTGAGTCGCCAAGCCCTGGAAGCCCAGTTAGGTCAGTTCAGTAAATCTGTAGAATGCGTTAAAGCGGAAGGGACCTAGCTATTAAGACTGACAAGATATTAGTAGATTGCTAAAGAATCTAGACGTAATAGCATAAAACCCCGAGATTATGGAGAACAATGGACGACCACGTGAAATAATTGTTTCATGAGTGCAACCACACTTTGAAAGGCAACGAGATTGGCTGTCGATTTCGAACATCACGCAGTGATCAGTGCATGGACGCTTACCCATCGCTGAAACAACACAGTTGATATAACTACTGATTACAAGAATCAAGAAAGTGCGCGAGTTGCTGGGAAGCAGTTGGTTGGGTGTTTTTCTCCGCGTTAAACACGGCGACTGTCAGACGGAAAGATTTAAAACATCTGAACGTCCTGGTAGAGTCGCGAAATTGACTAGCCTAAAGGCTAGTCAATCCTGCGCATCAGAATTGAGCCGCAAGGTATGACTTTCTCTTGCCATAGCGAGGCGTCCAACCAGACAATAGTTGAAGACAAATTCACATAAAGCCTGCGTTGGGAACGAAAACACTTGCATGTCTAAAAATGTGAACAGTCTGTCGTCGGACCAGAGTAAAAAAGTGAAGCGAACGGAATTAAAGGATAGTCGGGGGTTTAAAATGACATAAACACCGAGACTGCAGGTAAAAACGACAGCTTTTAGTGTCGGTGCCGTTTTTACCTGCGGTCTCAGGGTTTATGTCATGTTCAACTGAAACCAGCTCGTTTGCGCCCTTGCATTCACTTCAAGGGTTTTAGTCTACTGCCGCCGTGTACAACTGCTGAAGGGCGTATATCATAGAACTCTGAACGTTTCCTTTCAACTACTACCACTCTTACGAAACCGGGAATCTTGAGAAAAAATAACAATGCGGTTTTTCAGAAATTCTTAAGAGAAATTTAACTCTTGAACCTCTATAACTGGAGAGACGTTTAAGCACTTGGGCGGTCAGAAACCCAAAAGTGAGTTTTGGAAGATTTCTTTCAAACAGACGTTCGTACTCGAAGTGGACATTCCTATCGCCAGCGCGTCGTACAACACGTAGACACATTAAGCTTTACAATAGTGAAGGGGCAGCAGATCTGTTAAGTAACAGGGATAGAGATAGCTTGACTTGTGTCCGTGTACTTCTGGTGAATGGTGACACGGTAACACGTCGCCAAGAAAATACAATGAGCAAAACAAGAACGCTGCGTATAAGCGAGAGGCAGGCAGCATCGCAGATCCTGGTGAGACCCCGGTACCTTTTGGTCGCTACGCAGTCCATCGCATTGCGACATCAGTTGATAAGAAAGCTAAGGAACTAACTTCGAAGCGACAAAAGAGTTATCATAGTAGGTCACGCACCGCGTTTCTTAAAGTGCAACTACGGTTAGTATTTTTGAATTCGAGATAACGACAGTTTTTCGATAAATCAGTGTCTCTAAATTAGAAAGTATAATCTTTTTCTCGCTATTGTGTGTAGTTTTATATATATCACCGCTCAATGCTTGGTTTCGGGCACCTATGGCAAAACCGGAACTATCTGCTAGAGAGATGGCAATCTAAACGTCAGCCGTACAGCCGCGACGTGACGTCACAATGGTGCTGCGCCAGTGTTGCTCGACTAAAAGCTAGCCCGCCCGCCGCCCGCTAAAGAGCAGCTGGTAGCGTCTTCAGAATCGGTTTCAGTGGAGTACGCGGTCTCACTTTGACGGAATATTTCGGCTGTGATCCTATTTTGTGCCACTAAAGTGATACTAGTCGTTTATTTCGGTTGTATTTTCGAACGGAGTTACCCTTTAAGCTATAAGTTTATATAGAGCGCTTATATTAAGGAAGAAAAAAACTCAAAGGCACAACGCGTAGAAATTTTAGTGACCAAGTATATTATATCATCACATAATTACCATCAATAGTGTAAGTACTTGTATACTTGTATATCCCTGTACGTATCTGTAGATTTAAATGTGTGTATATACAGGGTGTTTTCTTTGAAGCTTAACAGATTTCTTTAAAAAAAGCCATGAAAGTTACACTTATGCCGCTTGTGGAGGTGAGTTATACGGTCAGGGGGACATATTATTGGGGGCTAATCGAAATGATCAGTCGTCTAATTAATTAAAATTCGTTAATTAACTTTTTATTGATGAAAATAGACATGTGGTTTCAATTAGAAACTCGAAACTTGAAAGGTGGCCATCCCGATAGTTACTATCGAGATGGCCACCTTTCAATGCATTGCCATGACTGCGGGTGCAAACCTATGTTTGACTCATGCTCCGTACTCGCTAAACATAAAAATAGAACTGTTAGGGAAATTATCGAAGCGGACGAGATAAAAAGGGCAGGGCTGGGGTGTGTCAGCGTCGTATCTATCGACCTTTTCGATAAGGAGGTGCAGTTCATGCAAGTGTCGGCTAGGCCTGGGGTTGGTTGATTGATAGGATCGAAGCGTGTATATATGCCTCATTTCCATGTTGACTAAATAGTTGCAGTCAGCGCTCGTGTCTGTCTTGTCTTTCTTTCTTTTGTCCTCGTCCAAAAAAGCGCTACCATGCCTTTGGCAACCCAAGGCTAGATAAGAGACGGAAAAATCGCGCAGGCGCCTTATCGCAACCGCTTTGTACCTGCTCCACGAGTGGTAACTTTAGTGCACTACTACGATTTTCACGCGCTCAAAGTCTTTCTGAAAATGACTGACTTAGTGGTTTTTGATGACGCTGAGCAAGTTTCTAATTGAAACCATATGTCTATTTTCATTGTTTAAAAAGTTAATTAACGAATTTTAATTAATTATCCGACTGATCGTTAGAATTAGCCCCCTACAATATGTCCCCTTGGCTGTATAACTCACATCCACAAGTGGCATAAGTGTAACTTTCACGGCTTTTTTTTAACAAATCTGATAAGCTTAATTAAAAAAAAAAAAACACCCTGTATATATGCTTCGGTGCATCTTTGTGTGATATATGCGTGTATACACATATCTGCTCTTATTCTTTTTTGCAAACATTTACAGTTTTTTTTTTTTTTACTTTTTGAAAGTGTGCATTGCCCCATCTATGTCTTTAAATATTACTTTGTCTTCAAGGATGGTATAGTGTAGCTATCGGAATCATCTCTGTATATCTTATTTATGCCATTTTTGAACTATTTTGAACTTTTATACTGACTGCTATTAGGAATGCCAAGAACACCCGTCTACCACTCATATTGGCTAACATCATTGCTGGGTCGTGCCACAAAAGCCAACCCTGGCTTCGACAGACCCGAATCTTATATAACGAAGAAATCAAAGTGCTGGAATAATTTTATTATTATTATTATTATGAAGTTTCACTGCGATGTAGACTTTTATCGAGTCATCTCACCATACCTGATAATGTTCCCCCCGTCATCTCGTTCATTTTAGGTAACCGCCAAGAACAGCCAGTGCCGTAAGTAGCGCAAATTTAACGCTGAGGTGGTAAAAGTGTTAGAACGGTGTGGTCGCTTCTTCTCTTCCTTCTCGCCAACTGTGCACTCCTGCCACACGTGCTTGCACGCTCGGTCAAGACTTCCCAGTTAAGGGCCCCTTCACCCATTCTACCAGGTTGGTGGGAGAAACTAAAACCGTGTTTCTTCGGCCAACATAAACGAAGTACGTATTACAAAAAAGCTGTAACCCCGTGACATTGTGGGGCTAACGGTGGTTATAGACCATGAAATTTCGAAAAAAAAAAAGAAAAACAAACGTTATTTAAATAAAAAAAAAAACATAAAAATAAAGACGATATTTTTTTACTCGGATTAAACAGAAGTGCTCCGTGAGTGCTCAGCGGAGGCCCGTCTCAAATAAGTGCGGGCATGTTTCTCAGCCTTGCGCGACTGGTCGACATCGGGCACGAATTTCGCCGCACGCTGCTAAAGAATTCTGTCCGGTTTCAAAAGGCACAAAAATCGTGTCCTCTGTTGACAGGTCTTAACACACTCTTCATTAAAAATGTTTTCTTTTTGTCTCTTTCGACACAGAAACGACGCGCCAGACTACCAAGGAGATTTCTTGTCCGGCGCTCGCCAAGATGAATTTTGGGGTACCCCTGACGCAATGTAAGGTCCGAGGCGAAAGAGGAACTCAAGCCATGAAGACCACTGCCGATAGCCTTGGTAGTACTTGAATAAAAGTTTCAGAAGCATTGTGACCGTTCAAGGGCAAAATATCAAGTAGTGGGTTTAAATCAAGGTCTAATAAACCTGTGGCAGCCCGCGACATGGTGTTCCTGTCTGATCGGATACTTTTCTAAGACCGCGACCGATATTGATTCATTTAGACTTACGTCCCACGGCGAGTGCGTCTCTTTTGAAGCGAGATCACTCTCAACACAGTGACTGCATGTTACAGCGGTTGGGATGATTATGACGAAAAAAATGAATTCTTGTTTTGTACACTGTTCGAGAACGCTAGTGCAAGCACGACTTTTTTTTTTCTCTCTTTTCTTTTTGTAATTTTATTTGAAGCGGTATTAGCGGGAGTCAAATTTTACAACATAACCATGTAGACCACCTGATCACTTTCCACCACTACAGTAATTTTATGACAAACCTTCTGTGCTAAAATTAAAAAAAAAAAACGAAAAAAAACGGCGAAGGCTCGTTGGCGCTGAAAGTGTCGCGTAATGTACTTTAAACAGATTTTGACAGTTAAAAGAAAAAGGCACTAGCTACCTGGAGCAACCTGACGCTAGATTAAAAGAATACAGGCGTATGCATGCATTAATTTATCAATACCCATATCCGCCTCACCTCTCGCAAGCCCAGAACAGTAAACATGTGATTATATGTAAACAGAGCGTTAGACTACAAAGACAGGCAATGAGCCCGTTGAAAGCGCTGATCCCTCGCATCGCCTGCTGGGATCGAAGACCCTTCCAGGATCTGAGTTCCAGAGCATCTCGACCTGGCATTTCAACACTAAAATTCTCAAAAAAGCGAGCAAGGGATAACGCAATAGGGAGTCTTCGCAGCACCTCCAAAAGGCTCGGTTATACTCCGACGCTGAGCGTAGGGAACGCAGCGTAGCGCAGAATGCGCGTATTTTGCTCCTGCCGGCTAGCAGGAGCTTGATATCTGCCATCAATCAGTGTCCGTGTGCGCTGCGCTACGTCACGTTTTGTACGCTCAACGTCGGTGTGCAGCAGAGCATTAAGTAACACTCCCCGCCACGGAGTCGCCACAACTGCGGATGTGCGTCGCTTGTCTGCAACATTTCGAATCGTGCAGTGGGTTGCGAAGAAAGTGGCAGGACGTAGTAGAGAACGTACTAAAACTTCCTGATATCGTAGAATAATGTAAACTATGCGTAGAATATATTCACACATTCAAAAAATGCTACGGTCTAGGGGTTTATTCTACATAAATGCAGTCCACATGAGATATTTCCCAACCGTTAGAGTCATAGAACATGGTTCAAGTAGCGCACAAATAGAATGAAACTGTGGAGAAAAAAGAGAGTAAGGGCAAGAGCGAACTCACAACTCGATGCATTGAAGGAAATAAAAAGAACAGCCCGGCTGTATCAGCCCAAGCCGAGGCCACACAGACGCGGGGGCACCCGAGCACGCGGAGGATACACACCACTAGAGCCGCTATATGAGCTGCGCTTAGAGTATCGACACTCTATTTTCCGACATTGTTGTGGGCGCCGCCATTTTGGTGCTTGTGCAGAGCAGACGCAACTGCCGGTCGTCATAATTCAAAAGTGCGACTTCCTCAGCTTTAGCTTCGGTGTTAGGAAGCTCATGTAATATTTCTTTGCTCTGTCGCAAACTGCTTAAACATTTGAGCAGGGCGAAAAACCGTTTCCTGGGATTCCAGATAAAGCTTCCGATAACTGGCAACAATGTTTTTAGGCCACAATATGGCCAAGTGTCGTTACTCTGAAGAGTAGCTTATTTAGTGGTACTACACACCGCCAATCCCACCCATACAATTGTACAAAGGCGATCTCGTTTTCGGTGAATGCCTCCTTCATCTCTCTTGTTAGCCGACCTGGCGCACGCTGTGCTGTCCCATCGCATCATCCCCCATGAACAACAATGGCCTCTGGGCAGGGAATGAACTCCGTGCCGAGGTGGCGCAAGGGCGCCTATGTTCTGTGCGTGGCCGTCGCACGCCCAGCCCGCAATCTCTCAACCCCCCCCCCCCCCCCCCCTCTTCTCCTCCTTATTCTGTGAAGGGGACCCGAGGCTTGTGGAACAGGGCAAGTTGGTCTGCATTAGCCAAACCGCATGCTCTTCCTGTGGGTGTGTTCTTCAGCTTAGAGACATCCTGGCCGACACGAGCTGTAACAGTGAAGGGTACAGATCGCTTAGGAGTAAGCTTTTGCGGCGATTCCCTTGCTAGCATTGCTCAGTGTATGGAAGTCTTTCAGGAGCAAATCACCCACAGCCAAGTGGCCTGGTTGTCGGGTCGAGTTGTATTGTCGTCGCTGTATTTCCTGGGTTTTGTTTTGGTGCGCTCTGGCAAAGGCCAGAGCATCGTGTAGGCGCTGGTCCAGTTCTGCTGCAAAGGCGTGGGGTACAGAGGACAAGGCGTATGTGCCCTGGGCAGATGTTGAGTCCCACGGAGTGCGCAGGTGCCGACCATAGCATAAGAAAGCTGGCGTGTATACCTGTCACTACATGTTCGCTGGTTCTCATGGCAAAACCTATCACGGGAAGTCATTTATTTCAATCACGATGTGCTTCACAGTATGCCATTATGGCTTGCTTGACGGTGGCATTGTGGCGTTCTAACAATTGTCCAGATGATCGGTATAGCGTTATGTGCCGGTCAACGATACCTCAGTGACGTAAAGCACCCTTCCAGAGGGCGCTGACGAAGGTTTTGCCGTTGTCATTAAAGATGCTCTGTGGGACTCCGTGCCGACAAAAACCGCATCTCCACGTGGTGAATGATATTGATTGGGGCGAAGCTCTTGTGGCGCTTGTCTGCGTAGAAGCTGAGCCGCACCATGCCGAGCCTTTCGTTTGTTTTCATCCATGTCACGCTGCGGTAAAATGCTCAAATGCGTATATAACCACGTTTCATACCACAAGTTCTCTTTCTGACATGGATGAAAACGAACGAAAGGCTCGGCATGCTGCGGCTCACAGTCTACGCAGACAAGCACCACCAGAGCTTCGCCCCAATCAACATCATTCACCACGTGGAGATGCGGTTGTTGTTGTTGTTGTTGTTTTTTTGGCCCTACACGAGCACGGGAGCACGTGCACACGTGCTCGTGAGCACGTGAGCGCGTGAACTCACGAGCAGGAGCACGTGCACCCGACAGCGGACGGACATACGGACATGGCTATAAAGGTGTATCCACACGACGGACCGGGCCGCAGACCGATTGATCACGTGATGCTATGAGCATCCACACGGCGGACCAAAAGAGCAGACGACACAGTGAACGGGCCGGTCTAACCCTCGACCTCACAGCTCCGCCAAACGCATGCAGCGAGCTGCTTTGAGGCTATTTGTAAGGAGCCAAGATGGAGGTTGAACGAAAGAAACGTTTGGCCGCGGTGGCCCTGGCGTTGACTCTTGAGGACGAGGAGGACTTAAGTGAAGCGAAAAAGGCACGGGGACATCTTTAGATGATTATTTGAGTAGTCGTCGCGACTATTGTCCCGCAGAGCGGGGAATTGCTCCACGAGTGCGATGAAGTAAAAAGTTGCATCGTCGCACAACAAAAGATTCGTCTTCTTCGTCTTCAACAGTTGGCGCCAAAAGAAAACGACTTTGGATTTGGATTCCAATCTAAACAACAAAAGTCAGCTTGTTGCCAGACTTAGCGCTTCAATTATACTAAAAACGCCGCGGTCCGCCGCCACGGTCCGGGCCAGAAAAGTCGCTTGGCATTTCTCAGAAGCGCGGGCCGCGGACCACCGGCGGACCTCGAAACCCGGTGACGTAAGATCACGTGATGCGCGGCCCGCGGACCAAAACGGCAATTTGGTCCGTCGTGTGGATACACCTTTAAGGGTATTCACACGAGGGAGAAATCCCGGGGATTTCTCCCCGGCACGCGCGCATCAAGAGATGAAAACGCGAGACTTTTGCACATCGCAAAGCCTGACGTTTTCGTCGTGGGATGCGTGTGCTTGTGTGAATACCCCTTAAGGAGCTTCGCCCCTAAAAACTTCCACCATTTTGTCCACTATAGTCCTCGACGTTGGGGCACGGATGGGGAATAACTCAATGTACTTGATGACGTAATCGTGGGATCGGAAACACACGCCTGACGATAGTCGAGCGCGGCTCATGAGCTGGACACGAGAACTCTCTGAGCACTCGACTTCGGCTCATAACAATCAATACCTCGGCGGACACTCCGGTATTGGCTCGTGTCTGGCCACTGCGGTGATGAGAATAGCCGAACCCTAACAACGCCTGGAGCTCAGCACGCGTTTTCTACTTGGCAGTCTGTGGCGCGTGGCTATGACTAACGTTTGGCGGCATATCGTAGGCACCAAACCACATGTCAGCTTGTTCTGGCTCTGAGTTGGGGGGATAAACGATGATCATATTTCTCGAATAGTTCTTTGGCGACCGTCATTGAATGGGGTGGCAATGCGAGGCTAGTTGGTGCATATCTTCAAAAATTGTAACACAGGGCGCAAAAGACGAGAACACAGTCTAAATAGAAAAACACAGGACAAGCGCTGACTCTCAACTGAAACATTTAAAGGAAAGAACACAAAACACTAACAGCAGCAAAAAAAAAAAAAAAAAAAAACAGTGTTTTGTGTTCTTTGCATTAAATGGTGTAAGATATATACTCCTTCCGTGTAAAACGGTGTAAGATATGTACTCTTTACGCAAGGACACTGGCACGAGAAATAATGAGACGCGATTGACTAGATAAAGTCCTCTCTTAAGCGCATGCACGCGCCCAACAGCCCGCAGCGAACTAGCGTCGCTCGCTGGCGAAGTGATGCAACTGTGAAAAAGCATAAATGAAATATATCGTCGCCATGGCATCTCTCGTGCAGCCTGAAGTAACTGGATCGTTGGAAAGTAGCGACAAGTTTCTCGGATGGTCGCCATTTTGGCGCTTGAAATGAACGACTTCTCTTTGACCTCTGCATTCTTGGGGACCCGATCTAAATTCTCTAGTGACGGGTAGCCTTATAGACACGCTTCTTGTATACCGAGATTTTGCTATTTACACACCGGCGAAACAAGTGTACATCTTCTTACCCCCACCACAGGCGGTGTCAGTGCTTGGAAGCATTGAAAAATTATTTTACTGCTTTCAAATACGCAAGAACAACAATATAATTGTAAGAGATTCATGGAAATAGCCATGATAGATAAGTTGATTGCGTACACAGTTCCAAAGACGCTTATATGAGCGAGGAACGCCTTCAGTACGACGATGCTCCATGGGGATCTTGATGCGACTAGATTAGAACGACCTCGAAGCTTCGAAGATTCGAAGGGGCCGAAATGGCGATTGTCATGGTAACAGAGATCGATTAGTCACTCGCAATGCGAGGTTTTGGCCATGTGTACGTTAGTATTTGTTTGTGTTCGGCTAGCAGACAGGGAATGCAATGACGCTACTTTCTCAGGATCCAGTTACTTTAGTGCAGCCATTGGACACCCTTGAGCAAGGAGCTCGTGCTCGTCTGATACCATGGCAACGAGAGGTTTGATTTATGCTTTTTTTGCAGTTGCGTCCTTTCGCCAGAGAGCGACGCTAGTTCGCCGAGGGCTGCTGGACGCGCACATCTGCTCGTGAGAGGACTCTATCTGGTCGCTCCGCGTCGGGCAGAGTCCTTACCTAAAGAGTATACCTTACACCGTAGACTGCAACCAATGCCACAAGCAGGAAAGCTGGAGGTCTCTGCTTTGAAGCGTTCTTCAGCAGAACGAGCACTAGCGCTATAAATGCAAGCCTCAAAGCATAGCCTACTATATACTGACAAAGCCTGGCAGATCTCCACGATAAGCGGCCGTCAGAATGGAAAAGGTGGAGCGGCAGACAACGGATGAGAGAAGAGCCACGTGACTGACGCCCCGCGGCGGCGAGAGGCCGAAACACACTTTTCCCGAACGAAAAAGTGTGCTTCGGGTTCTCGCCGCTGCAAAAGCTGTGCGCTGACGTCCAGGTTCAGCGAAAAATGGCTCTTTGATGCTCTGTGCTACCAGATCCTCGGGCTCCCAAATCTGCGATCGGGGACTCCATGGCTTTGTGAGTATAGAGGAGGCTGTGCTCAAAGCCAGGGGGGCGGGCTAGCTCGTGCTTGTAGTGAATGCCATCTTCGGCACCAGGAAGCGCTTGAGCGAGCAGGGAGTCAATAATCTTCGTGCGTGATCCCCGAAGAATACTCACAAACTATGGTCACTAAAACCTAACCTAACAAGCAGAAATCGTCTATGGGGATGGCTGAAAACGCAGAAGAAAAACACGGCGCAAGAAGTGTCAGTACGAACAAGAAATCTCCTTCAAAACGAAGATGACATCAGGACACAAAGTAGTATGAAAAACAAACAACCCGGCTAATGCCCGTTGAGAAGTTAGTGGCAGCAATTCCGATGCCCGTCTTAGAGTGGATCGCGGTTTCCATTAGTGTACTTTTTTAGCACTGCTCGTATTTAGTCTCCGTAGATCGATAGCAGTCATTAAATTTGGTCCGACTTAATTAGGACCGGAGTTACCCTTTAAGCAAGCTTTGCTTTTTTTTTGTAGCATTCGTGATAGGTAATTATCAGTTCAGAAGTTATTTTCGAAGACATTTAAAAAGTAAACCGAAAATTGATTACAACCAAAGAACGCAACATAATAAAATTTATGTACTGTATTTGTTTTTAGCCCTACAGTTTCGCTATCATCAACCGTACCATAGGGAGGTAATCTCAGAAGACTTGCGCGTACACTCGTTCACTCACAAAAGCACACAACAAAAAAAAAGTTCAGCCTTTCCACTTTCGTGAGGAAGGAAGACCAGCGGAGCTGTACTCGATATACTGCCGCAACGCGCACGCGCCCATTTCCCGCTTCTTCTCGCCCGACACGCCGCCGATTGTGGAAACGTCTCCGGCGAACCAAAGTCGGTCTCCCACGGCGCACGTGACGCCAAACACGTTCTGCACGAACTCCCTCCGGAACCCCGCCATCTCGCCGTCGCACCCGGGAACTGTTCAGCCGACGTGGAGTGCAGTCGTCGCCGGGCCTCGCGCTGGCGCTTGGCCTCCGTGGCACGATCGTCGTCCGTGGTGCCGAGCCGTCGGCACCCTTTAAATCGCTGGTTCTGTTCTCGGCGGAGGCTTTCCAGGCGAGCGATGTGACCTTCTTTGGCAAGGGAATCTGAAGCGCTCGACGCAGTGAAAGTCGAGGCGACAGCGGGTTTGCGGAGGTTGCGGATTCATTCGCGCTGCAGCGTACGTAGCCGCTCCTTCCGCAGCCAGCCTTCTTTCCCCGAAAGGGCGCGCGGCCGACCCATCTTAAGTCCAAACCGAAAGTGACAAGAGCGTAGGAAATAGTGCGCGAAGCAGACGAGGACGAAATAACACACATGACGAGCGCTGCGCTCGTTACGTGTGCTTCTTCTTTGTCGTCGTCTGTTTTTCCCGCCTGTTTCCCGCGATGAATTCCCACCAACGAGCCCAACTATCCATTCTCCTGTGATAGCTGGAAAGGTTGCCGCCATCTACGAGCAACGGCGGCAACCAGACTGGTTGTGTGCTTGCCGCCGTCGCTTATAGATGGCGGTAGGTGTCCAGGTAGGTTTGTGTCGACATGCCGGACACGATCCTGGGGAACCTAGCCGTTAACAGCTCCGCGGTAAACAAAGTTAGAACTGGCTTGAGATACAAAACTTGCGAACACTGATGCGACGAATATCTGTTTAACGTATATATGGGTGTTGAATTCTGTATCTATACGGCCCTGTGAGACTGAATAAGTTTGTCCTGGAAACATACGTTGTTGTTGCTTTCTTGGTGACACTGATGATAGTTATGAATGACGAAAAAGGGCCACAGTTTCTTCCCTCGCGCAGAAAAGCTACGTGATCTGAGTGTATACCAAAGTAGACAGTGAACATTGCTAGCTGCGCAAGCCTCTTGAGGAACAATTCTTTACAATAGCTCGAAAAGCGAAAAAAGGTACGAGTTTTCCGTGCGCCGTGAACCCAGCTTAAGAACAACTAGGATTGAAGCTCACAGAAAGCAATGAATACATTCACCCAGAACATTAATTTCTACTACAAATCGTAATATGGCACAATGTGCAGACTTTCCCTGTTTTTGTTCGCGATTTTTTCTCCGTGAATATCATCAGTGTATCAATCACTCATGTTCAATTAGGTTACTTCCCAAAGTATCACGAACGAAGGGTTTGGCAGACGAACGCTTCTGGAAGGGGTGCATAAGATAAGATTAGTGTAACGTTAATATGTCAGGAATTAATATAGTCATAGACACGGAGCGCTCAATCTCACATGCTGGGGAGTGATAAGGTACGAAGGACTCTACACATCTCCGTAACTAAAGGCGATCTGACAGGTGATCGGTCGCCGTTTTTCTCATATTTATGTCGGCACTAATGTGCCCGTCGTCCCTGGACGCATGCAATAATGGTGCAACGAGTTGTTGGGAAGGTAAGCACTGACACGTGTCGCTCACGAGAGAGCAACGCAGCTGATACAGTTTCAAAAGGATGTAGAAGAGCGAACCTTAATGCAATTCATCTTCACAACTTGTCACAGCCAAGCAGTTTGGCTACAAAGAAGGACTCGAAACGCCACGACCTCTGATAATTTAGCGTTCTAAAATAGCTGGAAACCAAGCGAAGCGCTCGTAACGGTCGTTCAAAGGCATGTCAATCTAACATCGAGCACGTCGCGTATAGAGACTGGTAAAGAATGTACAATAACTCAAGCGGGCATCGATCGCAGTCGAAGTTACAACTACAACCTGTCATTCTACCGAATCTATACGCTAACAACACACTGGAGAAAAAAAACTGCCCCCCGAACTTGAAAACCCTATTTCAGGGTCATGACGTCACCACAATAGCATGTAACATCTTTTTTTCTTTACTACTAAACTGTGACTCATACCGATAGTTATGCATATAAGAGTAGGCACGTGTCCTTCGCACCTCACCACTTACTGAAAGTTCGGGTTCCAATGAATATCATCGCGATTTTCGCGTGCCTTTTAGCGGTCACGGAAGCCTGTGAGTTCATCGTATTCGTTTCTTTTTTTATAAAGACAAAGTTTATGAAGGCTTCATTACCCTAGCCATGCCAGCAATGCTATGCGGAACGTAAGTTCGTCTGCTCCTTGGGCAGGTGTTGCGGTGCAGTCAGAACAGCAAGCTCTGATTGGTTGTGATTGGAAGAATAGTGGGTAGGCCTCAAGGCAGCTAGTATTGAGGCCTACCCACTATTCTTGCAACCAGAGCCAATCAAAGGTCGGCGTTTTGACGTCACTGAAACCCCTGCGCAAAAAGCAGACGAACTTTCGCTCCGCAAAGTCTCTGAGCACTTACAAAATGCAGAGAGCGAAGAAACTTGAGCACCTTATTACCGCTCTGCATCCAATCAGATTGCAGCATAGGCTGATAAGAAAGCCGAACAGCCAATCAGGGAGCGCGAAGCGGGAACATGATAAGTAACACTTTGTGTATCTCAAGCCGTCAGTGACTATGCGGAGCGGAAGTTTGTCTGCTTCTTTTGCAGGGTTTCTGGCGACGTAAGAACGCCGAGCTCCGATTGACTCCGATTGAAGAATAGTGGGTAGACCTCAAAGCAAGCCGCCTTGAGGTCTACCCACTGACCTTCGATCACAGCCATCCATAGTTCGGTAATCTTAGGTTCCCGCGCGCTGAATCATCTCCTCCTCTCCCTCAGTTTCCACCCGCATATACTTCGTTTCAGCTTCGGTCCGAGCGCGGCCGATGTTATGAACCGAGCGGCCAATCAAACAGCGAAAGAGGCACACCGTCATGGCGTGCTTTCTGCAGTTAATAGGACCAGTCGGGATTCGCCCTCTCTGTGCGCGCTCTTCCGCCGGCTAGTCCTATCAAGCGCAGAGAGCACGCCATGACGTTGCGCTTTTGGCGCTGTTTGATTGGCCCTTCGGATCATGACATCGGCCACGCTCGGACCGAAGCTGAAACGAAGTATAGTCAATGTCAGCTTTAAAAAAAAAGAAAGGAAAAGCGGGGCGTGACTTATAATAAGTTCTTCCTTAGCTTTGCGATTGGTTCTGCAGTGTTCTTATCGGCCAATCAAGCAATGCGATTGGCAGCGGGTGGATAACAAGAAGTGTGGGACTCGCCACGCCTACATTTCTCAAGGTGTCAGTGAGTATAGACGTTTGCAAGAAGTCTGGGCGCGCCCATTTTGCTACTGGTGTGGGTTGATCGTCTGATAGTCAACCATTGCTGAGGCATGCCCACGGTTTGTAGACTGGCACCCAAACAAAGCGTTTTCCGTCCACAGTAACCAGACTAGCTCTCGAAGCGGCGCAGGTTGTAAACGTTTGTAGAACGTTTGCATAGGGGGCCAGGGCCGGATGAATTTCTGGTTAACGTCCGTTATCACATGTTCCGTCATTTCGGCAAGGTGTGGAATTACGCATTAAGGCTGGTTTACACTGCCCCATTTCCTTACGTTAAGTTAGTTACGTTAGGAAATATTCCGTTGAAGCCAATGGGACCTATGGGCTTCATATTAAGGAAAGCTACCAGTTCAAGGAGAAGGAAAGACACGCGACATTCGAAACATGAATGTTTCGGTGAATTATACGTAATGTAACTTAATGTACGAAAAATTGGACAGTAAAAGAGTAGCGCATGAAAGACAGGACACAAAAAAGTAGAACAAAGAACGAACGTTAACCTATACAACTAAAGGGTTTATTGAAAAAAAATCCACCGAGCAAACATATCTCGCAAAAACGGGGCACTCCGCACAACGTCACAGCAGTGTAGTCTATCTATGGTGGAACGCAAACTGAATGATGTAGATAACTGCATCGGGCGCTCATTGGCTCTTCTCTCGGATCACGTGACGTGACGTTGAAATGTAGTTTTTCCCTATGCAGTTCGAGCCATGGTCGTAAAATGATGCAGTTGGCGGTGACGTCAAAATGTCGTCACGATGCACTTGGACGATGCAGTTAACTGAGTGGTCGATGCGAAGTCGAAGATCAATCTGCATCGTAAAAAATGGCGACCCTAACATATGCGTCTCTACTGTTGGGTTCGCCAGCGGATCGAGTTTTTAGAGATCACCGGGATGCTTTCGAGACGAGCGATGTCAGGTTTGTGGGCGAATAACCGGCTGACCAAAGAGGTGATTCGCTGGCTGTGTGAACAGCTTCGCGGAAAGCTCCAGCGTTGTCTTGAAGGGCCCCGTGTGCTGACGGTCGAACAACAAGTCCTCGCAGCTCTACGCTTTTACGCCGCTGGCGGCTTCCAGGGAACCGTCGGGAGCGACGGAAACATTGGTGTTCTCCAATGCTCTGTGAGTCGCGTACGAGGTGATGTCACCAACGCTGTCATCGATTGCCTCGGATCCAAGTGGCTGTGTTTCCAACAAACTCAAGCACAGAAGGCGCTCACAAAAAGGAAGTTCTTCGAGCGATGCAAGTTCAGCGGCGTTATCGATAAATATTCTAAATACTCTTACACGATTTAACACGATTGTGTTTTCATTTGAGTGCACCCCATATAAGCGATTTGGCTGAGCGAAAAGTCAAGCAAGCAACGGTAGCAGGCTTAAGTTGAGCTAGTTCGTTCATACTTCAGGTAGAGAGAGAGATATATATGATTTATATTAAAGCAAAAACTTCAGGTCAGGCCAGCTGAACTGGAATAAATATAGACATAAAGAAAAGACCATACACACCGTGGGACTAACAACTGATTTTCTTCTTCCCCCTCTTCTACGACGAACCCAACTTGAGGGAAATATTCTCTTTTCTACCTTTTTGCTTCCTACTTCACCGCAAATTTCACCCCCGAAGGAACATTTCTTCTTTCTCGTGCAGCACGAGAGAAGTTGCACTAACGCAGTCAAACATAGTCAAAAAGTAAAATTGGTCGTTAGTTGTTTATACAGAAGGAGGTTAGTCTGCCCCAACATGGCGACATTGTTACCCACTGTAGATAAGCAATTTAGCCAGTGCAGTACGACTGCTAGCCCGGGTTCTTTAACGTACATCGCGCAGTAAACGACCGTACGCCAGTACGATGCTCATCCAGCAGATCGAAACGGGCAGGAGCGGGGATTGAACCCACGATCCCGAGGTTCTGCAGCGCGAGCTTTCGCTCCACGTGCTCCGAGCTGGTGTGCGCTAGCCTACTCGGCGATTCTCCGAAATTCTCTGTAGGGAAAAAAAGAACGATGTAGTTTCAACTCAATCGCCACTGTTCGGTAACGTCACCGGACACCGTCACGGTGCAGTTCTCTTCCGATGTAGTTGGTTGGCGATGGAGTTTGGGCTCCTCCCACCGGCGACGTCACGATGCAGTTTCTCCACCGCTTTTTCCAGCATAGACAGATAGATAAATGAAAACAAAACAATGTCCCTAGAAGCGCCTTCAGAAGCGCTTACTGAAGCGCTTCTGAAGCGCTTCTGAAGCTAGCGCTTCAGAAGCGCTTCAGTAGGCGCTCGGTCAGCGCTTCCGGAGCGCAGTGTAAGCGCTCTCACGCTCCTTGTGCCGTGCTTGCTGTTGCGGAACAGCGCGTGCACGGCGATTCCGTTGTTTTTCCTTCGGCATCGAAAAAACAAAAAGTAAAAAGAGCCCCTCTCCAAGCAGAGGGTCGGGCAGACGACCCAGAGTCATGGACTCTGAGCGACTAATTGATTGGTTACGACTTCATCGGTTTCTATTCAATATGCGTGACCCTGGTTTCAAAGACACGCAGTTAAAATATAATCACCTTCAAAAGAGCTCTGTGCCTCGGTCCCTCAGCCTGGGAGCAAGGTTCGCCGGATACCCGTGGGTATCTCGGTGGCGAAAGGTTTCGCGCACCCAGAAGGTGCTTCTGGGCGTTAAGTCGTCTACACGCATATGCACTAATTGCGTATGTAAGAGCAATTGTCGCGTTTCTATTTCAGCGTCCCACATTTCCGCCATGCTATTGTTGATGCACACACGACCACAGGAACTGGAACCATAGCGCACGCGCTAATCCGCATGAACAGCGGTACAAGAAGCGCTAACAAGGCGCTACTGAAGCGCTAACAAGGCGCTACTGGAGCGTTAACAAGGCGCTACTGGAGCGCAAACCAGGCGCTACTAAAGCGCTAATCACGCGCTATATTAGAATGAAGTCACGCGCTAGGAAGCGCGACATGAGCGCTCCTTGGAGCGCTCACGTAGCGCTATTTTAGCGCTCCACTGTATGTGTGAACAGGCCATAAAGGCCGTAAAAGAAACAATAGGGAGTTTTCGTAGACCGCGCTGCCCCCTCCGCTAAGCGTTCCGCAACGAAGAAGTTGCTACTGCGCCTGCGCGCCGATAGCCTTCACTGTGGAGTTCCCGCTATCGTAGCGGGTTGCGGAGGGCCTTGCGGGACGGCGAGAACGATTTACGAAAACCCCCCAATGTTGTCATGGTCCATGCATGCGCACTACACAATAGGGAGTTTTCGTAGATCGTTTCCGATGTCCCGCAACGCTCTCCGCAACCAGCTACGCTAGCCGGAACTCTACAGTCAAGGCCATGGTCGCGCCGGCGCAGTAGCGGCTGCTTCGTTGCGGAGGGCTTAGCGGAGGGGGAAACACGGTCTACGAAAAGTCCCTATTAAACGGCGTGAATACGTTACAGGAAGTGTGATATCGTGCCAAGTGACGCCGTGCGGTGACGCGCAGGACCAGTGACAAGCCGGCGGTGTGATATCGTAGCGCTATTTTAGCGCTCCGATATCCGATATGCTTGGTCACTACAGGAAGGGCGTTAAAACTGCATAAAAAACAAACCACAATAAGAAAACATGTCTACGCACCCAAAACACAAAAAGCCTAAACCCTACCGATATAATCGCACTCTTTTTTCATTAAATCACATTTTAACACAGAATCGTGTTATATGGCTGGCGCCTAACCATATCCGGTTAGGTTTCAGCAATGGAAGTTGACAGGCTGACTGCCAGCTGACGCATCGCTCGTCTCCTCACTGATTGCACACCAGTGTCATCCGAACCTCTTCCTCGAGTGTGTCCGTGTTACTCTCGGTGGGGTTAAAACATCACGTGTTCAGACATACAGAGGAGCTCTGTTCCGTAAAACGAGGTGCTGCTGGCATCCCCAGAGAAAGAGCGCAAGAAAGAGCGACAGAAAAGCAGAGAAAAGAAAACGCAGACTCCATTGCCGCAACAGGTTGTATTTGGTTTTCTCTTGCCGCGAGCTGGTGCCAGGGCTCTGCTCGGCCCTGCCGCATTTCAACTGTTCTGTCTTCCTCACGCTGCGTCTACAGTGTATCACACTCCAACCGGCTCTGAAAAAGTCGCATTTACCGACACTGCACCCGAAAAAGACGGCTTCCACAAGTAAGACATGCGCGGAGCGCGCACGCGCTTATTTTGCACAACAGAGGGCCGCTTCGCGCCATCCAGTCTCCACGTGTGCACAAAGTTTCTTGGGCCTAAAGATCACCTTGTGTGTTGCCTTCGCCACGCTAGTACCGCAAAAGGGGTGACTTTTCTTTCTTTCAAGCAACCTCGTATTTCGAGCTTGCTGAATTGTCTAGGAGCCTGCTATCGCGCGGCGTGATTGACCGTCTCTGTGTTTTACATGACGGGGAACTTACATGTTTGTTTAGAGTGCGATAGTGTGCTTACGGGATTGTTGGTCTTGCAGGCTACTACATTTCTCTACGCGAAGCCGCAACACCACCACCACCAACAGAGGTGTCACCGCGCGCACAGGCACCAGCGCCGGCACCAGCGCCGGCACCAGCGCCGGAAACGACAACCACTACTACTACTACTACCCGACGGCCGCGACCACCCCCTGTGTGGGTACCCACCGACCAAGCTAAGCCAACACCACCTAGAATATACGAGGCCTGCGAACGACCCCCTCTCCCTCCGTGGAACGTAATAATCGTAGTCTTACGACGTCAACTCGGCAGTTGAACTCGAGCGCGATGCCGAGCTTGAGCCTCGAGCCTTGAAAGGCTTCGAGCATCAAGGAGTAAAGTTGGGCTCAAGGTCTGACCTTTTCCTAAACTCGGTTTAGCCACAGCCCTTAAGGCTGATCACCCTCAGAATTACGGTGAACCCTCACTCTCCCCATTTGTGGTGAAATGGCATACAATATCTTAGAATATTGACACGCAGGTTTTGGGGTTATCGCCCAATCACCTGATTTTGATTCCGTTGTTGGGCAAACGGTATGCAGCGACCACCGATTGTGGTTAGATTCGACTGAATCGAAAAGGTCCTAGACGACGTTTTTGTTCCCAGTTGAAACCAAAACGAAACCGAGCGTGCACGTCACGCATTGTTGGAAGCAGTGCGCAATTTTTTTTTTCGCTATTAAACAAACGCATTGTTTGATTTCTAAGCGACTGACGAGCAATGTATTTTCGTTCCAATTTTACAGTATTCTCTATCATATTATGCAACTCGCTGCGTTTCATAATTTTCGTTTTAGCTTAAAAACAAATTAACTCGCATTTTGTACACCGCCGTGAACAAGATAAAAAAAAATGCCGAAATCGCTGCTGTCATTACGCTGATTCTCGACAGGCCGTGATACGAAGCATGTCATTAAGCGGAAGCTAGGAGCGTTACCGTGCCCGCGGTATACCCGAGGAAAGGCTATGCTCAAACTCATTGTAGTTGATTACAGCTGAAAAAGCACAGAACGTACATTATTATGTTCACACTATTCTGATTAGTCATTTGGCGTTTTTCTTGAGGAATCCCAGTGGCGACAGAACTAATAGTGAGATGCTTCGGATTCGGCAGGCCCAACCCTAGATATCCGGCGCCACTTTTGTCAGTGGACCCTTTGTTCTTAAAACGGCAGAAGGATACGTTTTTATAAATTTAAATCCCCGCGAACTTGCCGTTCAATAGGAGGACAAACTTCCACTATAGTACCGTTTCTTTTAACGTTCATGAAGTATTTTATAACCACTTTGCCAAGTGATTAGCTAAAGGACCGGGTATCAAAATAATTATTAACATTTTTTATGTACTCCTATAACACAATCGATCACATTTTATAAGTTCAATAGCAGCGCACATGAAACCTCGCTAAATCCCCAACTTCGTGACTTGTGTACAACTCCATCGCCCCAGGAAATTAGATAGATATCAACAAGCTCGGAAGGCCTACAAAAAGGAGCAACCGGAAATATCTTGGGTAGCCAGAGACGGCCTGTACTCTGCAAACATTAAGAAATGGCCTACAGACGTTTTCCAGGCGGCTGCAGCGCCGAAAACTAATCGGATATCTTGTGCGCCCTGATAGGACGTACCCCCCGGAACGATGCAACGCATGCGTGCAATGCGTACCGTGCCGGGGATGCAGAGAACACTGTCAGTCATGCCGATGCCAGCCGTGCCAGCCGTGCCAGCCATGCCAGCCGTGTCAGCCTTGTAACAGGTACAATCACTGCCAGGAATGTCAACCGTGCAACGAGTGCAACGTCTGCCCCGCATGCGACCGATACTACGGCTATTGCCGCCAGTGCCCGCCGTGCCCTCCATGCTATCGCTGCGCCTCGCGTACGGGCGGGGATGCACTGCCTGCTGCCGCAAATGCCATCCCAAGTGAGTATATAAAAACTATGCAATTGCTATTGCTGAGGACTCTTCGCGGACCCACTTTTGCTTCCGGCCGACTTGTTGGGATCTGTTGCGGCTAGAGAACGCGCTGGAACGTTGGCGCCATCTATGGGGTGACCCTTGTGGGGAGAATTACGTACCTTTACGCTCGGGGACCGGTGTTCAAAGGGGAACCCGATGCCTGTCCCACCGCGCGTCCGACGGCTCTGCAGCTTCCTCTACGCGGACGGCGGACCAGCGGGGCTTTTGCACCGATGACTGCAAACTCCCTTCAATAATCCCATCGCAAGGTCGCGGTTTAGAGCGCTTGGCGACGTTTTGCAGTGCCCCATAGTGAAAC
Source organism: Ixodes scapularis (assembly GCF_016920785.2). NCBI lineage: Eukaryota > Metazoa > Arthropoda > Arachnida > Ixodida > Ixodidae > Ixodes > Ixodes scapularis. The sequence goes on along the minus strand of NW_024609836.1, from coordinate 57,267,892 downwards.
GGCCGTCGGCCGCTCTCAAGCGCGGCTGTGTGAATTTTTTTTTTTTGTGCCACTGCGGATATTTTAAAGCAAGAGCAGCTATGTATGGCATTAAATAAAGAAGTTTTCTCAACTCAACTCAACTACCAGCGAGGGCGGTCGCCGCGTCGGGTTCGACAACGCCATGCTAACAACGATGAGCCCGGTATTCAACAGCGTTCGTTGGGAAACAAAGGTCCCCAACAAGACACTGCGGCCATGGCGAGCCGTGGACATAGAGCGCCACAGCGACGCCGACCCGAGGGCCAAAGGTGATCGCGAGCGGAGTCATCGCCGGTAGGCCGAGCTCACGCCGCTACCTGTCGTCGCCGCAGTTTGGGCCAGAGCTCTCGATCAGACGGCCGTCTACTCGGAGGAGGGCAGGCCCGACTCTCCCGCGCGATCTCGCTGGTCTCCCGAAAACGGGAGACGCGCGGGAGAGTGCGAGAGGGTTGGCCAACATGGTGGCGTACTCTCCCCGACACGGTGTTGAGCGACAAGACTCGAAGTCAGACGACTCCGCCTCGAACGTCGGCGGCTTACGCGTTCTCAGGGGAGGGAAGCCAGCGGCTTCTATACCCTGCAACCACATTTTACCATAGCGAAGGTTTTGCTGTATTTGCGACACAAATGTACGTATTATCATGAGCATTAATTATTTATAACATCGCCATAACATTTTTCAAGCAAAAAAAAAAAAAAACTGTGATGAGCGAAATATATGAGATGTACGTAACTGCCACGTGTTCCACGGTTACTAGATAGACGGCGCCAGTGTATGCTCTCTCGTCGTAAAAGGTCCTAAGACGTTTTAAGGCACTTCGAGGCACCTCAAATAATCCATTTAATTATTTTTTTTTTAATTTCATCTTCCTGAGTTTATTTGTTCTATTCCAGCATCGCAGAGAGAATACGCAACAAGTTACGGGCCGCAATGTTCCTTTATCCGCACAATAAAAAAGAGTGTGCAACAAACTTTTCCATTACGCAGAAAGGAGAGCCCTCCCGCCGTGGCTCAACGTCTTACTTTGGTGTCACGTGAACAAATTTCCCCTTCTTGGTTTCTCCTGTATTCACGCTTCAAAACAAGTCCAGCGAAACCAAATGAGAACTACAGAACGCCCGTAATAATTCAAATACATGCGTCGCTCCAGGTAAAACCGGGAATGCGATGAAACACATAGAACCTGAGATTATTGCCCAAAGTCTCTCCTTCGGATAGGAAAAAGAAGTACTGCCGTATACCCGTGTACCAAGACAAAATAGATCAGTTTCTAGCACAGGTTCATTGTTAAATGTATAGGTCTTAATGCTGCTATCCACAGTACTGTTACAGCGAAGCTGTTAAGGGCTAGTTTCCCCAGGATCGTGTCCTTCGCAAAGAAATGAAGACACCGAACTCTGGACACCTACCGCCATCTATGAGCGACGGCGGCAAGCCGCGTACCTGGTTGCCGCCGTCGCTCATAGATGGCGGCAGCCTTTCCACTCTGGCTTGCCAACTTGCAGCCGGCCATTACTTTCCATTGTGCATTACTTTCCACTGTACAGCTCCGCTGGTCTTTCTTCTTCATCAGAGTGAAAAGGCTGAAAGTTTTTTCCTTGCGTTACGAAACTTACGTACCCTCACGTCGAGATACGAACACGAGTCACCCGAACATCCATGTTCCGCATTGTGCGTGCCAAGCGGTTGCAACGTTTCGTACGAATCTCGGGTGGGGCGGTGACTTGGGTTGGTATCTCGACGCAAGCGTACGTGAGCGTCGTAAGCTGTGTTGCGTGAAGCAGCCTTTAAACCAGAGTCACACTGTTTATACATCACACAAGAGATTGTCTGCATACAGATTGGAACCCGAGTCACCACGAGATCCGTGCTTTGAATGCCGCGTGGCGATGAGTTCAAGGAGAAACCTTGGCACGGGGCATTCGAACCACGGATGTTGTGGTGACCCGTGTTTGCAGATTGTCTTTTGTATGATGTATGAGCAGTGTGAGCCCGGCTTTACACTTTGTCTCATTCTACGCGTCGGAGCGAAGTCAAAGGCTTAAACCCATACAACCACAAAAACACACATGCGAAAAGCGCAAATCATTGGGGCTTTTCTGCAAATGATTGATTGAGAAAAAAATATATATATCTAGAACACCTAAAGCAACACGATAAATACTATACTCTGTTTCACCTTACGATGTACCGCAGGAAAGGCTACAAGCGCGAACTCTCGGCTCTACGGAACATCTCGGCGGCACATGCTCTCGTGCATCAAGGGCAGCTGCGAACGCTACGAGCTCGCGCATCTAGCCTTCGCTGCGGTACGACGTAAGGTGAAACGGAGTATATGATGTAGCGTTTTTATGGCAGCTTGACTAGTTCCGCCGGTTCGTAGCGTCAGCTGCATCCGGACTTACGGTGAAAAGATATGTATGGGATGGTGTACCATTCATAATTTATCTCTGCACTTTACAGGCCGCTGGTGGAGAGCGAAGCCCGCTGCCTTGTAAGTAAAGAGAACTGCACCACAAAGAAGTAACGTCGCCATTTCAGTATCTTGATCAAATGAGATCTGATTGATTACTGGTAAAACTACAAAAAAAAAAAAAAAAAAAAAAAAAACTTGAATCGCACGAAAACACTGGAACGGTTATCATCGCGGAGAAAGGCATGTGGATATCAAGCATCTGTCATGTCTGCGTTCTGGGAAACCTTTGGCTGTCCTCCAAAGTCTCTTACAGCTTAGGAAACGCGGGGTAAAACTATACCCGTTTTCACCTCCAGGACCACAGTAAAATAAAGTGCGGCCCCTCGCGGAGCACCATTAATTTCCCCTAAATGTGGTGAACTAAGATATATGTAGGTGCATTTTAGATTAGATGCATGTTGTCTTATCAAGATGTACACGTTTCAAAACACCGAAAGCATCTATTTTTCCTCAGACCACCAAATCTCGGAACAACTACTTCGCCCCGCGTAGGAACAATGCCAAAAACTTTTTTTTTTCTAGGGGTGAAAACGGGTATAATTTGAGAATCTTGTTATCGCCCCGTAGTAATGAAATGGATGTATGATCCAAAAAGAACGCTCAAGCCAGAGCAAGAGCATAAACATAAGTTTATGCTCTTGCTCTGGCTTGAGCAGTATTAATGTCCCGATTAGATTGTTCGCTGACGACTGTATTATACATAAAACAATAAAAAGCCATACCGACAATCTTAAACTGCAGCAGGCTTTGGATGAGATACTGTGTTGGACTAAAAAATGGCAAATGAAGTTAAATTTTTTTAAAACAGCCGTCATGACAGTGTCCTGTAAAAAAAAGCCAATTCAATTTAGTTACCTACTGGATGGACAACCAGTAAAGCGGGTCGAGGAGTACAAGTATTTAGGACTTCTTTTTAACAATAAACTGAACTGGAACCAGCATTTAGAATTAACGGTTAACAAAGCGAGGGGCACTTTGTTTGCGTGTCGTAGGAAATTAAAATATGCTGATTTTGACACTAAACTTATTGCTTATAAAAGTTTTATTAGGCCTGTGCTCGAATATGCTAGTTCAGTATGGTGCCCTTTCACACTAAACGGTATTAACAAGCTTGAAAGTATCCAAAAGTTAGCTGCTCGGTTTATTTTTAATGATTATCGTAGAGAAACATCGTCCACCGAATTAGTTATTAGAGCGAAGCTTCAACCGTTGCAAATGAGAGCGAAAATTGATAGATTAAGATTGTCGTTCAATATTCTTAATGGCACTCTTCATGTTCAAAGCTCTAACTATATACAACCATTATCGACCGGGTCCTCACGTCTAAACCACACAAGAGCGTTAAAACAATACAGGTTCAAAAACGACTGTTTTAGATATTCTTTCTTCCCTCGGGCAATTCAAGAATGGAACGAGCTACCAAATGATGTCGTCGTTAACACAACTGTTGCTAATTTTGTATCTGCTCTTGAATTCATACTTAATTGAGTTTTTATTTATAAATCTGCATCTTGTATTCATGTTTTGTACCCACTCCTACCATGGCTCCTTGACTGGAGCCAGTAGTATTCCTAAATAAATAAATAAATAAACGCCTTGCCTTTTTTAAGTTGTCAGCCACTACAGGCCAAGGGCAGTGAAGAGGAGGCGGTCGACTGCCAGTCAGCGGGGCTGGTGGCCAAAAACAAAGGGCGACTTTGTGAAGGCCATGTCACCGAGCGATTGGACCCGAGCGCAGCGTCACAGTTCGGACCAGCGTTCAGAGATTCGTGCTCGAGATCGGGTCCAATGATCGCGCGGTTGCGGGCCGTCTCAGAGCTGCAAAACGTTCCCATAAGATGGCGCAACTTGTCAAACCAGACTTTCTTTGCCCAGTGGATATGGCGGGAGAAAAAAAGTGATAAAAATATATTTAAACTACGAGATAAAAAAAAACGCAAAGACAAGTTTGATAAAAACTAAATTTTAATGGAGACCACTCCAACATAGCCCAATCACTCGTTAAAGACAATATTTGGAAGCATAATCATTCATGTCACGCGTGTTTTTATCATGACTGAAGATGCTAGGTGGGGCATCAGTTTTGAATCTGTCATAGGATGCGCACTACGTAAAATATAAAGTACAGAAAGAAATGTTATATACCACGTGATAATTATTCTTCGAAAAAGATTTTAAAAAAGGCGCGTTTACTGCTACGTGAATGCCGACTGGACATGTCACTTGACGGCGACTGACATTCGACGGGCGAACAAACGTTACGGCCTGGTGAGTAATCAACTACAATTCGTTACTTAACTTTTTCATGAGTGAAAATAGACATATGATTCGAATAAGAAATTTGCGGAGCGTTATTCAAAACCACAAAGTCAGCATTTTTCAGAAAGACTTTGAGCGCGTGAAAAGCGCAGTAGCGCGCTAAAGTTACAGCTCGTGCTGCAGGAGCAGGGCTAGCGGTGCGATAAGGCGCACACGTGATTTTCCCGTCTCTTATGATAGCCCTAGCCTTGTCGCTGCTGCACGGGTGGTAAATTTATCGCACCGGTGCACTTCTCACGTCCTCAAAGTCGTTTCGAAAATTAGTGACCTAGTGTTATTAAATGACGCTCAGCAAGTTCCTTATTAGAACCGCATGTCTACTTTCACTAATCAAAAAGTTAATTAACTAATTTTCAATAATTACTCACCACACTGTGACGGTTGTCCACCCCTCGAATGGCCGCCGAGCTCAAGAAACATACAGTGAAGAGGGCATTTAGGGAGCAGAAAGACGCCTTTAAACAAAAAAATCTGTTTCGAATAAAACATTTCGCCCGGTGTGTGCGTATATATATATATATTTATATATATATACAGGGTGTTTTTTTATACTTACACATTTGTTAAAAAATAAAACGTGAAAGCTACACTAATGCGGTTTGTGCAGGTTGGTTATACGGCCAGGCGGGCAGTAGGCGGGTGGCTAATCTTTGCGATAAGTCGGCTAATTAACTAAAATTCGTTAATTAACTTTTTAATTACTCAAAATAAACATATGGTTTCAATTAGAAACTTGCTGAGCACCGTCGAAAACCCCTAAATCAACTATTTTTAGCAGGATATAACGCCGGGGCAGCGTTTTACGGCGTTCTGTAAAAACGCTTCATTTGGATGCGTTTCTAGATTTCGGTTTCTTATCGGAGCGCATCTACGCGCCCGCGATCCTGCTCCCCGGTGGTTGCGGCGCGAAGCCACCTCCTCGTCTCCCACGTAGAACGGAGGGAAGTAGGGCGCACGTGTGTTGCGCGTCTCAGCCACTGGGGAGCAGGACCGCGGGCGCGGTGATGCGCTCCGATAAGAAACCGAAATCTAGAAACGCGTCCAAATGGAGCGTTTTTACAGAACGCCGTAAAATGCTGCCCGGCGTTATATCCTTCCAAAAATAGTTGATTTAGTGGTTTTCGATGATGCTCTACAAGTTTCTAATTGGCACCATGTCTATTTTCATTAATTAAAAAGTTAATTAACGAATTTTAATTAATTAGCCAACTTATCGCAAAGACTAGCCACTCACATAATGCCTGCCTGACCGTATAACCCACCTGAACGAACCGCAATAGTGTAGCTTTCACGGCTTTTTTTTAAACAAATGTGTAAGAATAAAAAAAAAAGCACCCTGTATATATATATATATATATATATATATATATATATATATATATATATATATATATGCATCAAACAAACCTCTTTATTATTGCGTTGCGATTAAAATTACAATTATTGGAACTCATGCATTTGTTTTTCGGGTAGAATAGGGTTCTTGTAAACACCTATCGGCAATCTAATAAGAGTCTGAGTTCACTTTCCCGTAGAACATGAAAACAGCCAATCACGGAAAAACACACAAGGATTCCAGCGAATGACCAAGGTCCAGTGCTCTAGGCGTTACCGAAAAAAAAAGTAACGAAATGCGTTACTCGCTCTTTGCAAATAAAAAGAACGCGTTACCGACCTACGTTTCCTCAAAATAAGAGAAACGCGTTATAGTTACCATTACCGTTAGACATTAACGCACGTTACTTCTGCGTTCCTTTTTTTTAATTTCGAACCACACGTATTTCACTCTTGATCTTCTAACCTTATATCCATCCAGAATCCGAACCTAAATATCTATCTTTTTTTACGCCTTTTTTTAGATACTACAAAAAATATAACCTTGCGTCTAAAAGCACGAAAAAGTTGAACTTTGTTGTTTTTTAAGTCTTGCGAAGAATAGGTAGCGAGCAACGTAACTAAGCTACACGTTATTTAAAAAAAATAAGCAAAGTAATTACGTTACCCGTTACCGTTTCGAAAAATATAACGACGTTACCGGGAAAATTAGCGCCGTTACATGTAACACGATACCGCCAACACTGCCAAGGTGACGTCACAAATAGACCAAGAAATGCGATGTACTCAATGAGGAAGCAAAACGTCAAGTTCATTGTACAATCAGACAACTTAATAACTCCATGCCAGCAGGCGTATTTATTCTGAGGAGCCCTCAACTGGTGGCTTGAGTTCGAACTAGTGCTGACGTCACCGGCTGGCTCATGAGAAGCAGGCGGGGGAAGCCGATCAACGCAAAACGAAACTGCCATTCTCATCTACGACTGGGCCACAGTTGTCTGAGCGAAAGGTGGGCAGAAGTCACGCAATCATGAAGGGTAGGTACTCATATAAAACAAATCAACAGCGAACGATGAAAAACATACATGGGTAAGTAATTACTGCGCTTTCCTTTTCTCAAATCCTCTCACTCCTATTACTCACGCGACGGTGACACAGAAAGAAGTAAAAACGGCAGTTAAGTTTGTGTTGATGGGCTCTTCCCGTACGTTCGTGTAAAGTTCTTAAATTTTTCGCTTCAGAGTACCTTCGAACATCTGCCATTTTTCTCCGTGATTCACTGTTTCAATATTCTGTAAAAAAGAAAAAAAAGATGAGTCAAACGTTTTTAGGGTCTAATGAACTAAAAAGTTGAGCCAAACAAGAAACGAGATTCAGTGAAGTGTATGTTGCCCTGCCTTTTATCATCCCACAGGTTGGACTTTGACAACAACAGTACTTTGAGCATGAACATGTGACATGAGGCGAGCTTCGGCTAAACTGACTGACACAGAACAGAAAACGCCAAAGCTGACTCGAGACAAAAAGTTTGGCAGACTGGAAAAATCGAATGTTTGACTAAGTGTCGACTTCTGGATCTGCACGGACATTGGCGGCCGAATAAATATTTTATGAAAAAAAAAAAAGAAAAAAGGTTTTCTCTACCATCTGGATGGCACTGTTGCTCGTAATTAAACACGTCTTTTCATATATATATATATATTTATTTATTTATTTTTTTTAGTTTCAGGGATAAATTGTTTATGTGGATATATAGCGCAAAACAACAAGGAAGAAAGGACGAGGGAGACAGAAGGAGGGCTAACTGACAACTGACGTTTAAATACATTTGTTATACCTACTATAAATGGAATACATCCCTATGGATAATTACTGTTGAATTAATAAAAAAGGAAGAAAAATAAAAATAAAAAAAGAAAAAAAGGTTAAGGCAAAAAAGGAAATGGTCGAGGAACACGAACACCGTTCGCAGATGTAAAAGGAGGAAGATGAAATCTGAGGCAAAACAGGAACATAAAACTTGCAAGCAGGTTGCTTATCGTCAAGTCGCAAGATTAAGGTAGTGAAGTTCCTTTTGCGATAAGGCGATCGACGGGGCGCTGATGCCCACAGCCCCACTAGACAAAATTGTTTGAGCTTCGTACAGCTCGCGTGTTCATTTAGTCCTAAAGCATCTTAGGACGTTGGTATGGCTAAACTGTGTAGTGCACATACAATCCCTTACGTGTATTGCTAAGTGGCCAGCTGGTGACGACCTCAAGGATAGGGCATGTTCTCGTTGGCGGTCATCGATACATCGTCCGATTTGACCCACATGTATTTTGCCGCAGGTGAAAGGAATTTCATATATAACACCTCGTTGGCAGTCGACGTATTTTTGCTGATGTTTCACTTTGCACTCCGCTTTCATGATGGACAACCGATTAGCCCGCTGAATCAACTTACTGCGATAAAATATTCATTGATCTTGAAATTTAATATAAAACACAATCTAGTTTTGCTTACCCATCCAGTAATGGTGTGAAGGTTACGTGTAAAGGACGCAAGCCGTGCTTCACATGAGGATAACGTTAACAAACCGTGCTAAAAAGGATAGCAGAAACCGTTTGATATTAGGAAGTTTTCAGAATTAGAATTTACGTGGAATACAGGTGAGTGGGATGGAGCGAATGTTCCGATGACTAGCTGTGTCACCTCCCTCGTGAACGGGAACCGCTCTGGAGACCTTCCGAAAATCTGGTAAAGGGGTATTCGCACGAAAGAGAAACCCTTGGGATTTCTCCCTTGTGTGAATACCCCTTTATGCACATAAGCTTTGAAGGTAAGTGAATATGATTCAAATCCCAAATGATGTATCCGCTTTGGTATTGTTAATAGCTTTGTGACACTTAGGTGTTCCATTTATATCAAGAATGCAAAACAGAAATAAGAGCAGAGATAGCAGCAGAGATAGCGCTAATCAAGCTTGGCAGTGTGAATGCCGCGTTCGGTTGCCTCCCCCCCCCCCCTTCCCCCAATCACTGCTTGCATTCTTACCCCTGAACGCCATCAATTCACAGATCAAATCTTATACACACTTTCGATGAGGGAACCCGAACATAGAGAGAATATGCAGCCGCTTTCGTGGACTGCTTCAATTAAAACCAACGAGTGAAGTATTGTACGGCGCATGCTTTTGAACGAAATGCACGGAGCAAAATTGCTCCACTCTAAAAAAAAAAAAAAAAAAAAAATTAGTTTAGGAATGTACTTTCCTGCAAAGCTTTTCTTTTTTTTTCGGTTTGGGGGGGGGGTCAATTGCTGCGTTCTACGGAAAGAGACAGGTGAACGAAAAGATGGCACATATGTTTGTGCCCGGAAGAAACCGGCTGCGGTGAACGACTTAGCACAGTGCCACAGCGCAGGGTGTCTTTGAAAAGGGAGCCCGAGCCTCAATGCAATCCATCTTCACCACTTGTGACAGCCACACGGCTTGGTTACAAGGATCGACTCCACGCGTCACAACTTTTCGTAATTTAGCGTTCTAAAATAGACTGCAAACCAATTCAAGCACTCGTAACGGTCGTTCGGAGGCACGTCAATCTAACACCGGGTACGACGCGAATAGGTGTCTTTACCAAATGTACAATTTCAAACGCGTAGCCGTCGCCAGCCGAACTTTCAACTGCTACATATCATTCCACCGAACGTATATAGAGCTAGAAACAACTAGGAACGAAAAAAACAAAACAAAAAAGAAAAACAAATCGAAGCATCTTTTTAAAGTGCGGACCAAGACTACTATAAACTATAAAGTTCCGCGTATAAGAGAAGGCAGGTGTCGATCGCATCCCCACCACATAGTACCCGTTAATGTTCCAATGAATACCATCGCGAATTTTGCGTGCTTCATGGCGGTCACGGAAGCCTGTAAGTTCATCTTGTTCGCTTCTTTTTTTTAAAACACGAAGTATTCGAAGCACTAATTATTGTCACAAAGACAACGTACGAAGTGTAGGGCATGGACAGACTTGGGCATCTTCTTGCCGCTCAGCAGCCAATCAGGTTGCGGCATAGGCCGACGAGTACACCGGAGAGCCAATCATCAAGCAGGAAGCGTGATCATTAATTAGCCACACTCTACGTTCCTTCTACGATCAGTGACTATAAGACGTTTGCTTAAGGGGTCAAGGGACGGCTGAATTCTTCGTTAAAAAGGTCGTCCGGTTAAAATTTTGTATTTCGGTAATCACTTAAATTATATTGTCACTGCCTTGAAGACTATGGTCCCACAATGTCCTAAATTGTTAAGGCTCCGCCGCGCAAGTAACTCAATTTTAAACAGAGCTTAACTGTTCAGCTTGCATCCGCAAAACGTACAGCGGTTTTGTTGGCAACATCGGAACCTATGACGTAGCATCATGCAAAAACAGCCATGACGGCTCTCGACTACTGTCTCAGTAAACTAACTTCGTTCTAAGAAAGGCAAGATTGACCGAATTGAGAAAAGCTAAATTCTTCGGCGATGATCTTCCCACGCACCACCAGCCATGTTGATCAAAACCGGGAATAGAGTCAACGCCTGCCACTCTGACGTTACCATGCTTGGTGTAACGTCACGACAAGACAAGCAATGAATACTTGCGAAATTTCGCGTGAAGTTTCATATTGATGTTCATAATTGATTACCCGAATATCGGAACGTATTTTAATAAAAGAAATATCACATCTGACTATGTTTAGGCCCTCCTAAAATGACGAGCGCGAAAAGTGGGTAAATTCGCGATATCACCGAACGATGCCTATAATGCCCGTTGTCAAATGCTCATTTACTTCGGCAAACTGTCTTATTGAGAATTAGGGTTATACCAACAAAGCCGTAAGTAAAGTGTGAAACTGTGCCCAGAAGAACAAAAAGTCAATCGATCCGTCTCGGCATACCGATAAATGTAAAGACATCGGTAAAAAGAAATCAAAACCGTGGGACCAATATGAAAAGTATCCAATGTGTGCAGCTATACAAGGAACATGATGAGTCGATTCATTTCCCACGTCAACCCCCGCTATGGGAGTCGCAGATCGCCGATTTTAGAGCCACGAAATGAGCTACGCTTAGAGTACCGTCACCCTGTTCCCCGATATTGCTGTGGACGCCGCCATCTTGGTGCTTGTGCAGACCAGACGCAACTGCCGATCGTCATGATTCGAAAGTGCGACTTCTTCTCCTTTAGATCCGGTGTTTGGAAGCTCATGTAATATTGCGTTGGGCTGTCGAACATTCTTTAAACTTTTGTGGAGGATGGAAAAGCGTTTCCCGTGATTTCAAATAAAGCTTCAGATAAGTGGCAACCATGATTTTAAGCCACAAGATCGGTGAGTGTCGTTACTCTGAAGCGTAGCTCATTTCGTGGCACTAGCCCATCCTAGAGGCAATAGGCTTATTTCGAAAGTCACGTGCTCATTGATAGAAGGTTTGAAGCACTGCAGAATGGCGGAAAAAGCGACACCACATAATACGAGATTCTAAATCCAGATAAGCGAGAAATTGAGTGCCATTAGTAGAGTTTCTAGGGTTCCAACATCGGCAGCCTCTTTTGTGTCCGCCATTGTGCAGGGATTCCACAGCTTCTAACAAGGGCACACTTTCGAAAGGGGCCTATAGGAAGTATTCACTGGCGGCCATAGATGTGTGCGGGACTGGTGAGCGCGTGCTGATGGCGTACTTTTACAGTTCTTTTGTAACGTGCATTCCGCACCCTCAAGATTGCCGGTCTTAGCAGCCTATTAATCTGGGCTCGTTCTGAGCATGCGCTCTAGACAAACCTACAAATATGGCGCTCAGTGAATACTCCTTATTGCAAGCGTGACGCCTAGGCTCGTGCCCCATGTGGCCAAGCACGAGCGGCTTGCGCGTCAATGGCGGCGGCCAGATGCCCTGCTTGCAGTAGTCTATAGACGACTACAAGCAAGGGCGGGAAAGTCCGTGCAATTTAAAGCTTGCCAAAGCTATGATCACTCGCACGCGGCACGTGCTTGCACACATGGGACGCCAGTCTGGGCGCCATGTTTGCAATTGTCTTGCGCCATACTTGAGCACGCTGACCACGGCCCATGCTCAGAACGAGCACAGATGCATGGGCCGCTAACACCTCCAATCTTGATAGTGTGGATTCCACGTTGAAAAATAGCTGTGGATGCTCGCCGTTAGCACGCGCTCAGCAGCCGCACACTCAGCTATGACCACGAGTGAATACTCCCCATTCGCCTCGAGATTCGATTGGAACGGCTGATGTGGTGAAAAGCAGAACTACGCTTTTATTTTACACTTACTTGGAGCAAAACGACTGCAACGCACGCGAGGCCAAAGCCATGGGAGGCGCCAATGCAGCGCTCGCGCACTGGAATCAACTGCTAAGAGCTCGTGCTTTGTACTCTTACCCGTACTCTGTGCCGTTAGTGTGGATACTTTGTCTCCACCACCGTGGTCTCCACCCCCATTGTGGACAGATGGCATCACGACGTGCCTCATGGAGAACCATGAATAAACAAAAGCACGCTTCCACACAATTCAATCTGGGTCTCGAGGCCAATAGGAGGGGTGGCGCACGAAATAACCCAATCCCGAAATCCCCATGTCGAAACCCCAGCTGCAAATACCCCGCGTTACCTGCGCCGATTCAAGATCCCCGGCTTTCAGAAACCCCGTGTCCCTATAGGACAGACGCATACCAAATGTCAACCACAACACAGAAACCTGAGAAAGCAAGGGTTTCAAGTACAAAATAGAATGGCAGAACATTTGGGAACTAAATACATTGAAAAAAGGAAACGTTCGAAGACTTCTGGGAAGAATAATGACATTGTAATCTAAAATGTCGAGGGCAGAGAGTTTGAGACAGTAAACACAAAAAAGGAAAAACTGGTGAGTAGTAGACGAATTTAAATTTATTTATTTATTTACTTATTTATTTAGTATTTAGAATGCTGCGAACCGTTCGGTCTTCACGGGAATGAAAAAGGACAACACACACAAAACAGATATTTTATCACGCACTCAATCGCGGCGCCGGTGGGTTGTAGCTGCCTGTGCTTGCAAGGGACATACATTTCCAGATGCGAAACTTAATTGGCCCAACTCTCCCTGCATAAAAGGCTCTGTCGTCATCCGCATGACTATTCCACCGCAGAGTATTAGACAAAATAATTCCCAAGTACCTAAATCCTTGAATGCCGCGTACAAAATAGCGGAAATTTAAGACCTTTACTTGTTTGTAATTATGCAAGACACAGTGTTAGGAAAATTAGTTACCATACCCATTTGCTTCCTCCACAAGACTTCTCCTAGCGACTGTGCTTCGTGTTTTGTCCGTATCGTTCTAGCTGAACGTTTATTTTCGCATTACGTACAAACTAGCTCAACTTCAGCCTGTTATGAAGCGTTTTATTTCAGTATTTGTTAACTACAACCTATCGATAATAGGCTATTATACAGTCAAGGAAACGTCTGGTACTTCACCTTACTCTAAATCACAAAGAAAGAAAATCGAAAGAAAAACAATAGAATGAACCCAGCGAAGAACGAAGCTAGACAACGATTCAACGAAAAATAACGCGAAGTACGCAGGGGCAATGGCGTTTCACTTAGTGGTTGCCACTGCGCACGACGCTTTGTTTTTTTTTCAAATCCCATTGTATTTTGAGTTTCGTGATTGGCTAGAAGCATCCTATTGTGCGCCCGATTTGCTTGTCTCCCATGCTCTACAAGAACGACAACTCACACACATCTTAGCTTTTGCTCTGGCGTGGTGCTTAAGAAATATTTTTGACTTGCAGGCTACTACGTATACCCACCCCCACCGCCACCGCCACCGCCACCGCCACCGCCACCACCACCAGTATACTACGATGTACCGGTATACGTGCCAGTTTACTACCCCCCACCGCCCCCACCACCCCCACCGCCCCCACCACCACCACCGCCACCGCCGCCGCCGCCGCCGCCACCACCACCACCTGCGTGAGTATTTCCCCTCCAACCGATATAAGCAAACGCCACCTAGTAGAATCCGTCCTGCGACCGACCGCGTCTTCCGCCATAAAACGTCATCGCCGTCGGATGGCGCCCACTCGGCAGTTGCAGCCCACCCAAACACCACAGAGTTTGCCAAGCAATGGCCGATGGCTGGCAATGGTCCTGTGACCAGTGGCCAGACAATGGCCAGCCATTGGCCGATGACTGGCCTTCCTGTAGCCCTTGGTCAATGTCCACTGGCCATCAGCCATCGGCCATACATTGGCCGATGAATGGCCACTGGCCACAAGACCATCCGCAGCCATTGGCCATTGCTTGGCCAAAATCTGCGCTGCTTGGGCAGCCCGATGTCGGGCGTCCTGCGACGCGCTGACTGGACATGAGTCCTGCCTGAACTCTGACGCAGCACTAGTGTGCCATCTGCGTTTCCGTTCCATCTCACTGTGGTGACGTCAAACTTCTAGTGCAGAGGCTTCCAGGATTCTAGCGTGCGCACTAGACATCGTTTCACACAACGTCCGGGCGCAGCCGACTCCACGACATAATGGGAGCAACCAGACAGCTGAACCAGACAAACAAAACAAAAAAGAGGCCTGGTGACTTGCGCCTTTGACGCTGGTTGATTGGTTCCATTACCTCGTAGCGTGGGCTGCGTCTGGACTCAAGCTGAAACGGAGCATTGCTCTTGAGGCCGACTAGGCAACATTCAACCCCTATTACTGATATACCAGCAAAGTTCAGATGGGACATCCAACACACGCGCCCGTGCCATGCATCCGTTCCCTGACATATATTATGCCCTTAAAGGCCGACGTACAACCTCGGTTTTCTGCAGGGAAGATAATCCTTAGTGGTCTCCTTTCCTAAGCGGCGGGTGGAGCCAAGTTGGGGCCAGGTAAAACGGGGAAAGGATACAGAAAAGGAGGAGGCGGGCAAAAGGGGAAAGCGCGAAGCGCACGTCGATCTTTAAATAGCATCAACGAGCACAGTTGGTATCGAGGTCTCATCCTTTCACAAAGTCGATCTTGTCACCATTCTGAAGGATGCTCGGCCTCGCAACTACGGGCAATATCAAAAGGGGAAACAATGTGTTTAAATGGTGGCATTCTGGAAGTGTGTTTGTAGCCTAATTACGTGATTTTTAATTCATTGTTAATGAACGGTAGGCAGCGGTCGCCGGCGCTAGTTAGACTCAGCTGAACTGAGATGGTCTACAGGACCCAGTTGAAAACAAAACGAAACTGAATGCGGTGTTAGCCAGTGTTTAAACTACAGCGTTAGATTTATTTTTAGAGCGCAGCTCTTAGGCGCCCGTTTTCGGCTTGAGCGGCGTCGGCGTCGGCGTAGGCGTAGCCGTAAGGTCACGTGACCCCACAGGTCACGTGAGCTCCCGAGGTCACATGACCCTCCCAGGTCACGTGACCCCCAGGCCACGTGACCGCCAGGCCACGTGACCCCCTGGTCACGTGACCCCCCCTTCCCCCGTGCCTTCCCCTCCTCCTCCAGAGCTGCGCTCTAATTCGGCGTTACAAGGAGTTGTAAACAGCTTTCATTTTTTTGTGTTCCAGTAACGCACAAACGCACCCTTTGCTTTCTATGCGACTAAACAGTTTGACATCCTGGTTAAAAACTGCATGCTTATCGCGGATGAGTATAACAGCCGCTTTGTCGCGTCTCGCGGCGCTAGGAAGGACACCTTGTACGTCTACCGTTACGTTGCTTCACTGAGGGCGTGTCATTTTCATTCTCGAAGGAGCATAAGCCAGCGAAACAATGAATCCTTCAGTCACATCTAGTGCAATGATGCTGTTTCAAGAACCACTTACCACGCGCTGGCGAATAGCGCTATCAGCCATAGGCACTACATGAAAAACAACACAGCTCGCATAAGAACCGAGACCATTCCATTCTCCCCAGAGATGCCGCCCATTCCCTTCCCACTCCATTCCGGGGTTGCGAAAGAACGGAATGATTCCTGAATCATTCCAACTCCGGAGTGGCAACTCCGCAACACTGCTATGAACAGCCCTAAACAAGATAAAAACAATTTTATTGTCCGCAGCATGATTTCGGTATTCTTTTACCGAGAAAGTTAGCGTTCCGACGTAACTGTCCAGTAAATGCGCCGAGGGTATTCATTGCAGGAAGCCGCAACCGTCCTCGGTTAACGTTTTCGAAGGATTTCTGAGAAGGAGCACTTGCGCAATGTGACTAGATGGCATCGTAGTGGCACGAGCGATGAGCGGGATCGCAGGTATGCTTGTGCTTCCCGACGCCACTGACGCATCCTTCCCGCGTTTCCCGCAGAACGAAATGCCGAATGTAAACAAAAAACGCCGCGTCACTTTCGGGGCGCCGCTGACCCTTACCCCTTTATGTCCCTTGCCCCCTCTTCCGACGCCAAAGGGGTTGGGGAGGGGAGGGGGTTGAGGGGGAGTGAATTGCCCCCCTTCCCGTCTCCCAGTTTTGACACCTTTGCTTAGAATCGTTCTAACTGAGCGACGACGAGGAACAGAACAGCGGCCAGTATTCGGAAGAATGATTCTAGAGCTTCTGGAACTAAAA
The DNA here is from genome assembly GCF_016920785.2 of Ixodes scapularis. NCBI lineage: Eukaryota > Metazoa > Arthropoda > Arachnida > Ixodida > Ixodidae > Ixodes > Ixodes scapularis. Next base: position 57,251,164 of record NW_024609836.1, on the reverse strand, counting down.
CGGTTCGCGTTCCATGAACTCACGAACGACCATGACAGACTTTCAAGCGAGATGCTCGTGCTAGGGCTCGTAGAGTGCAGGGGCATTCCGTGATGTAATTTTAAAGATCTTACCCTTGACGTCAAGGTCAGGATGACTAGTTGCAATTGACAAATCCGATGGTGCGTGTTTGCAACGACGGTGACAAGTTTGATTGTGAACGATGGAAGCTTGGAGTCATCGAGTTATTGACACCGTCAAGCAGTAAAACGATTTTATCTCGACGATGGGGGGACAAATGCCCGGAGGCGAAATCCGCCTGAAAGCAGACAACGCTCGTCGGCTGGTTGTGACGAGCCATGTCGGGCTACAAGGCCAATATAAATGAAAGGAACGACAGGGGCGTTTAGCAGTAAATTCTGCTTTACCGGCAGAAATAAGAACGACATAAGACTGTCAAGTTCGGCGGTGTTGCTTTTAAAATGCAATCATCCCAAGCCTCCGCTGTGCTTTTGACAGACCATCAAACATGCTGGTTACAGTTGATAATATTTGTCTTGACGTCACACGTATTAACCGCGGTCGTCTCTGAGCGCTCTCTCATGTTGCTCTTCTTTGACGCTTAGGGATTTGTAGTGATTTTTCGCCCCTTCCATGAGAAACGTTACAAAAATAAACGGACTTGTGGGTTGGTGACAAAAGAAAACTTTGCGGCCATATTTCGGCTCTTCCGCCACTATGTCATAAAAGAAAAAAAAATATTTGTGTTTGACGTGTTCAGCGACCCTGGATCAGTGTTGGAGGTAACGCGTTACCAGTAACGACGTTACTGGTAACGCGTTACATTTTTCGCTAACGCAGTAACGTACTCGTTAGTATTCTGTATGACTAACGAGGAAAGTATGTTCGTAACTTTTTTACGGTATCGGCTATCAAATTACGTTACTCGTTACTTTTGACCAAAACTGGTGAAATACATTAGGTATTTGGGAAAAGGTCACGACGCCTGATCTAACGTTTAGAGTAGCAATTTTGTGCATACAACTGGAGACGTCAGGGGAACTAAATGTAGGTCACTAAGCTCAATGGAGGACCTAGCTTCTCTGCTCGAGGGGCAACTACTTGCGCTCAAGCACGCAATGCCCAGGCATTGCCGTATCCTGCTGCTAAGACTTCTGAACCTTCGATTTCCTAAAACGGTGGGTTTTCCACTTATCAGTCCATTTATTCACCCATCCATCTCAAAATCCTACACAAGCATATCGCTAGACGGAACCAGCATCCGTAGCAGTAAACTTAAAAAAAGAAAAAAAAAAAAACTCACTTCTTGAAGGCGAAAAAAACCTTCGGCTACCAGCTAAATCCATTCGTCCTCCTTTTTTTTTTTTTTTTCATGTGTCACTATCCGCAAGGCTTGAACGAACGACTGCGTTACAGCCCCCTCCCCTCCCCTCTCTCATTTTCCCCCTCTGCTTTGTGCAGCAGAGGTGGACACCCTTTGTGGAATTTTGTACCCTTGCTCTCCCCCTCACTGCCTGAAAGTTCCTGACCCACTTTTGTACACAGAATATTCATTCGCTTGATTAGTCTTTAATTCCCTAAGGTTATATGAAAAAATAAAAAAGTTTTAAACCTGGAAAGAGAACTTACAAACACGAGACCTTTTCTTTTTTTCGCAGAAAACCTAAGAGCTACTGCTGGTAAGAGGCAGCAAGTGATTATAACCAGTGTGCTGGTAACCGGTGTCCTGTTCCACATAGAGAAGCAAATCAGTCTCTGGTAATAGTATGAACCGGACTGTTACTAAAACCGGCGTAAAGATGATGGGTGTTGGTTGGCTGGTTGTGTTCCAGCAGTCCCCGTTCTCATGCTGTAGTTTATAAAAGCCGATTGACTACCATCTTCGACTCAATCTGCGTGTGAGATGGACATGAATAACAAAACTCCGTAGTCATGGCCAGGACTGATTGAAATGTATCAACTAAAGGAGACGGAATCAGATAATTTACAGTTTCAATGCCTTCTCTGCATGCCGAAAATCAAGCTGCTTCGCGCATCAAAATACTATGAAACCACTCCGTAAATGTCTATCTTTATCTAAGCTTGTTTAGGAGGCTTATCATACATCTCTGCCAAACATATGTACTCGAACACAAAAGTAACGTAAAAGTAACGTTCGTTATTTTTGAAAAGTAACGGTAACGGTATATCGTCACGTTTGTAAAAAAGTAACGTAGCTCAATAACGCGTTATTTTTTACCAAACTAACGAGTAACGCTATTTCGTTACTTTTTCTCGGTAAAGGGCACAACACTGCCCTGGATGAGTATCACGCCGGCTCGCGGTCGTGTATAACTACAGCGTGATGCAGGTTGAAGACCCCAGGGATTAGAGTAGTACTGCGCTGGCTAACGTTTCTCATCTACAGCGTGAACCAGTGTCGCAGAATGTCAAAGACATAGAGAGCAGCCTTCCGCTGTATAAACACAGAAGTCAAATTTTTGTCGTTTTCTTTCAGATGCAAAAAGTGCCTGGAATGCCTGCCGTGCTCGGGATGCAGAGAACACTGTGGGTCATGCTCATGCCAGCCATGCCAGCCGTGCCAACCATGCCAGCCGTGTCAGCCGTGTGACAGTGACAGACACTGCGACGAATGTAGATCATGCAGAGAGTGTCAAGTCTGCAACCACTGCGACCGATCCAACGGTTATTGCAACCAGTGCCCATCATGCCCTTCATGTAACCGCTGCGGCTCGCGTTCGGGAAGGGATGCACTGCCTGCTGCCGTTGTTGACTTCCCAAGTGAGTACGAAAACGACGCACTCTTTAATTCTGAAGCCCAGTCACCCCCACTCGCATTTGATTACGACCGAGTTCTTGTTATCTCTTACGACGAGAGACTAGACTGGCCCGCTGACGCCATCTACGAGGTGACCCTGTAACTGAAGTTCGCTGCAGCGAAGATTTTACGGTGTTTGCGAGGTCAAATGTACGTAGTATAAACGAGAAAGGTGCGCTCTTTATAGCACCGCCAAAAGTTATTGTTTTTTCCAAGCGAATAAAATAAAAGCTGATGCTCAAAAAAAAGAAGTGATATACGTAAATGTCAAATGTTCCACGGCTGCTAGAGAGATGGCACCAGTATGTTCTCGCAACGTAACAGGTTCTAAGACGTTTAACTTACTCGATCGTAAGCAGCCGTAAGTGCGTGAACTAGCCTTTAGAGCCAGTATATCTACAGACGTTTTAGCCGACAAAGCAATGCCAATGCGCGAAGGCTGGCGCACTCAACCAAAAAGAGCTAATAGAGCGTGCAAGTAGCTCTTCAGACCACCTTGATGAGGACGCTTGAGGCATCCAACAAGGACAGAAGCGGAGGGAAGCTTTCCCGCCGGCAAACAAAAATACGAAACCGAAACGGAGCCGGTTATATGTTGGAGTGGTGTAGCTTCACTTCATTTGAAGTGCCCTGTTCGGATAGCCCAGCAACTTGAGTGAACATATCGTTTCCCTTCAATGGAAAGGAGAAGGTAGAAAAAAAGCACGTCGGGGAGAGCATGCTTAATTAAATAAACAAAGCTAATTCTGGATTTTAGCTTACTTTTTTTAGTAGTTCCTGTATGGCGCGACGGTGAAAATACCCAGCGCGATCCGTTCCGCAGTGTTCCCTTATTGGCAATTTTTGTCACGTGTTTTTGAAGCTACGTTCACGGTTTCGACTTCAGACCGCCAGGCGCCGTGAAAATTTTATTACCTCGAGGGCGTTCCTGAGCGAACCTGTCGAGACAGCTTTCTGTTTTATCCATTAGGTGCGGTTGATTTCGGAAACGCAGCCGACACTGACAAAAGAAAAGCATCTGCGAGTAACGTTTTTTATTACGAAGGAAACAGAGCCCTCCTGTGGTGGTTAAGCGCTCTGCTAGGTTTCACGTGGGCAAACGTACCCTCGTTGCTTTCTTCTGTCCTCAGGCTTCAAAGCAATTCGAGTGAAACCAAATGGGAAGTAGACAACTTCTGCAACAATCAAATACGCCGCTCCAGGTAAACTCAGGAGCACGATGAAGCATGGACTCTGAAAGTACTGCCCAAAGTGTCTCAGTCGAAGACTGAGAACCACAAGAAGTACTACACTATAAGTGACTCGCAACAAAGAATGGTCCAGCTGCAAATGCGGGTTGATTCCGTTAAAGGTGTAAGTCTTACACTTCGTCTCATCAGATATCCAAGCGCAGTCGAAGGTTCGAACACATACAACCACGAGCACACATACGAAAAGCGCTAGTCACTGAGCCTTTCCTGTACATGATTGCTTTGGCAGTTATGGAAAACGCAAGGAAACACGATGAACAGATGAATGTAGCGCTTTTAGTGATGTTTTGATTGATCCCGACGACTCGTGGCGTCAGCTGCGCCCGGATTAAAGCTGAAACGAAGTACAGGAAGCATAGGATGGTGTTCCTCCCAATCATAATATATCCCTCTGTACTTTACAGGCCGCTTGTGGAGAACGAAGCCCCCTGCCTTGTAAGTAAAGAACGCTGTACCATAAAGCAGTGACGTCACATTTCGATATCTTGATCAAATGACATTTTATACATATTGGCCAAACTAGAAGAATTACTTGGAATTGACACGAACGCAAAGAAAATGTAATCATCGCAGAGCCTTTTGCCGTCCTCTGTAGAGGTTTGTAAGCGGCGCCCAGAAGCAGTACTCGCTGATAGCTTGAAAGCTTAAGAAACGGGGAGTGTGGCAAGCGCCGTGCCCCTCATTACGGCTTTGCAGCCAATCAGACAGCGGCATTAGCAGATAAGAGCGCCGAGAAACCATTCACAAAGCAAAAAGCATGATCACATTAAGCCACGTCCTCTTTACTTAAGCTGTCAGCGAACATGGCGGAAAAAAAAAACGTAGCTTGCAAAAAAGTGCATAATCTATACAAGTTAAGAAAAACGCGAAATTAAACTAAAAAAAAATAAACTTAACAGCACGCCGAGACTTTTTTTTATGAACGATTTTGAAATAACTTGTTATGCTTCTGTACAGTGTCGATTTCTCGCGGATGACTGGGCCGTGTTTACAGACAATCTGTGTGGTTCTGACCAAGTCAACTTGAACGACTGCCTGTCGCAAATATGATCATGGTGTAAGCGTTTTGGCAAATGGTGCTCAATGCTTCCAACAGCGCCCACATGAGTCACCAACAAGAAACAACCACTTCCCTTCACTTGCACAATTGACGACCTACCCTTGCAGAAATGTCAAAGAGTACAAATACCTCGGGGTAACAAGTACCTCAAACCTCAGCTGGAACGCACATACTAGCGATTTGGTCACAAGGGCTTCAAGGAAGTTATGGTTCCATCGTAGAAACTTACGCCACTGCACCCCTACAACTAAACTGGTGGCTTATAAATGTTGCATCCGACCCATTCTTGAGTAGGCCGACGCAGTGTGGGATCCACGGTCACAAGTCGGTATCATTGTACTGGAAAATATGCAAAATGAAGCACTGCGCTTTCTCTACAACCGATACGGTAGGCGATCATTCATAATAAAGCTCTACCAGCTATCCGGCTTGCCACGGCTAGGTACACGAAGAAAAATTAACACTAAAGTTTTTATACAACCCTATCAACAGCTCGAATAGCCTGTCCTCCAGCGAGTATGTTGCAGTCGACTCTTACCCACTATCTAGAAGTAAACACGACCAAGCGATGAGCGAGTTTTCCTACCACAGTGATGTTTATATCTATAGTTTCTTTCCACACACTGTTAATGAGTGCAGCAAGCTTCTGTACACTGATAAACAATGACTGTTTTGATGCATACTCAGACGGCCTCCAGTCACTCATCAATGAAGGCGCAAGATTCTAGATCGACTGGAAAAATTGTGCACCGTGTATTTTACGGCTGTTTTTTCTTGGTAGTTTGTTGTTTTAATGTCACATGCATGTTGCGCGTATAGCTTTGCTCATGTGTGCGCACAGATCTACCAATGTTTATTTTCGTGTTTACTTCTGTCGTACAAAATTTTGTTTTTATGCGATATTTGGTTTTGCTTTTAGCAATCGTTTCATCGCTTTTGCCTTGGCCTCTTCATAGGCGGCTGGCAATTTTTACCAATAAATAAATAAATAAATAAACGCAAATCAGTTCATCAATTCAGACTATTTGAAAGCTTGATCCTTCATGCTGAACAAAAACAGCGAAGGTGATGCTGCTGCTGCTGATGAAGGGTCATGGGAATGGAGGTTGTGTCACAATATTCATATACTTCTATTCTTCACACAAAACTCTTTACTTGTTACGACTCTGCGATAGAAACTACGGCCAATTTGAACTCACAATTATTTTTTGCACGTAAAAAATTCGCATATAGGCAGGACCTTTTCAAATAATATAATTGCACTCTAATAAAAGTCAGAGTTCACTTGCCAGCCGGACACAAAGACAGCGAATCACGAAAAAAACAACAAAAAGATTCCAGTGAATGATCAAGGTCACATTACGATTAGATGAAGCAAAAAGTCACATTACGATGAGATCATACAAACAAAACATGCAATGTGCTCTGAGACAATCAGAAAATGAAACGTGAAGCTCATATTGCCCCTGCACGCTTCGCACGTTTCATCGTTCGATGGAACTCTTCTATCGTTAAATCCGATTAAAGCAGAAAATGAAATTCATTAAAGTGTACGTTTCAATGCCTCTCATTAAATTCCACAGGTTGGACTACTACGACGACGGTACTTTGAGCCTGGATAAATGATTTGAGATGAGTGGCGGCTAAACTCGTTGATACAAAGCAGATAACGCCCAAAGATGACTCAAGCCGCAAGGTTTCGCTGCATTGAAGTACCGAACGTTTGCCGAACTGCACTCGTAGATCTGGACAAATATCGCTGACTAAATAAATGTTTCCTGTGACAATACTTCTTAGACATTTTTATGAAAACGTTACTTGTTATAAATTACCGCGTCTCCCCGTTTCAGCAACTTGTTTGATAACTGATCAAAGGATTCTGGGAGAAAACGCAGCCTAGAATCTAGAGTCGGACGCCGATCAATTATACTTTGAAGCTCACATGTAGAGGATGCGGGCTGTGTTTCGCTTAAGAATGATTTTCGCACACCGTGACAAAAATGCGAACAGAAACCGTTACATTAAATAAAATTATCTGAATTGTAATTTGCTTGGAATACTGGTCAGTGAGATAGGCCGAAAATTCTATGGACTGCGTTTTTCACTTCTCTTGTAAACTGGAATCATTCGGAAACTTTCCGAACATCTGGTAATGTACAGAAGAGGTGTAGACGGTAAGTAAATAGGCGTAAAAGCAGAATTAATGCATGCATTGAGGTATTTAGAAGCACACTTGTATTGATGCCATAAATTTCCGCTGATGAAGGAAGTTTCAGAGAATCAATTATAATCTAAATTCCTTCGAGATCAATCTGTAAAGAATGCATTTGTCAAGTAAAGAGATACACCTTTGGGCACAGGGGTGGTCGGTATGATTGAGACAGGTAACAAATAAATTATAGAGTGCGTGAGCGCGATCCATAATAGAAATGGGGCTGCCGTCATCGTTCCTGAGCGACACAAGTGTTACTGTATCCTCAAATGACATTTCAAAAACTTCTCGGGACTATTTTCTAACGGGTTCGGTAAAGTACGGTTGAAGGAAGTGAGTTTGATTCAATAAAGAGGGTTGTATAAATCGGCAATGGTGTCATAAGCTGTCTTCTGTCAATTCGTCGAATCTTTTTTTGTGGCAAAAAATAAACATTTTTTCCTCTTACTTACTAACCGTCATATTGAACCACAAGCATTTGATTTGAAGCAAACTTCTCCGAATAGAACACGCAAGTTCAAGAACCGGTCAATTTTTATTGTCAGCATAATGCAATTATTATTATGAAAATGCTCGTGAAAGATCGTTAGAAAGTTGCAATTAAAAGAGCATACTCTCCATTAATGTCCTCAAGATTGGCTTTTTCGTATAGTCACGGATACATTTAAAATATATTGGCACGACCGCTGGTGGATACATCTAAATCGAAAGATTGCACGACGATCACACGACGGGATGCGTTTAGACAGCGGCAGCAAGGTTGTGATGTGTTTTCCCGCCGAATTGAGCGGGGGAAATTGAATTGGTGCATACGTCACGTGACGTCAATTTTTAAGCTAAATTCAGCCGGGAACGTGCTTTTGTCCGTAGGTCCCGTGACGTCAGGTCACGTGACATGTATTTTCCCGCCAAATTTGGCAGGGATACTGATGTGGTTGGTCACGCTACGTCACGGGATTTGCACGTGAGCGTACGTGCATGGGTCACGTGGCGGCAACAAGCAGTGAGCACTAACACCAGGTATAATAAGGGTGAGACAAAATTGGGATTTCTTGCTAAGAAAGGGCCCGTTATATTTCCTAAAGAACGAATTGCAAGTAAACTAATTTCCACATCGCAAAAAAAAAAAAAACCTATATCCAAAGCCTGAACTGATGAAATTATTGGGCACATCGGTAGTTTAGCTCCATGCATGTTGCAGTACAAAAATCTTGGTTCGAATTGTGAACTAAAACCTACTTTTTCTTCAAGGCTGGTAAAAATAGTAGGCGCTGGAGAATATCAGCCATCTGCGTTAAGTTTTTATTTCGAATTGTTTTTTTGTTTTTTTCCCACTACGAAAGAGCCTAAGTTTGCAATTGGTGTCTCCACCCCGCCGTTCCCTTCCGTACGATCAAGTCTGTTTACTATGGTCAGTGTCAAGATGGCAACGAAGCGTCTTCTTTATGGAGCAACGCGCGAACGAAGACGCCATCTTCGCAATGTCGTCTGCTAATGTGAACACATCAACGCTGGCCAAAGTCGGACGCGCCGCTGCGGACTTCGACGCTGACTGCGGAAAGAGGTCGCCTGGCGAAACTCTTGGCGTTTCCGACGAGGAATCGGTGCACGCTCGGGCCTGAGATTATCCTAAAGTTTCCCTGAGGAGAGCGACGGCGGGGTGGCGAGATAAGAGGCGCACTTGGCCTTTTTATTCGCGGTTTTTGAAGGGCGGAACGCGAGCAAAAAGATTTCTAACAAAGTGTTCAACGCAGATGGCAGATTTTCTCCAGCGCCTAAAATATCGACGACCCTTACATGAAAATCATGTTTGTTTGGCTATCCGACGGCTGATTTAATTTTTCACCTGGAACATGGGGTTAAAAAATCAAACTATTTCAAATAAGAATGATAGGCGAAGTTGGAAAACACAAAACTATTCCAATCACTCAGTTATGGACTGAGTCTTTATAATAGTTGCAGTTGCATTGTGCATATTGGCACTTTTTGTGCCAATATGCACAAAAAGGTGGGCTTGTCCCATTGTATACGACAGCATGCTACCAATATCGAATTCTCGTGGTTTACATACCGGAAAGTCGACGCGACAAAAAGGAAGTAAAAGAAGTGACTCGTAAGGAGTTGTACCGACTTTGGCAGGGACATCTCCTATGATGATTACTACTTCTCCGTGGCCTCGAAAGACATGCGTATGCATAGCCTATCTTTCCACGGTTTTGACTCTAAGGTGCATCTGAAGACAAATCATTATCCAGAGAAACGGAGATTAGCCAATGGACGCGGCGAGATACGGAGGCCATATAGCACTTTTTTTTTTCTCTTTTAGTGGAACAGAGTGATGTGATCATTATTTGCCAAGCGTTCCTCTCGCTTTTGTTGGTATCTCAGACCGTGTTTTTATCAGTGGCACCACGCCATCGTCGACTTTTTCCAAATGTTTAAATTTAAATAGGTTGAGGTAGCAGAAAGTGATTCCCCTTCCATACGCACTGAAAATGAGAAACAAAAAGAAAGATTGCGTGTTAGCACTAATCACGCCTGGCAGTGAGCGTGTCGTTTATGGTTGTCGAGTGTTGCCACATGTAAGTTTGATCACCTCAGAGTTCAAGTCTCATACACATAATCGAAGGGGGCCTGCATGAACGTGAAAGTAATATAGTAACAGAGTGGGAACTAACGCGTTATAAGTAACGACATTACTGGTAACGCGTTAGTTTTTTGACCAACGTACTAACGTACTCGTTAGAATCCCAAATGAGTAACGACTAAAGTAATGTCGTTATTATTTTACGGAATCTCTTATTAAATGACGTTACCCGTTGCTCGTTACTTTTTATTTAAAAATGGCCACATGACCCGAAGGAAAAATCCATCAATGTAACCCTGTTTGGCAGTCAATGTTTTCTAGTGGACCGCTGACTGTGCCTGACTGTACGTCAAGCATGTTTGATTGCCCAACAAGTTACTCTGACCGACAGTCAAACTCGAGTCAGACTCCACTTGTCGGCTTTTTGATGGTTTCCTGGTGGCAGTCGGCCGCCGCGAAATGCCATCAAGATGTCTTGGTGGCGATTCTGATTGTACATTGATTGTCTCTGACTGTACGTCAAAAAGCTTTGACGTGCAGACAGACGTACGGTCAAAGGACGTAAAGTTCGTTCGGATACCACTATTTCGTCATATCCATGAATACAAAAAATAATCTCTGCACAAGAAAACGATTTCGGGACGTGAGCCCATAAAACCGCTGATGTTAGAGATATGACACGCAGCCGACCGACAACCTTGATCAGAAGCCCCCCGAAACAAACGCCGAACACGCCACTTCGCTTCGCCCATAGAGGCTTCGCCGAGCCTTCAAGAACGATCGCTCTCGACTCGTTTTGTTTGCCCGCTTGCTCCAACCTGTCGATCCTGCCCGGGCTCTACAATACCTTATGTTTTAGTAGAATTTCGACTCGACAAGACCCAGCCTGTTGTAAGGTCCGACGATGTAAGGGACTTTAGCGGTGTAGTTGAAGACGACAAGGTGTACCAGGTCTACTGGGCCGGAGACGCGCGAACAAAAGGAACGTTCTACGACGCGAAAGTACTCTACATGGCAGGTGAGTAGAACTGAAGTACGGCGAGTGATGTACAAGTGTTTTGCATAACATGCTGAAGGCTTAACTGCATTTGCAGCCGAAGCATCTCGTATAAAAAGAATGCTCAAATGTAGTTTCCAAACCCCAACAGGGATACGTTTCCTTAGTGTGGATAATGATAATGAAGTTCCTTATGACATGATTATGTTGTTAGCTTTGTGCAGCATTTGGAGATCACGTATCGCTGTTCGACATGCTGACCTCGACGCAAAAGAAGTGCGGATATATTTCTTCAACCTTGTAGAACAAGTACAGAGTGTGTATTTGAACTGTGAACCTGAACCGGAGTGGACTAGTATTTTAAAATCACTCCTCGAAATGCGTGAATTTTTAATACGCTGTGCAAAAGAGCTGTACAGCGCTGTTAGAATGACACGAATGTTGCTGCAACTACCATGCAATGAAGAAAAAAAAAAGCGATGGCATGGCATAGGGGTTAAGGTGTCCGATTTGTACGCAAGTGGTCGCGGGTTCGATCCGCGGTGGTCCTGCTTTTTTTTATTTATTTTTTTCTCTAACATTTTGTTTCATCGAGGCATTTGGCGATATTTACGAGTGCGTATAGCTTTACTCTTATATAAATGCTGCCCTTGTTGATTAAAATCCCTTGGCAGTGGCAGTCAGACGTCATCTGATGGACCATCAGATGACGTCTGATGGTCCATCACGTTCCACCAAGGCTGCTGACGGCAGTAAGTGTTCCAAATTACGTTTCTTGATGGAATTTTCAATAGGGGATTGTTTGGAAATAATATAATTTTTATTCTGTACACTACTTAAAAAGGCAAAAAAAAAAAAAACAATGTATCGGCTGCGCAGGGATGGGCAAAATACATGCAAATATGTATCGAAATACAAATACAAAATACTTCGTCAAAAATGTATTTAATTACAAATCTAATTACATTTCCAAAAAAGCATTTAAGTACAAGCTACAAATACAACCAAATGTATTTGGTTTCCTCCGAATACTTTTCCAAATACATTCCTCAAAATTTGCGTCAGCGACTTCAGGGCGCCTGCAACAGGTTTCTGGGTATATCAGTTTAATTTTGCATCGCACACTCGGGAGTTAGTGTGCGAGGCTCTAGTAACGTTATAGAAATATAATCACAAAAGAATTTAATCAGCTAGGACGTAATAGGTGAAAAAAGTACAGAGCTTCGAGCAGCTTTTTGTTGTCGATTAAATTTTGGTATAGACCATATGCACGTGTGTATTTCTACCCTCACAACTATGTACCCCCCCCCCCCCCCTGCAATAATGCCTTCGGACGCTGCGGGGTAACCCGAAATAAATAAGTAAATAAATAAATAAATAAACAAAGAACCGAGACGACCAAGACGCGCAGCACTAGCTAGAGAATTTTTTATTGTTAAAACTCGCACCAGTTACGAAAATCTGCACGACCCGCGCATTTAAAATGTTCCAGGCAAAAATATGGATGGAAATCATGCTGAAAAGCATCACAAGTTGTCACAGGCACTTATTTAGCCAGTCTGCCTGTGAACGTCGATTTCGTCACTATTCTTGCCCTGGACTAGCACCGTAATCACAAAGTCACTAAATGCTTGGGCTTGATTGAGAGACACTGCATTCGGTGCAGAACGTAGTTTTCTTCCTGCTCTGGACAGTGACAATAAATTTGAGGGATGTATTTTCACCTTCAAGATTGTATTTAATTACAATTATATTTGAAATACCCACGTTTTAGTATTTAAATACACACGTCAAATACATTACCCAATTTGTAATTAAATACAAATGCAAAATACACAAAGTATTTGAAATACTGCCCATCCCTGCGGCTGCGTCATTTCAAACTCCTTCGGAAGACACTTTTAGCGCTCCCACGACCGGGCCCAACCAGGCGCGAGATTATCGCTGCAACCCCTAAGCGTCATTAGTGCAATCCTTGTATAGAAGCTGTTGACATCACCGTCACCCTACCCTGAGCAGCCATCTCGCTGGAAAGAGACATCCGTTCAGAAGGCAACAGTCTGCCGCCCCTCGAAGGATTTTGCCTCAGCGTCCCTAGCTACTCCAGCTGGTCACCCCCCCCCCCCCCCCCCCCCCATCCCTTTCTCTTAAAAACAAAACAAAATTCTCGTTCTGTCAACAACAGAAAGGATAAACTCTAAGTTTGGAAGCGTTGACGTTCCCACGCTTTGTACCAATACGCCTCGCAAGTGGGCTCATTTTTGTCTTCTGCGCATGAGAAAGGAAGTAGCGGTGACCGTCAGAACGCCGAGCCCTGATTGGCTGATTGCGACTCCCTATCTGAGCGTCGTCTGCTCCTTTGCAACGTCTTCTGCGTCTGTCTTACCTTTCCTGCGACTTTCGGAAGTGCAGGTCTTTACGAGCGAGCTCGACTTCGCCTATCAGAGAGGGCAGACGAAATAACTCGAGCGGTACGTTGTTTTGGTCTAACAACTAGCAGACGCGCATCAAGGAGATAAGTCAAAGGACTCACTGGCGAGGTGTCCCGAGGCGCCGAGGTTTGTTTGCTAAGAACCGAGAGTGAGGGTGGTTAGTGTCCGCAAGTTCCCTCCCAAATACTTTTTTGTCGTTTCGTGTGCGGCGAGACTCCTCACTTTTTAACGGCGTCGGCGGGTTGGCAGTCGCCTGCTTTAAGCAGCTTTACGTCTGCTAGTCAAAGCGATGGCTGCTTTACCGCTCCTGCGTCTGTCGGAAATTCACCGTTTTAGAGCGCAGCTCTTAGGGGCCCGTTTCCAGTCTGAGCGGCGTCGGCGTCGGCGTCGCCGTCGGCGTCGGCGTAACTGGCGGGGGGGGGGGGGGGCGGGGTCACGTGACCCCCGAGGTCACGTGAACCCCCCCCCCCCCGAGGTCACGTGATCCCCCCCCGAGGTCAAGTGATCCTCCCAAGGTCACGTGACTCCCAGGTCACGTGACCGCCTCCCCCGAGATCACGTGACCCCCCCGGGGTCACGTGGCTACCCGCAGGTGTCGTGACCCCCCTCAGTACCCTTCAGTACTCCTTCTCAAGAGCTGCGCTCCAATTCGGCGTTACAGGGATTTGTAAACGGCTTTCATTTTTTTTTTACCGGCGAGAGTCACCGTTGCCTCGGAAAACAAGGAGATGACAAGAGGAAGAAATTGACCCCTTAATCTAAAATTGAGGTCAGCGATCAAGGTATAAGACGGGAAGGGTTCACAGGGGTCGCGCGGGCATATTCCATTCAGCACGCCAGCCGGTCGAGTCGGAGTGCCTGCTAGGCCTATCTGCCGTGCTCGCTTGGTCGTTATCGGTGGAATCGTGGCCGTTGGAGCTTTTCCCGGGTGTTTGTGGATCCAGCGTTCTTGTTCGTCGTGGTCTGTTTCAAGTACTTTTTTTTTCTTGCTGCTTGAAGTCGGGACGCGTGAGAAGCGCATGTAGAAAAATAAACGTCCGTTGGTCGTCGTGACCGCGACGCTGTCAGCAATGCTGATTTGATCCTAAGAAGTGCGTAAGGCAGCTTCGGAGCTGTCGTAGGATTTCGTCGTAACCTGCGCAAAACTTACGAAAATTTCGTTTCGTGACTACGAATTTGTTCTCAAGTTTTGTCTTACGCATATTTTTGGCGTAAGATCGTTTCGTGATTCTGGCCTCTGCACTTCCGAAAGTCGCAGGAAAGGTAAGACAGACGCAGACGACGCTGCGAGCAGACGACGTTGCAAAGGAGCAGACGACGCTCAGATAGGGGGTCGCGATCAGCCAATCAGGGCTCGGCGTTCTGACGTCACCGCTACCCCCAGCCCAAGAAGCAGACGAAGTTGCCCTCCGCATACAAGTGTGTCAGCGGTGGCCGGGTGCCGACGTGTCGTTAATAGGAAAGGTGACGTTGGTTTGTAAGGGAATAAAATAACGTTTATTTTACCGGATTAACTTTGATTACACTAAGAGGTCTATTTTGCGTCCGTTACGTGGCGTGCATCGGTCGTTCTCTTCAGAGCGGTTTCTTCTTAATAGGCAGGTACTATATGCAAGGTCCAATTCTCCGAATCGCGCTCGCGAGGCATCGCGTGTCCGAGAATGTATACATTACACATCCTGCCGAGGCCACAAAAACAAGCTGGCCCAGCTGCCAAGTGGCAAGGTTATCGCAGCATTGAACGGCGACCCTCACCAGAAAGGGATCACCATCTTTTAGAATCCCTGCTGCCATGATGCTGTTTGTGTAACTTTCCAACGTATGAATGTGATATGTACCCTACTCCTCTGCTGTAATGCCCCGGCGCTGCAGAGTACAAATTAATAAATAAAAAATCCCGCTCAACAAGCGTATTGTTGCCGAACTTTATAGAGGCGGTTTATTATCTACGGCTATCATATAGTAACAGTTAAACACAAAAGTAACGTCCGACAGGTCATGGCAGTAACGACATCGGTATTTCATTACATATGCAAAATGGTAACGGAGCTCTGTAACGCGTCAGCTTTTTTTTTTTTCAAGCTAGCGAGTAACGCTATTTTGTTACTTATTTTCTGTAACGGGGACAACACCGTATAGTATATAACTGCCTTCGTGGAATGCCTTAATCAAAAGCCACAAGTGAAGGGTTTGACGGAGGTACGCTTTTGAACGAAATGCACATGGTCGACATTGCTACACTCTCAGAAACCTAGAGCGACTTCATTACCCGCAACGCGCTTGGAACGGCCAATCGCTGCAATCTGCGGAATCTGAGCTTGGGAATGACTATGCCTAAAATACGCTTAGGCTTAAAAGACACTGCGATGTGGCACTGAGCGCGGAGAAACTTAAAACTCAGTGCCACAGCGCAGGCTCTATTTTTATTCCTAAACTTTATTTTCGGCCCCTTCATTCGCTCTTCATACATTTCAGTGATTGGCTCCCTCCAAGTTATTTGCAGGAAAGTAGACGCTACACGATTCTTAGAGTGTCTAACTGTGTAACGTGATGTCAATATCTATATGTATGTCGTTTCTGGAGACAGTCTATTTTTGGCGATAAATTTTGTGGTCGTGAACTACTTACTCCTCGCTCGCATCGCGTATCATCGCAAACGGCAACGCTACTACGAATAAGAACTACAGAAATAAAACGAACTAAGAATGTATGATGATGGGAATGAGTGCGCTTCGTTGCGGCAATGAGTGACAGCCTCACATTTTCCTTACAACGAAGAACTCTGAACGTGAGCAGACGTAATGGTTTTCCTTTCGAGAAAAGCTGTATATAAATCATGGGATTCGAGATGAAAGTTCTTAGAGACGTCACTTCGTATTGAATAAACTGCGGGGAAAGAGACTACGAGAAAATAAATGCATAACATTTAATAAGGGAACACTTGCAGTTTCTATAACCACCATTATATATCTTTTTTTTTCTTTTTGTAAAGAGGACCGAAAGCATTCAGTGGCTCTGAGCACGCATTTGCAATCTCGAACTGCGTCTAGAGAGAGCTCGCCGCTATCACTAACCTGTATAAAGTTATTCGTTAACGTTTTCACATAATTCTACAGCTTTTATATAACAGTAGACTTGACGTGCCCGACAAGTACCACTTCACTTTACGTTCAGTGCTAAATGCATATCATTGTACATTTGGCTTGTCTCCTGGTGGTCGTGGAGAAATGTAAGTTTATATGTAAATTTATCATTTTCATGTTTCGAGACATTTCAAGTTTTCGAAGCAGTGATTCGTTACCATGTATGTTATTCCACAAGGGCTGTGAATAGCATAGCAAGAAATGTTTTCCAATGGACAAAATATAGATAGGGTTCAGGTAATATATTTTATGAAACACATTAACTTCGGAAAAACTTCCGATTAGGGATTCTACCTACATAAGTATTGAGGTTAGAAAACGGTGTTCATATACCGAAGACGCAACAAGCGTTTACCAATAGTATTCATATTTGTTTGAAAATGAACCAACTGTCGTGTCAATACGTCAGCAAAGAGGCGACATCTTTAAGGAAAGTATCCCAAATGTACCAATCTATGCACGGCAGATAGCTACCGTGGAACTAATTCGCGCCTCAGAAGGGGTCTCAGGAACTCGAGAGTACAGAATCTACGGAAGGGAACGCGAGAAAATAAGGCGAAATACGACCTACAAGTTTAAAAAAAATGTTGCTGTAAAAGTTATGATAAAATTTCTGTATGATCATTACAAGTGTACTTGCACGGCATGCATGAACAATGTGGGGAAAAATCTAAAAATACGTTCGTTAACCATAGGATGCTGGTATTTAAAACAAATAGCCACTTCATGGTGATAACATACAACTGGGCGACGAACATTAAAAAACCTATACTGACTATTTCATAGGTATACACTCTACAAAAAGGCCCGTGAGTCTGCTTTCCCGCACAACACTCGGAGAGCCAATCACCGTAACTTGCGGAGGCAGCTCAGCGAATGACGATGCCTAAGTATATGTTTAGACCAAAAAACGCAGTCTGAGTTGTGACATTAAGCAATGCAAGCGTGACGTTTTGCATTGCTTAATGTGACAACTCAGACTGCGTTTCTTGGTCTAAACATGTGTTTCGGCATCGCCATTCGCTGAGCTGCCTCCGTAAGTTGCGCTGATTGGCTCTCCGAGTGCTGTGAGAGAAAGCAGACGCACGGGCTTTCTTTAGAGTGTATCCGCACCACCCAAGAAACCCTTTGCTGTCTCTCTGTACTGCGAGTTCCAATTGAATACTTGACAAGTATTTGGTGCGTCGACATGCCCTCCCATGTGCGTTGACAACGCACTTGGGAGGGCGAATTGCTGCAGTCCACGGATGGACTCTCCAATCGACGAGGCTGAAAATAACGCTGAGCATAACGTAACCAAGCGATACATCCAGCTCAGTGAAGAAGCGCAGGCTACTTCTTTAAGGTTTCGACCATATTCAAAGCTTCTTCATTCGACAAGCTTCCTCCGTAGATTGTAGCGATTGGCTCATCAAAGTGCTCTACGTAAAAGTAGACGCAGCAGTTTTTTAGAGTGTGAGCGATGGAAGATTGATTTGCCTGTCATTGATTGATCCAAATAAGAGGATTAGCCGACGATTTGAACATCCGGGAACGAAACAACTCTAAGCTACAAAATTCAAGCATCTATATTTATCGTCTAATTCGTGCCTGAGTAGCTCAATAATGATTTGAATGAAATTGCTTTCAAATAGTTACGAATGACAATTGCTCATTTTTGAGAATTATACCCGTAGTTACGATTTTCTCTTCGTGTATAAATTGCAGGCTGGTAAGTGACCAAGTCTACCGGAGGAAAAAAAAGGAGTGTTTGAAGCTGCCGACGATGCTGAGCGGAGGTATAACATCCGCCGAAGCCGACAGTTGTCACGATAAAGGCTGATGGCACTTCCAGGTGGTGCTCCCAATGACGACGTGAAGGACGCTATACCAAAGCGTATCTGCACCCAACATCAGACATAATATGGTTTAGTCTATGAAAAAATTAGGTCTAACAACCCTTTCTAAGGCCGAATCGTCGCATCAATCGGTAACGCTGCTTAGAAAGGCTGAAAAAAAAATATTCAGAACGCAGAACAGCTGGTTTTAAGTCTCACACTAAGCGAGAGACCGCGCCATATAACAACGTACCCAGACAAGGACAGCATCGCAAATACAGGTGACTCGTTTATTTTGAAGCAACTACAGTACACTCTTTTGTGTGTTACAAAATGCAGGAGGCGTTCTTTCCTTAAAGTATCCTTTTCACTTTGAGCGGCAGTTTATGAACTTAAGCAAAAAAATATTAATCACACTGCGAACACAAAGCGATATTTAAGGTTGCCCCCCCGATTTTTTTTTATTTTTTTTTTTGGTCGCTGAGAAATAACGTTTGTGACAGAGTTTGCCCCAAGAGGCCTACTTCCCTGACTGTTCGGGCAACGGACGTAGTGGCAGAATTTGTGAGGAAGGTTTTCGGTTCGTGAGGGACTCTTTAAATATCCCTTCCCAAAAGCGACTTAGATCAACGCCACACATTATACTCAGCTGCGTTTGTACTTGTCCACTCCATCATGTACGTCTTCGGTGTTTGCGCCAACACGTTTACTCAGCACCATAAACCAACTAGCTGAACAAGTCTTGCTGCACTATATTATACTAAGTTTCACTATAAAAGCTGGTGCACACAGCAGCGTTTTCTTACGTCTTCTTACCTAACGAATACGAGGTGCGATCCAAACATATTCGGGAGTGATTTAATAGCGCAAAAAGAGAGGGCAGAATGGTTACGCACCCGCAGCAGTCTTAGGCAGGGACCATCATGTCTCATTATGTTAAGAGGCGTCGTTCTATAAACATTTCGAGCTGCTCTACGCAAGTTCTTGTGACCACGTGCACGTGCGCAATGGCAATTTCACCACGAAATGCACAGCAGAGCGACAGCGAACTTTAATTCTGCGTCAAAATCGGCATAAATCAAATACCATCGAAATGATTCATCAGGCATATACCAAAAGCAATGAATTGTGCGAAGTGTGTTGAGTGACATTCATGCATCAAGATTAGCACAACATCACTGGAAGACAGAGCGGTCAGAGAAAGCCGCCCCACCTCTAATCGTCCTCAAGCGAGGGTCTGCCATTCTGGAAGCGCCAGTGCCACCCAAAAAAGTCCGCACACTTCACCGCTGTCTGACATAAGCCTACTGAATAATACAAGAGGTCTTTGTTTCGTATTTACTCACTTTGACGCATAAGTGACGTTCGTAGTAGCTTTGGTTTGCAGTCTATGGTGAAATTCCAGCTGTGCTCGTGCGCGTGGTCCCAAAAAGTTGCGTGGCGCAACTTTAAATGTTTTCAGAACGACGGCCTTTAGCATAATGAGGCACAAAGGTTCCTGCCTTCGAATGCTACCCGCGCATCAGCGTGCAGTCCTCTCTTTTGTTTTTGTTTTTTTGCTACAAAAGTCAGTCTGAAAACTTTATGGTCGCACCTGTGGGCAACCCGCGGATCCAAAGCGTTGGACCAGGGCGCCCGCCTTCCAAATCGTCGACGGTCTTTTCCCCCGCGAAGGGGACCATCTGGTCACGCGAGCGGCGCTCCGCCGCTTATTTAAAGCCGTCGCTGCGGATGCGCAGGGGGTCTTGGGATCGTGGCGCGGGCGATGACAGCGAATAAATGACTAAGTGTTGTTGCTGTTGTGGAACCAGTACGTCGTGTGATTCTCCGAGAGGGGTAGCAGCGAGGGAATTCTCACACAGCTCGTAAGCCACCGAAACCTTGGCGTCTCGAAAGTCGCGTACCAGGCTATCTCCTTGAACTGGTAGCCACGCTTAATATGAAGTATATATATGGCTCCGGTGACTTGTGGCGTGAGCAGATGTAAGCTTTCGTAACGAAATGCAACGTAAGAAAACGGGACTGTGTGAACCAGCCTTACGTCAAATCGACCGCAGCGTGTGTTTGTGCGTTTTACTATGACATTCTCAATCAGTCGCCTGCAAAAAAAAAAAAGAAAAGCACAGGATCACACGCATTTACTGAGCGAAATGGATTTAGCAGGCGAGAGCTCTAGGGCTTGGAATAAAATTGAGTATGAATGACTACATTTTGTTTCACCCCAAGTGCAGAAAGTAAAACTATATATCTATATATATATATATATATATATATATATATATATATATATATATATATATATATATTCTAGAGGATATAAAAAGGCAGACGCGCAGACAAAATGTGAAAAGTTGTAGCGCGTCTAACAGCACATGATTGGTTTAACCATAGCCTCCTATATACTGACAAAGCATGGCAGATCGCCACAAGGAGCGGCCGCCTAAATAGAAATGGTGGAGCGGCAGACAACGGACGAGAGAAAAGCTACGTGACTGGTACCCCGCTGCGGCGAGACGCCAAAACACACTTTTCCCGAGCGAACAAGTGTATTTCGACGCCTGAGAGTAAGCCGAAGAGACCTACTGCGCATGATCAGTGTACACGTTCCACAGCCCAGGGGACGAAAAAAGCAGCACGCAGAAGGCGACAATTGAAATGGTACATACCGTGTTCGCGGCTGAGCTCCCGAGATCTGTATCCCGAGACTAATGAGATATTTCGTGCACGATAACAGGCCGCAAGACAGATGCGTCCCATGCGTGCAGTGCGTACGTTGCCGGAGGTGCAGAGAAGGCTGCTACTCATGGCGATGCCAGATCTGCCAGCCTTGCCAGCCATGCCAGCCGTGTCAGCCTTGTAACAGGTACACTCGCTGCGAGCCATGTGGACCATGCATCGAGTGCCCACCCTGCATCAACGACCGATACTACGGCTATTGCCGCGATTGCCCGCCGTGCCCTCGGTGTTATAATTGCGATTGGCGGCGCTACGACAGGCGTGCACTGTCAGGCCCCGCAGATGCCTTCCCAGGTGAGTACGAAAACGACGCCGTTGGTATTCTATACACGTTTGCAAGTCCGGTTTCAGGTCGCCGCCATCTTTCTCAGTGGGGTGCGCATTTTGGCGCGGCCATAATCCGATTACGACGCCTTAGCAAGGCTTCTTAATTGGATTATGACTCGTCCAAGCGCACCCCAGCCAAGCAAGATGGCAGCGCCCTGAAGCCGGACTTGCAAACGTGTATAGAGCCGCTGTATAGGTGGACCTTTTAGCCACCAAAGCAACACTAATATGCGAAGGTACTAGACGCTATAAATCAAGAACAGCGATCGTAACCCAGTATTTGCTTATTCCCGGTTATACTCTATTGGACTATGCGGGGCGCAAGTTCGTCTGCTTCTTTTGCAGGGGTTGTGCTGACGTCAAAACGCCGAGTTCTGATTGGTTCTGCATGAAGTATACTAAGTAGATCTCAAGGCAGCTTGCTTTGAGGTCTACCCACTATTCTTAAATGCCAGCCAATCAGAGCTCGGCGTCTCTCTGTCCTCACCGGAACTCCTAAAGAAGAAGCAGACGACTTGCTCTCCACATACACTCTAAAAACTCCGATGCGGCGACTTTTTTGCAAAGCATTTGGGAGAGTTAATCGCTCCATTCTGCGAATAAAACTCTAAGAGCGACGCGGTTAAAAATATGTTTAAACCTACAAAAAAAAAAAAAAACGGACTGATTTGTGGCACTCAGCACGACGTTACACGGGCTTACGTCATGCTCAGTTTCACCCCCAGCGCAAATTTGATTTATACTTATTTATGTGTAGCCATATTCTGAGCAGCGTCTTGTGCTCCGATTCACTCTCGCAAGTTACTTTCGGGTTAAAAAAAAGGACTGAATTTTTCGCAGTCTAAGCAATGACACCTGAACAAACGCAGGGCGTGATTATAATAAGAAACGCCCTGCAGTTCATAGGCAGTTTGTGACTGCAGTGGAGTTTTTCGTTCGAGAAAAATGAGGAAATATATTGTTTCCTGCCAGTAAAAAGAAGGGGAAGAAAAAATGAAAGCCGTTTACAACTCCCTGTAATGCCGAATTAGAGCGCAGCTCTTGAGGAGGAGGAGGAGGGAAGGGTACTGAGGGGAGGGTATAGCCCTCCTCCCTCCTCCTGACCTCGTCATCCTGCCTCCTACTCCACCAGGGCGCCACGTGACCCTCCTCAGGTCACGTGACGTCAGAAGGGGGGGCAGATGACCTAAGGGTGGGTCACGTGACCTTTGGGGGGGGGGGGGGGTCACGCGACCTCACGGTTATGCCGAAGCCACCGGCGACACCGCTCAAGCCGGAAACGGGCGCCTAAGAGCTGGGCTCTAAAACGTAAGCATATCGCTGAGAGTCAAAGCATACCTAAAATAATGCATCGAATGCTGCATTTCAGCTTGTGTAAATGTACTATTCCTAACCCCCCCGGCAAAAAGATCCAGTGTAATACGAGCCACAGTGTTCCTTTATTGTAACAAGGAATTATCTTTTGCAAGGATCATTTGCATTTCGTATAGAGAACATCGAGCTCTCCTGCGGTGATTGTCTGCGTAGGTTCAAGCGGCGAATTTACTTTGTCTGGTTTCCCTTTTCTTCGTGCTTCGAAGCGATTCGGGTGAGACGAACCGGTATAAAGAGACGTAACATACGGAGCAATCCAATGGGCCGCCGGAGGCGAAGTCAGGAACACGAGGAAGCAAAAAACCGGAGGGTAGCGACAAAAAATAACTAATCCGAATGCGGGAAACAAACTGAAAAACTACTAGAAGAAGAGACAGTACGCAGGCGAGCTGGTTACGAAATTTCAGAGTAGATATTAATAAACCAAACACTGGCCACAATTAAGGAAGAAGGACAACCACGCACACCGTTTCGAACGTCTCGAGTTCATCATTTGTCCACCCACGTTTCTGCGTTTTTTTGTGTGTTTTTTTTTTAATTTTTTTATAATCTAAAAATGAAAATACGAGGAATAAAATGTCACTTAATTTATCACTATTAGTCTCGGGGATTAGATAAATATCGAAGAGAATGTAATGCCGTCTGAGTGTAGCGTCACCTTCGAGGAGGGCTCAGTAACCCGCGGGACGTGTAGATGCCGAAATAATAATGATAGGTGTACGAGTCGGAACAGCCAATAAAAACCTTTTAAGCGAGCGCTTGATTGTTTAAATTTCTGGGTCGTAGGATTGTATCTTCTTCTTATTCATCGAACCCATTTATCATTTACAGGGAGCTCGTGGAACGAGAGTTTCGCACCCATGTAAGTAAAGACCACTGTGAGGTAAAGCAGTGATGTCAACGCCTGATTATTTTGAATGGGCGACATTCGATACATAGCGGTAAAGCAACCACGACCCCTCAAAATTGACGCGTACCCTCTGTCAATATGGTCACCACCGATCGGGCATGTTTAAAGGACCCGAACATGCCATGCGTGGGTTCTCGAAGAGGCTTTTACTGTCTCCAGAGTCCACAACCGAAATTGCGACCCGAAATTGCTTTATAAAAAGGACGGCGGGAGTTAAAAACTATTATTCTTTCGCGGAATGTATCAACATCATTACCCGAAACTGTGCTGTCTTTTATGACCCGACAGGTTGGACTTGAGCGACAACGGTACAACAACAGAATAATCTGAAATGAGCTAAAAATAAACAACTTGACGCACAAAGAAAAAAACAAAAAACAACACGTCAAAAGAAGTTTTGAGGCGCAATCATTGACAGCGACGATTTATCGAGTAGTTGTACAAGCGTCAACAAGGCCATCTGCACAGGTTTTGGAGGCTCAATAAATGTTTCCCGGACAAATACTTTCCAGTTTTTTATATGAGAGCAGACTGGGTGTTTCCACGCCAAAACGTTCGATAACTGTTCGGGTCATATTTTAAAGATTTCTGTAATAAATATGTGTGAAAACCATGCTCTTGGGGAAAAACTGAGGTATATGCGAACACCGTAGCTAATATATATATATATATATATATAGAGAGAGAGAGAGAGAGAGACAATTGAGGAGCTCGAGGCGTGGACATTGCCGAGATTTCCCAATGGTTAATTGCACAGCCTCCAATGTCAAACCAATTAAAGCAGGCATGTACTTACTTTATTTTTTCATTGATTTTATAGAAAACTTACAGCACGCATATCACAATTATAAATTATTACTATTATGAATATATATTTATATGCACGTAAAATCACGTTTTAACACGTTAAACACGTTATAAACACGTAAAGAAACACGTTTTAGAGACGCGTGAATACGGAAGCTTGGGCAAGTTGGCGATTCATCCTGAGGTTACAGTGCACAATACAAGGACAAAAGGGACAAACACAAGCGCTTGTGTTTGTCTCTTCGTGTGTCTCTAGTTCTGTCCTTGTCTTGTGCGCTGTAATCTCAAAGCGTTTCAGGGACATTTTCACAAAGAATTTACCAACAAACAACTCTATGCAAAACGTCGCAAAATATTTTAAAAAAGTGCGTCTTAAAATGCACCTTACGAATATATAAAAAATATTTCTTTATCCATTATTCTAGTCTTGTAATTAATGCAAAAACGTAAGCCATTTGTCTAAACTAAAAGCAGCGAAATTGAACGTCAATACAAAAGATCTCCATCTTGAATTGGTTTTGAACTCTCCTTAACTCTTTGCAGTTACTTGAACAAACTTGTGATGGCAAAATATCGAGTAGCATAAGCTCCAATCGAGAAAAGCAACAACGAATCTTCACTCAAATTGAGCTAGCTTGTCTTTGTGGTACGGGCTTTGCCGTACGACGCGCAACGCTATGATGCAAACAAACCCTCCGACCGCAGTAATTAGTGCAAACGCTGCCACGGAAGACGACGATGCGAGGCTTGTGAAAGGTACGTAACACTATACTTTTCTTCTAAATGTATCTAGATAAAAGTAATCTAGTCCCCTCTTGCGTTCAATGTCATCAAAGTACTCTTGGAAGGCAAAACAAGCTGATCTGTGGTCCCGCGCTGGCGTGCCGGGCCAGCCGCGTCGTGTCGGCCGCGAGCGCTGGATCGAGCGTCGTCGGCGCAGCGTCCGTGTTTTCCAAACATTAAAAAAAAAACACAAAAAACAGCACTTTATTTTTAGGTTACACTGTTTTTCACGATAATCATTGACGATATCGGGGAAAGCAAGCGGTGTCTGGTTGAAGGAGGGGACGTCCTCAACTGAGATCATGCTATCGATTGCCGCATTGCACTCGAGGGCCGGAAAGAGTAGTAATAAAGGACGAAAAACTAAGTAAATCAACCTAGATAAGCATTTAAACGCAGAAATAAACGTTTGAGTATCAAAAAGGAACCTAAGGTGAACGAATACATATGCTTCAAATTGAAGTTTCATATTTAGCTAATTATGACATTGCAAAACACTTGTGATAAAGAAAACTCACCAGGCATAAACCAAAGCGCATGGCAACTTCGGCACATCGCACCGCTCAAAAGACTAATGAGAATGATAAAACTAATGCTGAAAATGTACTGTAGTTGTGGCAGAGCGCACTAGGTGATATGCACCTGAAAACGAATTGTAATTTTAATATGGTTACACCTACATCAAGCCGGGGCTAACAATAATTATGTAAGCCATGGCAACGTCCAGTTAATAACAGGCGAGAGGTCCAGCGCTACGCTGCAATTTCTCTCGTTCTTTCTGGTATCCTAGTTTGCGCATTCGTTTCTTGCGCTGGTATAGCGGCGAGTCTGTCGGAAAAGGGCCCCGGGCCGAAATTCATGGGAAAGAACTCGGCCAGCCACGGTCCTGTTGGAAGATTTCCGCGGGTCGGATATGGCCCTCGGGCCGGGGTTTGGAGACCCCTGTTATAAACCAACAAGGCATGTTGCACACCAGAGACAATAAAGGCCCCGTTGTTGGTTAAAAGAGATGTACTTCTTGCGGCAGCTTCATATATTTGAGGAGAGTCCATAATCGAGCATTCGATTGTTTCCCGAGTGTTGCATGCAATCGTGCCACGAAAAACAACTTCCGACAAAATAAAAGTGATTATTGTGGCAATAAATCTATAGAGAATAGTGTAAAGGGATGATAAAATTGCGTTCCAACTTTTCATAAAAGGTGTCCCTCAACGCATGAGGAATGCCGGTAGAGCCATAGCTTCCTCTATACTCACATAGACTGGTAGCAGAGTACCCAGTCGCAGATTTGGAGCGCAAGGGTCTGGTAGCAGAGAGCATCAAAAAGCCATATCTCGGGGAACGTCAGCGCAGAGATTTTGCAGCGGCGAGGACCCGAAACACGCTTGTTTGCTCGGGAGAAGTGTGTTTCGGCGCCTCGCCGCAGCGGGGCGCCAGTCACGTGGCTCTCCTCTCAATTGTTGTCTGCCGCCCCACCTTTTCCATTTCAGCGGCCGCTTCTCGTGGCCGCCGTTGTCTGCCAGGCTTTGTCAGTATATAGGAGGCTAAGGTAGAACACATGGCTGAAATCCGCTTTTCAATTTTGCGTGCTTCAGCTTTGACAATATAAATTAAAACCCAAGTCGGCTTTCCTCCTTCTTCTGTAGCGAGCCGATGTGAGGACGTGGGTCACATAATAATGTGACAAACCATCTAGGTGGCAAGGCCGCAGTACTGAATTTTCGACGTCATTGAAAAGAGGCCAACGTCCAAATTAGATACGAGTGTTGCCACAGCGTTCAGTTGGAATTCGCGTCCTCACAGATCGAAGACGTCTTCAAGCCGAAGGCTGGCGCAGCTATCGTACCCAGTCTCTACCCTGCGTTGGCCTCCTTTTGGTGACGTCGAAAAATCAGCACTTCGGCCTTGCTGAGGGCCGTAGTGCTGAATAGATGCTCTGAAAATAGTTGCGCTACTGTGCAACTAGTGTTATAAAAAGTTCCCCTTTATAGTCGTAGAATCCCGCCAGTGAAAACCATCGAAAATGCGTCGAAATGAAGGAACATAAAATAACTTCGGCGCAGAATTTTGAGTCAAATCTTAAAAACGAACGCAAAGGGCTAGACGCAGACATATTTTCATGTTTCAGAGTAATGGTAAATGATTAATAGACCCGACTCTAAGTGTAAATTGCAGATAGTCAAGGAAGGCTAGTATATGAGACATTGTGACCCTACGAACTTTTCAGACAACAATACGGCTTAACAAAATCAACGAGCCAGAAATATATACTCGTTTCAGCAAGCAGAATCAAATCAGGAACTTTGGGAGCACTCTAAGAAGGTTCTGCGTGAAAAAATCTGGCTTTGCTATTCAGTCATCTTCTTCATAGGCGGAGGCACTTACCGAGAAAGGTTGACGTCGTGGTCTTCCCTCTATTTCTACACAGTTTGCGTTCCATTCATTGTGATCTCCAGAGTGAAGCGGGCGAAAATAACTCGCACAGCAGACCATGAAGGTGAGCTTACCTGCATAAGAAAAGAAGGAGGCAGAGATTAGATTACGAAGGAAGTTAGGAGAGAAATCAACTTTACTTTTCTAGATATATAGACACAGTGTCCCGATCATATGTTGTCTACCTAAAGCTGAAAACTGGTCACCGACAGCATAAAAAGCGAAGGGCATGTCGAGTCCTGACCATCTTATTATCACTTCGATGACAATAACATTGCGGAATTCGCCTAAAAGGAACGACGAAAGAAGAATCATCAAACAGGAATCACCAAGAGAAAAAAAAAAGCAAACCCTGCGCTTCTTAAGGTCTCAGGGACTGCAGTCGCAATTAAATTACCGAATT
This sequence comes from Ixodes scapularis, assembly GCF_016920785.2. Taxonomy (NCBI): domain Eukaryota; kingdom Metazoa; phylum Arthropoda; class Arachnida; order Ixodida; family Ixodidae; genus Ixodes; species Ixodes scapularis. The sequence continues at coordinate 57,223,075 of NW_024609836.1, read as the reverse complement.
ACCTTTCCTTTTTTTTCAGGTAGAGCAACAAGTAAAGGCGCGCTTGAAGATCGAGCCAGGGCTACACTCGTATAATCGTGTCCAGAACAAAATGAAGTCGGTTTACTCAATGGCAGCTTAATAACCATCGAGCGTGGCTGATTACGTTCACCCCTCTTGATTAATGATTCGTTCTGTGGCTATGCATTTACTAACACCGAAATATGGCTGGTCGCGGACTGGTATAAATAAGGTGATCGGGACTTGCCACACCCTGAGATTGTTAAAGAGAAACTGAAGCGGTTAAAAGGGCGATGCAACGATTTTTGTACTTTGCGCAAATACCGCTTAGAACGGATCGCTGACGTCAATGATCTGTGAAATACCCGTTCGTTTTTCACCACACGCAATCGAAGTCGCAGAAAAAAATAAAGAAAAACGAGCAGAGTTCACCCGCTCAACTCGCAGCCAGAACAAGCGGCCACGTGATCTGGAGCCGATTATATGCCGCCAATGTTGATCATAGCCACGCACTGGGGTTGGCAAGGCGCAGGACACGCGCTGAGTTCCAGGTTCGGCTGTTGTCATCATTGCAGCGACTGGACACAGGAAACTACCCGAATGCTCCTCGAGCTATAGATTATCACGAGCCCAAATCGAGTGCCTACGCAATGCTCGGGTCCAATCTATGAGCCGCATTCAAATATCGCCACTGGGCGGTATTTGAATGCGGCTGAAGCTACGTCATCAGGTTTTTCGAAGGAGAGATTGAATGGAAACGCTCTGTTTTGTCCTCGAAATTACAGCGCAACAAAGGAGTTTCTTGGTCAGTGGCGTTTCGTGCGAGTATCCTTGAGTCCCACTAGTGCCAGTAAGCTTGTGTAAAGTGAAAAACATTCCAATTGAATATCGTTGCACCGCCCCTTTAAGTATTTGAAAAGAAAAGAAAAAAACTGCAACACTGAAATTGTCTTGGCTTGGCCCCCCAGGTACACGAATATTAAAATTAAATTCCAGATCGATGTACCAAGTAGCCACAACGGCGCTTTAAAAATAGCGTTGAAGCCTCTTTCCCACAGCGTTCGGTGGGAGAAGGGAATCGTGAAGTAATATACAGAGTTGGCAACATTTCCAGGGCTTCCTAAAGCCCTTACCAGAGCAGTCAAGAAAGGCCGCACGCATTCTCTCACAATTCTCTCACAAGTGGCACGCGCAAGGTAGTTGAAACCTCAGGGTATGACGTCACACAAAGTGGTCCGCTTTTCGGGTCTCGCGCCTAGTCTAGCGTTCGGGTCCAATATGCTCGTGACATTCAAATTCACGGGACAAAAATACGGCAGGATTCACCTCTAGCTCGTTGCGCAGCGAAGCGCTGATGTGGCGCTGCTCACGTGCCGTCAGCTACTTATCGTCTACCATGAGCAACAGTTTTGACGGTGCGATACAAAGCTGGTGAACGCTCCCATCAGCACGGGCTTAGCGCGAGGTAAGCGCTATGCTTGTAGCGCTCCGCTGCATATGGGAACAGGCCTTTAAGTTGTCAGTTGCTATACACCAATTCAACTATCCAACGTCGCGCCCCTCCCGTGGAGCTGCTGTAGCTACTGCACATGAATAAACACTTTAATTTCTTCCGAATCTGGTATCGGGCGCGTGCACAGTGCCCACACCTGGTGCCGGCAAACGCGGGGTTGATTGTAAACAGCGCGTTGGTGTTTAGTCGTTAGCGCATGAACACTTTCAGAAATACTTAGAAAGACTGCATCGACTGACGCCAAGTATTTCGATGCTTTCGTTTACCGTTAACGCCAACCCACGCGCGTAATGGAGTACTTTCTCGCGATCGAAAAATGGCGTCTTTCGCTTCATCACGTTCCTGTGCTCCGCCATACGATACTAACAGGTTCGCAGCGTCGCGCGCAGTCGGCGCTAGGAGGAATCACGCTACTTTTAAAAAGCATGAAGTACGGCTTTTGGTCATGCGCATCGTCACGGCGCTCACGACCTCTGTACGTCCGCTATCACCGAGTCAACCAATCCCGAGCAGTGAACCCGCCCCAATCCTGCGCTTCTTTCTGTGCGTGATTGGTTCAGCCGGAGATATCAAATCCCGCAAAGACAACGAGTGCCGTGACGACACAATTTTGACACCTGTCGATTGTCACCGTCGTGTGTCGTAGGTAGGCACAGCCTGACAGCGAAGCAACAATGGTGTCCAAACCGTTTACAAGGTTTGCCTCTGTAACACTAAAAAAAAAACAAAAAAACAGTACTGGGCAATGTTTATTTAGGACGTCTTTGTATGCACCGCAGACTCGCGACGGGCAGAGAGGTTGAAGGCTGAAACGGACGACGAGGACGAGGCTGGATCACCCGGACGTCGACACCCGCCATGCTGGGGCTCGTGGTTTGAACACAGGCCCTTTCAACGGTCACAAGAGCGTGTGATGCGCTAGGACGAGAACTGAATCCAAGTAATCGAGTCGATTATATACACCTTTTCTTAAAAAAGCGTAGGAGGGCGCGTTCATTGCTAAGTTTGTGCGTTGTGTGCGCGAACTTTCTGGCTGGCCGCAACTGCGAGGAAGCGGTGGCTGGACTGTGATGTAAAACGTGTGGACTGTGAATTTTGAAAACAGTGGAAACGCGCATACAGTTAGTAATCGTTGCAGGCACGTAGCCAGGGGGGAGGGGCATGGGGCCCGGGCCTTCCCCTAACCCCCCCCCCCCCCCCCGAAATCTTTCATTTTGCTCTCCCCCTCCCCCAATACAGCATTTTGTCACGCGCGCCGCCCTCCCCCCCCCCCCCCCCCCCAAAAAACAAAACAAAAAAAATCCGTGCCTGAATCGCTGTTACATAGATATCGTTTATTTAGCACGTCACTAGAGCCACCTACATGCGCCTAAAAAAGGACCAAGGTTCCAAGCCTAGCCAAGACGCTAGACTACTCACCGATCATGTAACTGACTGGTTAAAACATGTGCTCAAGCAATCCGATCTAATCTAACCTAATCCGATCTAATCCGTCCCAACACAGACATAACATGGTGTCAGAAGACGGATAACGAAACCATGACCGCATTTCTACCACAATTTGCTCCGTTTTCGGTGACGACCAACCCGGCGGAGACATGGGCACTTTGGTGATGAAGCTTCACCATATTTGAACGAGTGTGCATGTATCACACCTAGGATTAAGAAACGAGAACGTCGTTGTTATCTTGCACGTCGGGGGAACGGAGATCAACGAAATTTACCGAACCCTGACGTTCCTGCCACTGGCAGATGGCTACGAAAGGGCACTTAAATATGTTCTAGAGACGTTCAACGAGCATTTCCGACCGTACAAGAATCTCACGCACGCATCGTACATGTTCAACAGTCTCCAACAGAAGGCGGGTCAGTCGTTTGACCAGTTCGTCGCAGAAGTGAAGCTCAGTGGGCAGGAACGCGTGTTCGGGACGGCGCACGACCGCATTGTAAGGGACCGGTTGATCCAGGGAATTCGGGACAACGCTTTCCGAGAACGTCTTCTTCGGGAGAAAGACGTTTCACTGAAGACAGTCATTGACCGGTGCAAGGCGGCCGAAGTTTTCAAGACCCATTCAGAGGCGATGAAACAGAACGAATAGGTAATTCACGCCATGCGACACGACCGCACCAGCACCGCCAATACCACTTTCAAGAAGTCGGCACAGTGCTGAAGCGACGGCGTGCTCGAAGTCGGGATCGCGTAATCGTGCGCAAAACTGTCCAGCCTATGAAAAGACATGCTTCAAATGCAACAAGTAGAACCTCCTCGCAATAGTGTGCAACCAGCTGAAGAGGCAGCAGCAAAGGAGACAAGTGTAAGCACTGTTTGAGGCTGACGACGAGGCCATACACCTGGATGTACTCTCCGTGGACAACCTAAATGATGACAGTGAGGCATGAATAGAGAAGGCCTACCTGGATGGTCACGAGACTTTTGCAAAGCTAGACACAGGAGTACAAGTTAATGTCATCTCGAAAGGTGAACTTCGCCAGTGGGAACCCCGACCAACTGTGCCCCAGACGAGGACAAATGTTTCTACCTACTCTCAAGAACAACTGCCTGTCATTTGAGAATGTGAGTTGAGCTACACTGCTAACCAACGTACAGGAAGCTTAAGGTTCACTGTTGTCGACCTCGAGAAGTCTGTGGCCACTCAGGGGCTAAGAGCACGCAAACAGTACAACTTAGTTCATTGAATGCCTTACGTAAACACAGGGATGGCGCAAGGCACAAGAGAAAGCAACAATCACGCAACAGCAAGCCTGCCGGAAGCAGCACAAAGCATCATCGACAGGTACCCAGATCTGTTAATGGACTTCACAAGATTGTACAGCGTGGAAACGCCCAGCCAAGTGTCTCAGCACCCAGGAAAATGCCCGAAGAATTGGAGGATAAAGCCCAAAGCATTGGAGGATCTCCGCCAGCGGAGATTCTGATGGGCCCTAAGGAGAGAACACTTCTACCAGTTCACCCGCAACTGCTACCGGCCGCGGTACCCACACAACCAGTACCAAAAGCAGCTACAGAGGCGCCAGAACCAGCAGCATCGTCCTGGAGACTGAAAACTGTGACACAGTTTGGTTTCGGCTGAATAGACAATGGGCTCCAGCAACAGCACTGAATCTGGGACCTCATCGATCATACACTGTCAAGTCACCGAGTGGTGTGGTCTACATGCGCATCCGGTACCATCTGAGGCCACGGTTCCAGAAGTGCACCGAAGAGCCAGCTCCGCAGGCATTCTCTGGGCGTGTTGTCCAGTCCTATGTACCAGCATCCCAACTTCAGCTAGGAGCCACCAAGCTCGGGCTGCGTCTGAAAAACTATACAGTCGTTCGGGGCGTGCTGTGAAACTCCCAAGTCGTTTTAAAAAGAAAAGAAAAAATGAACGTGTTTTGTAGATCGCCTATTTAGCACGTCACTAGCGCCACCTATATGCGCCTAAAGAAGGGCCAGCTTCCAGGCCTAGCCAAGACGCTAGACTACTCACTGATCATGTAAGTGACTGATCAAATCATGTGTTCAAGTAATCTGATCTAATTCGATCTAATCCGCCCCAACACAGACACAGACATGAAAGTAATCCGTTACAAGTAAAGGGACTAATTGTAATCCGCTAGATCTTTTTTGTGATTTAGTAATTAATCAATTACTTTTTTGAAAATATAATATCTAAACTAAATCCCTTACTTTCTGAGTAACGAATTGCTCACAATTATTAGTTACATTTCTACCATCCGGCGAAAAGAAAAGATATGGTGAATGAAGGACGATGTAATTATTTCTGCGCTTCTAACACGGTCACACAAGATGCGGGTTTGCGGCGAACGAACTGCCAGCCAGGGAAAGAAAGGAATTCTCGGAGAACATGACAGCGTAGTGTTCCTAAGCATGGAGTGTGTGCGTCTGAGGGGGGGGGGGAGAGGCGGGGGGGAAAAGGGACCACTAGTCCCAGTGCACCCTCCCGTGGCTCGGGAGAAGGGAGACATCCGAAGCCGCGTCTTTGACACAAAGACGCAGTTCAGTGGTTTATTGCCCACTGCCTGCGACCACTTTGGGACGACCCAACGAGCTGGTCCTGACCTTCCCTGCAGGTTTCAAGAGCAGAACAGACGTATTCCAGGAACCGTTAGCTAAACTGAGGGACCAGACCACGTGTGTGCATGTGTTTATGTGAGCGCGTGCGTGTAGTTCAGTTGGAAGGAGGGAGTGACGGACTCGAAGAACCTTCTTCGGGCAAATGGAGTGACCACGCTATGAAACTGACACGTCGAAATGCGCCCATTTCAATTTTTTTAGAGGATGAAACACAAAGGATGTAACGAGCTCGAGGACTTAAAAGCGCAAAAAACACAGATGAAAGAGATAGGTACAACACGGACTGGCACGCCAGTCTGTGTTCTATGTGTCTCTTCATCGTCCGTGTTTTTTGCGCTTTGAAGTCCTCTAGATCACAATGAACCAACAAGCACAATCCAAAGTTTTGAAGTAACAAGAGTGGACCGAATCCGGCCGGCCCAACCGAGAAGGACGTTTTGAGAATGATACTTTTGGGAAGGTATAAACGAGAACAGGCTCAAATCATGACCACACCCTCTCCTGTCTACCTTCCTTTTTTGTTGTTGTTTATTGATTATTTCCGGCTAAGCGCGCCCACCCCGCAAACACACACACAACAGCGTGGGGCCTGGTTCCTGTTCACGCCTGTGCGTTGAAAAGGCTAAATACTGCAGGGCAACCAGCTATATGCGCTTTGTGCCATGTGACTTCCCACAAATGGGATCATGAAGCAGAAGATGCGTCGGCGATGTGACGCCGGAAGATTATCGTAACAGCAAAATTGTATTTTAAACTCCGCTGTAAGTTGAAACGGGCAAAAAATCCCTTGCCAATTTCGACGGCGGGCGATGAGCAGGCAGGGGAGTGCTGCCAATGGCTTCAGACACTGAAGCCTCATTCTTTGAAATAAAGATGTTGGAGGAAGTGCCAGTTGGGGACGGTGGGGGTTCTCGTTAGCGGATTGTGCATGCGGGAAGTTAGACCGAAACTTTGGGGAAAGGGAAGCACTGAACAAGCAGTAGCTGACATGAACACTCGAGTTGATCAGACAGGAGCGTAAGGCTGTAAATGTGTGAGAGACGTGGACGCGTGCTGATTATTGATTATGATACTTTGTGATCATTTCTTAACGGCTTACTCCATTCAGCTGTGACTTTGGGTATTAATATTTCAATCTGGTGATTAAGAAAAAAATCATTCGGTAGGATAGTAACCTTCATCAAACAGCAGTCACGTTTCCAAAAGCAGGCAAGTAGGGCAATTCGTTCTCACTACTAAACCGTTTAAATTAACCAAAATAACTCTTTAGCAATATAAAGTAGCCAGTGCGAGCAGTGTTGTGCAGTACGCCGATGCTGAACTAGGATTATTTGGAGTGGTCTGTGTGGCGTCCACCAGCTTCGTATGATCATGTGATGTAACATTGTCTCGGTCGATCAGCGCAGGACCCATTTATCTCAAGCACCAGTTTAAATCATTTATTATTTTATAGATTCGACCTCTTAAAGTTCTCAACCTAAACATATGTTCGAAAGTTTCTTGAGCGCATTTCGTCTGGGTCTTATTTTAGATGATGCAATGATGATGCAGTAAACATTGAATGTCTCTTGTAAGTTTTCTTTGGAGTAACGCAAAAGTATTTAAGTAAAGTAACGAAGCCATTAATTGATTACTTTTTACGGCAACTCATTTGTAACGGTAATCAGTTACATTTTAATTCAAGTAATTGTAATTGTAAATAACGACCTTTTCGAATAAAGCGTACAAGTTGGCGCAAAAATCGCGAGACGACGGCTCGCCAAAAACAAAATGCCATCGAGGTCTGGTGAGTCAGCCCCCACAGGCTGGCTCAGCGCAGCCCATAATTTCGATTAGAATAAATGTTATTAAGGGAAAAAAAACATTCAAAACGTGCATAAAAGTACGCGCACACGCAAAGAAATAGTGAATAACAACTTCAAAATGGCTGGAGGGACCTTCAACTGCTTCAAATACAAAAAAAAAAAGAAAAAAAAAAGAAGTATATTTAGCTAAGAGGGCAATATAACAAATAGTAGCGAGGGAGACACGATTTTAAAAAGTTGTAAACACGGGCATACAAATTAAGCGCCCAGAGATTTCCCAGTATACTTCGCCTAAAACCTGTACGCGCCACTGGAAATACGTGTGGTCTAAACGTTAATCCTACCCAATGGTATCTCACTGCTGCTCCACAGCAGCGCAATAAAAATACGTTTTAAACTTGTGACCGAAAGCAAACTAATAATAATAATAATAATGTCTTTTTTGCGTCAAACACAAATGACGGAGGGAGACCGAGGAAAAAAGCTGCATCATGCAGCTTGACGGGCCCTCGGCCCATCAAGCTGCACGATGCATATATGGCATATGGCAGCAGTGGCAAAACAATTAATCCAAAAAGAAAACTAAGAGAAAAGCTAACAATTTCAGAGATGAGAACAGGACAATATTACAAAGAAGGTGCGACTATATAAGAGGCTCGAAAAAACAAAGTACATAAGTACATGCAAGCACAGCATTATTCAGTTTAGCAAAAATTACGGTTACGAAACATGACAACTAAGCAATCGCATTTGAAATAGAAAGAAATGCCATGATATTTTTTACAGATGTTGTGGGAAGATGAATGTTGCGAGTAACAAGAAATTTAAGCAGTCGAGGAAGTGCATATCTTAACATTTGTTCACCGCAGTTAGTTTTGCAAATAGGGAGAGTCCAAATTTCCGTGTTTCGAGTCGGATATGTTGCTACTCTTGGCGGGAGAGACGCCAATTCACTAAGGGCATAAATATTTGTTTGTACTTCTGATTTATAGGTCACGCATAAACAATATTTATATACTCTATTTATAGGCATCAAATTTAAACTCTTAAAGAGAGGTCTACGAGGGTAATCGTATGACACGTTACAAATATTTCGCAATGTTTTCTTTTGTATTACAAGTATATTGTTTAAATTTGTATTTGTAGCATTACCCCTGATTAAGAAAGAGTAATCGATGTGGGCGAGAAATAACGAATTACAAATAATTAATTTTACATTTGTGGGCAAAATATAGCGATGACGATACATTAAGCCACCGACTCGTGACAATTTTCCCGAAATATAATTTACGTGTTCATCCCAACTCATTTGATCCGCGAATATAACGCCAAGTGTCTTAAACCTATACTCCGTCTCAACCTACGATGGACTAAAGGCCAAAGCCACGGGCCGCAGGTCCAATCACGTTCCACCTTCATGCCTAACATTGATTAGGGGTAGACGAATAATGTTCCGAATCAAAAACCGCTGCATCATTTCTATAGCTTCGACACTGTGAAGAGCCTGTATATCGTGGCCTTCTTCGCAATGTAAATCTGATGAGTCACTCAGCACTGTTTGATTCTAACCACAGTCCGCCCATCTCCATCAGTGGTCCGAGACGCGGGCATCGGTACGTGCATCGAAGCGAAATACAGCGCAATTAAGTAACTCGTGATCGGATCTGGCGGTCCGTAGCTTTTGTCTTTAGTCCATCGTATAGAGTGAGACGAAGTATGGATAAAATCTCTATTTTTGTTCCATTTAAAACAATATCACTATAGTCATATTATCATTCTTACTTTCTGGGCGAAATAAAATTGACTTTGTTTCGTTATCATGGATTTTTAAACCATTACATTGGCTCCAAGTAGCTAGGTCTTTCAACGTTTGATTTGCCTTTATTGCTAGTTCCTGAGAGCAGTTACCGGTAACAAGTAAACTTGTACCATCAGCGTAAATTACGTATTTGATGCTTTTATTATTATTGAGAATATCGTTAACGTATCAGTTAAGACGAAAGGGACCTAATATGATTCCTTGTGGGACGCCAAATAGAATGGGTTTAATATCAGATTAAGCATTTATACGAACGTATTGTTTACGATGTGCAAGATAAGACGTTATGAGGGTTGATGCATGGCCACGAAATCCATAGATTTGTAATTTTGTAGTAGCAGATTGTGATCTAAGTGATCCAATGCTTTGCTGAATTCAATAAAAATACTAAAAGTGTATTTTTTTCTTCAAAGCTTTTCAAATTGCATTCTTTTCGCTCTAAAAGTGCCAATTATGTAGAACTGTGTTAGCGAAACCCAAACTGTGAAGGAGTGATTGAACCATGTTTATCTGCGAACTGTTCCAGACGCGAAACCATGTTTATCTGCGAACTGCACAAGACGCAAACCCAAATTGGCCTTTTTCACCAAGAAAGTTTAACATTACCGCAGTTTCAACGTTAGTAAAATGCTAAAGCAGCAAGAGGCGAGGAGAATTCCAAGACACTACATTATGATGGCAGATCGTAGAAGTTTATTAGACCCCCGCAAGAGAAAGTTGAATTCTGAATTGCCACACAAAACAAGTAAGAAAGAATGCTCTTTCCTTCGACACGAAGAAATCGTGACTAAGCAGTGATGGAACGTATTGCAGCACTAGGACCTAGCTTACGACGCCGCCAAGAGGCATAAACTTAGGATTTTAGGGGTTAAGTTTCTACGACAACCCACAAATTTCACCCAAATGTTTTCTCTCATAAATGCACACATTTGACCACACTTGCATCTGATAATTCGTGGCACACGTCGTTTCACACAAATAAAAACGTCCAACTTTCTAAAGTTAGTACCTAGACCCTCTCATGCGAGCGGGGTACGTGCTTTCCAACTCTTTTTGTACCTCACAAAAACGCAAGCTCGGGGGTCTGCTTAAAACAAGACAGTCGCAGAACCTATGTTTCAGATTGCCAGAAATCATTTGAAAGACAGGTTTAGAAGCAGACGTTGAGAGTCCAGCATGAGGCCTATTGTGCTGATCGGCGTCCTCCTTCTGGCTTTAGTAACTTGTGAGTATACTCTACACTTAATTACAGTGTAGTGTCCATCTGAAGCGTGTATAAAACATTTATGTTGCTCAAACACTGACTAAGTATTACATCAAATGCTACGCAATCGGACCCCTATTTTTCAATTTGAGAACATTACGACCTGGGAGAGGAACAAGGTTTCAGGATAGTTTAGTGATGTATTTATTTCATAGCTTGGCGAGAACGCCGTGGCGCAAAAAACCCGTTCCGAAAAGATTAATTTCTTGGTGCTGCGTTGTTACAGGTTCATCAACCTTGACCATACGACGATCTCCAGTAGGGTAAGCTGCTTTAGCCGGTATACCCAACGTAGTGTATGGCAAAATACTTCCGCATCGTCAGACCCCACAAGAAAGGATGATCCGATAAGAAACGCAAGCAGATAATCACTACACCCTTCATTTAGGACCGGCGTATCCGAATCGCCCAGCACTTTATCGCCTACAGTGGGAATAAGTAAAGTAACTATGTTTTGTATAGGCAGCCGGCAATGGCCAGGCGGCGCCGCAAGAGTGAGAGCCCACGGTTATACCCTGTCTCGCTGTAACTTGGCAAAGGGTGAACGATAAGGCCCACATTGCGTGCCGAAGGCTTTGAAATGCGCGACGTATACGAGCGCAACGCACACATATTTGAGCATGACGCAGCGAAAAGCCTGATGCTTCTTCGGAGTAGAGGCGCACTCCGGTGATACGCAGTCACGTTCCCATTGGCCTGCCAGGGCAGTAGCTTCCGCTGTATTGGCACGTTACGCGGTCACGGCGTCGTGGGATACCCAGTATTTCTTGCTTTCGACACCAGGCTAAGCGGCGCCACCAGAGTAAAAGCTTACGTTTGAACAATGCAGCCACCACTCCCTGGGGAACTCAATGTTTCTTGCTTCAGTCGCTAGATGGCGCCAAACCAAACAGCATTGCAGGTTGCCTATATGTTTTTACAGCCCCAAGTCAGACTTGTGCTTGTTCCTCAAAAATGTAATGGATTACAATTACAAACTACCGGGCCTTTTACTTTCGCTAAAAACTAACAGATTACTTTACTCGTTACGTTCCAAATTACTTCACGTTACTTTTTCCGTACACCACCCCAGAAAAACAATAGAAACAATTTTAATATTTTTTTCAAAAATTCTCTGCAACACTACTTTTCATTTCTGATACGCCCGTATTATGTAAGTCCTTGTAAACTTAAAATATTGTATTTAAGAGAAAGAGTGTAAGTGCACTCCGTTGACCTGTAAGCTGGCAAGGCACCGAAAGCTGCAACCACACCCGCCATCCCGCTAGCTTACGGCCTCCAGAAATGATCACTGGAATTGTGCGGACAAAGATGGCGGTGCGCATGCTCAGAGCAGCGTTTACCTCCGCTACGAGATTCGGAGCTAAAGAAAGCGACCTACGAAAGTTCCCTTTTGACACGGGTGTTCCGCCTGTTATTCACATGAAAATAAAAACTTGGTTCTAACGTTACAATGTATAGCCAATGCAGAATGCAGGTGTCCTAGTTTACCTTAATGTGTTTCCGCAGATTTGTTGTTTTTGCTGATGACAATGTGTGTTTTCTTGGCCAGCAGAGTATGCCCTGAAGCCCTAGGTTTCTGTTCTCCCTAATGCCCTGAATTTGGAAAAACTCATTAAGAGATGGCCGTAGAGACGACGGACACTTCATGACCGAAAACTAAACCAGTCAGTGAAAAAAGTGGCGGTTACGGGTTATCGTTCGTTCATCCCCGTTCTCACTTTCATACCAATACTCGTGGAGGCCAGGGGAGGGGAAGGCATAGAGAACAAGAGAAGCGGTGGCCTTTGGTCTCACAAAACAATAGAGTACCAAAGCACTTCTACGCGTTCTCTTTCTCTCTCTCTGTCAGCACTACTTAGCTGGCCTAACAACCCCCCCCCCCCCTCCTCTTTATGTTGACAGTTGACTGTAAAGTGAGGAGTGGAGTCGACCACCAGGCCCAGACAAGTAAACCAAAATAAGTGTCGTCCGTACCCTCGAAGAAGATGCTCTTAACCTCGCGTCGTAACTCCCAATGGTTTAACAAATTAGGTGTGGCTTGCATGGCTTTTCCCGCTGTGTAGAATGAACAGCTGTCCCGGTTCATCAGCGTTCATCAGCGCTCAGGTTCAGGTTCAGGGCATCAGGTTCAGCGTTCATCAGCGGAGCAGAAGGAAATTCGGTTAGTCCTTCCGTCGCTTCTTTGATGATGACCAAGCCCCTGGAAGCTTGGTGACGCAAACACACCCACCAATACAATGCCGCAGGTTTTGAACGTAATGATCGGGCAAACCATTTTGAAGCCGTTTGTGGTTGAACTGGCACATGGCACGGCATAACCTGCTTACAGCCGCCATATTTGTCGGGAATGGCGACCGCAGTCATAATTCAGACGATATCTTTTTCAGCACCAAGCTGGTGTGTAACGAGAATGGGGACTGCACTGAAATTCCCGATTCTAGTCATCGGGCCCGATCTGGTAAGTCAATGCAGTAGCACACCTAACACATATAGTTTTCAGCGATATCGCCTTGACAGGTGATGATGTGCAGAGTAATGGAGAAGGATTTTGTTGTAGAGAGAAACTGCCAGGAGAGTTGATGAGCCATGATGGGGCAGGTACAGACCTGGAGAAAATAGTCATGATGAGGGGCTAAACAAAGGTCTCCGAGTTTCCTGTCCTACAGAACAGAAAGACAGCCAATCACCGCAAACAATGGAAGGATCCCAGCCAATCATGAAGCTCGGAATATGACTAGATCTGAAAACGTGATGTGCGCAGGGACAATATGTTTACCTTTGATTAACAAAAAAAAAAAAAAAACGAAACAAATAAATATGTTTGTTTCATACTTAAAAGAAGCGAAACATATACTTAAAGTGTGTATATATATAGAGATATATATGGGTGGTTTCATCTCAAATCGGGCAGGCTAAAAAGGTCTAAATTTTAATTCGGACGAAAAAAATATGTTTTGGGCGCATTTCTCAAATAATAGAGGGCGCACACTGTATGTTCCCCAGATTGTTGGTTCTCGAGTTACGAAGCGTAGAAGCCGCAACGGCAGGAAATAGTGTTTTTGCCTGCCGTCGCAGGTCGCGTGTTTGACATCCTCTGCTTGCGCTAGTGTTTTTTCTACACCTTTTTAGCTTTTTCTCTTCATTTGATAAATACTATAAAAAAATACCTTGCCGTATTTAAATATTTTAGGGAATTTGACTGTTTTCTAAAAAATATGTCAAACTCATCACTCAGGTCGATTTTCGGTCAACTTTGACAGGTCATTACTTTGTCTGTACTTAAGCTAAATTTTCTTTCTTTGGCTCCATAGAAAGCCCAAAGAAACCCAATTATAGATATAATAATATCATTATGATCTGTTGACCAGCCGCTCCGCTACCGTCACGTAAACGTTGTAAGAAATAACAAATATTGAAAGTTTGAGGTCGATTTTCTAAAAAAAAAACTCATTTTTGTAATGTTTTATTTTTTAAAATTATTTTAGATATATTAGTCAACTACAATAAAAAAACAATCTATAAATGTAATAATTTGGTTGTATGTCCTCTATTTGAGCCGCAATCGGGTGAAATGAGTGCTCATTTGACTAAAATAAGCACACATTTCACGTGATTGAGCCTCAAGTAGAGGACATACAACCAAACTATTACATATAAAAATTTTAAAACATGAAAGTTACAATTTCTTTTTTTGAGAAAATTGATTTCAAACTTTCAGAAACAAACCTCAAACCGGCATTGTGCGCCTCTACGATTTCAAAAATATGTTTTTAGGATGTTTTTATGTTTGTTTACGTTTTCAAAAAGGAACGCAAATAGGCGAACTTGTCATATTAATTGTAATTTAAAACTTGAAATAAGCGGGCAACCGCATAAGCACCCTACAAAACAATCAATAACAAGAATATACAAATCAAAAGGCAGCGCAACATGACAAAAATTGTTTCTATATAGAACGGTTCAAAAGTAAGCGAGGATGGCTACTCATTACCCAGCCTATTACGATCGAATGATACATTCTCATATTATTCAAATCTTGTACATAAATCTTTGGGAAATATGCGCCGGGTTTTGTTATCTTCACAACTTGGCTGATCGCCGACGGTTGACTGCACAGTTCGTGCACCTCAGTAATGTAGAAACGCGCGCGCAGAACCACTAGAAACACGAAAACATCGATGGCATATTTTGCGAAGTCAGTACATTTTTTTTACTGGTTCGACGTAACTGTAAGTCAGTTTTCACACTGTGTAGGAGCCACGGAGTTCACAGTTGCAGTTATGAACATGCCGGCACGCACTCACTAATGATTTTCGAAGTTTTGGGACACAAAGCGGTACGCGCGTGCCTTGACACGCGTATATGGCTACTCTGTGCTTTCGCAGATCTTTTCTAGGGCAACGTTTAAGGCGCCTTCCCCCAGTGTCTTCCTCCACACGTGTGAGGATCGGATGCCCCTTGGTGGGGTTTAATTTGTCCCACTATTTTTCCTTGAGCTCCCTGAAACGCGTGAGCTTCTCTTTGGCGATTGAGAGTAGAACAATCTCTTTGACTTTTGGTCTGACTGCCTTAACGAAGCTTTGCGCCTTCGTTACGCAGTACAATTATGTAGTGATCAAGTCATACATGAATGCCATGGTGCTTGAGCACGCCGCCCATTCCATCACACGAGCTTTTCCCGTGCCCTGATGCGGAGAATATCCACTTGGCGACGACATTCCTTCTTTTGTTTTTTTGTTTTTTGAATTCGTACACATTGTGCTTGTTTTTGAAGTGGCTTTGAGCACCGTCTGAAATGTAAATGAGTTGCGTGAAAATAGGCCATAGTTCCTCCAGACACCCTTCGACGACGTTGAGTGCAAAGAGCGCATGGGACGAGTCATGGACAATGTCATCGCTCACTATGTTGCCACGCAGGTAACGATGGAAACCAACTTGCTCCTTCAGTGATGTCCTTGCACCGCGCACTAGATCACGACACTCCAATTTTCAGCAAGATTGAAGTGCAAGATGACGGAACGTTGACTTCACATGCGCTCTCTTCAGCCATGTGGCTATTCGCTGGGTGCGTCTGATGAAGTTGAGAATGTATTTTTTTTTGTCCACTTTTGAAAGTCGATAAAGAAATTCCAGAAGATTTATGTACAGATTTGAATGGTGTGAGAATTTATCATTCAATCGTAATAAGCTGTATGAGTAGTGACCCTCGTTTACTTTCAACCGTTTTACATAGAAATTTTTTTTCACGTCTTGCGTTGCCTTTTGATTTGTATATACTTGTTACACATTGTTTTGTAGTGTGCTTATGTGGTTTCTCTCTTATTTCAAGTTTTAAATTACAATGAATATCACAAGTTCACCTACTTTACGTTTCTTTTTGAAAACGTAAACACAAATAAAAACATTTTCGAAATCGTAGACGCGCACAATGCCGGTTTGAGGTTGGTTTGTGAAAGTTTGAGGTCAATTCTTTAAAAAAGAAAACATTTCTGTAAAATTTTTTTAAAATATAATTTTAGATATAATAGCCGAATACAAGAAAAAAACTATCTAGATATATTATATGTTAGTTCATGTCCTGTATTTAAGCCGCAATCGCGTGAAATGTGTGCTCTTTTTAGTGAAATGAGCACATATTTCTCGCGATCGCGGCTCAAATAGAGGACATACAACCAAAATAATACATTTCTAGATAGTTTTTTTCTTCCAGCCGACTATTATATATAAAAAAATTTAAAAGAAAAATTTCCAAAAATGTTTTTTTTGAGAAAATTGATCTCAAACTTTCAACATTTGTTGTTTCTTACAACGTTTACGTAAAGGTAGCGGAACGCCTACTCAAGAGTTCATAATGATATTATATATATAATGGGCTTTCTTCGAACTTTCTATAGAGAAAAAGAAAGAAAATTTACCAAGTACAAACAGAGTAATGACCTGCCAAAGTTGGTATATATATATATATATATATATATATATATATATATATATATATATATATAGATATTGATAGCTACACTTCTAATATCTGGAGTACAGTTTTAATATAATTTCAATGTACCTTGTGTTTTAGCAGCGCGCTTCGCGCGTCCACCCAGTCCGACTGCAGATGAACATACAACAAGCAGATATACGTGATATACACCGTGTACCAAAAAAAGAAAAACCATACAGTGTTCCCCTAACTGCAAAAATAAAATATTCATCATCGAACGCTCATTGCCTGCCAAAATGCCGCGCTAGAGATCCGAACCAGACTCCAAAGTTTTAGAACTAGTTCCGTCATCTTAATTTAATGATGAAATTTAATGAAAAACGGGGCCATTTTCGCCTGTCTTCGTTAATTATCACAATAGGGCTCCGTCTGTTCCTCAAGTCTGTCGGCCGCTATTGTCCTGCTAACAATGTCAAAAATAGTTAATACATTTTGAATAAAATAACGATTTGCACTAAAACTTCGGCATTTCGCTCGGATTTCTAGCGCTACATTTGGGAGGATAACGAGCGTTCTGCGGTGTGTAATTATTTTTTTGCGACGGGAAAAAACCAGGTAATTTCTTTTGGGGTACACGTTGTTGTTCCACGAATAAAAATATATTCATGCTTTAAGTGTACTTCGTCAAACGTTTAATAATATTACGAAACTAATATACTATGTCTATAACGTTTTACCGAAGGAAATGGGCAGAGCAAATGCCGGATATGAGGAAACTCTTCTTGTGTTTTAACAGACTAAGGCGATTTCAGCAATAACTTATTTCCCTTAGTACATTCATGACACAAAAAGAAAAGCTTGAAAGAAAGGAGCCTCAGTATTTCATATCAAAAGCAGATGCTTGAACAAAGGGAAGCTATGCATGAACATAGCCACAAAAACACAAAACGTATATGAAATGGCTGTGAATGCGAAGCCCACGAGCACTGAAACACATCGGATACAATGAAGGCAACACCGTTAAGAATCGGCGAACATTAACGCGGAACACGTATCATTGCTGGAATAATAACCACGAGTTTTGGGTCCTGAACGGAAGCCTCATGAAATTCCCAGAAATCGTAAGCCGACGTTACCTCCAGATATTTAAGGGCGGTCCAAACCAAGCGAAAAATCCGTTCTCCGGAAGGCGTAACCCGGATCCGTGATCTTGTCTGAGTGTTATGATTACCGGTGTCGTCGTGACTTGCACTGGTTATATTGTGAAATACAGCATCACCTCTTGGAAAAGTAGGTTCAGTTTAGGTAGCATGCCCCTTTCGGTTCCGCCGTGCCCTCTCAAGGCATGAATGAAGCCAATGAAGCAGCGCGAAAAGGGCGTCGCCACGGCGCTCATCTTGTTTGTGAGTTTGCTATGACTAGTCTTCCGTGTTTTCGGTAAATTGCGATAAACCCCGAAACTTAATCCCCGAACGTATTTTATCGCATTCGAAGAAAACCGAAAAACTCCGCATTGGTGCTGTCGAACATAAAAAACACAAGCTTCACGTGAAAAAAAAAAAAAAAAAAACAGAGAAAAAACTTCATCTACAGATTTATTTTGCGTTATACCAGAGCACAGCCCACATAGAATTGCCAGCGAGGCTTCTACTTTCTTTGGGAACAACACCCATTCTTCTGTTTTTTTTCCCCTTCTCTTAACAGTACAAAAACGTTTTCCCCGTATTTCGGTCCCGCATACAGGGTGCTTGGAGATTGGGAAAGCCCATGTACGTGTCTTGTTCTCTTCCACAGAAGCGCCGATAAGCGCTGATGTTTTATACGACGTCGAAAATTGACACAAAAAACAGCCATTCTGTGGGGAGAAAAACCTAAACCTCGAAAATAAACATCCCCATTTTGAGAGAAACTCCTAAAACACGGTGCACTAGCTATAACCGACTAAACCATTCACGAACAGTAAATGCACAACAATCCTAAGCTTTTTTCTGTGCGTGATATTTCTTTCTTTTTTTTTTTTTTTCTTTTTTTTTTTGTTTAATGCGAAACGTTATTTGGCTAAGTGTTGAGCATTTCGCGGAGCCCAAAAGGGAAGCCCAGATAGAAGCGCGGCCGCGAGGCTCGACGCTGATTGGTTGACTGGTGGGAGAGGATGAGTGAGGTGCTCGACGCTGAATGGCTGACGGAGAGGTCATGTGACGAAAGGGGTAGGCGAGGAGGAGTGAGGCAGGCGAGATGGAGCCCGACCATCTGTGCGCCACTGAGGGAGAGGAGCCAGAGAGTATGGAAGGCTCTGGAGGAGTGGCACTGCTATCACACGATTAGCTGTATTATCACTTGATTTTAAAGAGAACTATCCAGAGTAAACATGGTACGCGTTAAAG
The DNA here is from genome assembly GCF_016920785.2 of Ixodes scapularis. NCBI lineage: Eukaryota > Metazoa > Arthropoda > Arachnida > Ixodida > Ixodidae > Ixodes > Ixodes scapularis. Next base: position 57,204,253 of record NW_024609836.1, on the reverse strand, counting down.
TATGCTAGAACGTTTCGCGTAAACAACGCAGTAGCCTAGCAATTCGCCATGATGTTTTACCAAGTAATTGCAAACACGCAAAGATGACGAGCGCCATGACAATGCACTTTTGTTGCTGCTTGATTGGTTTGAACGGATTGTAGAGTCGACTGCGGTCGGTGAAAAAAGGTATAGCTCGCTGTTTAAGTGAACATATTTATTTTTTTAGAGTCGTTCCTTATTAGGGCTGCCATACTCTTGTCGGAGACGTCGCTCACTTTTATGTGAGTTTCCGTTCAAGCTACACAGCTTCTATACGCTACGTTTTTTTTATCCGTAACCAAGACTACATCTCTGGGATATGCTACGGTTTTTCTTTATTCGTAACCAAGGCTGCAACCAAGGCTACATGCCTCGGATACGCTACTGTTTTTCTCTATCTCTAAATAAATGTGAAGAGTTTTTTTTTTGTCTGACCCTAGAGAGTATTTGTAATGTGATACTGTTATACGACATCTATAACAAAGTTCCCGATATTAAGAAAAGAAATATAAGTAGATTTTATTTACTCCTAATCATGAGTACTTCATGACGACTTATTTATTACGTTATACGCCATAACAAAGTGCGAAAGCTTCAACATCTCCCGTCTGCTTTGTCTTTTCACCTACCTCAAAGGATGGGAACGTATGGCAAAAATGTAAGTATACTCTGCATCGCTGAAATAAATAATGTTCGAGGTATGGGACAGCAAGATGAGAAAAGAGACTTACACGAGCATTTCAATAGCACAGATATAGCAACAAATGATGCGTCCTACGTAGCACCCAATGCTGTGCGAACATTCCCTGGGTGTTCCGTATGTTGAAGGAATGTTAAAACACCCTTCGTAACGTTCTCGGAACGTTCGTATGTAAACATTTCCTACAGGTTAGCTGCTCAAAATCCTAGGAACGTTCGTTGGCGAACATTCGTATGCACAATGTTCTCGAAACGTTCCCTCTCAAACGATCCGTATGCGCAACATTCTTGAAACGTTCGATTGCGAACATTCCTAGAATATTTGCAGATCAAGTCAACTTTATGGAGCTCTCACACAGCCTGTGGTTCGAAACACCCTCCAGTATATGCCGCTTTGTGCCAGAAATATGCAAATTAAGTGGAGTTTCGAGAAACTTAGCAAAAGGGATCAGTTATATCGTATATGCGTCTACCGAGGAAGGTGATATAAGGCGTAGGAAAAAAGCAATGGTTTTAAAAACTTGATCATGAACTTGGCACTCACTGCGTATGTAGAGGGACAGTTTTGAATGGACCTGATTTTTAGTATCTGGGGTTTAAAACTTTGAAAAAGGTATTTCGCAGTTGAATGTGGGATGCCATGTGTATTCGGTCTTAAGCTCGCAGTGACTAATCGGTTGTGTATACAGCACATTTTGAATGAAAGAGGTTGACAAGTAAACTGTCATTACTTGCTCAGGCTGGTACGCTGGGAGAACAGCTAGCTTGTGCTTGCACTGCTAGAAATCTGATTCGATTAAGAAATATCGCCCTGTGAGGAGCTTTATCACATTTATATATGTAGTGCGGCTCATAAGGGCTGTAGCCTGCGCAAGCTGTAATTGTCGAATCTTTGTAAATAGTCGTCACAGAATGTTTCCTGAATGTAGCGATGTACCAACGCCACGTTCCGAGGAGATTGAAAGAATGTCCCTCCATAGATATGCAACATTTAAAGAAAGTTGCAGAAGTTCTTTGGATGTTCTGAGGATGTTGTTAGGAAGTTTGAATGTTGATTGCATGTCCTAATAATGTTCTATGTCGTTCTCAGGACGTTCTAAGAATGTCCCTTAGAAAACATTACCCGAATATAGCGATAAGTGCCTACGCCACATTCTGACAATGTTGGCAGAATATTTTTACGTAAATTTGCAACATTCCAAGTATGCTGCCTATGTTCTTTTGAACATTCCCGGAATGTTTTCAGAACGCTTTCTTGCTACGTGGGGTGAAGTGACGACCCTTATATTTATTGTCACTTAAGGTATAACTGCGTGGAAGAGAAAATAGTGGTTTATCTACTATCACGAAGAGGACAACCTGAAACGCCGTAGCAACGCAGCCTAGATATGACGTTGGGGTGATTACGCCACTTTCGAATGTGGCAGAAGCCTAGCAATGCTTCCCAGTGCTATGCGGGCATAAACTGAAGGAGACGAGGAGCCGGGAGCGCACGGCGACTTCAGAAAGCCCGAGCTCAGCTCGGAACGATTAGTGAATAGGCTCAAAGCTAGTTGCTTTTGCATCCATCGCACGCGTCCAACGCGTTCAAATACGAAGGCGAAAGGCATATGTCCGACATGAGAGCGAATCCGCGGTGGGCGGTGCTTTTCAGACGCCCTTGTCTTCTTCACTGCAAGGTTTATGGCACATTCGGTGCTTACCAGTCTTTGTCAGAATAGTAAAGTTTGCATATTTTTTGAGCGCCTAACACACACAGCGTGATTTATATTTTGTAACGTGCGCCGAGGTCGTGACTTTAGATGCTGCCCAGAAGGTTTCAACTACCCTAGTGACGCGGGCACCTTTAACCGTAGATTACTGCAACTGAGGTCCGCCTTAGTTGCCGTTAAGGAGACACGGGAAACTATATGTATAGTTGGCACTAACTGCTAACCATATTTGAGCGTAACTGTGGTTTAGGGTGACTGAGGTCACACTTAACAGCAGGCGTGACTTCAGTACAACTTAAATGCGCTTGAGGGTGATCATGTAACCAGGGTATAAAACAAACCATGGTTTTCCGTTTACTAGATACAGGGTCACAATCACTCATAGTTAAATACGAACCAAAGTATTCAGACTGTTATCAATTTTCCTAGAAAGCCATTTTGGCAGACGACAATATGACAGAAACCTCTTCTCAGGGCGATCACTACTTATTGTAGGAGCGATTTCTTTAGCGTTCCGTGAAGCAGGATGTACACTAATTGGCATGTTAGGTCAGGCGAAACTCATTCTCATATACGAACAACACTTTTTATCGGAGCCTCAACGCGAGTTTTAACGCGCTTGTCAAGAATGTACGACTGACTCAACGACATTACCGCTTTTGTCTCTTCTCTGCAGCCTCTTCAAACTCGGAAAGACAGTGATTCCCGTAATTGTGAAAAAGATAACCAAGCTACTTCCGAAATAAATCTCCCCACTTGAAGGACGATGACTCCGGGTGTGTTGACTTCGGAGAAATCTCTCTCAACGTCATGAAGAGCAACAACAAAACAGGGTTGCAGAGAAAACGCACTTCTTTTTTCAATATCTCTTAACCTCTTACTACGTCCGGGCCCAGTGCCGTGGCCAGAGAGGGAGAAAGAACAAAGAGCTAAACCTCTTTTTTTTTTTTTTTTTTTTTTTTTTTTAGAGTCCAACGACAGCTTTAGAAACATAGGACGTCGCTCATTATGTTCATGATGCTTGCATCCTGAGCGGTTATTCGGCGGTTTCATCGGCTAGTGCAGCAATCTCAATGGCTGCAGAGCGATTATACGATGAGGTGGATTCGCCAAGCACTACATTTCTGAAGATGTCAGTGAGTCTAAGAAATCGAGTGCATATTGCACAAAGCACTTGGGAGAATCAATCGCTGTAATCTATCATAGATCGAGTTTGACAAAGTGACGAATATTAGGTGGTAAGTGTAGACCAAAAATGTAGCTGGCGCTGTGGCACACAGGACGGCGTTTCACGAGCTTACGTGATGCTTTGTGCGTGGGGATTTATCGAAAAGAATAAAGATGGCTTGTGAGGAGGGTGAAGCTAGCTCGCGCTCACGAAGAGCGCGAGTTAGAACGGGTGGAAACACCAGAGAAACGGTTGTCTCTTCTTGAGTCTTCACATGCGTCAGAACGCAGACGGTTTCTTTTTTTTTTTTTTTCTTCATTTGATTTTTGCAAAAGTTGCTGTGGCACAATGGACAAACAATGTCCACGACTCCAGGCATACTTGTGTTAGAGCGCCCTGATCGCTGGATCGTGCGTGGCCGGCGCGGTGTTTGTGTTTTTCTGAATGATTCCCAAAACACGCACTTTACTTCTCAGTTACCCTGTATCTTGCGAATACCGTTTACGATATCGACGGAAGCAAGAGGTGTCTGGTTGAAGGAGAGGACGTACTCAACTGCGATCATGTCAACGAGTGCAGGATCGCAGCAGAGCCGACGACGGACAGTGCCCGCATCGTCGCGTATACGTGCTGCAGTCCTCCGTGCTGCATATACCCGGTTCAAAGGCGTGCTTCAAGCACTGCGGTGCGCAACAAGTGCCCACCATGTCGCTATAAACAAATATACAGCGAGCGCGGAAAGGATGCGGTGTACATCAGGCGAGTGCTGGCGTCGGAGTTGTTTGCCACACAGCGATCGCTTGTGGTGATGATGACGATATTGAAACTGCACCCTTTATAGTTTGATCTCCTCGCCATTTTGGTGGGTTAATAAACGCCGAGTGTGGTTTATTATCTTTAAGGTTCTTGCTTCCTGATTGTCTTTTTTTGGATGTTCTCGTCGGCAGAATCTCATTGGCTGCACACGGACAATAAGATGTTCCAAACTAGCCACGCCTCGTGTTTTCTAAGCTGTCAGTGACGCCATTAGTTACTCCACCTTCACGCACCAGGGGTCTCCAAACGTTTCGACTAAAGAATAGCTAACGATCTGTCAGAATCTCGAGGGTGGAAAAGAAAGTAATTATAAACGAAGAAAAAACTAAGTGAATCAACCTAGATAAGCATTTAAACGCATAAATAAATGTTTGAGTACTAAAAAGAAGCCTCAGGTAAACGAATACATAGACTTCAAATTGAAGCACAGGGAAGTTTGGCAGGTTCGCAGAGCGTAAAAGACTAATGAGAAGGAGAAAACTAATGCTGACAATGTGCCATAGTTGTTACAGAGCGCACAATAGTTCAATGTACACGAATTGCAATTTTAAGATGGTCACACCTACATCAAGCTGGGGCTTAGAATGGAAATACAAGCGATGGCAACGTCCAACAAATAACAGGCCAGAGTTCCAGCGTTACGTTGCAGTTTCTCTCGTTCTTTCTGGTATACTAGTTTGCGCATTTGTTTCTGGCGCCGTTCGCGGCGGGTCTGCTGGAAAAGGGCCGCGGGCCGAGGTTCATTGGAAAGAACTCGGCCAGCCGTTGTCCTGTCGGAATACTTCCGCTGGCCGGATCTGGCCCTATGGCCTGGGTTTGGAGACCCTCGTTATAAACCAACAAAGCAAGTTGCAGACAGCAGAAAACAAAGGCCCCGTCGTTGGTTAAGAGAGATGTATTTCCTGCGTCAGCTTATTTAAGGACATTGTAAAACCTAGAATTCGATTGTTTCCGAGGGGTTGCATTCAAACGTGTCGAGAAGAGCAACTTGCGGCAAAATAAAAGTGACTATAGAGGCAGTAAACCTATAGAGAAAAGTTCAAAGGGACAATAACATCGCTTGCCAACTTTTCCTAAAAGGAGTCCTCAACGAATGAGGAATGTCGGTAGAACGCATAGCTAAAATCCGTTTTCGATTTTGAGTGCTTTAGCTTTTGCAACATAAATTAAAACTCAAGTCGGCTTTCCTCTTTCTTCGACAGCAAGCCGATGTGGTAACGTGGGTCACTGCAGACTGTGCCAACATTTCCTAAGTGGCAGGCCCGCAGTACTTAATTTTCGACGTCATTTAAAAAAGGCCAACGCACGAGTTAGATGCGAGTATTGCCTCAGCGTTCGGGTGGAATTCGCGTTCTCACTGATCGAGACGAGTAACAGCCAGAAGCTGACGGAGCAGTCGTATCCAGAGTGCCGCTGCATTGGCCTCCTTTAGGCGACGTCAAAGATTCAGCACTTCGGCCTTGCTGGGGGCCGTAGTGCGAATGGTTGACGTGAAAAGAGATCTGCTACTGTGCATCTAGTCTTATAAGAGGTTCATCTTTATAGTCGTATAATTCCCGCATTTAAAAACACCAAACTTCGTCAAGAGGACGCAACATCAAACACCTTCGTCGCACAATTTCAATGCAAACCTTAAAACAAACGAACGGCAAAGGCCTGGATCAAAATCTGATGCTTCAGAGCAATTGTAATAGATGAATGGACCGGACTCTAACGGTTCATTGCAGAGGGCCAATGGCTAGTAGTGTAGAAAACATTATGGTCCTGCCAACTTTTCAGACATCGATAAGGCAGAACAAAATTCACAAGCCAGAAATATATATTCATTTTAGCAAGCAGAATAAAATAAGGAACTTTGTGAGCATTCCAAGAAGTTAATGTGAAAATAGTTTAGCTTCGACATTTACTCATCTTGTTCATAGGTGGAGGCACTTACCGAGAAAGTTTGACGTCATGGTCTACCCATTACCTTTAAAGAGTTGTTTGCGCTCCCGTTCATCCTGATCTGTTGCGTGAAGCGGGCGAAAGCGTCCCACAGAGCAGACCATAAAGGTGAGCTTACCTGCATTAAAAAAAGAAACAGGCAGTGATCAGATTACAAAGGAAGTTAGGAGAGAAACACAACCCACCTTTCTAAATAAATAAACATAGAGTCCCGATCGTACGCTGTCAAGCTAAAGGTTGCAGACAGCATAAAAAAGCGAAGAGCAAATCGAGAACCAACCATCTAAAGGCCGGTTCACACATATAGCGGAGCGCTCAGTTAGCGCTTCATGAGCGTTGGAAGCAGCGCTCATGTGGCACCGACTTTCGCGTGACGCAGCGCTCAATTAGCGCTTCAGAAGCGCTTCAGTAGGCGCTCAGTTAGGGCGTAAAAGCGCTCTAGTACGCGGTCAGCTAGCGGTTCAGAAGCGCTTCAGTAGGCGCTCAGTTAGCGCTTCAGCAGCGCGGCGCAAGCGCTCTAACACTCCTTGTGCCGTGTTCGCTGCAGCGGAACAGTGCGTGCACGGCGATTCCGTTGTTATTTTTCCTTTGGCATTGAAAGGAAAGAAAGTAAAAGAGTCACTCTCCAAGCAAAGGGTCGGATAGACGATCCAAAGTCATGGACTTTGAGCGACTGATTGATTTGGTACGACGATCATCGTTTTCTATTCGATATGCGTGACCCCGGTTTTAAGGACATGCAGTAAAAAAATAATCGCCTTCGAAAGAGCTCTGTCTCGGTTCCTGAGCCTGGGAACAAGGTTCGCCGGATACCCGTCGGTATCTCAGTGGCGAAAGATTTCGCGCACCCAGAAGGCTCTTCTAGACGTTAAGTCGTGCACACACATATGGACTAATGACGTATGTAAGAGCATTTGTCGCGTTTCTATTTCAGAGAGTCCCACATGTCCGCCATGGTACTGCTGGTGCACACCCAACCATAGGAACCGGACAGCAGTGCACGCACTAACCCGCAGCAATAACCGCCGTACAAGAAGCGCTAACAAGGCGCTACTGAAGCGCTAACAAGGCGCTACTAAAGCGCTAATGGCGCGCTATGTTCGAGCTAAATCACGCGCCACGAAGCGACACATGAGCGCTCTTTGGAGCGCTCCGCTTTATGTGTGAAGAGGCCTTTATTCTCACTTCAATGCCTAAGGAACGCCTAAGGAACGCCCAAAGACGAATCACCAAACAGCATCACCAGAAGAAAAAAGTTCAACCATGCTTTCTTAAGGTCTCAGCGACTACAGTCGCAGTTACGTTACCGACTCACCTATTCCAAAATCAGTTAATTTATATGCAATTAAGAAAACCCAGATTTTTTTCAATTTTTTTTAAGTAGTGCAGCAAGCTGGCCGCGCTTGAAGATTGAATTAATGCTACACGCGTTCGTTCGTGCACGTCTAGAACGAAATGGGGGTCGGTTTATTCAATGAAAGCTTAATAACCGCCGAGCGTGGCTTATAATGTTCACCGTTCTTGGTTTTTATTGATCCTCCGGCTATGCATTTACTAATACCGCAATATCAGTGGTTGCGAAGTGGTATCAATAAGGTAATCCAGACTTGCCACACCCTTCGTCTCACCCTACGATGGACTATAAAGGCAGAAGCTACGAACCGCCAGATCCAATCCCGAGCCACTCGGAAATTGCGCGGTATTTCGCTTCGGTAAGGATCTGTGTCCGCGTCTTGGGTCAATGATGGGGATGGGCGCACCGTGGTTCGGAAGAATAGCACTGAGTGACTCAACAATTTTACATTGCAAAGAAAGCCACGACATGCAGGTGCTTTGCGGCGTCGAAGCTATGAAAGTGATGCAGCGCTTTTGGATTCTGAGCATTATTCGTGCACCCCTAATCCATTTTAAGTGTGTCATAGTTCAGCGCGGAAGGTGATTGGGCCTGGCGGCCCGTGGCTTCGGTCTTTAGTCCATCGTAGGATGAGACAAAGTACAGGACCTGTTTGTATACACCCAAGACTCGTGACTCGGAGAGAAGGAAACAAACCGACGACGAGGACGAAGCTGGATCAGCCGGACGTCGACAATCGCCATGTTGGGGCTCGTAGTTCGAACGCAGGCCCTTTACAGTCACGAGAGCGTGTGATATGCGCTGGGACGAGAACTGAATCCAAGTCGTCGAGTCCAATATATACAGTTTTCCATAAAAAGCGTATGAGGGCGCGTTCATTGCTGTGTTTGTGTGTTCCGCGCGCGAACTTTCAGGCTGGCCGCCATTCCGAACGGGTTCTGGCAGGGTTGTGATTTAGCACGTGTGGACTGAGATTTTTGTGAACAGTGGAAAAGTGCATACAGGTAGTAATCGCGAGATGCCGGCTCGACCACGCAGCGCCAAGAACACAACGTCATCGAGGCGTGGCGAGTCAAGCCGCGCCGACTATCTCACCGAAGAACACCTTCAGAGATGGGGAAACGTTTGTACGCATACACGCAAATAATTCACGTCAGAACCAACATCAAAATGGCCGTAAGGACCTTCAAGTGCTTCAAAAAAAACAAAAAAACAATTTAGATCTAGCTAAGAGTGCTGTATAACAACTAGTGACGGAGACACAAATTGAGAAACTAGTGAACACGGAAACACGAATTACGCGCCCAGAACTTCAAAGTATACTTAACTTAATACGGGTACACGCAACTCGAAACGTGCGGTCTAGGCGTTAATCTTATTAAACGGTATCTCGCTGCACCTCCACAGAACCGCAATAAAAATGCGGACTAAAGTTGTGAGCGAAAGCAATTCTGAGAGTCGTAAAAACGCAAACCGGCCTTTCTCACCACGAACGCCAAAAATAACCGCAGCTCAAACATTAGGCGAAATACATAGAGCAGCAAGAGGGTAGAAGAAATCCAAACTCTACACTTTGATGCCAGATCGTAGAAGTTTATTAGACCCCCGCAACAGAAAGTTGATTTGTGAACTGCGACACGAGACCTGTAAGAAAGAAGCAGTAAAGGAAGGTATTGTACTACTAGGATCCAGCTTACGGTGTCGCCAACAGACATAAACTTGTGGCATTTATGTTTCAAGCTTCTCCGACAACCCACAAATTTCACCCAAATATGTCTTCTCCCCTAAATGCCCACACTTGACCACACTTGCATCTGATAATTCGTGGAACACGCCGTTTTTCAGAAACTGAAGTGTCCTAGTTTCTAAACTTAGTACGTGCTTGGCAACTCTCTTTGTCCCTCACAAAAACTCAAGCCTGGGGTCTGCTTAAAATGCGGCGATTGTAGAACCTACGTTTAAGATTGTCAGGAACCTTCCAAGGGTCAGGTTAAGGAGCAGACGTATAGATTCCAACATGAGGCCCATTCTGCTGATCGCCTTCCTCCTTCTGGCTTTGGTCACTTGTGAGTATACTGCGCATTTAATTACAGTGAAGTATGCATCTGAAGCGTGTATAAAAGATTTCTGTTGCTGGGACTCTGACTGAGCATGATATCAAAGGCTTTGCAATCAGACCCGTATTTTTTTTAATTTGACTGCATTGCGACCTGTGCAAGGAACAAGGTTTCATGATCATTTAGAGATCGATTTCATAAGATGGCAAGAACGCCGTGGCACAGAAAAATGTTCCAAAAAGATTAATTTCATGCTGTTGCGTATTTACAGGTTCATCAGCCTTGACCATACGACTACCTTCAGAAATGTAAGGTGCTTTAACCGGCATACTTAACGTAGAGTATGACAAAATAGTTCCGCATCGTCACACCGCAGAAGAGAGGATAATCGGATAGAGATGGAAGCAGATAATCAATACAACTTTCCTTTAGGAAGAGCGTATCCCAATCACCCAGCACTTTAAATCCTACAGTGGGAATAAGTAAAGTAACTGTGTTGCGTGTATGTTTATACAGCCGGACGTTAGTCAGCCCAATGGGCGTCTGGTGTCTAAGCTGTAGGTGAGAAATGGAGCCAGTGCAGTACAGTTGCTAGCCTGGGGTCCTTAACGTGCATCAAGCAGTAGTGACACACGACCGCACGCAGGTACAATGCTCATCCAGATCGAAACGGGCATGGGTGAACATTGAACACAGGATCCCTGGGCTCTGCTGCTCGAGATTTCGCTCCGCGTGCTCCGAGCGGGTGAATAAGTGTGTGCTAAATAAATATCAGCCACGGCATCGTATCGCGCTGCAGACCGAGCAGTAAGAACGACCTATGAGACGTCAGCTCTGAACGTTCTTGGCTCCAAAGCGGTTATATAGCTCTACTATTGAACAATTGTTGAACACCCCCATGCAAGCGTGTGCCCCCCCCCCCCCCCCCCTGCCCCCTCTTATTTCCCTTATTTTTTTTTTTTTTTTTTTTTTCCGCCAGCCTTTACATCTTGCGCCTGAGAGCGAAGACATTGCTCGAAGTCGTAATGATTTCCATTGCGGGGAGATCTCTAGGCAGGGGACTCAGTCTATTCGTTTTCCCGTCAAGGTGGGGGTTCCGAGGAGGTTAGCCGTTCAAGAAGCAAGCACCTAAGCAGACCGGCGCTCTCGTTAATGCCCGCTCGAAGGGTGTTTCACCTTTTAATTAGGTACGATTCTCTTAGCTCCCTGTCGCGTGCTGTACTGGACCCAGATTGGAGTATAGTTGCAAATATTTTGTCTATGTGGTGTTGATCGAGACGCATAAGTGTGGAAAGCGGGATATTAGGGATTATGTTAAGGTGAGACTTGTGATTGTTAAATCTTAAACGGAAGGGGTGATCGGTCTGTCCAATATACTGCATGTTGCGTACCCGGCAGTGAAACAGATAGACAACACTAGCTGTGTTATAGTTATAATTTCCATCTATCCTAAAGGTGAAGTACGAATGTGTACTCCTTGCTTCCCCGGATTCTGTCATATGGCTGCAGACTTTGCACCACGGCCCATGGCATGGCCGAGATCCGAGGAACTCCTTAAATGTGGTTTTGGATCGTACTAGTAGTATATCTTTAAGGCTTTGTCCTCGACGATAGACGACGATTGGCGCCTGCGGAAAGACAGATTGAAGGCGCTGGTTTTCTGAGACAATACTGCAATGTTTGCGTAGGATGTTGTTGATGTTGGGAAGGTTACTTTAGTGGGTTAGCACTGCATTACATAAATTATCCTCTAAATTTCGAACGCTTTTTTCTCTTTTTTTTATGGCTGTCGTGCGGTTTAGTGTACCAGCCTTTTCTATAGCACTGTTGATAACGCCTGGCGGATAATTTTGCCTAAGAAGTGCTGTCGTTAGAGTACCTGTGTTTTGTTTGAAGTTTAGCTCGCTGCTGCATGTCCCTTTTGTACCTAGGCGCCTTAGAATAGGGCAGACTATTTTTGCAGTAGCGGGGGGTGGCAGCTATCGCAACTAAGGTATTTTGGGCTGTCCGTGGTTTTTCTGCAGAGTTTATTGGAAAGCTTGTTATCCTACATTTCGACGGTAACGGCCAAGAAACTAATTGCCAACTGGAATACGTTGTGGTTAAACCGAATAGAAGGATGAGCCCAACTTATTCCGAAATAAATCTGCCAAGTTAGTCCTCTGTGCCTGTCCCTATCATAAAAAATGTCAATATACCTCGTATAGAAATGTTAGACGATCTGCGAGGAATCGACTCTCCAATCCGCAATATTATTGTAGGCAAACTTTAGGGCCATTTTCGTGCCCATGGCGGTCCTGCTAATTTTTACGTAATGTTAATCTCCGAATTCAAAATGGTTGCATTCAAGCACGGGTCGTAATGATTTGGTTAAGTACTGAAAATCGAGAACCAAAGAAGTATCCGCTCCTCGTACAGCTGCCGTGCCGTCAACATGCAGAATGATGATGTACAGCGCAGTTACGTATAATGTTACCAGAAATGAATCTGTGGGAATGGTTACCTGGGATGTATTCTGGAGGAAATGGTTCGTGTCCCTCAAAAATGACGCAAAGGTTGGTGAGATGACCACCGATGTCAAGAAAGCTGCGTTGGTTATGCCCATAGCAACAAAAATGGCATGCAGACACAAACAGACCGAGGGGAAAATCGTGACTCGAAATGGCTTAACAAACTTCGGTGCGCGTTGCATTGCTTTTCACTCTGTGTAGCATGAACAGTTGTCCACGTGAATTTGTCGTTACTATCATATCAGTGTCTTGCTTACATCGTTCTGAATGCCACTTAAGCAACCGCGTGAACCAGGCATTGGGTATTCTACAACGCTCATCGACGGGGTAGAAGGACAGTAGGTTAGTCCTTCCATCGTTTCTCTGAAGATGACCAACCCCCTGGAAGCTTGCTTGCGCAAACACAGCCGCCAATACACTGACGCAGGTGTTGAACGTAAGGATCGGAGCAAACCATTTTGAAGCCGGTTGCGGTTAAACTGGCACATGGCACGGCATAAATTGCTGACAGCCGCCATAATTGTCGGGAGTGGCGTCCCTAGTCCTAATTCAGAGAATATATTTTTCAGCGACGAAGTGCTGTGCGACGAGTACGGGATCTGCCTTGATTTATACGGTAATGAACCTCAGGCCCGAATTGGTAAGTTAAGGCACCAGCATCCCTGACATATATGGTTTTGACATGTGGTAACGTGCAAGGTAATGGAGAATGTTTTTGTTGTAGAGAGAAACTGCCAGGAAAGTTAATGCGCCATCATGAGGCAGGGGCAGATCTGGAGACAATAGGCATGATGGGGGCCGGTAGGCAAAGAGACGATCAAAACAAAAGTCTCCGAGTTCTCTTTAACGCAGAACATAAAGAAAGGAAATCACGACAAACAATGGGAGGATCCAAACCAATCACGAAGCTCCGAATACGACTAGATCCGAAAAATTTGATGTGTGGAGCAACAATAAGTTTACATTTGATTAAAAGAACGATACAAAATAAGTATGCTCATTTTTTACTTTAAAGAAGCGAACCGTACACTTGACGCATATACTTTTAGCTGCACTTCGAATATTTGGAGTATTGGTTCCAATATTATTTAAATGCACCTTGTGTTTTAGCAGCGCAGTCCGGGCGTCGACCCAGTACGACAACTTAGAGATGAACATACAAAAACTACATATGCGTGATATACAGAGTGCACTCAAACATTATACAAAATGTACCCCCCCCCCCCCCCCCCGTTTTCCCCTCTCCTTCCAAAAATAAATATAATAAAGTGTTTCTTTTTCCGTAAAAATAAAACACTCATCATCGAACGCTCATTGTCTGCCGAAATGTAGCGCTAGAGATTTGAAACAGATGACAAAGTTTCAGAACTAACCGTCATCACACTCAAAAGTTAAAATTGATCTTCCGAATTTTTCAACGGAAAAATGGAGCCCCTTTTCGTCCGTTTTCGGTAACTGTCGCAATAGAGCTCCATCTGTTCGAGAGCTCTGTCTTCCGCCATTGCCCCGTTGACAATGTTAAACATAATTCATACATTTTAATAAAGATGACGGTTAGTCCTGAAACTTTGTCATCTGGTACAAATCTCTAGCGCCACATTTGACAGAATAACGAACGTTCCGTGATGCGTAAATATTATTTCGATGGGAAAAAAAAACCTTGTATATTCCTTTTGGAGACAAGCTGTACTTTCACGAAGGAACGTATTTGTGCTTTAAGTGTACTTCGTGAAATGTTTAATAATATTACGAAACTAATATACTATGTGAATAACTTTTTACCGAAGAACGTTAGCAAAGCTAATGCCGGAGATAAGGAAACACTTCTTCCCTCTTAACAAACACGCAAAGACGACGAGCGCCATGACAATGCACTTTCGTCGCGGCTTGATTGGCTCGAACGGATCGTGGAGTCGACTGCGGTCGGTGAAACGAGGTATAGCTTGCTGTTTCAGTGAACACATTTATTTTATCAGAGTTGCTCTTTATTAGTGCTGCCAAACATTTGTCGGAGACGTTGTTTAATTTTATGTAAGTTTCCGTTCAGCCTACACCATTTGTATGTGCTACGTGTTTTCTTCTTTTTTTTTTACATTTACGGGATATGTTACGGTTTTTCTCGTGTGGAAGCTTCAACATCTCCCGTCTGCTTTGTCTTTTTACCTACCTCAAAGCATGGGGACCTATTGTGAAAATGTGAGTATACATCTGCATCGGTGGAATAAATAATGTTCGAGATATGGGACAGCAACATGGGAAGAGAGGCTTACGCAAGCATTTCGGTAGCCGTAGGAACGCAACTTAGAAATATGCGTTCGGGTGATTACGCCACTCTCGAATCTGGCAGAAGTCTAGCAATGCTCTCCCGTGGTATGCGGGCAAAACCCGAAGGAGACGAGAAGACGTCAGAAAGGCCGAGCTCTGCTCGGAGCGATTAGTGGGTAGGATCAGAGCCAGCTGCCTTTGTCTCCACTGCACACGTCCAACGCGTGCGAATGCGAAGGCGAAAGGCCGCAGGCGCCTGCGTTCTACGCGTTCGACGAATACAGTGGAGACAAAGGCTGCTAGCTTCGAGTCTACCCCCTAATCGTTCCAAGCAGAGATCGGCGTTTCGAAGTTAATTTGTGTCCGCAGTAATGCGCTTTCGTGTCCGCGTCTCACGGGCATTGCAGAGACGATAAGACGGTGGTGAAATATCAGTTTGTTCGTACTTTATGCGGGAATTTCTAGAACCAACCACCAGGATCGCGACATCCGACTGCATGACATTCTGGCTTTTGTGACGTCATTTGTTGCTACTTCAGGATCACTTTCGATAGATGGAGGAATTGAGACGCTAAACAAATAGTCGGAGACACATTTGCAGTCAACGTAGTTAAACTAAAGCGAAGACCCAACGGGACAAACCCGCATAAAAGAAAAACAAAAAACAACAACTCGAAATCAGTGTTGCCATTTCCGGCACTCTAGTTTACCACAAATGTGGAGTTGGAGCAGCACTTATTTGAAATATAAAACACGAATGCTTCAGTTAAGAGTTGCAGCTAAAAGCCTCGGTTTTCTCAGAGACCAACCTAAAGTTAAGCCTCTTTTGAGCTAATGTGGAAAGCGGAAGTTGTGAATGATAAAAAACCACTGCAATGAAAAAAAAGCCCAAAATATTTTTCTTTACGCAGTCTTTACGCCAATAGATGGAATTTAGGTGCAGAAAGGTGGAAGGTGCAATCTCCTAAGCCCCGCCCCGTGCTTGCAAGGAGCTCAGATCCCTCGCTAACTGGAGAGATGATTCAGGTGTGAAAGGCTTGTTGTAAATTTCTATTTCCGTGCCTTTCTAGTATTTTATTCGACAATTTTTTATGTTTCAGAAAAATAGTCTCCATAAAGTCATTATTGCTATCAAAGATACCTCAATGTTGCCTTTCCATATGGGATTCAAACGATAACAAACCTGGCTGTCGGCGTTTGCGGTGCACTCAACGAGTGTCGTGCGTTGACCTCGTTTATTTTGTATGAGTGCGGTTCGTTCTGCGTGCAGCAAGGTGTCTAGAAGAAGATCTTAACCAACCTAGTTTGCAGAAAACAACCGTCGCAAGTGTCTGTCTTAGGAAGCGCTGTGCGGGTGCTTGTTTTCGTAGCGACACTGGCCTAAACCTAGCGTCCCACGTCGACTATGTTGCTCGATCTCGATTGATTTGTTCGTTAGCGCGTGTTGATTCCAAATAGAGATGTCGCTTTCCGTAAAAGTGGGCCCGCTACTGAGTGAACTGTACAAAAGTCATGATTGCAAGCATGGCTCTTAATACCGAAAAGATACCTACACAGGTAAGAAGTTGCGAGCCATTCGACTAGATGCAGTCGGGAGTTCGGCCCGGATCAAGTTTGTCCATGTATTTTCCTGTCATTACGCTTCGACAGGCAAGTGGTTCTTAAGTTATTCAATGCGCCTGACCTAAGAAGGCGAATATTTTTACGCCGCGTTTTAATTCTGCGTCATGACGCTCATTCCCCTTGCTCGCTGATTCCATGGGCAAAATATAACAAAAATAAGAAAGCTGGAAGGACTGCAAATTTATTGAGCTGATTTTTTATTGTTTTCTCGGTCGCTTATCGGTGCACATCGATAGAAGCAGACAGACGCTTGTATTAAGTACGAAAAACATGTACGACGAAACCGTCCAATCCGACGTCTGATCAGGCAATACGACGGTTGGAGGCGAGGGTTTTCAACGCTCTCCGGTGCTACGAAAACCCCCGCCCCCGAAGGTCATTCCGGCAGTTCGCACGTCGGAACGGACGCTTACGTCGTACATGTGTTTCGCGCTTGAGACGCAGCTCGTGCACGATGGAACGCTAGAACGCCGCTTTTATGGCGGCGCCTTCTCAGGGTTGCAGAAGTGTTTAGACAGGGGCGTATTAACAGACGAAAAGGAAGCTAAGAAAGGACACCAACGCGCAGCTTTCGCGGTCACGTCTCGCGGGCATTGCAGACGACGATAGACGGTGGCGAAATAGCAGACGATGCCGGAGGCTGCCCCGCGTCTGCTCGCACGACTAGCAGGCGGTGTCAGATGCCAGACTAGACGCACCGGATGTCGCGAAAGGGCGATACCAGGCTCGTTAGCGTATTCGGTCGAGCAGCCAAGCCAGTCCAGTATTAAAGGGAGGGGCCACTGATTTGTGGGCGGGCTTAGAGCGGGCCATGATTAGCTTTCAAAAATGCCTTTGTTTTTAGTTGCCGTGTTTCTTTAAGGAACGTTTAATCAGACTGCGATAGCAGAAAGGCTGAAGAAAGTTTCCGACTGCAAGGGATTCCTGTTGCAATAAACCCAATTGAAACAATAAACAATTGTAGAAGCAGTTTTTGATTTTTACTGTAAAAGGATTAAGGATTGAAAATTTACATTTTAAGTTGTAACTTTAGATTGAAGCAAGCTAACTACTTGGTATCTCACAAAAAAATTGTAACCCTCAACAACATTGTTCCGGTGAATTAGAGTGTGGAAGCACCAGAAACTGAGTTTCGAGTAGTCTCGTTTTGTTGGGTTTGCTCGACACTGTCTATAAAAAGAAGCAAGCGTCTTTCCTCCCCCGACGTCATAGTCGCTGGATCCGGGACTCGCCCCAAGAGGAAAATACGATGAAGCTTGACGGGAGTTGCCGCAAAGCAGCAAACCTGTTCGTTTTGGCTTCCCCGTATGCAAGCATCGTAAAGGGTGCCCCAAAGAGCACGACGCTAGTAACGGGCAACGCCAAGACGCATCCGTCTATCGTTTGGCGGAGGCTCTAGAAGAGCTTCGGAGTGTGTGCCGACTGCGGGGCGCCAGGGATCCACAAACGATGACATCATGCGCCGGCCTTTCTTCCAGGGTGGCCATGGTTTGATCAGTTGAGCCCACGCTGTAGACAGGTCACGGAGGTAAGACGCTTCAGTAGCCGACACGAGGCCACAGCAGATGAAGCCAGAAGTGTGGAGGGATACGCTCACAACGATGACCAAAACGAAGAGACGCTAATGGACGAAAAGGAGATCTGTCTCAACACCTGTTTTGGTCACCCCCTGGGGCGCGTCCCTCCACACTACTGGCTTCATTTCTGGTGGCCTCATGCGACATCAGGCCACCAGGGGGTGGCTTCTGAAGCTTTCTACCTCCATGGTTAGAAGGTTGACCGCATTTCCAAAACAAAAGTCCGTTATTTCGCAATTCTTTTCCTTGAAAACTTTATATCAAAGTTAATTATAGTTGAAACAAAAGGTGCAGTTTCGATCAGAATTTTTTTACCGTATCATAAATAAACACTCCAAATCAGCCAACTTTTCAAAAATATAAGGCATACGCCACCTCAACAATAAAACAAAATTGCTGCTTTGTTTTAAGTTTCCATTAACGATACCAGAACGCGCCGCTCCGGCGGTCGTGCTCCCCCGTGCCTGAAGCGTGCAAACAACGTGCGCCGTCGCGCTGTTCGAATGAAGGATAGGAGCCCGAAAATCGAACGTTATTTTTGCATTGCCTTTTGAACAGCACTGTGTTTGATGTCGCCGCCTCAAGCAATACTTCCATCTTCTCTATGAGGGAGGCGAGGCGGTAGTCACGCACTTTGGTCAAAGGGCATGACTGCTGACGCTTTGATTAAAATCGAAACTTTAAAACGCATTCAAATGGAATGTTTTCGTTAAAACGTATTGCGTTTTATCAGCCGATTTTCATGGAGCTCTGCAAAGATTGCCAGTTTCTAAGGCCTGACTGTAACGGACCGATTCCCGCAGTCAGTTGTAACGAAACACTGGCACCAAAAAGCGTTACGCGCTAAGGGAACCACATAAAATGACTTCAGTCTCCCGGTAAGATTTAGACTCACCACCTTGAGACTCTGGTCCAAGAGCTTTGCCGACTGAGTTATCCAAGGCCTGTGGCACGGACCACACAAAAGCGAGCTCATTCGAGCGCCGCGTGAAGGCGTAGTCGGGCGCTCCGCAGATTTTCCTATCATGCAGGGACATCTCACGGCATATGTCAGACATAAAATCGAAGCAGGTGTGACTTCAGTCAAATTTAACTGCGGCTAAGCGTGCCCATGCAACGAGGGTATAAATCAAACCATGGCTTTCCGGTTACCAAATAGGAGGTTACAATTACTCAAATTTAAGTAGGAACCAAAATGTTCACATTGTTATACATTTTCCTTATTCTCAGTTCAGTGCGCACCTTTCGGAGGTGCGATTTCGCTAAAGTTCCGTGAAGCACCCTGTAGACTAAATGGCAAGTTAGGACAGGTGAGACTTATTCTCATACACGAACAACACTTCTGTTCGGAGTCACAATGCGACTTTCAACGTTTTCGTCAAGAATGTACGATTGACTCATGTACATTACACTTTTGTCCCTTCTTTGCAGCCTCAAGATACTCGCAAAGAAGGCGCTTCCCGCAGTGGCAGGGGGTATAGGTGGGGCGGTGGCAGACAAGTATCTGCCCAATCGTCAATAAATCTCCCCCACTTGAAGATCACCATGCCTCCGAGTGTGTTGCCCGTAGAGAAACCTCTCTCAAAGTCATAAAGAACAACAACAACAACAAAAAGTTGCATATCAAACAAAACAATCGCTTCTTTTTTTCAAGATCTCTCAATATCTTACCACATTCGAGACCAGTGGCGAGGCAAAAGAGGGAGGGGGAAGAGGCAGCTGAACCTGTTTTCTTTTGAAGTCACCGACAGCTTCAGAAAAGTAGGGCGTTGCTCATAATGTTCACAATTCTCGCATCCTGAGTGGTTATTCGCCGGTTTTATCGGCTAATGCAGCAATGTCATTGGCTGCGGAGCGATTATAAGATCAGATGGATTCGCCACGCACCAGCACTACGTTTCTTAAGATGTCCGTGAGGCTAAGACATCTGGTACATATCGCACGAAGTGCTTGGGAGAATCAATCGCTTGGCAAAATGACGAAGTTTAAGACGTAAGTGTAGACCAAAAATTGAGCCTGTGCTGTGGCACTCAGCATGACGTTTCACCTGATTACGTGATGCTTCGTGTCACAACTGCTGCGTCTGTGTCACAAAGCTGTGTCTGCTGTGCTTCGTGTCATAAAGCTGCGTGTCATTTAATATCCTTACCACTCGTCTATAAATTTAACGCAGTTTTAAGCGAGGACATTTTTTCAGACAAAATTAATATTGCGAAGGTTTGTGTTTTGCACAAAGGTGGAGCGCTAAACAGCCTGAGTAATTACCGACCCATATGGATTTTACTTATGTTTTCTAAACTTTTGGAGAGGCTTACATTCACGAGACTCACCCACTTTCTTAGTGAAAATAATTTAATTGCAAGTGAACAATATGGGTTTCAAAACAACAAATCAACGGAAATGGCTTTGTTGCATGTAAAAAATAAAATTATTAACACTATAGAAAATAAGCATTTCATCATCTGATTTTTTTTTTTTTAGATTTAAGCAAGACATTTGATTTTATAAAGCACGATATTCTGTTAACAAAATTGCCAATGTAGGGAATCAGAACTACTGCATTGGCACAGATTCGTTGTTACTTATCGGCGCGTTCTCAATATGCGTTCACAAATGGCACGCGCCGGTAATTGCTGAAACAATTACTTACGGAGTACCACAAGGATCTATTCCTGGCACATTGTTATTTCTACTGGATAAAATCGACACTGTAAATCTGCCACTTACACCAGATATTATTTTGTACGCAGATGACACGAATGTATTTTTTTTCTGGTTTAAACCTAATGAAGCAAGAAAGACTAAAAAAAGACTAAAAAAAGTGAAAGCCGTTTACAACTTCCTGTAACGCCGAATTGGAGCGCAGCTCTTGAGGAGGAGGAGTGGAGGGTATATTCCTCCTCCTCCCTCGTGATCATGCCTGCTAGTCCTCCTCCCCTCCTGCTCCCCCTCCCTCTCCTTTACCCCTCCCCCCGAGATCCCGTGACCCCCCGGACCATACTAGACAATGAGGGGAGGAGGAGGAGGAGGGGGAGGAGGAGGAGGGCAGAGGTCCGTGGGGTCACGTGACCTCAAGGGGACGGGATCACATGACCTTGGGCGGGCCGTCACGTGACCGGCGGGGGGAGGGGAGTCACCCCCCCGGGGTCGCGTGACCTTGGCGGGGGAGGAGGGGGGAGGAGGAGGAGCGGAGGGGGAGGAGGAGGAGGGGGAGGGGCGACGCCTACGCCGACGCCAACGCCGACGCCGACGCCGCACAGGCTGGAAACGGGTCATGTGACTCCCTCCCCCCGAGGTCACGTGACCCGCCCGGACCATATTACACAATGAGGGGAGGAGGAGGAGAATGAGGGGGAGAAGAGGAGGGGGAGGAGGAGGAGGGGGAGAAGGAGAGGGAGGGGCGCGGTTACGCCGACGGCGACGCCAACGGCGGCGCCGATGCCGCTCAGGCTGGAAACGGGCCCCTAAGAGCTGCGCTCTAAAAAAACTCCGTTGCCATTGATATTATCACTGAATAGCTGAATATATATGAAAGATTCTCACCGATGATGTAACGTAGAATTTTATTATCTGATATGCTTTGAAAATACGAAACTCCTTATACCAACAACCGCGTTAAAACTCACAATAAAGTCCCTTGGTATACACGTGACGCCATTTTGTACATCTAGGACGGGGTCTGCATTAGGTACTTATTGGCTGGTATCATGCCTTAAAAATCGATTTTCTATTTCACTCTTTTCTTATGAAGGGAGTTCATATATTTAAAAGATGTATTACCAGTTTGGTTCAGAAAGCTACCGTATATTCCGGAATATAATTCATATCCTTGCTGCCACCCATTCCTTATCAAAGTGGACGGCAGCAAGGATGTGAGCGGCAGCTGCTCCTCACTGTTTTCTGGGCGGTAGCAGTAGCTCGCCTGTTCTCGTCCGTGTAAGAGGCGGTTTCACTGCAAATGCATCAACGTGGTTCAGGAACACTATGAGCTCCTCGTGGTTGACGATCGCACCAGGTACTATCGGGGAAAAATGAAATGCGAACAGAGGAGCGCGTGGCTCGCGGTACAGGCTGCGCCGCCTGGAAGTGAGCCTAGGGGCGAGGGTGCGTGGCCTACTCCGATGTGTTCACGCCCCTCGACTGGCGCTTCCCAAGCTTCAGCAGTGCGCCTCTTAGTGCGCTGAAAGCTATAACCGCTATCTTTGATGGCTCAACGCGTGCGGTGCAAAGAAGCTTTCCGCATTCGCCGAGCAGGCAAAGATAGCGATGACAACATTCAGCGCACTGAGTGGTGCACTGCCGAAGCTGGGGGAGCGCCAATCGAGGGGCGTGAACACATCGAGGTAGGCCACGCACCCTCGCCCCTAGGTTCACTTCCAGGCGGCGCAGCTTGTACCGCGAGCCACGCGCTCCTCTGTTCGCATTTCATTTTCCCCGATAGTACAAGCGCCTCTCCTGCGCCAAGCGTCTGGACGAGACGAGCAACAATTAAGGTAAGTGACGACAGTGTCGAAATCTCGCCTCATTAGCAAGAATCCAGTACCGACGATGTCATCCTTGGAACGGACGTTCTTCTTCCCAAGCTCGTGGACGTACTCTGCAGGAAAATCGATGACATCAAGAAAGTTGTCAAAGCTGTCAAGACTGACAACAAGTCGCTGCGCCTTCATCTATCGCGCAACATTGAGCGAGCTCTGTCTCTCGGGAGAACTGCCGTCCGCACCACCTGTATCATCGAAAAACTGTCACTGTTTAAAAAAAAAGTGAAAGCCGTTTACAAATCCCTGTGACGCCGAATTGGAGCGCAGCTCTTGAGGAGGAGGAGTGGAGGGTACTGAGGGGAGGGTAGACCCCTCCCCCTTCTCCTCCTCCTCCCCTCATTCTTTAATATGCTCCGGGGGGGGAGGTCACGTGACCTCGGGGAGGCGTGACCTGGGGGTCACCTCAAGGTCACGTGACCCCCAAGGTGACCCCACGTGACCTTGGGGGTCACGTGACCTGGGGGGTCACGTGACCTCAGAGGGGTCACGTGACCTCAGAGGGGTCACGTGACTTGGGGGTCACGTGACCTTCAAAGGGTCACGTGGGGTCATCTTGGGGTCACGTGACCTTTATATGACCTTGGGGATCACGTGATCCCAAGATGATCCCACGTGACCTTGAGATGACCTTCGGAGGGGTCACGTGACCTTGGGGGTCACGTGACCTTGGGATGACCTTGGTTACGCCGACGCCGACGGCGACGCCGACGCCGCTCAAGCCGGGAACGGGCCCCTAAGAGCTGCGCTCTAAAATGAAAGCCGTTTACAACTCCCTGTAACGCCGAATTAGAGCGCAGCTCTTGAGGAGGAGGAGGGAAGGGTACTGGGGGGTGGGTCAAGTGACCTGGGGGGGCGGGGGGTCACGTGACCTTGGGGGAGTCACGTGACCTTGTGGGAGTCACGTGACCCTGGGGCGTGACATGACGTCGGGGGGGTCACGTGACCTGGTGCCACGTGACGATGCCGATGACGTCATCAGTGATGATGACAATGCGG
This sequence comes from Ixodes scapularis, assembly GCF_016920785.2. NCBI lineage: Eukaryota > Metazoa > Arthropoda > Arachnida > Ixodida > Ixodidae > Ixodes > Ixodes scapularis. Next base: position 57,180,970 of record NW_024609836.1, on the reverse strand, counting down.
ATGCCGGTGACGTCATCAGTGACGTCACTGATGACGTCATCAGTGGCTATGACGTCAACGGGGGTCACATGACCTCGGGGATATCCCCAGGTCACGCGACCCCGAGGGGGGTCACGTGACCTGGGTAACCATCGTGACCCTCGTGAGGGTAACCCTAGTAACCCTCGTGAGGGTAACTCTCGTGACCCTCGTGAGGGTAACTCTCATAACCCTCGTGACCCTCGTGAGGTTAACCCTCGTGAAGGTAACCCTTTTGAGGGTTACTGACCCTCGTAACCCTCGTGAGGGTAACCCTCGTGAAGGTAACCCTTTTGAGGGTTACTTACCCTCATAACCCTCACGAGGGTTACGAGGGTTAGTTGCCCTCAAAAGGGTTACCTTCACGAAGGTTACCCGCACGAGGGTTACTTACCCTCGTAACCCTCACGAGGGTTAGTAACCCTTGTGAGGGTAACCCTCGTGAAGGTAACCCTTTTGAGGATAATGAACCCTCGTAACCCTCGTGAGGGTTACGAGGGTAAGTAACCCTCGTGGCCCTCGTGATCCTCGTGAGGGTAACCCTCATGAGATTAACCCTCCTAACCCTCGTAACCCTCACGAGGGTTACGAGGGTTGCGGTTACGCCAACGCCGACGGCGACGCCGACGCCGACGCCGACGCCGACGCCGACGCCGCTCAAGCCGGGAACGGACCCCTAAGAGCTGCGCTCTAAAAAGAGAGGGAGAGTGCAGAAATTTTAACGATGAGGGCCATCGTACAGGATCTGCCGCATCGTCGATGTCCACGAAGAGGAGCTTACGCCGACTCAGCAGGAGCAGGAGGAGAGAGAAACTCGGATCCGCGAGTGCGGATGAAGCCAACGAAGGACGGTGAAGAAAAAGCTGACCGTTCACCATCCTTCGAAAGGGGCACAATGCTCTTCCCGTACAGGCCTTCGGTACTGCATAGACGAAAGGATACCTTACAGACAAGGACACGCGGGACAACGTCCTCAGCTGCGGATACGAATCACGGAGGATCCACATAGTAGCCGCCCGTCTGCTAGGCAAGTCGAACACGGTTGTTATCACGCACGACGGGGAGAACCTACCGAGATCTATTCTCTACGAGAAGCGTTACATTATAGTATCCCCCTACAAGCCGAAGGCAGTTACGTGCCGCAATTGACAAGTAAACCAAAAGAAGTATTGTTCGTACCCACGAAGACGATGCTCTTAGCCTCGCGCCGGACGCTTTTTAGCCGTGTGTCAAGAGCGTGCTAGAATAAAGTAGCGCGGATCAAAGACAGAAAATGCCGGCTCGACGTGCTGCGTCAAACGTAAAACGCCACCGAAGCCTGATCTGTCACTTCCCGCAGACTCGCTCACCACGGCCCATAATTTGATGTAGAATAAATGTTATTAACAGGAAACAAAGAACCCCTTCAAAGGTGGGAAAAACTACGCGGTCAAGGAAATAAATCATGTCAAGATCAACTTCAAGATAGCTGGAGGGACTTTCAGCTGCTTCAAATACAACGAGAATAAAAGTAAATCTAGGCAAGAGTGCAATATAACAACTAGCGACGGAGACACGCATTCAGAATCTAGTAAACACGAGAATATTAATTACGATCCCAGTGTTTCCAAGTATAATTTGCTTAATACCGGTACACGCAACAGGGAGCATGTGCGGTCTAAGCGTTCATCCTACCCAATGATATCTAGTTGGAGCTCCACATATGCGAAATAAAAATGCGGATTAAACTTGTGAGCGAAAGCAATCTGAGAGTCGTAAAAACGCAAACTGGCCTTGCTCGCCACGAACGCCAAAAATAACCGCCGCTCCAACGCTACGCGAAATATTAGAGCAGCAAGAAAGAAAAAGAAATCCAAACTCTACACTTTGATGTCAGATCACAGAAGTTTATTAGGCCCCCGCAACGGAAAGATGAATTGTGAATTGCGACACAAAACCTGTAAGAGAGAACGCTCATTCCTTCAACGCGAAAAAATCGTGACTAAGCAGTGATGGAACCTCTTGCACTTCTACGACTCAGCTTAGGATGTCGCCAAGACACGTGAACTTGGGGCATTTAGGTTTCAAGTTTCCACGACAACACACGAATTTCACCGGAATATGTTTTCTCCCTTAAATGCACAACACTTGCCTCTGATAATTCGTGGCACACGTCGTTTTTCGCAAACTGGAGTGTCGAAGTTTCCAACCTTAGTACAAAGAGCCTCACATACGTGCTTGCCAACTCTCTTTGCCCCTCACATAAACCTGTGCTTGGGGTCTGCTTAAATCGGGGAGGTTGCAGAACCTACGTTTAAAGTTGCCAGGAACAATTCAAGAAACAGGTTTAGAAGCAGACGTCGAGATTCCAACATGAGGCCCATTCTGCTGATCGCCTTCCTCCTTCTGGCTTTGGTCACTTGAGAGTATACTGTGCATTTAATTACAGTGAAGTATGCATCTGAAGACTGAAGCGTGTATAAAATATTTCTGTGGCTGGTACAATGACTCAGCATTATATCAAAGGCTTTGCAATTAGACCCGTATTTTTTCAATTTGACTACATTGCGACCTGTGTAAGGAACAAGGTTTCATGATCATCTAGAGATCGATTTCATAGGATGGCGAGAACGCCGTGGCACAGAAAAATGTTCCAAAAAGATTAATTTCATGCTGTTGCGTATTTACAGGTTCATCAGCCTTGACCATACGACTACCTTCCGAAATGTAAGGTGCTTCAACCGGCATACTTAACGTAGTGTATGGCAAAATACTTCCGCATCGTCACACCCCAGAAGAGAGGATAATCGGATAGAGATGGAAGCAGATAATGAATACAGCTTTCCTTTAGGAAGAGCGTATCCCAATCACCCAACGCTTTATATCCTACAGTGGGAGCAAGTAAAGCAACTGTGTTGCATGTATGTTTATACAGCCGGAAGTTAGTCAATCGAATTGGCGTCTGGTGTCTCAGTTGTAGGTGAGAAATTGAGCCAGTGCAGTACATTTACTAGTTTGGGGTCCTTAACGTGCATCAAGCAGTAGTGACACACGACCGCACTCAGGTACGATGCTCTTCCAGATCGAAACGGGCATGGGTGGAGATTGAACACAGGAAGGGGTGGAGATTGAACACAGGATCACTGGGTTCTGCTGCTCGAGATTTCGCTCCGCGTGCTCTGAGCGGGTGAATAAGTGTGTGCTAAATAAATATCAGCCACGGCATCGTATCGCGCTGCAGACCGAGCAGTAAAGGCAGTAGCCAAACGACCTATGAGACGTCAGCTCTGAACGTTCTTAGCTCCAAAGCGGTTATATAGCTCTACTATTCAACAATCGTTGAACAACCCTATGCCAGCGTGCGCCTCCCGCCCCCCCCCCCCCCCCCCTTATTTCAGTTATTTATTTTTTTTTTTTCAACTCGCTGCGGTCACAAGAGCCGAGCAAGTCGCCGCCCGGCCCAGTCCGTCCGGCCACTCTGCAGGGGAGGCACCACGCCGGCCGTAGGAGACGGAACCCACGTTCTGGATCTTATGAGGCTTTTATTAAGTTTATTCTCTCTCTCTTCCCGCCCGCCTCCTCATCTCGCGCCTGAGAGCGAAGACATTGCTCGAAGTCGTAATGATATCCATTCGTCTTGCCGCAGCTCCTGTCCGTGTCAGCGCGTGCGTCCCCTTCCAGCCGGCGACACGATGACGGCGCAGCTTTGCTCCGGTTTACGGACCGCGAGCTACCATCCGCCACGCGCTCGTCGACCACAGTGTTGCCCGCTGGGATCAAGATCACAGAGGACCTCGCTCGTGCTATGCCATCAACAGCGACATCAACGGAAGCGCCTACAAAGGGACCCCCCCGGCTACAGCGCGCCAGTGGGCATGGAAGCTTTGCAGCGATGAGGTGGCTTATGTTTTTCGTCTTGCCGCAGGTTAGTAGTCGTAAACCTTGCCACTGTTTTAGGTCTAATTATGTTTGCCTAGTTGTGCTTCCATGCCCCGGAGCTTTTATTGAATCTTTTAGAGCGTGTATCGAATCTTTCAGAGCTTTGTTGCTTTTGTTGTCTGGGGATGTAGAGAAGAACCCAGGCCCTATGAGCAAGCAACAAGAGGATGAATTCCTTGCGCTTGTGCAGACGGTCGCGAAACTTCAGAGTAGCCTTGCTCTTCTGCAACAAGAGGTAAACCTACTAACACAGAAAAACATAGAAAGCGAAAAATCTGCTTCCGCTCTAGAAGAACGCGTTATCAACCTAACAACTGAACTCGACTTACTAAAGCAGAAGGAAATCGGTAACGTCACACCTACCGAACCTCAGCTTACTACAGCTCTAAACGAACTTTCGCAGCTGAAAACTCGTTGTGACGACGCGGAGGGCAGATCCCGTCGTAACAACCTTCTATTTTTTGGCGTCACTGACACCGATAGGGAAACGTGGGCCCAGTCCGAGGGCTTGGTAACCGGCCTGTGTTCCAGTAACCTAGGCGTGAATATCGAATCAAGCAAAATTGAAAGAGCGCACCGCTTGGGAGCGTTCAATCCACAGAAATGTCGCCCTATAATTGTGAAGTTTTCATCATTTAAGGATAAAGAGGGCATTCTTTCGTCGGCATTTAAGCTCAAGGGAACACGTGTAGCCATCAGTGAAGATTTTCCCATTTCTGTCCGACTTGCGCGCCGTCACCTTCTTGATTTTGCCAAGCCTAAAGGCACGACTTACAAGCTGCGTCACGATAAGCTGTTTTTAGATAATAAGTGTTATGTATATGACGCCGCTCTTGGTGCCGTGAAGGAAAAAAGTGCATAGCAATGCCAGCGTTCATTTCGTTTTTCGTCACCCAATCAACCTGCAAAACGCCGTGATATCAGTAACAAACCTTCTTATCATTCTATTTTATTTACTAATATTAGAAGCTTGATACCAAAAAGAGATGATGTGATTTCCTTGGTTGAGGCATGCAACGCAGATTTCCTTGTGCTTACCAAGACGTGGCTAAGCCCCGATATATCCGATACTGAACTTTTTCCTTTGTGTCCAAACTTTCGTGTGTATAGGTGTGATAGATCCGCTAGGAGGGGGGGTGGTGTGCTTTTAGCTATAAATAATCACATTCCGTCCCGGGTTATACCAATTCTTACTGACTTAGAAGTTGTATTTGTGTACGTCGCTACGACGCCCCCCGTAATAGTGGCTGTGTGCTATAGACCGCCAGATAGTGATAAAGAATTTGTTAACAAGCTATATAAGTGTATTTCTGAAATCACCACTAAATACCCTAACGCCTTTGTTACTCTCTTTGGTGATTTCAATTACCCGAACGTTGACTGGTCTGCCCTCTCTTCTAGTTGCGCATTGTCTCAAGAATTTATAGACTTTTGTTTAGATTTCAACTTTACAAATGTTATCACTCAGCCTACTAGGATTACTAATCACTGTAGCAATATACTCGACTTGTGCTTAAGCCAAGACCCATCACTCTTCAGTAACATCACATACTTACCCGGCATTAGTGACCATCTCGTCATCGATTTAACTCTCTCTCTCTCTGCTCCTCGTAGATCACATTACTGCAAATTCATTCGCAATTACGCGAAAGCTGATCACGCATCAATCAACTCGAACCTCGAAGATTTTTATCCTACTTTCTCAGTTAACTTCTGGGAAAGAACGGTTAATGAAAACTGGACTCTATTCAAAGATAAAATGATCTATCTAATCGAACGCTTTATTCCGCTGACCCGTATTATATCTGACAACACTAACCCTTGGTACAATAAAAATATTCATAGTCAATCGAATAGGAAAAAAAGACTCTATAAGCGGACTAAGGCTGTCAACACTACGGCTTCTTGGAACGCCTACTACGAATGCGCTAGGGCTTATAAATCAGCAATAAATCACGCCAAAACCAAATTCTATAGTATCGACCTCCCCAACATACTAACCACGAAACCAAAGAAGTTTTGAAAAATAATCAATCCAGCACTTTCACTTCCTTTGCAATTTGTAGATGACGACGGACTTCCGCTTTCTGATAAACACGGCGCTCTTGCTATTAACAATTTCTTCTGCTCCATCTTTACTAACGAGGACTTACTAAATATTCCCGACTCGTGCCAATCCATTCACCCCCTCATGGATCCTATCGTAATTGACCGTACTGGAGTACTTAAGGCTATAGATCAACTAAAGGTGTCCTCCAGCTCCGGAGATGACCAAATTAACTCTAAGGTATTAATAAACACTAAACACATTTCTTCCACTTTCCTCTGCAACATATTCTCTCAATCTCTTAATCTCTCTGAAGTACCATCAGACTGGAAAGTTGCTAACGTCATACCCGTTCATAAAACAGGCGATCGCCAACTAATCAGCAACTATCGTCCCATCTCGCTCACCAGCGTTTCATGCAAACTCTTGGAGCACATTCTCTATTCTAACATAATAAATTTCCTAGACTCTCATAACCTCCCTTTTAAGCACCAGCACGGATTTCGCAAGTCCTACTCATGCGAAACTCAGCTAACAGCATTTCTAACTGACGTTTACTCAAATTTCGATTCCAATGTTCAAACTGACGCCATCTTTATTGACTTCTCCAAAGCATTTGACAGGGTCCCTCATCAACGTCTTTTAATGAAGCTAAGAAATATTAATCTTCACCCCTCAGTAGTCAATTGGATTTCTGAATTCCTTACTAATCGCACACAGTACACTTCTATTAACAATATAAAATCTACCACAAGCGCAGTAACGTCTGGCGTCCCTCAGGGAAGCGTTCTTGGCCCCCTTCTTTTTTTAATCTACATTAATGATCTCCATCATTGCATCACTTCTGAAGTACGTTTGTTCGCCGATGACTGTGTCATATATAGACCCATTCATTCATGCCACGATCAGCTAACCTTGCAAAACGATCTCCAACTTATAATTCAGTGGTGTCATAAATGGCAAATGGCTTTAAACTATAATAAATGTAAATCGCCATCTTTTTCCCGCAATTCACATGTTCTATCCTCCTCTTACCACTTTTCTGGCATCCCAGTAACTGCTTGTTCATCGTATAAATATCTAGGAATTCATCTGACATCTGACCTGTCATGGACCACTCATGTAACAACTGTCATCGCCGATGCTAACCGCACTCTCGGATTTCTTCGCCGTAACCTCAGACAAGCTACATCCCCCGTAAAACAACTAGCTTATACTACCTTGGTCAGAACTAAACTAGAATTCGCGTCTTCATTATGGTCACCGTGGCAGGCATACCTAACTAACAACCTGGAATCCGTTCAAAGCAGGGCCCTCCGTTTTATTTATTCCGACTATTCCCCATACGCAAGCATATCAGGAATTCGCCAATCAGCTAACCTTGACACTCTTTCTCACCGCCGCAGGGTGTCTCGTCTTTCTCTTCATCGGATCTTTTATTACAACAGTAATCTCAGACAAAGTTTGGTATCACCTCCTTACCGCATTTTCCCTCGTCTCGACCATTCTTGTAAACTCCGTCCGATTTCATCGTCAACCGTCACTCACCAAATGTCTACTCTACCATTGGCCATTGACGACTGGAACTCACTGCCTGACGTAATTGTTACCTTATCTGATACTAAGAAATTTTCTGCAGCCATTAGCTTATTTTTTCTAACCCATAACTAGATTACAGCCGGTTTTTGTAGATAAATTGTTTTGTTACTTGTTTGTTTTTTAAGTGTTCACTCCCTTGTGTAATGCCCCCTGGGCCTTCAAGGAATAATAAATGATGATGATGATGATGATTGCGGGGAGATCTCTAGGCAGGGGACTCCGTCTATTCGTTTTCCTGTCAATGTGGGGGTTTCGAGGAGGTTAGCCGTTCAAGATGCAAGCAACTAAGCAAACCGGCGCTCTCGTTAATGCCCGCTCGAAGGGTGTTTCACTTTTTAATTAGGTACGATTCTCTTTGCTCCCTCTCACGTGCTGTACTGGATCCAGATTGAAGTATAGTTGCAAATATTTTGTTTATGCGGTGTTGATCGAGACGCATAAGTGTGGAAAGCGGGATATTAGGGATTGTGTGTTAAGGTGGGACTTGTGATTGTTACGTCTTAGACAAAAGGGGAGATCTAAATGCTCGATATAGTGCAGGTTGCATACCCGGCAGTGCAACAGATAGACTACAATAGCTGTGTTATAGTTATAATTTCTATCTATCTTAAAGGTGAAGTACGAATGTGTAGTTCTTGCTTCCTCGGATTCTGTCATATGGCTGCACACTTTGCACCGCGGCCCATGGCGTGGCCGAGATCCGAGGAACTCCTTAAATGTGGCTTTGGACCGTAGCAGTATATCTTTAAAGTTTTGTCCTCAACGATAGACGACCATTGGCGCCTGCGGAAAGACAGATTGAAGGCGTTGGTTTATTGAGAGAATATTCAAATGTTTGCGTAGGATGTTGTTGACGCTGATGAGAATAGTTTCGTGGGTTAGCGATACATTATATTGATTATTCTCCGAGTTTCGAACCCCCCTTTTTTTTTGTTGATGGCTGTCGTGAGGTCTAGTCTACTAACTAGCCTTTTCTAAAGCACGCCTGGCGGAAATTTTTGCCTATTAAGTGCTGTCATTAGAGTACCTGTGTTTTGTTTGAAGTCTTGCTCGCTGCTGGATATCGGTTTGTCCCTATGCGCCTTAGAATAGGGCATACCATTTTTGCAGTAGTGGGAGTGGCAGCTATTGCAACTAAGGTATTTTTGGCTGTCCGTGGGTTTTCTGCAGAGTTCAGTGGAAAGTTTCTTATCCTAAATATCGACGGTAACGTCCGAAAAACAAATTGCCTGCTGCGATACGTTGTGGTTGGAAAGACTAGAAGAATGAGCCCAACTGTATTCAGAAATAAATCTGTTAAATTAGACCTCTGTGCCTGCCCCTATCATCAACAAATGTCAATATACCTCTTATAGAAATGTTAGACGATCTGCGAGGAATCGACTCTCTAGTCAGCCATGTTATTGGGGCCATTTTTGTGCCCATGGCGGTCCTGCTAATTTGTACGTAATGTTAATCTCCGAATTTAAAATGGTTGCATTCAAGCACGGGTCGTAATGATTTGGTTAAGTACTGAAAATCGAGAACCAAAGAATTATCCGCTCCAGGTACAGCTGCCATGCCGTCAACATGCGGAATGATGATGTACAGCGCAGTGACGTCTAATGTTACTAGAAATGAATCTGCGAGAATGGTTACCTGGGATACATTCTGGAGGAAATGGTTCGTGTCCCTCAAAAATGGCGCAAAGGTTGGTGAGATAACCACCGATGTCGAGGAAGCTGGGTTGGCTCTGTCCATAGCAACAAAAATGGCATGCAGCAACAACAAGACCGAGGGGAAAATCGTGACTCGAAATGGCTTAACGAAATTCGGTGCGCGCTGCATTGCTCTTCAGGCTGTGTTGCACGAACAGTTGTTCACGTGACTTTGTCGTTACTATCATATCAGTGTGTTGCCTACATCGTTCTGAATACCACTTACGCAACCGCGTGAACCAGGCATTGCGTATTCTACAACGTTCATCGGCGGGGTAGAAGGAGAGTAGGTTAGTCCTTCCATCGTTTCTCTGAAGACGACCAAGCCGCTGGAAGCTTGCTTGCGCAAACACAGCCGCCAACAAACTAAGCAGGTTTTGAACGTAATAATAGGGGCAAACCATTTTGAAGCCGCTTGCGGTTGAACTGGCATATGGCACGGCATAACCTGCTGACAGGCGCCATATTTGTCGGGAGTGGCGTCCCTAGTCCTAATTCAGACAATATATTTTTCAGCGACAAAGTGCTGTGCGACGAGTACGGGATCTGCCTTGATTTATACGGTAATGAACCTCAGGCCCGAATTGGTAAGTAAAGGCACTAGCATCCCTGACATATATAGTTTTGACCATATTGTTTTGACATGTGGTAACGTACAAGATAATGGAGAATGTTTTTGTTGTAGAGAGAAACTGGCAGGAAAGTTACCGTGCCATCATGAGGCAGGTGCAGATCTGGAGACAATCGGCATGATGGGGGCCGGTAGGCAAACAGACGATCAAAACAAAAGTCCCCGAGTTCTCTTTAATGCAGAACATAAAGAAAGTAAATCAAGACGAACAATGGGAGGATCCAAACCAATCACGAAGCTCCGAATACGACTAGATCCGAAAAATGTGATGTGTGGAGGAACAATAAGTTTACCTTTGATTAAAAGAACGATACAAAATAAGTATGCTCGTTTTTTACTTTAAAGAAGCGAAACGTACACCTGACGCGAATACTTTTAGCTGCACTTTGAATATTTGGAGTATGGTTCTAATATCACTTAAATGCACCTTGTGTTTTAGCAGCGCAGTCCGGGCGTCGACCCGTTCCGACAACTTAGAGATGAACATACAAAAAAATATATGTGCAGCGTGCACCCAAACATTATACAGAATGTACCCCCGCCCCCCCCCCCCCCCCCCCCGTCCCCTCTCCTTCCAAAAATAAATAAAATAAAGTGTTTCTTTTTCCGTAAAAATAAAACACGCATCATCGAACGCTCATTGTCTGCCGAAATGTAGCGCTAGAGATTTGAACCAGACGACAAAGTTTCAGAACTAACCGTCATCACACTCAAAAGTTAAAACTGATCTTCCGAATTTTTCAACGTAAAAATGGAGCCCCTTTTCGTCCGTTTTCGGTAACTGTCGCAATAGAACTCCATCTGTTCGAGAGCTCTGTCTTCCGCCTGGCCTCGTTGACAATGTCAAAAATAATTAATACATTTTGATAAAGATAACGGTTAGTGCTGAAACTTTGACATTTGGCTCGCGCCTGTAGCGCCACTTTTGGGGGAATAACGAACGTTCCGTGATGCGTAAATATTTTTGCGACAGGAAAAAAAAACCTTGTATATTCCTTTTGGAGACAAGCTGTAGTTTCACGAAGGAACGTATTTGTGCTTTAAGTGTACTTCGTGAAATGTTTAGTAATAATACGACATCAGTATCCTATGTGTATGACGTTTTACCGAAGAACGTGAGCACAGCTAATGCCGGAGATGAGGAAACACTTTTTCTGTCTTAACAAACACACAAACACGCAAAGACGACGAGCGCCATGACGACGCACTTTCGTCGCGGCTTGATTGGCTCGAACGGATCGTGGAGTCGACTGCGCTCGGTAAAATAAGGTATAGCTTGCTCTTTGGGTGAAAACATTTGTTTTATTATAATTGCTCTTTATTAGTGCTGCCACACATTTGTAGGAGACGTTGCTTAATTTTATGTAAGTTTCCGTTCAGCCTACAGCTCTTGTATATGCTACGGTTTTTTTTTTTTAATTTTTAGTATATGTTACGGTTTTTCTGTAGTGTGGAAGCTTCAACATCTCCCGTCTCCTTTGTCTTTTTACCTACCTCAAAGCAAGGAGACCTACTGTGAAAATGTGAGTATACTCTGCATCGGAGGAATAAATAATGTTCGAGATGTGGGACAGCAACATAAGAAGAGAGGCTTACGCAAGCGTTTCGGTAGCCGTAGGAACGCAACTTTGAAATATGCGTTCGGGTGATTACGCCACTCTCGAATCTGGCAGAAGTCTAGCAATGCTCTCCCGTGGTATGCGGGCAAAACCTGAAGGAGACGAGAAGACGTCAGAAAGGCCGAGCTCTGCCTGGAACCATTAGTGGACAGGACCAGAAACAGCTGCCTTTATCTCCACTGTACACGTCCAACACGCGCGAATGCGAAGGCAAAAAGCCGCAGGCGCCTGCGTTCTACGCGTTCGACGAATGCAGTGGAGACAAAGGCTCGAGTCTACCCCCTAATCGTTCCAAGCAGAGATCGGCGTTTCGAAGTTAGTTTATGTCCGCATTAATGGGCTCTCACTTCAAGCTACAGAGTCTAGAGCGCGTGTCCGACCGGTGTGTTTACTGCGCACCAAAAAAAGTTAGGCCTAAATTTCCGCCCAATGACGTCATAGAGGTTTCTTGTTGCCGCCGACTGTAATCCTTGGAGGCGTTACGGCAGTAGTGGTGGTGGCTGTGGCAGACGTCCCTTCAGCCGCAGGTGGCTCTCCATCTTAACACTTTAAGGAAGCTTCGGCAGCCAGGAGTCGGGACGCTGCGACGCGCAGCTTTCGTGTCCGTGTCTCACTGGCATTGCAGACGACGATAAGACGGTGGTGAAATTGCAGCTTGTTGGTACTTTATGCGGGTATTTCTAGAACCAACCACCAGGATCGCGACATCCAACTGCATGACCCTTCGGCTTTTGTGACGTCATTTGTTGCCACTTCAGGATCACTTTCGGTACATGGAGGGAATGGGAAGCTAAACAAATCATTAGGACATACATTACTAGTCAACGTAGTTAAAAGTAGAGCGATCGAAGGCAACCCCCCAACTGGACAAACTCACATAAAAGGAAAACAACCTCGAAATCAGTGTTGCCATTTCCGACACTTTAGTTTACCACAAATGGGAGAAGCATTTATTTAAAATATAAAACATGAATGCTTCAGTTAAGAGTTACAGATCAAAGCCTCGGTAATAGGATAAGAAACCACTGCAATGAAATTTTTTTTCTCGAGGGCCTAGATGGGACACGTATATTAAAAATGTCTAAGTCAAAAATATTTTTTTTTGCGCAATATTTACATTGCTAGACGCAATTTAGGTGCAGAAGGTGGAAGGTACAGCTGGCTAAGCCCCGAACCGTGCCTACAAGGTGCTTACATCTTTCCTTAACTGGAGAGATGATTCACCTGTGGAAGGTTTGATGCAAATTTGTATTTCCGTGCATTTATAGTATTATTTTATTCGACTATTTTCTATGTTTAAGAAAAATTATCTCCATAGGGCCGGTTGCACCAACGTCGCTTAGCGCAAAGCGGAGCTTAGCCGGGAACTTAAGCTTAGTTTCGGTTTCGTTCGGTTGCACCAAACTCGCTTATCGCTAAACCTAGCACTAAACTACGCTTAACTTAAGCGCCCAACATTGGGCGCTTTGCTTCTGGTTGTTTCTTAATCCTGGATTAAAAACATGGCGGCTGGTTTGTCACGGTCGACGCGGTGGACGAAATTGGTTGTGCAAAGTGTTTTAGGCTACATCAGCGTGAAAGTTTCGACAAAATGACTTTCGATTGTGACAAGGATGCAAAATATTGTCGCGTGAAGTGTTGATCGACCCCTGTTTTCAAGTTGGCTCTCCACTTTCAGGGCGTGTTAGCCCTAACCGAGAAACGTACGGAGCTGTGGGGCTCACGTCTGTATTCCCGTTGGTTCTTCTGTCAACGAGCTTATTCGTATGTACTTACTAATTTTCGCATAGCTGTAACGCATTGTTATTTACCACCTTGTTTATTTACACTTGCAGCGCGTATCCTTCAATCTGATCAGCGCGTTGAATAGTGGCAGTACATGATCTCGGCGATCAGCTGATTGTCGACACCTCTGCCGTTTCCATTAGATTGCGGCGCTTTTAATTAATAAAACAGCGAAAATTCAATTTCTTTCGTTTTCTGAGTTTTGAGACAATCTTCAGTGAATTTTCCTTATCTCGCGAGTAGAATCTTGGCTTCAGAAAACTGTATCGTTCCATAACTGTAACTTTTTTGGTGATCGCATTTTTTTTATATACTTTGCTTTATATCTTTCATTCGTTTGCCGAGAACGGGATGCTGTTGTTTCCGAGTTGTGCTCTGTGATGGTGTTTTCCCTTTACTTTTGTCGTTTGTTGTCATTGTGACGATGGTTGAGACTATATACCGGAACACGTTTTCAATAAAATTCAGTTGAAAGTTGCGCCTTGTTCTGTCCTCCGTAACTTTTTTTGGTGATCGCGATTTTTTAGGAATATTTTGCTTCATATCTTTCATTCGTGGCGACGACAAATCGTAACGACTACTATGTTAGATTCGTTCATTGCTGTATCGGGGCAGGCTGGGGCAGGTGACGCGAAGAGACGACCGTTCTTATCGGCGCGATGTGATGTACTAGTGGGAGTTTTTTTTGTTCTGAACTCGACAGTGTGAAACTGATGTCCGTTTGAGGCTGCAGCGGATGTTCAACGACGGTACAGTGCACTTCTGTCACCTTGCTGATAGCAACGAGTACCGTCGATGCAAGGTCTCGTGACCTGACCTCTCGACGACTTCTATTCGACGATTTCCGGGCATTTTCGCAGCTGCCGTGGCGAGTTCGTCACTGTTTTGAACTTCATCGGTCTCAGGCTTGACTTGGTTTTAGTAGTCATCTTACCTGCCTACTTATATCCATGATGTTTTGTCTTCAGCGATGTAGTGAGTAGAGTGTCCTTCTCGCGTTCGGTGAGTTTTGGGGCCCCCGATGGCTCCTTCGCCTCAAAATGTGAGCACGAAAACTACTACCACTGTCAAAATATCCTGTTATCAACCGATATTAAACACACAATCACAGATGTAAAGAACATTCGTGTTTATTTGAAGCTTTGACTTCTGTTATTGAAAGTTAAACGAAAAAATGATTGAATTTGGAGACCTCTAATTTGTTACTCACCGAAGAAATACAGCGAAAAGCAGACGCCGACGACGACTACTACGGCAGTTTTTCTTTTTTTTTTTTTTGTTGTTTTGTTTACATCACGTGATTCCTCTCCGCCAATCGTATTCGTCGCTCTGAGCGTTCCCTAGTTTGCTCTGTTTGTCCCTAGATTCCCTACGCAAATCCAGCGTTTAGCTAGGGGCGCGTCTGTAAAGCCGGCTTAACGTTGGTGCAACCGGAATTTAAACCCGTGCTTACCTAAGCTCGGTTTAGGGCGCTAAGCCGGCTTAGGAAAGCGCCGCTTTGGGTTAAGATAAGCGACGTTGGTGCAACCGGCCCATAGAGTCATTATTGTTATCAAAGATATCACGATTTTGCCGTTCCATATGGGATTCAAACGATAACAAAACATGGCTGTCGGCGATTGCGGTGCGCTCAACGAGTGTGGTCCGTTGACCTCGTTTATTTTTATGAGTGCGGATTGTTCTGCGTTCAGCGAGGTGTTTACAGGAAGATCTCAACCAACCTAGTTTGCAGAAAACAACTTTCACAAGCAGGCGGCTTCCGAAGCGCTGTGCGAGTGCTCGTTTTCGTAGCCGAACTAGCAGAAGCTTAGCGTCAAATGTCAACTATGATGCTCGATATCGCTTGATTTGTTCGTTAGCGCGTGTTGATTCCGAATACAAATGTCGGTTTCCGTAAAAGTGGCCCCGCTGCTTTGTGAACTGTGCAAAAGTTATGATTGCAAGCATGGCTCTAATACCGGAAAGATGCCTACACAGGCAAAAAATTTGCGAGCCATTCGACTAGATGCAATCGGGAGTTCGTACCGGATCAAGTTTGTCCATGTAGTTTCCTGCCATTACACTTCGAAAAGGAAGTTATTCAATGCACCTGACCTAACAAGGCGAATATTTTTACGTCGCGTTTTAACTCTGCGTCATGACGCTCACTCACTTTGCTCGCTGATGACATGTGCAAAAATATAACAAAAAACAAATAAAGCTGGAAGGACTGCATATTTATTTAGTTGATTTTCGTTTGTTCTCTCGGTCGCTTATCGGCGCACATCGCTAGAGGGTGACAGACGCTTGTATCAGGCCGCAGCTCGTGCAGGATGGAACGCTAGAACGCCGCTTTCATGGTGGCGTCTTCTCAGCGTTGTACAAGTGTTTAGACGAGGGCGATTAGCAGACGAACGAAAGTTAAGGACACCGACGGGCAGCTCTCGCGGCCTCGTCTCGCGGGCATTGCAGACGACGACAGACGGTGGTGAAATACCAGACGATGCCGGAGGCTACCCCGTGTCTGCTCGCACGACTTGCAGGCGGTGTCAGACGCCAGACTAGACGCACCGGATGTCGCGAAAGGGCGACACCGGGCTCGTTAGCGCATTCGGTCGAGCCGCCAAGCCAGTCCAGTATTCAAGGGCGGGACCAATGATTTGTGGGCGGGGCTTAGAGAGGGCCATGATTAGCCTCCAAAAATGCCTTTGTTTCTAATTGCAGCGTTCCTTTGAAGTACATTTAATCAGACAGCGATAGCTAAAAGGGTGAAGAACATATTCCAAAACAATAATTCCTGCTGCAATAAACCCAATTGAAACAATAAACAAATGTACAAACAATTTTTCATCTTTACTGTAAAAGGATTAAGCCATTTGAAAATTTTCATTTTCAGTTGTAACTTGAGATTGAAGCAAGCTGGCTACTTGGTATTTAAAAAAAAAATTACCACTCAACATTATCGTTCCGGTGCATTAGAGTGTGGGAGCACCAAAATTGATTTTTTAGATGTCACTTTTGGTTGGGTTTGCTCGATACTATCAATAAAAAGAAGCAAGCGCCTTTCTCCCCCGACGTCATCGTCTGGATTCGCCCCAAGAGGAAAATACGATGAAGCTTGACGGGAGTTGCCTCAAAGCAGCAGACCCGTTCGTTTTGGCTTCCCGGTATGCAAGCATTGTGAAGGGTGCCCCAAAGAGCACGACGCTAGTACCGGGTAACGCCAAGACGCACCCGTCTATCGTTTGGCGGCGGCTCCCGAAAAGCTTTAGAGTGTGTGCCGCTTGGCGGGCGCAGGGGATCTACAAACGATGACGTCATGAGCAGGCCTTTCTTTCAATGTGGCCATGGTTTGGTCACTTGGGCCCAGGCTGTAGACAGGTCATGGAGGTAGGAAGCTTCAGGAGGCGACACGAGGCCACAACAGGTGACGCCAGAAATGTGGAAGCATACGCACCCAACGATGACCAAAATTAAGAGACGCTGTTAACCGAAAAGGAGATCTGACTCAACAGCTGTTTTGGTCACCCCCTGGGGCGCGTCCCTCCACACTACTGGCTTCATTTCTGGTGGCCTCATGTCGCCTCCTGAGGCTTTCTACCTCCATGGTTAGAAGGTTGCAATTCTTTGTCCAGAAAACTTTATATCAAATTTAATTATAGTAGAAACCAAAAGTACGGTTTCAATTAGAAACGTTTTTTGGGGGTATCATAAAAAAACACTAAATCAGCGTACTTTGCAAAAATATAAGGCACCCGCAAGCTAAACAATAAAAAAAAAAGTAAATTTGGTCGCTTTGTTTTAAGTTTCCATCAACTACACTAAAACGCGCCGCGCCGGCGGTCGTGCTCCCCCGTGCCTGAAGCGCGCAACCAACGTACGCCGCCGCATTGTTCGAATGAAGGATGAGAGCCCGAAATTCGAACCTTATTCTTGCATTGCCATTTGAACAGCTCTTCGTTTGATGTCGCCGGTTCAAGCAACACTTCCATATTTTCTACGAGGGAGGCGAGGCGGTAGTGACGCACTTTGGTCAACGGGAGCATCACTGCTGACGCTTTCATTGGAAACCGAAACTTTAAAACGCGTTCAGATGGAATGTTTTCTTTAAAACATAATCTGCTTTATCAGCCAATTTTCATGGAGTTCTGAAAAGTTTGGCTGTCTCTAACGGCTGACTGTAACGGCCGATTCCAGCAGTCAGTTGTAACGAAAATCTGGCACCAAAAAGCCTTCCGCGCTAAGGGAACCACATAACAGGACTTCAGTCTTCCGGTAGGAGGTAAACTCACTACCTTTAGATTGTGGTCTAAGTGCTTTGCCAACTGAGCTATCCATGGTCGGTGGTACGGGCCACGCAAAAGCGAGCGCATTCGAGCGCTGCGTGAAGGCGTGGTCGGGCGCCTCGCGGCCTTTCCTATCATGCAGGGCCATCTCACGGAATGTCAGACATGAAAGCGAACCTCCGATGAGTGGTGCCTTTCAGACGCCCTTCTCTTCTTCACTAGAAGGTCTATGGCCCATTCTGTGCTTACCAGTCTTGGTCACCAATGTAAAGTTTGTATATTTTTTAGGGCCTAACACACATAGAGTGACATATATTTTGTAAGGTGCGCTGAGGTCGTGGTTTTAGATGCTGCCCAGGATGTTTCAAATACCGTAGTGACGCGAGCACCCTTAACCAAACATTACTGCAACTGAGGTCCGCCTTAGACACAGGTAACTATATATGTACACTAGTTCGCACTAGTTGCCAACCACATTTAAGGGTAACTGCGATTTAGGGCGGCTGAGGTCACACTTAACCGCAGGTGTGACTTCAGTCAAACTACTCTTCGCCTAAAGCTGCCCATGTAACCAGGGTATAAATCAAACCATGGCATTCCGCTTACCAAATAGGAGGTTAAAATTACTCAAATTTAAGTAGAAACCAAAATGTTCACCATTGTCATTAATTTTCCTCATTCTCAGTGCAATGCGTACTTTTCGGAGGAGCGATTTCGCTAGCGTTCTGTGAAACACCCTGTATACTAAATGACATGTTAGGACAGGTGAGACTTATTCTAATGTACGAACAACCCTTTTGATTGAAGCTTCAACGTGATTTTAAAAGCGGTCGTCAAGAATCTAGCGGGACCCCTAACTGCGGCGCTGATAGACAAGTTTTTGCCGGGACGTCAATAAACCTTCTCACTTGAAGATGACCATGATTCCGGGTGTGTTGCCCTCGGAGAAACCTCTCTCAACGTCATCAAGAACAACAACCATAAAAAGTTGCACACCAAACAAAACAATCACTTCTTTCCTTTCGATATCTCTCAATATCTTACCACATTCGAGACCAGTGGCGAGGCAAAAGAGGGAGGGGGAAGAGGCAGCTGAACCTGTTTTCTTTTAAAGTCACCGACAGCTTCAGGACCGTAGGGCGTCGCTCATAATGTTCACAATCCTTGCATCCTGAGCGGTGATTCGGCGGTTTCATCGGCTAATGCAGCATTCTCATTGGCTGATGAGCAATGATCAGATTAGATGGATTCGCCACGCACTAGCACTGAGTTTCTTAATATGTCCGTGGGGCTAAGAAATCTGGTGCATATTACACGAAATGCTTGGGAGAATCAATCGCTTGGCAAAATGACGAAGTTTAAGACGTAAGTGTAGACCAAACATTGAGCCTGTGCTGTGGCACTCAGCATGACGTTTCACGTGAATACTTGGTGCTTCCTTTCACAACGCAAACTGCTTAAATATATATATATATATATTTTTTGCCTAGGTATAGTTTTGTTTTTGCCAAAGTTGTTAGAGTAGCATGGACAAAAAATGACCATGGCTCCACGCATACTTGTGTTAGAGGGCCTAGATCAAAGGCAGCTCGGTCTATCTCAAGCAATGGACAGCATTTGCAATTTAATGGCGGACGCCTCCTGCGGAGATCGGTCGCCACTCCGCGTGCGCCACGTTTACGGGCGGCGAGGAGGAAAGTGGGCGGAAAGGCGGAAACGTTCGCAGACGGTAGTCGCTTTTGCCACCTCCTCGCAGCTCGTGTTGCGTCCACGTGATTCCGATCGTCCAGTTGGAACCTCTGTGTAATACAGGCTCTCTAAGTTCCGTCAGCGTGACCAGCACCGGCCATAATAATCCAGACCTTCGTACGTCCTCCCCTTCCGACATAGAACGGCGCCACGGTCGAATAGCTCCGAGTCAGCAATTAGACCCGAGCTCGATGGCGAGCACCCTACGACGCGTTGATTCGACAGGAGGCCCAGCCGAAAGTGACGCAGCTCTCGTGAACAGTCTGTGTCTTCGCTCGACCTCGCTGATATGAAGCGAAAAGTATGGAGCACGGGCTTGCATTATCTTAAGTACTGTTGGTGCAACAAGGCTGATCAGCGTTTTGCTTCAACTACAACTTCAGACGCTTTCGGCTTCCGACTCGAAGTTGGAATGAAGAATCAGCGAACGGCGCCCTAATAAAACTATGGCCCGGTAAAGTTTGTAAGCGTGTACGACTATAGCCAAAGACAACTTGAAAAATGTACAATGTGGTGAGTCCCAAAAATGTTCTAGATGTAATATCGATGGAGTTAAAACACTAGATTAAAAGAGAGAGAGAGAGATTGAAAGAGAAAACATCTTGAGATATAGAAAATAATGTCCATCAATAATCACGAATAGACGTCAGCCAGTCTGCCCACAATCAACCAATAAAAAGTAGGTTATATTTAGCGCAGCAGGATCCAAACTGGTCGTAGCACGACAAGGATTGAGATCATTGCTAAATAACTGAAGGAAACTTCCGAGGCAATAACTAACTTCATTGTTATAATCAAGAAACATCAGTGGACACAGAGATTTTGAATAAACCGGCCAAGAGAAATGGTAAAGATGCGTTATCAACGTTCTGCCAGATCGGGTTCCAGTGTTCCAGTGGTAAAAAAAGACTTCATACAATTGAACTTAAAATATTATCTAAGCGCTTTCTCTTGTCTGTATCATAATTATAACTAATTGCCGCCACCACCAATTATAAAGACTATTATTATTATTATTATTATAAATTAGGAGCTCGAGTCATCTGAGCAAAGTAAAGAAACTTTCAAGCTGTCCCGCCTCGACAACGAGATTGAGACTCCTAAAACAATATGCAGCCTATCTGCAAAAGAACACGTATACGACGATCAGGAAGCAGAAGATAAATACTCACAAAACTCCCCCCCCCCCCCCCGGCTTTTTCCTACTAGCACAAGATAGGGCAAAAAACCCAAAATAACTGGTAGCTCGACAAGGAAGTCCGCAGTAGGGAGACACTGTGACAAGCACCTCTAACCTACTTTAGAGAACGGGCATTCGATGTGCTTTACTGTTGCATATACTCACTATCGGCTTAAAGTGAAAGCAGCAAACCCTACATATGACACTAAGGGTGTCACATATAGGGTTCGGTGTTTGCCTGAGGAAAACGTAAAAAAAGAAAAAAAAAAGGCTTAACTCCTATGGAAACGCAGCGAAGCCCCCTGTCTTCAACCATAGGGCGTCCTACGGTTTGCCACAGGCTTGGCCACAAAACTTAGATATGGCCAAATCGGATCGTGTGCTCAACCTGCGGAATTAGCCTCTCACCCACTCGACATCGACCCCGCCAAGAGACCAGGATGCCCCCAATCTACTCCCTACTGCCATGGTTGGAAGAAGAAGGGTCAACTCCATACAGACCGCAAGTTCCCAAGGTGGTTGGAAACAAACAAACGAATACGGGAAGACTCACAAATTCAAACAGCAGCAGCGACTCAAACAGCCACCTGAGATCGAAGAGAGAATAATCAAGACTCCGAAACCGCCGAGCGGAGAACCATGGAGTATAACAAGGTAAAGGAAAAACTCCAGACATCTCCACCGAACCCTAATGAAGGGTAACACATACAAGAGCTCCGCAACTTGTGCAGTTTTTGCAAGGCAGAACTTGAAAGGCTTAGAGCCAAAGTCCAGTCCGTACAAGAGGAAATCAAAAAGTACAAAGAATCGGCCAACCGGCAAAAGCCACTAGAAACCGGACTTCCCAACTAGAAATGATCATTGTCCTGCAGTGGAACTGCCAGGGTCTCAGTAAACGGACGGTGGAGCTCCGAGTACGCTTTTTGGGATAAACCTGACAAACGTCCTGGCATGCTACTACTTCAGGAAAGGAACACAACAGCCACTGATCTTCATTGATACTAGGTATACTCCAGCCCTTCTATAACTTCCCAAAATCCCAGGTCAAACGATTTTCCCTCCAAAGGAAGCTACTGTACTCGTGAGGAGCGCCTCGCCCCAACACCAGGTCGATCTAACATCATACTGTGATGATGGGCAGGAAATTGTGACGTTGCGGTTCTCGGTCCAGCAGCAAAACGTAATCCTAGCGTCCATTGACTGCAGACCGCTCAAGTCCACAAAACAGCCAAGAACCCACTTATGAATCACCCATCTACGCGATCTATATCTCAAAAGAACAGCAACTCTATGGAGATTTTAGTCTCCACCACTCTATGTGAGGTCAAGACGAGGTGTACCCTGGCTAAAAGTCCCAGTGACGTGTGCAGTTCCGGAAGACGTGTGGGAGAGATGCTATATAAACGACTGTTCAAATAAAATATAGTATCTGCGTTTGAGACGTTTTGTGTGTTGTTCCCTTTCTCGTCCGTTGTCTCCGGTTTTAAAATATGTGTAACATCAACCAGCTCGCCTGCCTAACTCACTTTATCTTCACCCAAGATTACCCGGGAGCGGAAGACTGCCGGAAAGATGCAGATCTTCCGCGTAAACTTGGTAAACAAAAAGGGAACCAAAACAAGGCTGGTTTGTTCTAGGCAATCGGATACTATACCCGACCTCACTTGGACAACAAACCCGCACACTCAGCATCTTAAATGGAGACGCCTCTCAGACACGAGGGGTAGCGACCACTTCCCCGTTGGGCTCGAATTTCCACCAACATGGCGGATAAAAGACAAGATCAAGAAACGTACGACCAGCAGCGCACACTTGGAGAGATTCAGAGAAGCCTTGAACAGCGCAGAACTTGGAGACACGGGCTTCGAAGGCCGCCTCAACAGCGCTTTCAAAATTGCAACTATCAAAACAGACGTCGACGTAGATGCTCCAACACCCTATCCCCACCTTCTCAAGCTATGAGTCAAAAGACTGCAGCAGGTACAAAGATACCACAACGGACCGAAAGGCTACCAAACCAGACGCAACGTCAACAGGGCTAGGGTAGAAGCGAAGGTCTACGCAGAAAAACTTGACCAACGCCGATGGTATGAATACAGCGCATCGCTCTCCGAGAAAACAACGATAACGAAACTGTGGGCCACAAATCGCGCACTTCTTGGTAAGAAGAAATACAAGGGGGCGGCACTTACGCTTGCCCTCAAGCCCAGCAAGACATAGGAAAAACCCGCAGAAATGGCAGGGGACCTTTTTTTTTCTTTCAGCCCGATCTGTTGAATTGCCTTTCGCCATGCGACCACGAGCTCGTGGCTCCAGATTTTGGCTTGGACCGGCCCTTCACGCGGGGTGAGCTCGAAAACGCTCTGCTCAGCGGAAAGGCCCACACAGCCCCCGAACCCGACCGCATCACCATTACAATGCTGAAGAACCTCTCCTATCTCACCAAATCCGAGCTTTTGGACTGGATTAACGAGATTTGGGAAACCGGAATACTCGCCGAAAGCGGGATGCAATCTCTCGTGATCCCAATCCCCAAGCCAGGAGATGACAAGGGAAGCCTTTCCAACTACAGACCCACCTGCAAGATTATGTAACGCATAGTACTTGCAAGGCTATGATTGCTACTCGAATCTATAAGAGCTTTCCGCCCGGCCCAAACGGTATTTCGACCCGGCCTCAGCACCCAAAAGAGCGTAGCAGTCCTATCAGCGGGCATAATTTCAACCCTAACCACTCCACAATCAGAACTATCATCACAGTCGACGTCAAAAATGCTTTCGTGTCTGTACCGCACTCGTGAATCATACAGAAATCCCAGCGCTTAGGCATTACTGGGAGATTTTTAAGCTTTACTAGCTCTTTCCTCGAAGGATTTAGGTACGTTGCGGGGCCCACTGTAGTGTACCCAAGGCGAACCTCGTTTGTGTACAAGACTCCGTCCTCTCGCCAATTCTTTTCAACATCGCAATGGCGGCCCTAACTTGTGAACTCGGGAAAACTCCCAGGCTAGGCTTTAAGATATACGCCGAAAACGTATCAATATGGACCAAAAATGAAGACATCGAGAGGCAACAAGTCGCGCTCAAAACCGGCCTTGACACGATCGAAGCCCATTTTCACAAGGTCGACCTCCAAGCACCCACAGAGAAAAACTACGTCGCCGTAGCACCCAAACGACAGCGAGAAACAAAGATTGGCAACCAACTCTATCTCGTGCTCGCAGGCAAGAGAATTCAACCTTCTACATCTGACAGGATCATCGGGTTTATCATGGGGGAGACAGGAAAGGGGGGGATCTGGCTTCAAGAAACACTACAGCAAACGCCACAAACGCCATCAAAAGAATCTGTAGCGCCAAGGGCGGCGCAACGGACGAGATCACCAGACGAATGGTAAAGGCACTAGTAGTCGCCCAAGTCTGCTACGGAGCTCGACACTAGTGGCTCAACAAGGCACAGTGGCAAAAATAGGAGTCCCCAAACGGCCAAGTCATGAGGATCATCACGGGCCTTAATCGATTCACCCCACTCGGGGAACTGAGGAAGCACGCGCAGATTAACTCCCGTCATGATACCGTGGCCACCCGCACGGTGGCACATGGCGAAGGCCTCAAGCACTCCAAGTAAGGACGGGGAGTCCTCAAACTTCTGCGGCGCGCAACAGAAGGCCTTCCCGACATTGCTGAGCATCTCCCCGCTTGGGACGATCACATGGACACTACCGAAAATAAGCCGACTGCCCGAAAGAGCGACTCCCAACAGCAAGCACCCATCACAAAAGCGCACTTTAAAATGGTTGAAACCGGGACCGATCCCACTCACATCATGGCCGAATATAAAGACACACCCGCTAAAGACTACCCGGTGCCCCAAAAAACCGTGGCGGTCTCCTTTCCAGCTTTCGACTCCTTGGCCATGACTGCAGGAACCTCCACCAAAGAGGCCGAACTAACCGCGATTCAACTACGTAGCACGGCTGGCACTCCGTGCCAGCCGTGCTACGTACACTGGACTAAGATGGCCAACTTCGCCCGATACGCAACTCACGCAACTCGGAACTTTCACTATAGTTCAACCCTACACTCCGGAAACTCCACAACGACTTGGCAGCGGCAACGCTGTTATGAAAACATTGCGTAGCGGACAGGCAGGTTTTTCTGCTGTGTGCTTCTGCCTCTTTTGTGCTACTACGTTTGGCTGTTTCCTGTCATAGAGTGCCAAATAATGATTGCCGTGGTTTTGTATTTTCGCGTGTCACAAACACTGCCATGGCAGTGTTGTGCGTTGTTAACGAAGGTGGAATCGTCACCGATGTCATGTGCTTCCCCTACCAGTGGTGTAACAGCATGGTGAGATGATGTAAACCGTCGCAGGTTGGCATCCTGCTTTGCATTAAAGAAGTCAAGAAGACCTCCTGAGCGATTACGATGCAATCGACCGACCCGCGAGTAGTCATGTTGAAACACTGGTCTGAGTCGTAGCTTCAATCGTTCGTGCAAATGTAATTGTCGTCTGCTATGCCCTGTTGTCCCCTCCACGCGAGCGATTTCGCTCATGGGGAAGGGCTGAAGAGGCATGAAATATGACGGAAAGTACTATATTGATAGTTTCATACATGGCATTAAACTAAATCAAATACAACGACCGATGAGGTGATACGTAAATCTGGTTTCTGTTATAGCAGTGGCGTCGGAACAGAGGAGGAAAGGAAGAAGAAGTGACGCCCCCCCCCCCTCCTTATTGCGGCCGGCGCGCTTAAGCAAGCGGAGCCGGCCGCGATAATGACGAATCGCATGCCCGGAAGGGCGGAGCGACAACTTTACCGGCGCTCTTTCCTGTTTAGTTTCGGTTTGACGCCACTTATCAAAGTGACATTTCTCGACCCCGTAGCGCCTACTAGGAATTTTTAGGGGCGAAGCTCCTTAAGGGGTATTCACACGAGGGAGAAATGCCGGGGATTTCTCCCTCGTGTGAATACCCCTTTAGGGGCTAGCCGTGTCCGTACGTCTGACCGCCGTCGGGTGCACGTGCTCCTGCTCGTGAGCTCACGCGCTCACGTGCTCACGAGCACGTGAGCACGTGCTCTCGTGCTCGTGTAGGAAAAAAAACAACCGCATCTCCACGTGGTGAATGATGTTGATTGGAGAGAAGCTCTGGTGGTGCTTGTCTGCGTAGACGGTTAGGGTGCCTCAATGTATGAAGGCACACTATAGACGGTGAGCCGCAGCATGCCGAGCTTTTCGTTCGTTTTCATCCATGTCACAAAGAGAATGTGTGGTATGGAACGTGGTTTTATACGCATTTGAGCATTTGACCGCAGCGTGATGTGGATGAAAACAAACGAAAGGCTCGGCATGCTGCGGCTCACCGTCTGCGCAGACAAGCACCACCAGAGCTTCGCACCAATCAACATCATTCACCACGTGGAGATGCGGTTTTTTATCCAAATTTGACGACACGGCTAGACCATACTGTGGTCGATCTTCAATACTCTAAATACATTACGTGCCAAGTGAAAAATTAAAAGTTAGTTAAAACATCTTAGTTCATTAGCTGCCTAATTCCACTTTTTTTTCTAGAGGCCGCCATGGCTACTAACACTTCCCCAGGGCCCAAATTACTCTATCTCATATTCCTTTTTTTTTTTAATTTGGTGCAGCTAAAAAAAAACGCCCTCTATTTTTTAAGGATAAGGCAAGATCGGCGACAGACGCACTACGCCACCAAGAAAGACATCAAGAATATCAAAAACAACAGCAATTACAACATCAACATCATCTTCTACGACATCAACAACATCAACAGACGTCATTTCTAGTGGTGAGAAGAGCCCAGAACAGAGTTAAAAATAGACGTTTTTCGGTTTCTTTTGTTCTCAGTCACGTGGGTTCCGCATCTGGTACGCGGGACTAAAAAATATTAAAACATGTGAACCTTGCATATGCGAGAATATATAGGTGAGGCAGGTCCAGAATGTGAAATAATTACGTATTTTCCGTGAACACCTTCCAGAGGCATGGAGGGATTAAAATTATGCTTTAACGCATACCAGGAGTGACGACATTCAAGATAGTTGCGTGCTTGCGTGAACGGTGTATAACACCTGAGTCTCACTAGAGCGACAAACAAAAACAGCCGACACCGAGAAGCCTCAAGCACGTGCGGCATGCATGCGAAAGTATCTTTGGTAGACTTGCAGTCTCCCGGTTCGCGTGAAGTAAGAAAGAGTGATAGCATTGGTGAAGGCGAGCGGGTTGAACATGAATACATGAAATGAAAGTGGTTGTCCTGTGCTTGTCCTCTGTGTTTTATTCTTTCAATTTTATGTAGTGATAGCATGCCTTCCAAAAATACCTTCGTGTCGTTTCTGTAGATACTTGCTGCTTGACGGTGTCGGATGTTTCTGTTCTTCACTCCACTGGGACACGGCCATAACGAAAAGTATAACACAAAAGGTGGTGTAGGAAAGACGAATTTCAGAAACAAGCAAACACAGGAAAATTAATGGTTCCCAAATTTACGAAGTATGCTTTGTTCAACACGGGAACAGGCAGCAGACAACAGCTATTGTTTACAGGTTAACCCCAATTTTATGTCATTGCAACTTCACAGCACGGCCATAATAAATCTTTACTAAACTTGTCGCCGCAATTCAGCGGCGAGTCGTGAAAACGCAGACTCCCATATTTCACTCAGAACTACAAAATAAACGGAGCTCTAACATCAGGTGGTATACTGAAACAACAGGAGGCGAGAACACTTCGAAGAAGTCTGACGCCGGATTGTGGAAGTCCATTAGACCCAAGAACGGAAATTTGAATTTTGAATTGCATCAGAAAAGCTCAGAGAAATAAATGTCCGATCCTTCGTCGCGATGAAAACGTGACTAGGCAGTCATCGAATGTCTCGCAGCACAAAGGCCTAGCCTACTATATCGCAAAGAGATGAACGTGACGTTTTGAAAACTTTAAACCTTTAGGCTTCGCGTTTCAGGGAAAAGTATGAAACAATCACTGCCCCAACTCAGACAAAAATACATACTTTCTCGAGTAAATGCGTACTCCGGTCGCCACTCGCAACTGGTAACTCGTGGAGACGTCGTTTCTCACAAGCTGAAGTGTCCAGGTTTCTAAAATAAGTACCAACAACCTCGCATACGAACGGGGTTACGTGCTTGCCAGCTCCCCTGTCTTTTACACGCACTTTAAGAGCCCCTGAAAAGAAAAAAAAAAGTTTTTTTGTTAAGATTTTGATTGGGACAGGCGTGCAAAAAAATTAATTTTACACGAAAAAATTTTTTACAGCAATATTGACGGCGAGGGATTTATTTGAAATTCTGCGCAAAAGTCTTTGAAGTCACGGAATGGTAATTCTCTCTACCTCAACGTGAAGGCGATGCTGATCCACCTCTACTCCAGGCGCCTGAAATGCCGAGAGAGCTAGAAAACAAGTGAAAAAGAGGTGACTTCCGACTAATACCTCCATCAGACAGGCACCTAAAAGGGCCTTTACGCCAAAGGTCTTTAGGATTTTCAAATGGCCTTTAAGTTCTGCCGAACCAGACAGCGCAAGCAAATGTCATTTAGACGATTTTTACAGCGACTGAAGTATCGTAGCTCCTTGAAACGCATAGATGACGTCAGAGTTTATATATATATATATATATATATATTATATAATTGTGTGGCGATATAACTAATTTTTTCAAAGTTTTTCTTAAGCAAACAAAATATTGAAAAAGACAAAGTAACGAGTTCTGTCGAGTGATTGCAACGAAATCCACTATAATTTAAACCCAAGCAAAGTGGTTTTTCAGCAATTAGCAACCCTGAGCGTCCCCCGCTCACTCAGTTCTAGCCCTAACGTTGCTCGGAGCTCCCTTTCCGTGCGTCTGCTACGTCTTTGCCCTGTTCGGTTCGGTGTCGTGCTCGCGCTTCATCGCACGCGTCGGAGGTCCTCCAGCCGTTCCTCCCAAAGTCGTATCAGCGCTCAGGTCGCCTCAACGCGCCAATGAAAGCCCGGCGACCCCTTTCTTGTCGTGAACGCGCCTTCGTCGTTCGGCATGTCGCACGACGCAAGAGTGAGATACAGAAACGTATATGTACAAAAAGTATTAAATATATATATAGTACAGTTAGCACTACACTATTTAAGGATGATAAAATATAAAGTAGAGGGAAAAAGAGCTGGATGCTTATGGTTGTAAGGAAAATGGGGGGGGGGGGGGGGGGGGGGGGGCGGAAGTGCTGACGTGGACGATGCGAACAGGCGATCAGCGGGACGACGCGGGGCCTGCTAGATAGCTGAGTCTGTAGTACAGAAAACGATTAGTAGAGCGAGGTTTGTACAAAATATACGCGAAACACATTTTCTTTCAATAATAAAAAAAATACCAAAAACATTGATCTTACATATCAGCACGATATTTTATTTCAATTCACTTCTCTAATGTAGACCGCTGCTGACGAGGGTACGCATTTAGCACCCGTTAAGGAGTTGCGGGAACTCAGGTTGACGAAAAGGACCGATACGCGAAATTCCATTTCAGTTGCCGTGTGGCACTGCCTAAATGGCATTCACACTAAAGGTCCTTTGGCGTAAAGCACCTTTAAGGTGCCCGTCTGACAGGGGTACAAATCACGTCTCGCGCCGTCAATATTGCTCTAAAAAGTTTGTTTTACAGCGAAGCTGTTAAGGGCTTGTTTCCCCAGTTTCGTGTCCGTGGACAAATAAATGTCGACACAACCCTCTGGACAGCTAATACCATTGATAAACGACGGCGGCAAGCAGACAACCGGCTTGCCGATTGACTAGTTTCCGCCGTCGCTCATAGATGGCGGCACCATAGTACAGCTCCACTGCTTTTCCTTCTTTACCAAAGTGGAAAGGCTGGAAGTTTTTTTTTTTTTTTTTTTTATTTCGGATGAAATTTATTTCTTGACACACGTGTCCCAACTAGACTGTCTAAAAGAAACATTTAAACCTGTTAAATGGAATCTGTATAAAATGAGGCCGTTTGTAGAGCCCACGTTTCATATCGCCGGAGATCAACCAAGAGAGAGACCGAGGAGCTGACGTCGAGATTTCAACATGAGGTCCATTTTTCTTTTCCAATTCCTCCTTCTGGTTCTGGCCGCTTGTGAGTACACTCTTAACTACGGTTCTTATGTATCCCAGGTCTCTGGGCCAAGATTTTGTCTTTCTCATGGAATTTAGGGCCCTAAAATGCCCGAAGAAGCAAGAGAAAAACACAAACAGCTTCATGTTATTTTTTTTTTTCCTTTTTGAATTCCTCTGCATCACCAGTGTCTTATGCGTTCATCCATTCATCTCGCTATTTTGCCCCCCCCCCCCCCCCCCCAAAAAAAAACGCTTACGTACTGATTGATTAATTTATTGATTAAATTACTTAATCGAAGTCCTAAATAAATGTATGAATGAATTATTTATAAAGCATGAGTCACAAAATTCAAAAGGAATTCAAGGGGCGCTCACGTAAGCATGGATTTAAGACACCGGGAAAAAGAACGCTGCGCTTAATTAATTTCCCTAGACCAACAGTTTATGTAACTATACTGCTAACCAAGTCGAATGAATGTAAAAACTGTAAATCATACATATTTTCAAAAGGTATACGGCACACTTCAAAATAATATTTATTGAGTGCCGATTTCATCATTCATATAAAGAGGTTGTATATTGCATTTTGCACACTATTCGCAGCATGTAGTAAATAAAAATTCCGAGCCAGGCGGCAAAACCCAGATAATCCATCTTTCGAGCAACCTGAACTCCAGAGCACTCAAAGTAAAGCTAAATTTAATTTAATATATATATATATATATTAGTTTGATGATTACGAAACTCGGGAGAACAGCTATCCCAAAACGTTAAACGAGGACGTTTCGGTGCAAACAAAAACACCTTTGCCCAAGACTTTTTCTCAAAAAAAGTAAACGCTAAAAGCGCAAATATTCCATTGCAGATTCTTCGGCTAAAACATTGGGAGACTTCAGGCCAAGGTGAGAGCTCCAATCGTGGTCTATGGGCGCGCCACCTACAGACCAGCTTGAGGTTCTAGCGTCACGCCGCTTGTTTGTAAACAGTACGGTGGCCTATACCAGCCTTCCGTGGGTTGTCGATTCTCATAAATGAATTTACCCACTTCTGTCAAAATGGTCAGCAAACTTTTCATTGTGAAGACATCTGAAAACACACACACAGATATACATATATGTACAAAATACCGGTTGATTAAAAAAAACGGCAGGCTCTTCAAATCGACCGGAAAATTCGGTTTCTTCACCTATCGCGCTACGACTTTGTGCAGCGTTGCCCACAGATGGCGCATATTTTCTGTAAAATTTGCAAAGAGCGAACTTACCTGAGGAAAAAGTAAAGAAAGAAAAATGCTTAGCTCCTATGGAAACGCAGCGACGCCACCGGTCTTCAAACAACACGGCGCCGGTTCGCACGGGACACAAGAGATTGCGCAACAAACGCCGCCAACGAACGAGCCTACGGAGCCGAGAGCCAGCGTCTTTAGCAGACAATCTTTTCGACTCAAAAGCGGAGCGCGTTCCGCAGGCGGCGACAGTCGCAGAAACAAAAACAGGCGCGGAAACAACAAGGAACTGCAGTTCCTTGTCTGCAAAAGGGCCGGCTCTCGGCGTCGTCTGCTCGTTCATTGGCGGGAGTTGGCGTCGCAACCGCTTGCGCCATCTCTTGTCACCAGTGCGAAACGGCGCCGTGTAATTTGCAGACCGGTGGCGTCGCTGCGTTTCCATATGAGCTAAGCCTTTTTCTTTCTTTACTTTTTCCTCAGTTAAGTTCGCTCTTTGCAAATTTTACAAAAAAAGAAAAAAAATGCACCATCTGTGGGCAACGCTGCACAAAGTCGTAGCGCGATAGGTTAGGAAACCGAATTTTCCGGTCGATTAAAAGAGCCTGGCGTCTCCTTGTATCACCCTGTAGAATTATGTCTATTTCCACGAATTAAATAGTTAATTAGTGTATTTATAATTCATCGCCGAACTAATTACTAAGTATCGCACATTTTCTGACTTCCGCCATCACGAGTAATGCGGTCCCGACAAAATCATATTTTTACACCGAATACACCAATTTTAGGAATTTTTGACCGTTTTCGCTAAAACACTGGGCATATTGTCACGGGTGGTGACTAATAAACAAGAAATAAACAGGAATAAATAAATGTTTAATGTGGCGAACTTGTGCCAAAAATAAAAGGGTACAAAAGAAAGATAACAACAGAGCGTCGCGGGCGTCGAAGGCGGCGAAGCAGCACGATCAAACGCTGAGGCGAGACTGACTCGACAAGGTCGCGGGCGGCCTCTTATCTAGGGTACGTCGCTATCTCGAAGATTCGGCGAAAGCGGCTCGAGCGTCGCGTGATCGGGGCGAGAATGAACACGCACTTTCTAGAAAACAAAAGCAGAAGGTACATGGATATAAATAATAGAAGTTACGTGCGTGCGCTACATGAATAAACGGGAACTTTCTGGAGGTCCGTGACCGAGCGTTGCTTTCTCAGCCCTGCGCGCGGCATTACTCCCCCCTTTAAAAGTGCATCGCCCCGATGCAGTGTAAAACAAAACAAAATAAAAAAGAACGATAAACTAAAGAGTCTTTTGGAGCATGCACATAAGGTCCACAGTCCTTTCGAGCGTAGTACGGCTTCAGGCGCACGACGTGGACGACCTCAGGTCGTGGTGGGCGGCGTGACGATGTTCGTGTTCCGTCGGGCATCACCTCGTAGTTCAGCTCGCCGAGGCGACGAAGTACCTTGTATGGTCCAAAGTACCGTTTGAGCAGTTTCTCACTGAGGCCGCGGCGACGGATGGGCTTCCAAACCCACACCCTGTCTCCGGGCTGGAAGTGAACGTCCCTGCGACGAAGGTTGTAGCGGCCCGCGTCGGCGCGTTGCTGGTCTTGAATCCTGAGTCGGGCGAGCTGGCGGACTTCTTCGGCCCGTTGAGCAACCACCTGGGCGTCGTCGCTCTCACTGTCAGCTGGCTCATGGGGCAGCATCGCGTCCAGCATG
Organism: Ixodes scapularis; assembly: GCF_016920785.2. Lineage (NCBI taxonomy): Eukaryota > Metazoa > Arthropoda > Arachnida > Ixodida > Ixodidae > Ixodes > Ixodes scapularis. The sequence continues at coordinate 57,148,399 of NW_024609836.1, read as the reverse complement.
GTCGTTACTTTGCGCCCATGCACCAGTTGAAAGGGTGTCACTCCGGTGGTCTCTTGTACGGCCGTGTTGTAGGCAAATGTGACGTACGGCAACACCTCGTCCCATGTCTTGTGCTCCACGTCGACGTACATGGAGATCATGTCGGCGATGGTTTTGTTGAGTCTCTCCGTCAGCCCGTTGGTCTGCGGGTGGTACGCCGTGGTGCGACGATGGCTGGTGTGGCTGAGACGAAGGACTTCTTGCGTCAGCTGGGCCATGAATGATGATCCACGGTCTGAGATCAGGACTTCGGGAGCGCCGTGCCGGAGGACAATGGACTCGATGAAAAACTTGGCGACTCCAACAGCCGTTCCTGATGGAAGGGCTTTTGTCTCGGCGTACCGCGTGAGATAATCGGTTGCGACGATTATCCATCGGTTTCCTTGCGTCGACGGTGGGAAAGGTCCGAGTAAATCCATACCGATTTGCTGGAATGGGGCAGATGGCGGCGCAATAGGCTGAAGAAGTCCTGCCGGTCTCGTCGGTGGCTTCTTCCTTCGTTGACACTCGTGACAAGATCGGGTGTAGTGGTGTACTGTCTTCGCAAGCTTGGGCCAGTAGTACCTTTCGCGTATCCTCGCAAGAGTCCTGCTGTAACCAAGGTGTCCCGCCGTCGGGTCATCGTGGCAGGCTTGAAAAATTTCTTCTCGAAGACTGGAAGGGATCACCAACAGCCACGCCGTGTTGCTGTCGCTGAAGTTCTCCTTGTACAGTACGCCTTGTCGGATGGAGAAGGTTGGCAGTGTTCGAACAAAACCGCGGGGAACGGCGCTTCCTTGCCCCTCTAGGTGTTCGATGAGTGCTCGCAGCTCAGGGTCGTCTCGTTGGAGTGCTGCCATGTCGCTTACATCCAGGGCGCCGAGGAAACCCTCATCGTCGTCCTCTTTGGTGCAGGCAGGACCGGCCTCGACTGGGGCCCTTGACAGGCAGTCGGCGTCATTGTGCTTCCGGCCGGACTTGTACACCACGGCCATGTCGAACTCCTGCAGTCGTAGGCTCCACCGAGCGAGGCGTCCGGAGGGGTCCTTCAGATTCGCCAGCCAGCAGAGCGAGTGGTGGTCTGTGACTACGCGAAAAGAACTTCCATACAAATATGGGCGAAACTTTGTTATTGCCCATACGACAGCGAGGCACTCCTTTTCGGTCGTTGAATAGTTCCTCTCCGCTTTAGACAGCGTCCGACTTGCGTATGCGATAACTCGCTCGGCTCCGTCATGCACTTGGACTAGTACCGCACCCAGTCCGGTGTTACTGGCGTCGGTGTGGATCTCGGTTTCAGCAAACTGGTCGAAATGGCCGAGAATCGGGGGCGTCTGGAGTCTTCGTTTGAGCTCGTCGAATGACCTCTGGTGTTCTTCTGTCCACTCGAACTTTGCGGCGTCCTTCATGAGGTGTGTCAGCGGTGCGGATAGCTTGGCGAAGTCTCGAACAAAGCGCCTGTAGTAGGCACAGAGTCCGAGAAATCTTCTCACGGCCTTCTTGTCAGACGGCGGCGTAAATGCAGCTACGGCGCGGGTCTTCTCGGGGTCAGGTAGAACAACCTTGTTGTTCACGACGTGGCCAAGGAACTTTAGTTCCCCATAGGCGAACCGACACTTTGTTGGCTTGAGTGACAGGCCGGCGGTCTTGATGGCTTGAAGCACGGCTCGAAGTCGTCTGAGGTGTTCGTCGAAATCTCGTGAGAATACCACGACATCGTCCAGGTAGACGAGGCAGCTCTGCCATTTCAGACCTGCCAGCACGGTGTCCATGACGCGCTGGAAGGTGGCTGGAGCTGTACAAAGTCCGAACGGCATCACTTTGAATTCGTATAGTCCGTCGGGAGTGACGAAGGCAGTTTTCTCCCGGTCACGTTCGTCGACTTCAATCTGCCAATAACCACTCTTCAGGTCCATCGACGAAAAATATCGGGAGTGGCGCAGTCGGTCTAACGTATCATCGATGCGGGGAAGTGGATAGACGTCCTTTGTCACGGCGTTCAGTCGACGATAGTCCACGCAGAACCGCAGGGTTCCGTCCTTCTTCTTTACAAGGACGGCTGGGGACGCCCATGGGCTCCTTGAGGGTTGAATGATGTCGTCGTCGAGCATCTCCTGGACTTGATCTTGAATCACTTTCCTTTCCTTTAAGGAGACCCGATACGGCGACTGGTGGACAGGAAGTGCGTCGTCGTCGGTAACAATGCGATGTTTCGCCATTGGTGTTTGGCGAATCTTTGATGTCGTGGCAAAACAGTCGCTGTATTCGGCAAGGAGATCAATCAGTTGCCGGCGCTTCGTAGCTGGGAGCTCGGGGTCAATGTCGAGCAGCGGCGGCGTCGTGCTTTTCTGCTGTGGCGACGAGGTTTCCTCGGAGATTGCGGTGACCACCGCTGGCGCTTGAAGCCCCTCGACGTGCCCCACGGTGGTACCCTTCGTTAGGTGCTGCGGCTCCTCTCGAAAGTTCGTCACAAGAACAGTTGTACGTCTTTCTTGGAGATCCTTAACGCCTCTTGCGACGCCAATTCCTTTTTCGAGGAGCAGTTGGACGCTGCCTTCCAGAAGAGCTTCACCGTGCATGGCTGCGTCGGCCATAACGGTGACGAGAACACTCGACCGCGGCGGTAGGTTCACATGGTCGGCGATAACTCGGATCGCGGTTGATGTTGTGTTGGTCTCCACCGGCGGTAAAACAGGTTTCCGCAGCGTCAACTGGTTTGCCCCGAGGTCGATGACGGCGCCATACTCGCAGAGAAAGTCCATTCCGAGGATAACGTCCCTCGAACAGTCTTGCAGAACGACGAACTTCACAGGGCACGTTTCACCGTGGATCTCGACGCGAGCAGTGCATCTTCCGACTGGCGTGATGAGATGTCCTCCGGCGGTTCGTATTTGGGGTCCATCCCACGGCGTCATGACTTTTCGCAGGCGGCGAGAGAGCCTCCCACTCAAGACTGAGTAGTCTGCTCCGGTGTCCACGAGTGCCGATGAGTCGAGGCCGTCAATAACAACGTTTAAGGTGTTGGACACCGAAGCAGGAGCGTCGTTGTGATGCGTATCGTCGGGAGAGTGGGAGCGCTCCGTCGTTCGTGGAGGCTCTTTACGTCGGTCGTCTTCGGCAACACCACCTCCAGGGGTTGCCGCGCCTAGTTTCCCCGGCGAGGAGCGAGGGGCGACAGGCTTTCACGTCGGGGTCGGTGCATCGGCGAAGCTGGACGTCGCGGTGACGGCGACCGGAACTCTCGGCGGGACGCAGGCTCGGGGGACTGGGGTCGTCGCAGGTACTCGTCGATCTCCCGAGGGCGTTCACCATACCGGGGGCGCGGGTCGCTTGGGTGGAATCCGCGCAGCCCGAGTCGACGGTATGGGCATCGGCGGTAGGTGTGGTCTGCCTCCCCGCAGTGGAAGCACAGAGGGCGTCGGTCGGGCGTTCGCCACACATCGGTCTTCCGGGGTGCACGGGGCTCCTGGCTGGCGTACTGGGGCTGGTCGTCGTGGCGTCGGTCGTGCTGCGGCGCAGGAGACTGGCGTCGGGGCGGCGCGACATAGGCGCGAGGAGGAGGCGGTGGCCGTCGGGCCACTGCGGCGTAAGTTAGCGCGGGTTCTTCGGAGACTGCTGCGCTGATGGGAGCCTCTGGTTGAATGGCTCTCTGCACCTCTTCCCGCACGACCTCAGCGATGGAGAGCGAAGCTGGTCGGTCCGCGGCGGGTAGTAGCTTTCGCAGCTCCTCCCGGACGACGTCGCGAATGATCTCGCGAATGCTTGGGATGCTGGAGCCAAGGTCGCAAGCGGACGGCGGAACCGCGCTGATGCCGGGTAGCCTCTGGTAGTGGCTGGCTCGGGCTTGCAGGGCACGCTCGATGTTCGTTGCCTCGGCGACAAAGTCTTCGACAGTTGTCGGAGGGCTGCGGACAAGGCCACCAAAGATGTTTTCTCTCACGCCCCGCATGAGGATTCGTAGCTTCTTCTCCTCTGTAGCCCGAGGGTCGGCGCGGGCGCTCAGGCGCAGGACGTCCTCTACGAAGCCGGTGACACTCTCGTTGGGGCCCTGGGTTCTGGTTCGCAGTAGATCCTCGGCTCTCTCTCGGCGGTTTTGGTTGATGAAGGTAGCCTTGAGATCGTTCTTGAAAATGTCCCACGACGTCAGGGAGGACTCATGATTCCCGTACCAGTGCTTGGCAGTCCCCTCAAGCGAAAAATAGACATTGTGTAGGCGCTGCTCGTCTGTCCAGCAATTGTGGCGGGCAGCGCGTTCATACTGGTCAATCCAGTCTTCGACGTCTTCGTACTGCTCGCCGTGGAATAGAGCCGGTGTCCGAGGAGCGACGGGTAGGTAGACGACGGCAGGAGCGGCGGGGGTCTGCGACTGGTTGGCCATCGTCGGCTGCCTGGTCCTGGGTGGTAAAGGTCCGTATTCCGGGTGTAGCCCTTGGGTTCGGCGACTTGATCGAGTCTCGATCTGGTCTTCATTGGGTCCTCGGGAGCTTGGGTTCGGACTTGCAGTGCGGGAACTTGGGGGGCTGCGCTGCACGAACATGCGGTACCCCGCACCTCCACCAAAATGTCACGGGTGGTGACTAATAAACAAGAAATAAACAGGAATAAATAAACGTTTAATGTGGCGAACTTGTGCCAAAAATAAAAGGGTACAAAAGAAAGATAACAACAGAGCGTCGCGGGCGTCGAAGGCGGCGAAGCAGCACGATCAAACGCTGAGGCGAGACTGACTCGACAAGGTCGCGGGCCGCCTCTTATCTAGGGTACGTCGCTATCTCGAAGATTCGGCGAAAGCGGCTCGAGCGTCGCGTGATCGGGGCGAGAATGAACACGCACTTTCTAGAAAACAAAAGCAGAAGGTACATGGATATAAATAATAGAAGTTACGTGCGTGCGCTACATGAATAAACGGGAACTTTCTGGAGGTCCGTGACCGAGCGTTGCTTTCTCAGCCCTGCGCGCGGCAATATGCAGACAGGATGTCTCAGCTAACTTGTATCAAGCCTTACAGAAGCTGGTGGACGCTACGCATGTCGAAGAAACGCGGTATTTTTCGGATCCAAGCCGATACCAAAGCTCAGATAATGGTTAGATCTGCAAAGTGCTACTTCGAGGCATGACCCTAGTCTCACAGACAATGCATAAGGTGCTCGGGCCCGGTCAGGAGACAAGTTGGTCTTCTTTTGCCCTAGCTGGTCAGTTGTTATTTTTCCCCTCACAGGCAGGCGGTGACACGGCCCTTCACACCAGTGCTGACGGCTTTCGGGTCCCTTTGTTTCATTTGGAGGGGGTACGGCGCGCCCCCCTCAGTGACTCGCGGGCGTCCCGTGGGGAAACATTTCTTTATCCCGGAGACACCTCACTTGAGGGGTAGGGGACGGGGAACGTCGCTTCCTCGCGTATGATCTCGCTCACGCACCATCTCCCACCCCATTGTGTTTTAGCCCGTCAGTCAGCCTAGCGTCGCCGCTAGGCTGACTGACGGGAGCACTATCAAACCTGCAGAGGTGCGAAGTCGTTTGCCTGGATGGTCTCAGGGTAGCGCCGAGCGGTCAAGAGCCATTTGTATAGCCGAAGTTACGGAAGTGTCGCTTTTCGTTCATTGCCAACTTGACGTTCAAGCGAACTAACCCCTTCACCGCGATTGGACGGAGGACACCATGTGACTACGGCTGAGATTTAAGGCGATTAACCGTCCCTTCCCCAAGGGAAGAGGAGACAAGAGCATTTAAGAAGTCCACGACCTAACGGGAGAAGCAATTCGAACCGATTTGGATTGGATGTTTAAGATGACGAAAAAATTCCAGTTCCCAAGTTCTGTACATAGAAATTAATACATATATGTTCAACTGTAAATAAACAGCTTTGACTGGATTTCACCGAGATTCCATCGTCACCTGAACACCTTGACAATCGTCGGCCCGCTGGCCCAACATCAAGAAAGCAAGCAACGAAACTCTACTCCGTGTGAACTGATGAGTTCATTCGAATGTCGTGCTCAATATTCACGCGCATAAACTATATTTTTATGTTTGTGTGTCACTGTCTATTCGTACACCAAGCTTGTCATTTGCACGTGTCCTTCTACTGTTCCTTGCAATTGGCTGCGCGTGTATTCGGCAGGAAAGTGAACCTACCGACGTTTCTTAGATTGTCTTAGTCACTGGCATCTCAAGAAACGCAGGGCGTGGTGATTTCAAAAAATCTTAGTAACGCTCCACAATTAATCAGATTGCGGCACTTGCATATAATAAAACCGGAGAACGAATCCCGAAGTAGGAATCCCGAATATAATAATTGCCACACCCTGAATTAATTAAGCTGTCGGCGACTCTGGCATATTTAGTAAGTTGTGGGTACCGATGGCATAGCAAAAAAGTACCTCGAAAATTTAAGTTTTCAGTCCGACACCTGAACAGGAGACGTCTACAGTCACTAGCAGCGCGATCATCGTTTCGCAAAATACGAGAGTTGTGTTCAGAAAATGTTAATTCACTATTTTTTCCAGGCGTATACTGATATGTGACGACGACGGCGACTGCGCTGAATTCGGTAGCGATGATGACAGAGTAGGTGAGTAAGATGGCGACATTTATATAGGCCAACGACAACAACAATCAGGTAAGCGCTGCTCAACTAATCACGTAACTTATTAAGAAAGGAGAAACTGATGCCGAAATTGTGGTGGTGGCTATGCGGAATCTTGACGAAATCCAGGAGCACTTGGCGTAGGGGTTCCGACTAAGCGAAAGATAGGAATTAAGACTTTGCGACGGTGCGCATATATACTGTTCTGTTCAGAGAGCCCGTCTCTTCTCCCGGGTGTCGGCGGCTTTACGCAAATGCCTTCGACGCAGCGCCTCGGTTTTACATTGTCGCGTGCACTCGGCTACCGCGGCGCGACATTGCAAGCGTGCATGCCAGAAAACTCTTTCTCTCTTTTAAGAGGGAAAGAGTCTCCTGATAATGACAATTGTCCCTCGTGTGAGTATAGTATAACCTCAATGAACCAAATATAATTTGGAATTCTGGAGAATGAGACGGGGGGAGCCTATCCTGGGCATTGCATGCTCTTCGCTTTTATTGAAAATAGCTCGTTTAACTAGAATAGTCCGAGGAAGCCGGCATAAAACATTGATAGTATATATTGCAGAAACCTTGCGCTCCGGACTCTTTACGCATCATGTGACGGGCGAAACAAAGAAGGCAGAATTGTCGCATCATGTCTACTTGACGCAGATAGACATTGATAGTGCTATTATTAACCACAGGACCACCTGTTGGCTTAAACAGACCCCTCTGGGATGAAAAAGGTGGAGTATTACGCCGGTGTATTCGGGGATTGCTTAACCTTTTCACTCGCAAGGTCCCGCAAGACAGTTTTGTGGAGATACCATAAAACATCCGTATTCTTTTGAAAATGTTTCAAAGAATAATTGATTTTTTTCCCAGGTTCTTCGGCCCGAAGGAGCATTTCGTCAAGGTGAGATACTATAATTAGTTCTCTCGAGGCGGCCTATGGACCAGCAGTAACTGAACTAACCCTACGAGTGACTGACGCACCGGGTTCCGTTCAAATATTCGTTTGTGTATGAACATTCAATCGCGGTGGCCCTTAAAAGAAAACGATACGTAACGAAATCAAGTCGGATGAAATCGATAAGATGGACGACTCAACTACTGTGACAGCTTATGAACCGCAAGGAGGAGTTTATCACGTATGTTGACACATCAGTCTTCGTGATTTGTCCTCCAACGTTCATATCAGACAATGCCTTAATTTCGCTGGTTGAGAAGAGGTAATTAGATGGTCAGGACTCGCCACGCCCTGGGATTCTTAGCTGTCAGTGAGTATGAGCGATTAGCCCAAAATAAATTAACGCGGCATTCAAATTTTTAGGGGAGTGTAAACAGCGATTAGAATCGATTCGATTCTCCTGCATCACTCGTAGCCATCACAGAGCAAAGGAAAGTCAAGGCTTACAGGCTATTTACAGATGGCAATGACAACCACAGTGCTTTACGCAGCGAAACTAAGGGAGAGCAGATAACAGCGCTCAGGGATGTAAGAGCGCCGAGCTGTGATTGGAAGAATGGTGGGTAGAAGCGAGGCGTCTACCCAATATACAGAGGCATTGTCTCGCCGTACTCAATTTGAAGCGACATTCGAAAATACCTGAACATTTCTCATCTTACAGCAACAGCAGTTGGCGTCCTTTCCCTGCATAAACAAAAATGCTCATGTATGAACAGAAAACCCCACTTTGCAGCTGAGGAACTGCTGTTCCTCTCCCCGTCGTTTCCCGCACATACACGTTAGCTGCGCAAAGCTTTCTTTCGCTGCCACTTCCCACTTTCCCCCTGATCCGACAAATCGATGTGATCACGGGGAGAGCGTTCTCCGCCTCCACATCCATCCTGTTACATCCATGTACCTTAGGGTACATGGATGTAACTCACATCATAACTTAGGTTTTGATGTGTCATATGAAAGGAGGGAGATATGTAATGCAGGTAATACCAGGACTGATGTATGCCGACGACACAGTACTCAGGGCAGATAACCAAATTAGCCGGAATATGTGGAAAGGAAGGGAATACATTGGGTATGAATTTTTGTGGTGACAAGTCTGGAGTAATGAGGTTTAACAACGAAAAGAGGGGATCCCTGTAAATAAAGGACATTGTAATAGACCATGTAGGAAAATACAAATATCTGAGAGTCTGGCTTAATGAGGGAAGAAAATATCTAGAGAAACATGAGGAGAATATAATCAGAAAGGGGAAAATAAATTCATCCGATATCAAGCTCAGCTTCAAGGCACTACGGAACTATGATAGTCATGAAGTGCTCAAGGGTAAATGGAAAGGAATGATGGTATCAGGACTCTCTTTTGGCAATGGGGTACTGTGCATTAAGTCGGAGGTTCAATTAAGATTAGAAATTCGACAAAGAAGCATAGGCAGATCGGCATTGGGAGCACATGGAAAGACATCAAATGAGGGAATGCAAGGCGGCATGGGCTGGTTGTCTTGAGAGCAACGAGGCAATTAGTAAATTAAAATTTGAACAAAGGTTGATCCAAATGGATGATACGCCGTGCACCCCCCCCCCCCAAAGGGCGTTATTCAAGTATTTATAAATGAAAAGCTCAAATTAAAAACAGCACGGAAAGACGAGGACCAGACAAAGAAGTGAAAGGGACGTAGCGCTAACTTACAACTGAGTTTATTGAACGCAAAATTGCAATATATATTTGCGGTGTCACGAACAAAAGAGAAGAAAGAGTTCAGGCCATGTGATGCACCACCGATAAACATAAAGCAATGATAAAAAAAATTATATATATATATATATATATATATATATATATATATATATATATATATACATATGCATAAAAATGAAAAATAATAAAATAAAAAAGCGCCATGACACAGTCGTAATGAGTACATGCTAAAAAACGAGCAAGTCAGGGAACCAGAAAATTCATCTCTTTGCCTGATAGGGCCACAGAAGGACTGCTTAAACATGCTGCACATCCAACCTCGCTATCTCAAAAGCCTCTAGAATTTCCCGAGTAAGCTGGTCCCTATGACACTTAACAACTTCACACCGTTGGAAGTCAGGTAGGCAACCACAGTCGCGGCAATGAATGCCCAGGTGACCAGACGCGGTTGTGGAGACACTGTAAGCGTGCTCTCTTAACCTGTCGTTGAGACAGCGGCCCGTCTGGCCAACGTAGCGCCTGCCACACGTCAGAGGGAGAGAATAAACAACCCCCTCAGAACACGAGACAAAGCGATCTCGATGCCTCGTACTGCAAGCCGTGGCTGCCCTCGAAGAAGGGTTAACAGCTCTGCACAACCGGGACAACTTCTCCGGGGCAGAGGATAAAACGTCGACGTCACACCTGCCAGCAATGCGTTTTAGGTTGTGGGACAGGCCGTGTATGTAGGGAACGGCCTGCCCACAACCTAAAACGCATTGCTGGCAGGTGTGACGTCGACGTTTTATTCTCTGAGCCGGAGAAGTTGTCCAGGTTGTGCAGAGCTGTTAAACCTTCTTCGAGGGCAGCCACGGCTTGCAGTACGAGGCATCGAGATCGCTTCGTCTCGTGTTCTGAGGGGGTTGTTTATTCTCTCCCTCTGACGTGTGGCAGGCGCTACGTTGGCCAGACGGGCCGCTGTCTCAACGACAGGTTAAGAGAGCACGCTTACAGTGTCTCCACAACCGCGTCTGGTCATCTGGGCATTCATTGCCGCGACTGTGGTTGCCTACCTGACTTCCAACGGTGTGAAGTTGTTAAGCGTCATAGGGACCAGCTTACTCGGGAAATTCTAGAGGCTGTTGAGATAGCGAGGTTGGGTGCAGCATGTGTAAGCAGTCCTTCTGTGGGCAAAGAGATGAATTTTCTGGTTCCCTGACTTGCTCGTTTTTTAGCATGTACTCATTACGACTGTGTCATGGCGCTTTTTTATTTATTTTTTTTCATTTTTATGGATATGTATATATATATATATATTTTTTTTTTATCATTGCTTTATGTTTATCGGCGGTGCATCACATAGCCTGAACTCTTTGTTCTCTTTTGTTCGTGACACCGCAAATATATATTGCGATTTTGCGTTCAATAAACTCAGTTGTAAGTCAGCGCTACGTCCGTGTCACTTCTTTGTCTGGTTCTCGTCTTTCCGCGCTGTTTTTAATTCCGAATTATGTACCAACTCGCCCAAGCCTCAAGTTTAGAAAAGCTCGAACACAAAATGGACAAACCGAACCAGAAAGCTTACATTTAAATACCTACAAACTAGTGATGGGGCTGAGCAGACTACTTCAGTGGAAAAGGGAGTGAAAGAGACAGAATAAAAAATGTTAGAGGGAAGAATGCGGAAAAAAGTGAAAGCCGTTTACAACTCACTGTAACGAAGAATTAGAGCGCAGCTCTTGAGGAGCAGGAGGGAGGGGTACTGAGGGGAGGGTCATGTGACCTGGGGCAGGGGGGGGGGGGACTCAAGTGACCTCGAGGAGGGGGGTCACGTGACCCCGGGGGGGGGGTCGCGTGACCTGGGGGGGTCACCTGACCTCGGGGGGGGGGGGGGGGGGTTACGTGCCTGAGGTCCTCCCGAGGTCCACCGGGGGGGGAGGGGGAGGGGGTCTCGCGGCTACGCCGACGCCTCTCAAGCCGGAAACGGGCGCCTAAGAGCTGCGCTCTAAAAGCAGCTCTAACAATGTACAGGTCACAAAATCAGAACATAAGAAAGAAAAAAAAATGTGTTTGACATTTCACTGGAAAGTTCTGTGCTGTTCGAGGCGAGAACGGGAGTTTTGAGGACAAGGACATATAGGGCTGAATTACAGGAGACAGACATATTATATGCCACCTGCAATAAGGAGAGCGAGACACTAGAGCGCTTGGTTTTAAAGTGCACGGGGCTTCACCTGCCCTCCCCGAAAGGGTAATGGATTTAGCTGGGGCCCTGAGTTTTGCTGGCGACGACGGAAAGATGGACGAGAAAAGTATTACTGTCAAAAAGAGGCGATTGCAAGATTGGTGGAAATTATCTAGGGAAAATTGAATGATACAGAACTAACTAGCACAGCTGAGGAATCATGTGTTTGTGTTTTCAGACCTAGGCTAGGTGGCGCGAGCTACCGCGCGTTACAAAGAGTATAGCCATTAACATTCATCCATCCACCCCATAGGTTGCGCACAACCTATTCCTCCAAGCAACAGTAGTAGAGTACAGTGGTCAGAGATGCATACAGAGAGATGGAGTTTGTACAGGATCGTCCATGGCTCCAATACTGGCAGAAATTTATCTTATAGCATTAGACAGTACAATAACTGACAGCCTAGACGAAAGTGCTTCCAATAGTTGCTTAGTAAGACGGCATGTAGGTTATATTTTCATTTGTTCTTTTTGGAATAGTGATTCATATGCCTTGGAACAATTCGTAGAACAGCAGCTCCGGAATTAAGGTTCACCATAGAACAGCCAGAGGATGGGATCCCTCAGACACTAGATTTACGTTTGCATGTCAAAGGTCTTTCTAAGGGATACGGAAAAGAAAACGTTCAACCTTTTTTTAAGAAAAGTTGTCACGCAAAATATGTTAAAGCTGGAGTGGTAAAGTCTTTCTTGATGAAAGTAATGCGGAATGAATGTACCCATTAAATGAATTACCCTGTAAAAATATAATGAGACTGTTAAGCGCTGGGTATGAAGGGGTCATAAAAAGACAACTAAAACTTCATTCCAGAGATGCACGTAAAGGACATAAAGAAAAAGGTAGCAGTGATTTGGTTTTTCATCAGATTTCTTCCAATTTAATTGCCTGCGCCAAAAGTATAGAATTAATTATTAAAAGCACGACAAGACGGCGGACACGGAAGAAGACCCAGACACAGCGCTAAGTGTTTCCGCTGCAGCTCGGTGTATATGACCGGCAACAACACAAACAAGTTAGGAAGATATAAGATACACAACGTAAAAATTATTAAAAAACACATAAAAAGGCTAGAAGTCCTGCATCACTCATCGGCGCCTACCCAAAACTAGTCATCCTTGGTCAAGAAACTGCCATTCTTTTCAGATAAAAATAAAGAAGGTGCGCTGACAGATTGCAGCCCTTTTTAATCATTATGAATCGCCAACTTGCCCAACTTTCTACCCTCGTCAGTTTTATGGAAGTAATGTTGTCTTCAGGTTTCGTACACACTTGCAGTTCTATATAAAGTCGGGTTCATAAGTCACATTTAGTCCTTTCGATGCTTCTATTCTCGAGAACTTTCTCAGGCAATGATGTGTACATGCAAAATTGGTCGTGCAAAAATTTGTGCAATTATTTCACTAAATATCGCTAACAAAAACACCCATTAGTTTTCCTCTCCGTCCAATGGCAGACAGATAAAAATAAACAAAAGAAATAGCTTTCTCATCCTCAACTTTCAAATAAAACAAGCGGCTACGTGATCTGACGCTAATTATATACCGCCAGTGTTCATCATATTCATGCGCTGCGGTTGGCAAAGCTTAACGCATGGGTTGAGCAGACATCGGCTATCCTCATGTTCGATTGAAAACGAGCCGTTACCCCAATGTTCGCGATGTTGATTGTCATGAAGATGAGCACACAACTCAAGCTCATGACAACCGGGGATATTACGGTGTCACGTGACTTGCGGTGCAAAGTCATGATGTCATGTGAAGTCACGGTGTCAACAACGTTAATCAACGTAGTGGCGTTTTTAATTTAAACCGACCTGACGCTGTGAGTAACGAGACTACGTCACGTGACGTCAAGGGGGCCCGTTAGTTACATGATTATGCTTTACAGCATGTACTGCCTAAATTCACATTAAAAATAGCACCAAAAAGACGGGACAAAAACACGAAGAATCACACTGACTACACAACGCCACGTGATCGCATGATACATGATCAATCACAGTGCCAATACGAAAGCGCCACGAAAACCAACAGCTGGTCATAAAGTGCAGTCACGTTTATATGACGATTTGATTACTTCATCGAAATACAGCTGCCATTTTTTTTTTGTCTCAAATATTCAGTTTGTAATAACAACAAAAACAAAATTATAAAAAAATACCGTGGACCGTACTAAACCGGTTACCATTATGTTTTTTTTGTTTTTTTTTCGGTTCAGTTCCTGTTCAGTTTTAAGATGGCGGCGATAATTTTGTTTCGGTTGAGTTCCGGTTCGGTTCCTGTTCTACACTGTGGTAGCAGGTACGAATTACCACGCATACTGCGCGTCGCTTCTGCCAACCCAACGGTAACCTGACATTCACGCAACATTAGATTGGGCTTGAAGGCTCGTAGTATCCGCTGGGGACCATGATAAGGTTGAACAAAGTACAGAATAGGTACACTAGGTTAGACTATATGTATCGCGCGAGTATTTCCACTGCGATCATTAAGAAAATTGATCTGTAGGACACACGTAAAATCCCCAAAATCTTCTAAGAGACCGAATTCCAAATTTCTTGGACCGAATTCGCAAACACGTGCAGCTGACAGTCGTTGTAGGTTTTTGTTTCGTCATAATTTGTAAGGACTACGATAGGTGAGCGACTTATATGACAAGAAGCCAATCTCTCAGGAACGCTCGTGATTACGTCGTACCTAAATAACGTTATCTTTTTTTCAGAAACCCTGGAGCCTTTCCTAGGCTTCGTCGTCCTCGTTACCTCCTAAGTACCATCGGCATGTCAGTCCAAGACATCGTAGGTGTCGTCGGCATGTTACTCCAAGAGATTATGGAAAAGTACGTAGAAAACTAGCATTCCCTTCATGCATGATAGAAGACGGCGACGATTTCGAATGTTTCGTGCACAAAGGGTTATTTCCTAGCATCACAAACGAAAATTCGTCAGTCCAAAAAAAGAAAACAATAATAAAAAAAAAGCGGGACATGAGTTCAGAATATTTTGCGGTTCCTACGCCCGATCACGTCGGCCTTGGAACAGCATGTCAAGATCACAATCTCACACCCTCCATTAAAGGCGAACTCCAGTAAAATTTGAATACTCACTCTAACTTGTTTCAAAATTTCTGGAATACCTTAATAGACGCATCTGAGTCACTCAAATTAAAAGTAACAATATTACATTTTCCGCGAAGTTTTTCCATCTTAATATTTGGTCTGACCAAAGAGGCTCGCTGGCAACGCCGACAACGTGACGACAAAGGTTGCAACGGGGGGGCAGTACAGCTCGTTCCCAAATTATAACAAGAATATGAATGGTGAGAAATTAATGCTTGAAAAACTCTCGCCAACAAAACTAAACAAAAAAACTTTTTTTTTTTTTCACTTTTGTGAAGAAGGAAGACCAGCGAAGCTGTACTATGGTGGGAATGTAGTAATGGTCGGCCGCAAGTCGGCAAGTCAGAGTGGAAAAGCTGGAGAGGTTGCCGCCATCTCTGAGCGAAGGCGGCAACCAGACACACTTATCTGCACTTTAGGGTGCCCCTGTAAATAAGGTATTTGTCAAAGACCATAGCTCTCAGCGTACTAAATAGGAGGTTACAATAACTCAAATGTAGATACGAACCGAATTATTCCGAATGTTATTAATATTCCTAAAAAGGCCATTTGACAGACGACAATATGACAACAACCTCTTCCGAGTGTAGTGCGATGCTTACTTTTCCGGATAGCGATTTTGCTAGCGCTCCTTGAAACACCCCGTACACTAAATGGCACCTTAGGACAGCTGAGACTCAATCTCGCATAAGAACAACTATTTTTATCGGAGCACCAACATGAGTTCTAAACTCACTCGTCAAGAATATACAATCGACCTTACGCTTTTGTCTTTTCCTTGCAGCGGCGAGCGTGGACTCATATAAAAGATCAAGACACTTGCCCACAAGTTAAAAAGGCAATAAATCTCCCCACCCCGAAGGCGACGATGATACCGGGCTGTGTTTCGTTTGGAAAACACCTCTCTCAACGTCATGAAGAACAAAATAGGGTTACACAGCAAAGAAAACAATCTCCCCTTTTTTCAATATCTCTTATATCTGTTTCACAACGTCCCAGCCCAGTCGCGTGCACAGGCAGGGAGAAGGGAGGGCTGACCATGCATATAATAATGCGAAAGCATTAACTGTTTCATGGAGCGAGCAGACGTCCTCAGCTTTGAAACCGCGCCGAACGGCACTTTAAATCCTATCTTCAAGTGAAGACCGATCCCAGCTATGAAACCAGGCGAAAAGTTAGCCAACAGCAACTTGATTCCCCGATCCCAAAGGAGTGGAGTAAAGCTGTTGGATTTTCGGCTTCCCTTCCATTGGCCGCTGCGCGTCAGTTTCAACGACTGCTCACCCCATGGCGCAGCGTGTCCGTCAGCGCGCCGTTAACACGGAGCGTCCAAGGTCAGCGCGCTGCTCGCGAGCGCTGACCGGCGACGAAAGGCACGCAACAGCAAAATAAGGGAGCAGACGAGTGGCTTCCATGCTTTTGCATTCACAACTCATAAGAAGTGCTTAGGTGTACCTCGAGCCTTTTTTAAAGCCCCTGACAGGGGGGGGGGGGGGGGGGGGGGGGGGCGTGGCTTATGTTCACGATTCTTGCATCGTGATTCGTTCTTTCGCGTGCCCACGACTAGTGCAGCAATCTGATTGGCTGCTGGACGATAACAATATGCTCGGCGCTCGCCACGCCCCACCTCTCTCAAAATGTCGGTGACTATAAGAAATCTGGTGCATCTCCCGCAAAGCGTTTGGGAGACTCGGTGACTGCAATCTAAGAGGGAGCATGGTGAATGACGAATTTTAAGATAAGCGTAGAGCAAACATTAAGCCTGCGCTGCGGCACTCGGCGCGACGTTTCACATCATTACGCCATTATCCGTGTCAAAACAAAAACTGTTTTTTTTTTCTTTTTTGGATAGGTATAGCCTTGTTTTTGCCAGAGTTGCTCGAGTACTATGCACAAAAATGTCCACGACTCCAGGCATACCTGTGTTAGAAAGCCTAGACGAAGAGAGCTCGGTCCTTCTTAGGCCATGGGGGCGTTTGCAATTTAATGGCGGACGCCTTCTGCGTAGATTGTTCGCACGTCCGCGTTTTACGCGTTTGAGGAGTCAAGTGAGCGGAAGGGCGGAGACTCTCGCAGACGATCGCCCCTTTTGCCACCTCCTCGCAGTTCCCGATGCAACCACGTGCCCGATATCGACCAGTTGGAATCTGTCTGTAATACACGCTCTCTAACTTGCTTCTGCCTGACCATCACCAGCAGCGAGAATAATCGAGTCCTTCGGACGTCCTCCCCTTCCGTCATGGAACGGCGTCACGCCGTTCCATGACGCCGTCAACGCCGTTCCATGACGGCGTTGACTGGACACGAGGCCAAGCCGAGCGCTGACGTAGCTCCCGTAACCAATCTGCGTCTACACTCAACCTCGGTAAGATGAAGTCGGAAGTATACGGAACACGGGGTTTCCTTCTTTTAGGTGATGCAACGCGGCTGATCACCGTCTTGCTTGAACTAGATCTTCAGACGCTGGCGACTTCCAATTTGAAGTTGAAATCCCCAAACTGCCCGAACGGGGCCCGAATAAAACAACAATACGGCGACGTTTGTAAGCGCGCACGGCTATAGCCAAAGACAACTTGAGAAATGCACGACGTGGTGAGTAGCGAGAATCATTTAGACGTAAGGCCTATGGAGGTAATATACTAGATTAAGAAATTTAGAAAAGAATGCCCGTCTTTAATCACGAATAGACGTCAGCCAGTCTGCCCACGATCGACCAATTAAAAGCACGTTATATTTTTCGCAGCGGCAACGTAACTCATCGTGGCACAATAATGGCAGAGATAATTTCTAAACAACTGAGCAAAACTACCGAGCCAATAACCAACATAATTGTGCTAAATAAGGAACATTAGTGGACCCAGCGAGTCTGAATAAACCGACGAACAGAAATGGTAAAGATCACGCTTTACCAATCTTCTGCCAGATTGGGTTCCAGTGTTGAAGTAGGTTTTTATACAGTTAAACTTGAAATTTTATTTAAGTATACTGCTTTGTTTTTCTGTTACTTTAGAACAGAATGCGAGGTCAAACACGTTGCTTTTGATGAATTTCCCAATAGTGCGTTATCTTGTGTGCTATAAGTAATTTCAGCTACCAAATTAGAAGGTGTTCGCATCACGTGAGCAGAAAAAGTCCCTTTCAAGCTGTCTCGCCTCGACACCGAAAGTCAGACTTCAAAAGCAATACAGAGCATGCCTGCAAGAGAACACGTATCACGATCGGGCAGCGGAAACTCAAAATTTAGTAACAAAACAATACCGCCGCCTCCTTCCCCTAGCACAACAGCGCGAAAACCCAAAATACTGATTATAGTTAGGCAAGGAAGGGCGAGATAATGTGACAGGATGAGAAACACATCCAACCCCATTTAAAGAACACCCCCTTGATGTGCCATGATGCTGTATAATACTGACCTTTTCGTTTAAGACCAAGTTTCGAGACATTTTTCGGTATACGTTCCTTAGATTTTATCGGCTTAAAACGAAAACACCAAACAGTACGCATGTCCCTAAGGGTCAGGTCAATATATAAACGATTGATACTATAGGGCTGATATTCTTATATCGGGCGTTCGCGATATGGCTAAAAAGAGTACACATTACAACAACAAAAAAACTCGCTCGTTTGACGAAGATGAGCAGGTGTAGCGTGTAGTGTGAATGGGTGACAACTCAATATTGTCACGAATGAAGAGGTAATAAAACAAAGAATAACTGAGGAAACTAAACATTTAATGGGACGAACGTGTGCCCAAAAAAAAAATAATAAAGATTACAACAGAGCGTCGCGGGCGGCGAAGGCGGCGATATAGCAGGATCAAACGCTGAGGCGAGACTGACTCCGGTCGCCATGCGGAGTTCCTTATGTACCCTCGTGGGTTTCTTAAACATTCAGCGTAGAACTTTCGGCGCGAAGAACATTCTGAATTCGATCAGACGAGAATGTTCTCGAACTTACGAGAACGCCAAGTTGAAAGAATAAATGAAACGACATCCCGCTCGCTGGAATCGAACCTAGACATCCCGCGTGACAATCAAGCGCGCTAACCATACGGCCACGCGCCTGCTCGCTCGGCGCCACGCGTGGTATTACTCCCCCCTTTTAAAAGCGCATCGTCTCGATGCTACGTGCCTGGAAACAAAACAGTAAAACAATCAAAAATACTAACAAACTATGGGGACTTGCAACGCAATCCTATCGAACGTAGTACAAAACGCAATTCATAGCCCTATCGATCATAGTAAGGCTTGAGGCGTACGACGTGGACGACTTCCGGTCGTGGAGGGCGGCGTGATGAAGCCCGTGTTCCGTCGGGCATCCCCACGTAGTTCAGATCCCCAAGTTGACGAAGCACTTTATAGGGTCCAAAGTAGCGCTTCAGGAGTTTCTCACTGAGACCTCTGCGGCGGATTAGTGTCTACACCCACACCCTGTCTCTGGGCTGGAAGCGGATCGACATCCCGACGACGAAGATTATAGCGGCCAGTGTCGACACGTTGTTGGGCTTCAATACGGTGTCTGGCAAGCTGGCGAAAATCTGCCCGTTGAGCAACCACCTGGGCGTCGTCACTTCCGTCGACAGCCGTTTCGTGGGGTAACATGGCGTTTAGCAATGTCGTTACTTTGCGACCATGAGCCAGTTGGAAGGGTGTCACCCCGGTGGTATCTTGCACGGCCGTGTTAAAGGCAAATGTGACGTACGGCAACACCTCGTCCCATGTCTTGTGCTCCACGTCGACGTACATGGAGATCATCTCGGCGATGGTCTTCTTGAGTCTCTCTGCCAGCCCGTTGGTCTGCTGGTGGTACGCGATGGTGCGCCCATTGCTGGTGTTGCTGAGACAAAGGGTTTCTTGCGTTAGCTAGGCCATGAACGATGATCCACGGTGTGAGTGGGAGCGCAGTGCCGGAGGACGATGGACTCGATAAAAAAACTTGGCGACTTCCACAGCAGTCCCTGGAGGAAGGGCTTTTGTTTCGGCGTAACATGTTAGATAATCTTTGGCGACAATAATCCAACAGTGCCCTTGCGTCGATGGTGCGAAAGGACCAAGCAGATCAATTCCCATCTGCTGGAATGGTGCGGTCGGGGGAGCAATCGCCTGCAGGAGACCTGTCGGCTTCGCCGGCGGTTTCTTACGTCGCTGGCGCTCGTGGCACGACTGTGTGTAAAGGTGAACGGTTCTCGGCAGCTTGGGCCAGTAATACCTTTCACGAATTCGGGCCAGCGTACAGCTGCAGACAAGGTGTCCGGACGTCGGGTCGTCGTGGCAGGCTTGAAAGATCTCCGCTCTAAGGTCGGTAGGGATTACCAACAGCCGTGGCGAGCTGTTGTGTCCGGAGTTCTCCTGGTAAAGTACACCTTGTTGGAAGACAAACGTCGGCAGGGCTCTCGAGAACACACGGGAGACAGTACCCCCCCGTCCTTCGAGGTGCTCGATTACCGCGCTCAACTCAGGAACGTCTCGTTGACGTCGTGCCATGTCGTCGGTGTTCACTGCGCCTAGGAAGCACTCGTCGTCATCGACGTCGCTGCTGAGGCAAGGTGTTTCGACGGCGGCTCTGGACAGGCAGTCGGCGTCGCTGTGCTTGCGGACTGACTTGTAGATCACAGTCATGTTGAACTCTTGTAATCAGAGACTCCATCGAGCGAGGCATCCTGACGGGTCCTTGAGGTTCGCAAGCCAGCAGAGCGAGTGGTGGTCCGTGACTACGCGGAACGCGCTCCCGTACAACTACGGACGAAACTTTGTGATTGCCCAGATGACAGCGATGCATTCTTTCTCAGTCCTTTTTCACCGCCTTGGACAGTGTAAAACTTGCGTATGCGATAACTCGCTCGGTGGCTTCTTCCACTTGACCCTGGCGCGCGCCAAGGCCAGCGTTACTTGCGTCCGTGTGAATTTCGGTATCCGCATCTTAATCGAAATGTCCTAGAACAGGAGCAGTCTGCAGTCGTCGCTTCAAAAAAGTAGATCTAGGTAAGAGTGCAATATAACAACTAGTGACGGAGACGCAAATTCAGAAACTAGTAAACACGGGAATACAAATTACGAGCCCAGAGTTTCCAAGTATACTTTGCTTAATACGGGTACACGCAACTGGAATCATGTGCGGTTAAGCGTCCATCCTACCCAATGATATCTCGCTGCAGCTCCACAGAAGCGCAATAAAAATGCGGACTAAACTTGTGAGCGAAAGCAATCTGTGAGTCGTAATAACGCAACTGGCCTCTCTCACCACAAACACCAAAAATAACTGCAGCTCCAACGTTAGGCGAAATACTAGAGTAGCAAGAGGGAACAAGAATTCCAAACTCTACACTTTGATGCCAGGTCGTAGAAGTTAATTAAACCCTCGCAACAGGAAGTTGAATTGTGAATTGCGACACAAGAACCTGCATGAAAGAATGCTCTTTCCTTCCACTCGAAGAAATCGTGAGTAAGCAGTGATGGAACGCATTGCACTACTAGGACCCAGCTTACGATGTCGCCAAGAGACATAAACTTCCGGAATTTATGTTTCAAGTTTCTACGACAACCCACAAATTTCACCGAAATGTGGTTTCTCCCCTAAATGCATGCATACTTGACCACACTTGCACCGGATAATTCGTGGTCCAGGTCATTTTTCACGAACTAAAGTGTCCACATTTCTAAACTGAGGGCCGAGAACCTCCCATGCGAGGGGGTATACGTGCTTGCAAACTCTCGTAGTCTTTCACAAAAAGCTCAAGCTTCGAGTCTGTCTAAAATGAGGCACTTGCAGAACCTACGTTTCAGATTGCCGGGAATCATCCGAAAGACAGGTTTAGAAGCAGACGTCGAGATTCCAACATGAGGCCCATTCTGCTGATCACCTTCTTCCTTCTGGCTTTGGTCACTTGTGAGTATACTGCGCATTTAATTACAGTGAAGTATGCATCTGAAGCGTGTATAAAAAATTTCTGTTCCTGGGACTCTGACTGAGCATTATATCAAAGGCTTTGCAATCAGACCCGTATTTTTTTCAATTTGACTACATTCCGACCTGTGCAAGGAACAAGGTTTCAGGATCATTTAGAGATCGATTTCATAAGATGGCAAGAACGCCGTGCCACAAAAAAATGTTCCAAAAAGATTAATTTCATGCTGTTGCGTATTTACAGGTTCATCAGCCTTGACCATACTACTACCTCCACAAATGTAAGGTGCTCTAACCGGCATACTTAACGTAGTGTATGGAAAAATACTTCCGCATCGTCACACCCCAGAAGAGAGGATGATCGGATAGAGATGGAAGCAGATAATCAATACAGCTTTCCTTTAGGAACAGCGTATCCCAATCACCCAGCACTTTATATCCTACAGTCCTACAGCACTTTATATCCTACAGTCCTACAGCACTTTATATCCTACACTTTATATCCTACAGCAACTGTGTTGCGTGTATGTTTATACAGCCGGAAGTTAGTCAGCCCAATGGGCGTCTGGTGTCTCAGCTGTAGGTGAGAAATTGAGTCAGTGCAGTACTGTTGCTAGCCTGGGGTCCTTAACGTGCATCAAGCAGTAGAGACACACGACCGCACGCAGGTACAATGCTCATCCAGATCGAAACGGGCATGGGTGGAGATTAATAATAATTGGGGTTCTGGGGATATTTATACAGCGTGTAGTTGGTCTGCCATTGAAGTTGCGACGAGTCACACGCTGTAGATGAGCAATTTAGCCAGTGCAGTACAACCGCTAGCCTGGGGTCTTTAACGTGCACCATGCAGTAATGATACACGACCGCACGCCGGTACGATGCTCATCCAGATCGAAAAGGGCAGGGGTGGGGCTCGAACCCAGGAATGGGTGGAGATTGAACACAGGATCCCTGGGATCTGCTGCTCGAGATTTCGCTCCGCGTGCTCCGAGCGGGGGAATAAGTGTGTGCTAAATAAATATCAGCCACGGCATCGTATCGCGCTGCAGACCGAGCAGTATGAACGACCTATGAGACGTCAGCTCTGAACGTTCTTGGCTCCAAAGCGGTTATATAGCTCTACCATTGAACAATTGTTGAACACCCCCATGCAAGCGTTGCCCCCCCCCCCCCCCCCCCTGCCCCCTCTTATTTCACATATTTTTTTTTTTTTTCCGCCAGCCTTTACATCTTGCGCCTGAAAGCGAAGACATTGCTCGAAGTCGTAATGATATCCATTGCGGGGAGATCTCTAGGCAGGGGACTCCGTCTATTCGTTTTCCCGTCAAGGTGGGGGTTCCGAGGAGGTTAGCCGTTCAAGATGCAAGCACCTAAGCAGACCGGCGCTCTCGTTAAAGGGGCACTGACACCCCAAAGGTCGTATTTATTTTTATTGTCTAAAACGATGCAAGTTGCAGTCATAGACACGCAAAAAAAAACCGCATCGCGAAAAAAAATTTTCCTGCGCGCGCGCGCGCCTTTTTATTTTTGGTGTTTGATTTTCCCGCCTCTCGCCTCCTCGCTTCTTTTGATCGGTGACGTCAAAAATCAGGAAATTTAGAAGCTTTGTAGGCGACATCTCTATAACATTTAATAACGGCAATCCTAAAACATGTTTTTTAACGCAATTGCGAACGCACTACGGCCCTTCTTTTTGAAATACCAAAAATCGGGAGTTCGTTGTGGTGCCGTCTCCTGGATTTGTATCCTCCAACGGAAAACAGGCGACACCGCTCAAAACCGGTCCGCCGTAACGCCACCGCTCGCTCCTTTCCTCCTCGCTTTGGGTCGCCATGGCAACAGCAGGGAGTGCTGAAAGGAAGTCTACTCTCAGGTCTCCGTAATTTTTGACGTCAAGGCACCGGCGCCGATCGCGCGGGAACTTCGAATTCGGCATTTGGAAATTGTTTTTTTACTTCACAAATACTGAATTTCCAAATTTCAAATTTTGAGGGTAATGTCTCGGCATCGTTTTCGATCGTTTCGGATAATAAAAAAAAATATGATTTTGATGTGTCAGTGCCCCTTTAATGCCCGCTCAAAGGGTGTTTCACCTTTTAATCAGGTACGATTCTCTTTGGTCCCTCTGGCGTGCTGTACTGGGTCCAGATGGGAGTATAGTTGCAAATATTTTGTTTATGTGGTGTTGATCGAGACGCATAGGTGTGGAAAGCGCGATATTAGGGATTGTGTTAAGGTGAGACTTGTGATTGTTAAATCTTAGACGGAAGGGGTGTTCGGTCTGTCCAATATACTGCATGTTGCGTACCCGCAGTGCAACAGATAGACAACACAAGCTGTGTTATAGTTATAATTTCCATCTATTTTAAAGGTGAAGTACGAATGTGTACTTCTTGCTTCACCCGGATTCTGTCATACGGCTGCAGACTTTGCACCCGGGCCCATGGCATCGCCGAGATCCAAGGAACTCCTTAAACGTGGTTTTGGATCGTACTAGTATATCTTTAAAAACTTTGTCCTCGACGATAGACGACGATTGGCGCCTGCGGAAAGACAGATTGAAGGCGCTGGTTTTCTGAGACAATACTGCAATGTTTGCATAGGATGTTGTTGATGTTGGGAAGGTTACCATAGTGGGTTAGCACAGCATTACATAAATTATCCTCTAAATTTCGAACGCTTTTTTCTCTTTTTTTTATGGCTGTCGTGCGGTTTAGTGTACCACCCTTTTCTATAGCACTGTTGATAACGCCTGGCGGATAATTTTGCCTAAGAAGTGCTGTCGTTAGAGTACCTGTGTTTTGTTTGAAGTCTAGCTAGGTGTTGCATGTCCGTTTGTACCTAGGCGCCTTAGGATAGGGCAGACTATTTTCGTAGTAGCGGGGAGGGGGGGGGGGGGCAGCTATCGCAACTAAGGTATTTTGGGCTGTCCGTGGGTTTTCTGCAGAGTTTATTGGAAAGATTGTTATCCTACATGTCGACGGTAACGTCCGAAAAACTAATTGCCTACTGCGATACGTTGTGGTTGAACCGAATAGAAGAATGAGCCCAACTGTATTCCGAAATAAATCTGTTAAGTTAGTCCTCTGTGCCTGCCCCTATCATAACAAATGTCAATATACCTCTTATAGAAATGTTAGACGATCTGCGAGGAACCGACTCTCTAATCCGCCATGTTATTGTAGGCAAACTTTATGGCCATTTTTGTGCCCATGGCGGTCCTGCTAATTTGTACGTAATGTTAATCTTCGAATTCAAAATGGTTGCATTCAAGCACGGGTAGTAATGATTTGATTAAGTACTGAAAATGGAGAATCGAAGAATTATCCGCTCCAGGTTGTGTGTGGGAACCATGGGGTTCCCTCTCTCCCTATCCAGGCCTAGCTTCGAGCAGCCCGTGGGAGTCGTCGTCACCAATGGCGTCGGCCTCCCGGATACAAGAAAACACGAGGCCGAATTCCCCGAAGGGGCCGGCTCTCCCTTTCCCATTTGGATCAACGCGCCTTCGGCACACCCTTGAGAGTTATAATGGACGCGACTGCTAGTGGCCTCCCCGGGCGCGTCCATTCTCCGAGGCTAGATAAGCTGGCCCCGAAGGTGGGCCAGGGGCTCTCGTCGGCGGAGGCCCTGGCTCTACGGAGCTCGGTTTTTCTTTGTGGGCCTATGACTTCCCGTGAATCTGTCTAATGCGGCAGCGCGGGAAGCCGACCGGGTGATACTGGCAGATGAGCCAGCTCCCAGACTTTTCTTGTCTAAGAGCGAAGCGTGCTGGCATTGCAGTCAATGTACACGCCTTTATCCGAACCCAAGGAACCTTCTGTGTTTCTAGGTGGTAACACACAAAAAGGGGAAATCCCACAAGGTACAGCTGCCTTGCCGTCAACATGCGGAATGATGATGCACAGCGCAGTTACCTATAATGTTACTAGAAATGAATCTGTGGGAATGGTTACCTGGGATATATTCTGGAGAAAATGGTTCGTGTCCCTCAAAGATAACGCAAAGGTTGGTGAGATGACCACCGATGTCAAGGAAGCTGCGTTGGTTATGTCCATAGCAACGAAAATGGCATGCAGCAACAACAAGACCGAGGGGGAAATCGTGCCTCGTAATGGCTTAACAAACTTCGGTGCGCGTTGCATTGCTTTTCAGGCTGTGTAGCACGAACAGTTGTCCACGTGACTTTGTCGTTACTATCGTATCAGTGTCTTACCTACATCGTTCTGAATACCACTTACGCAACCGCGTGAACCAGGCATTGGGTATTCTACAACGTTCATCGACGGGGTAGAAGGAGAGTAGGTTAGTCCTTCCATCGTTTCTCTGAAGATGACCAAGCCCCTGGAAGCTTGCTTGAGCAAACACAGCCGCCAATACACTGACGCAGGTTTTGAACGTACTGATGGGGACAAACCTTTTTGAAGCCGGTTGCGGTTGAACTGGCACATGGCACGGCATAACCTGCTTACAGCCGCCACATTTGTCGGGAGCGGCGTCCCTAGTCCTAATTCAGACAATATATTTTTCAGCGACGAAGCGCTGTGTGAGGAGTACGGGATCTGCGATAATGTATCCGGTAATGAACCTGAGGCCCGAATGGGTAAGTAAAGGCACTAGCACCCCTGACATATATAGTCTTGAGCGTATTGTTTTGACAAGTGGTAACGTGCAACGTAATGGAGAATGATTTTGTTGTAGAGAGAAACTGTCAGGAACGTTAATGTGCCATCATGAGGCAGGTGCAGATCTGGAGACAATAGGCATAATGAGGGCCGGTAGGCAAACAGACGATCAAAACAAAAGTCTCTGAGATCCCTTTCCTGCAGAACATAAAGACAGCAAATCACGACGAACAATGGGAGGATCCAAACCAATCACGAAGCTCCGAACACGACTAGATCTGAAAAGTGTGATGTGTGGAGGAACAATAAGTTTACCTTTGATTAAAAGAACGATACAAAATAAATATGCTCTTTTTTCTTTTTTACTTTAACGAAGAGAAACGTACACTTGAAGCATATACATTTAGCTGTACTTCGGATATTTTGAGTGTAGTTCTAATATTATTTAAATGTACCTTGTGTTTTAGCAGAGCAGTCCGGGCGTCCACCCAGTCCGAAAACTTAGAGATGAACATAAAAAAAAAAAACTATATGTGCGTGATATACAGCGTGCCCTTAAACATTATACAGAATGCACCCGCCCCCCCCCCCCCCCCTTCCCCCCCTGCTAAAAATGAATAAATAAAGAGTTTCTGTAACCGTGAAAATAATTTATGCACATCGAATGCTCAATTTCTGCCAAAAATGTAGCGCTAGACATCCGAAGCAGCTGACAAAGTGTCCGAACTAACCGTTATCTTATGGAAAAGTTATGTGATTTATCGAATTTTTCAATGGAAAAAATGGAGCCCATTTTCGCCCGTTTTCGGTAACTGCTGCAATAGAGCTCCATATGTTCAAGAGCACTGTCTTCCGCCATTGCCCCGTTGAGAATGTTAAAAATATTTCATACATTTTTATAAAGATAACGGTTAGTGCTGAAACGTCGGCATTTGGATCGGGCCTCTAGCGCTACATTTGGGAGAATAACGAGCGTTCGGAGTGATGCATAAATATTCTTGCGGCGGAAAAAAAACTTGTATAAACCTTTTGGGGACAATCTGCACTTTCACGAAGGAACGTATTTGTGCTTTAAGTGTACTTCGTGAAATGTTTAATAATATTACGAAACTAATATACTATGTGAATAACGTTTTACCGAAGAACGTGAACAGAGTTAATGCCGGAGATAAGGAAACACTTCTTCCGTCTTAACAAACACGCAAAGACGACGAGCGCCATGACAACGCACTTTCGTCGCGGCTTGATTGGCTCGAACGGATCGTGGAGTCGACTGCGGTCGGTGAAATAAGGTATAGCTTGCTGTTTGGGTGAAAACATTTATTTTATTATAATTGCTCTTTATTAGTGCTGCCACACATTTGTAGGAGACGTTGCTTAATTTTATGTAAGTTTCCGTTTAGCCTACACCTCTTGTATATGCTACGTTTTTTGTTTTTTTTTTTAATTTTTAGGATATGTTACGGTTTTTCTGTAGTGTGGAAGCTTCAACATCTCCCGTCTCCTTTGTCTTTTTACCTACCTCAAAGCAAGGAGACCTACTGTGAAAATGTGAGTATACTCTGCATCGGAGGAATAAATAATGTTCGCGATGTGGGACAGCAACATAAGAAGAGAGGCTTACGCAAGCGTTTCGGTAGCCGTAGGAACGCAACTTTGAAATATACGTTCGGGTGATTACGCCACTCTCGAATCTGGCAGAAGTCTTGCAATGCTCTCCCGTGGTATGCGGGCAAAACCTGAAGGAGACGAGAAGACGTCAGAAAGGCCGAGCTCTGCTCAGAGCGATTAGTGGACAAGACCAGAAACAGCTGCCTTTATCTCCACTGTACACGTCCAACACGCGCGAATGCGAAGGCAAAAAGCCGCAGGCGCCTGCGTTCTACGCGTTCGACGAATGCAGTGGAGACAAAGGCTCGAGTCTACCCCCTAATCGTTCCAAGCAGAGATCGGCGTTTCGAAGTTAGTTTATGTCCGCATTAATGTGCTCTCACTTCAAGCTACAGAGTCTAGAGCGCGTGTCCGACCGGTGTGTTTACTGCGCACCAAAAACATTTAGGCCTAAATTTCCGCCCAATGACGTCATAGAGGTTTCTTGTTGCCGCCGACTGTAATCCTTGGAGGCGTTACGGCAGTAGTGGTGGTGGCTGTGGCAGACGTCTCTTCAGCCGCAGGTGGCTCTCCATCTTAACACTTTAAGGAAGCTTCGGCAGCCAGGAGTCGGGACGCTGCGACGCGCAGCTTTCGTGTCCGTGTCTCACTGGCATTGCAGACGACGATAAGACGGTGGTGAAATTGCAGCTTGTTGGTACTTTATGCGGGTATTTCTAGAACCAACCACCAGGATCGCGACATCCAACTGCATGACCCTTCGGCTTTTGTGACGTCATTTGTTGCCACTTCAGGATCACTTTCGGTACATGGAGGGAATGGGAAGCTAAACAAATCATTAGGACATACATTACTAGTCAACGTAGTTAAAAGTACAGCGATCGAAGGCAACCCCCCAACTGGACAAACTCACATAAAAGGAAAACAACCTCGAAATCAGTGTTGCCATTTCCGACACTTTAGTTTACCACAAATGGGAGAAGCATTTATTTAAAATATAAAACATGAATGCTTCAGTTAAGAGTTACAGATCAAAGCCTCGGTAATAGGATAAGAAACCACTGCAATGAAATTTTTTTTCTCGAGGGCCTAGATAGGATACGTATATTAAAAATGTCTAAGTCAAAAATATTTTTTTTTGCGCAATATTTACATTGCTAGACGCAATTTAGGTGCAGAAGGTGGAAGGTACAGCTGGCTAAGCCCCGAACCGTGCCCACAAGGTGCTTACATCTTTCCTTAACTGGAGAGATGATGCACGTGTGGAAGGTTGGATGCAAATTTGTATTTCCGTGCATTTATAGCATTATTTTATTCGACTATTTTCTATGTTTAAGAAAAATTATCTCCATAGAGTCATTATTGTTATCAAAGATATCACGATTTTGCCGTTCCATATGGGATTCAAACGATAACAAAACATGGCTGTCGGCGATTGCGGTGCGCTCAACGAGTGTGGTCCGTTGACCTCGTTTATTTTTATGAGTGCGGATTGTTCTGCGTTCAGCGAGGTGTTTACAGGAAGATCTCAACCAACCTAGTTTGCAGAAAACAACTTTCACAAGTAGGCGGCTTCCGAAGCGCTGTGCGGGTGCTCGTTTTCGTAGCCGAACTAGCAGAAGCTTAGCGTCAAATGTCAACTACGATGCTCGATATCGCTTGATTTGTTCGTTAGCGCGTCTTGATTCCGAATACAAATGTCGGTTTCCGTAAAAGTGGCCCCGCTGCTTTGTGAACTGTGCAAAAGTTATGATTGCAAGTATGGCTCCAATACCGGAAAGATGCCTACACAGGCAAAAAAATTGCGAGCCATTCGACTAGATGCAATCGGGAGTTCGTACCGGATCAAGTTTGTCCATGTAGTTTCCTGCCATTACACTTCGAAAAGGAAGTTATTCAATGCACCTGACCTAACAAGGCGAATATTTTTACGTCGCGTTTTAACTCTGCGTCATGACGCTCACTCACTTTGCTCGCTGATGCCATGTGCAAAAATATAACAAAAAACAAATAAAGCTGGAAGGACTGCACATTTATTTAGTTGATTTTCGTTTGTTCTCTCGGTCGCTTATCGGCGCACATCGCTAGAGGGTGACAGACGCTTGTATCAGGCCGCAGCTCGTGCAGGATGGAACGCTAGAACGCCGCTTTCATGGTGGCGTCTTCTCAGCGTTGTACAAGTGTTTAGACGGGGGCGATTAGCAGACGAACGAAAGTTAAGGACACCGACGCGCAGCTCTCGCGGCCTCGTCTCGCGGGCATTGCAGACGACGACAGACGGTGGTGAAATACCAGACGATGCCGGAGGCTACCCCGCGTCTGCTCGCACGACTTGCAGGCGGTGTCAGACGCCAGACTAGACGCACCGGATGTCGCGAAAGGGCGACACCGGGCTCGTTAGCGCATTCGGTCGAGCCGCCAAGCCAGTCCAGTATTCAAGGGCGGGACCAATGATTTGTGGGCGGGGCTTAGAGAGGGCCATGACTAGCCTCCAAAAATGCCTTTGTTTCTAATTGCAGCGTTCCTTTGAAGTACATTTAATCAGACAGCGATAGCTAAAAGGGTGAAGAACATATTCCAAAACAATAATTCCTGCTGCAATAAACCCAATTTAAACAGTAAACAAATGTACAAACAATTTTTCATCTTTACTCTAAAAGGATTAAGCCATTTGAAAATTTTCATTTTCAGTTGTAACTTGAGATTGAAGCAAGCTGGCTACTTGGTATTTAAAAAAAAAATTTACCACTCAACATTATCGTTCCGGTGAATTAGAGTGTGGGAGCACCAAAATTGATTTTTTAGATGTCACTTTTGGTTGGGTTTGCTCGACACTATCTATAAAAAGAAGCAAGCGTCTTTCCTCCCCCGACGTCATAGTCGCTGGATCCGGGACTCGCCCCAAGAGGAAAATACGATGAAGCTTGACGGGAGTTGCCGCAAAGCAGCAGACCCGTTCGTTTTGGCTTCCCGGTATGCAAGCATTGTGAAGGGTGCCCCAAAGAGCACGACGCTAGTACCGGGCAACGCCAAGACGCACCCGTCTATCGTTTGGCGGCGGCTCCCGAAAAGCTTTAGGGTGTGTGCCGCTTGGCGGGCGCAGGGGATCTACAAACGATGACGTCATGAGCAGGCCTTTCTTTCAATGTGGCCATGGTTTGGTCACTTGGGCCCAGGCTGTAGACAGGTCATGGAGGTAGGAAGCTTCTGGAGGCGACACGAGGCCACAACAGGTGACGCCAGAAATGTGGAAGCATACGCACCCAACGATGACCAAAATTAAGAGACGCTGTTAACCGAAAAGGAGATCTGACTCAACAGCTGTTTTGGTCACCCCCTGGGGCGCGTCCCTCCACACTACTGGCTTCATTTCTGGTGGCCTCATGTCGCCTCCTGAGGCTTTCTACCTCCATGGTTAGAAGGTTGCGATTCTTTGTCCAGAAAACTTTATATCAAATTTAATTACAGTAGAAACAAAAAGTACGGTTTCAATTAGAAACGTTTTTTGGGGGTATCATAAAAAAACACTAAATCAGCGTACTTTGCAAAAATATAAGGCACCCGCAAGCTAAACAATAAAGAAAAACAGTAAACTTGGTCGCTTTGTTTTAAGTTTCCATCAACTACACTAAAACGCGCCGCGCCGGCGGTCGTGCTCCCCCGTGCCTGAAGCGCGCAACCAACGTACGCCGCCGCGTTGTTCGAATGAAGGATGAGAGCCCGAAATTCGAACCTTATTCTTGCATTGCCATTTGAACAGCTCTTCGTTTGATGTCGCCGGTTCAAGCAACACTCTCATATTTTCTACGAGGGAGGCGAGGCGGTAGTGGCGCACTTTGGTCAATGGGAGCATCACTGCTGACGCTTTCATTGGAAACCGAAACTTTGAAACGCGTTCAGATGGAATGTTTTCTTTAAAACAAAATCTGCTTTATCAGCCAATTTTCATGGAGTTCTGAAAAGTTTGGCTGTCTCTAACGGCTGACTGTAACGGCCGATTCCAGCAGTCAGTTGTAACGAAAATCTGGCACCAAAAAGCCTTCCGCGCTAAGGGAACCACATAACAGGACTTCAGTCTTCCGGTAGGAGGTAAACTCACTACCTTTAGATTGTGGTCTAAGTGCTTTGCCAACTGAGCTATCCATGGTCGGTGGTACGGGCCACGCAAAAGCGAGCGCATTCGAGCGCTGCGTGAAGGCGTGGTCGGGCGCTTCGCGGCCTTTCCTATCATGCAGGGCCATCTCACGGAATGTCAGACATGAAAGCGAACCTCCGATGGGTGGTGCCTTTCAGACGCCCTTCTCTTTTTCACTAGAAGGTCTATGGCCCATTCTGTGCTTACCAGTCTTGGTCAGCAATGTTAAGTTTGTATATTTTTTTAGGGCCTAACACACATAGAGTGACATATATTTTGTAAAGTGCGCTGAGGTCGTGGTTTTAGAGGCCGCCCAGGAAGTTTCAAATACCGTAGTGACGCGGGCACCCTTAACCGAACATTACTGCAACTGAGGTCCGCCTTAGACACGGGTAACTATATATGTATACTAGTTCGAACTAGTTGACGACATTTAAGGGTAACTGCGATTTAGGGCGGCTGAGGTCACACTTAACCGCAGGTGTGACTTCAGTCAAACTACTCTTCGCCTAAGGGTGCCCATGTAACCAGGGTATAAATCAAACCATGGCATTCCGGTTACCAAATAGGAGGTTAAAATTACTCAAATTTAAGTAGAAACCAAAATGTTCACCATTGTCATTAATTTTCCTCCTTCTTAGTGCAATGCGTACTTTTCGGAGGAGCGATTTCGCTAGCGTTCCGTGAAACACCCTGTATACTAAATGACATGTTAGGACAGGTGAGACTTATTCTAATGTACGAACAACCCTTTTGATCGAAGCTTCAACGTGAGTTTAAAAGCTGTCGTCAAAAATCTACGATTGACTCATCTCTGCTACGCTTTTGTCTCTTCTTTGCAGCCGCGATTTAGCGGGACCCCTAACTGCGGCGCTGATAGACAAGTTTTTGCCGGGACGTCAATAAACCTTCTCACTTGAAGGTGACCATGATTGCGGGTGTGTTTCCCTCGGAGAAACCTCTCTCAGCGTCATAAAAAACAACAACAACAATAAAAAGTTGCACAGCAAACAAAACAATCACTTCTTTCTTTCGATATCTCTCAATATCTGACCACATTCGAGACCAGTGGCGAGGCAGAAGAGGGAGGGGGAAGAGGCAGCTGAACCTGTTTTCTTTTAAAGTCACCGACAGCTTCAGAAAAGTAGGGCGTTGCTCATAATGGTCACAATCCTTGCATCCTGAGCGGTTATTCGGCGGTTTCATCGGTTAATGCAGCAATATCATTGGCTGATGAGCAATTATCAGATTAGATGGACTCGCCACGCACTAACACTGAGTTTCTTAAGATGTCCGTGGGGTTAAGATATCGGGTGCATATTACACGAAGTGCTTGGAAGAATCAATCGCTTGGAAAAATGACGAAGTTTAAGACGTATGTGTAGACCAAAAACTGAGCCTGTGCAGTGGCACTCAGCATGGCGTTTCATGTGATTACTTGATGCTTCGTTTCACAACGCAAACTGTTTAGATATATATATATATTTTTTGACTAGGTATAGTTTTGTTTTTGCGAAAGTTGTTGGAGTAGCATGGACAAAAAATGTCCATGACTATACGCATACTTGTGTTAGAGGGCCTAGAGTAAAGGCAGCTCGGTCTATCTCAAGCCATGGGGAGCGTTTGCAATTTAATGGCGGACGCCTCCGGCGGAGATCGGTCGCCAGTCCGCGTGCGCCACGTTTAAGGGCGGCGAGGAGGAAAGCGGGCGGAAAGGCGGGAACGTTCGCAGACGATCGTAGTTTTTGCCACCTCCTTGCAGCTCGTGTTGCGTCCACGTGATTCTGATCGTCCAGTTGGAAACTCTCTGTAATACAGGCTCTCTAAGTTCCGTCTGCGTGACCAGCACCGGCCAGAATAATCCAGACCTTCGCACGTCCTCCCCTTCCGTCATGGAACGGCGTCACGGTCCAATAGCTCCGAGTCAGCAATTAGACCCGAGCTCGACGGCGAGCATCCTTCGACGCGCTGATTCGACAGGAGGCCCAGCCGAAGAGCGACGCAGCTCTCGTGAACAGTGTGTGTCTTCGCTCGACCTCGCTGATATGAAGCGAAAAGTATGGAGCACGGGCTTGCATTATTTTAAGTACTGTTGGTGCAACGAGGCTGATCAGCGTTTTGCTTCAACTACAACTTCAGACGCTTTCGGCTTCCGACTGGAAGTTGGAATGAAGAATCAGCGAACGGCGCCCTAATAAAGCTATGGCCCGGTAAAGTTTGTAAGCGTGCACGGCTATAGCCAAAGACAACTTGAAAAATGTACGATGTGGCAAGTCCCAAAAATGTTCTGGGTGTAATATCGATGGAGTTAAAACACTAGATTAAGAGAGAGAGGGAGAGAGATTGAGAGCGAAAACTTCTTGAGATATAGAAAATAATGTCCATCAATACACACGAATAGACGTCAGCCAGTCTGCCCACAATCAACCAATAAAAAGTAGGTTATATATAGCGCAGCAGGATCCTAACTGGTCGTAGCACGATAATGATCGACATCATTGCTAAATAACTGAAGGAAACTCCCGAGGCAATAACTAACGTCATTGTTATAATCAAGAAACATCAGTGGACACAGAGATTTTGAATAAACCGGCCAAGAGAAATGGTAAAGATGCGTTATCAACGTTCTGCCAGATCGGGTTCCAGTGTTCCAGTGGAAAAAGGGACTTCATACAATTGAACTTGAAATATTATCTAAGCGCGTTCTCTTGTCTGTATTATAATTATACCTTATTGCGCCACCACCAATTATAAAGACTATTATTATTATTATTATTATTATTATTATTATTATTATTATTATTATAAAATAGGAGCTCACGTCATCTGAGCAAAATAAAGACACTTTCAAGCTGTCCCGCCTCGACAACGAGATTGAGACTCCTAAAACAATACGAAGCCTATCTGCAAAAGACCACGTATATGACGATCAGGAAGCAGAAGATAAATACTCACAAAACAAATCCCCCCCCCCCCCCCGGCTTTTTCCTACAAGCACAAGATAGGGCAAACAACCCAAAATAACTGCTAGCTCGACAAGGAAGCTCGCAGTAGGGAGACCACTGTGACAAGCACCTCTAACCTACTTTAAAGAACGGGCATTCGATGTGCTTTACTGTTGCATATACTCACTATCGGCTTAGAGTGAAAACAGCAAACCCTACATATGGCACTAAGGGTGTCACATGTAGGGTTCGGTGTTTGCCTGACGAAAACGTAAAAAAATATTAAAAAAAGGCTTAAGTCCTATGGAAACGCAGCGAAGCCCCCTGTCTTCAAACCATAGGGCGCCCTATGGTTTGCCACAGGCTTGGCCACAAAACTGAGATATGGCCAAATCAGATCGTGTGCTCAACCTGCAGAATTAGCCTCTCACCCACTCGACATCGACCCCGCCAAGGGACCAGGATGCCCCCAATCTACTCCCTACTGCTATCGTTGCAAGAAGAAGGGCCAACTCGATACAGACCGCAAGTTCCCAAGGTGGTTAGAAACAAACAAACGAATGCGGGAAGACTTTCACAAATTCAAACAGCAGCAGCGACTCAAACAGCCACCTGAGATCGAAGAGAGAATAATCAAGACTCCGAAACCGCCGAGCGGACAGCCATGGAGTGACAAGGTAAAAGAGAGACCCCAGACATCTCCACCGAACCCTAATGAAGGGTAACACATACAAGAGCTCCGCAACTTGTGCAGTTTTTTCAAGGCAGAATTTGAAAAGCTTAGAGCCAAAGTCCAGTCCCTACAAGAAAAAATCAAGAAGTACAGAGAATCGGCCAACCAGCAAAAGGCATTAGAAACCGAACTTCCTAACTAGAAATGTTCAGAGTCCTGCAGTGAAACTGCCAGGGGCTCAGCAAACGGACGGTGGAGCTCCGAGTACGCTTTTTGGATAAACCTGACAAACGTCCTGGCATGCTTCTACTTCAGGAAACGAACACAACAGCCACTGATCTTCATTGATACTCGGTATACTCCAGCCCTTCCATAACTTCCCAAAGCCCAGGTCAAACGATTTCCCCTCCAAAGCAAGCTATTGTACTCGTGAGGAGCGCCTCGCCCCAACACCAGGTCGATCTAACATCATACTGTGATGATGGACAGGAAATTGAGACGCTGCGGTTCTCGGTCCAGCAGCAAAACGTACTCCTAGCGTCCATTGAATACAGACCGCTCAAGTCCGCAACACAGCCAAGAACCCACTAATGAATCACCTATCTACGCGATCTAAATCCCAAAAGAACAGCAACCCTATGGAGATTTTAATCTCCACCACTCTATGTGAGGTCAAGACGAGGTGTACCCTGGCTAAAAGTCACAGTGACGTGTGGAGTTCCGGAAGACGTGTGGGAGAGCTGCTATATAAACGACAGTTCAAATAAAGTATAGTAGCTGCGTTTGAGACGTTCTGTCTGTTGTTTCCTTTCTCGTCCGTTGTCTCCGGTTTTAAAATATGTTTAACATCAACCAGCTCGCCTGCCTACTCACTTTATCTTCAACCAAGATTACCCGGGAGCAGAAGACTTTGTCGGTGAGATGCAAACCTTCCGCGTAAACTTGGTAAACAGAAAGAGAACCAAAACAAGACTGGTTTGTTCTAGGCAGTCGAATACCATACCCGACCTCACTTGGACAACAAACCCGCACACTCAGCATCTTAAATGGAGACGCCTCTCAGACACGAGAGGTAGCGACCACTTCCCCGTTGGGCTCGAAGTCCCATCAACATGGCGCATAAAAGACAAGATCAAGAAACGTACGACCAACACCGTACACTTGGACATATTCAGAGAAGCATTGAACAGCGCAGAACTGGCATACACCGGCTTTGAAGGCCGCCTCAACAGCGCTTTGAAAATTGCAACTATCAAAACAGACGTCGACGTAGATGCTCCAACACCCTATCCCCACCTTCTCAAGCTCTGAGTCAAAAGACTGCAATAGGTACAGATACCACAACGGGCCGAAAGGCTACCAAACAAGACGCAACGTCAACAGGGCTACAATAGAAGCTAAGGTCAACCCAGAGAAACTTGACCAACGCCGATAACTTGAATACAGCGCATCGCTCTCCGAGAAAACAAGGATAACGAAACTCTGAGCCACAGATCGCGCACATCTTGGTAATAAGAAATACAAGAGGGCAACACTCACGCTTGCCCTCAAGCTAACCAAGACATAGGAAAAAACCCGCAGAAATGGCAGGGGACCTTTTTTTTTTCCAGCCCGATCTGTCGAATTGCCCTTCGCAGTGCGACCACAAGCTCTTGGCTCAGGATTTTGGCTTGGACCCGCCCTTCACGCGGGGTGAGCTCGAAAACGCTCTGCTCCGCGGAGAGGCCCACACAGCCCGGAACCCGACCGCATCACCATTACAATGCTCAAGAACCTCTCCCAGCTCATCAAATCCGAGCTTTTGGACTGGATTAACGAGACCTGGGAAACCGGAATGCTCGCCGAAAGCGGGAAGCAATCTCTCGTGATCCCAATCCCCAAGCCAGGAGATGACAAGGGTAGCCTTTCCAACTACAGACCCACCTGCAAGATTATGGAACGCACAGTACTTGCAAGGCTATGATGGCTAGTCGAATCTATAAGAGCTTTCCGCCCGGCTCAAACGGTATTTCGACCCGGCCTCAGCACCCAAAAGAGCGCACCATTCTTATCAGCGGACATAATTCATAACATCAACCCTAACCACTCTACAATCAGAACTATCATCACATTCCACGTCAAAAAGGCTTTCGTGTCTGTCCCGCACTCGTGAATCATACGGAAATCACAGCGCTTAGGCATTATTGGGAGATTTTTAAGCTTTATTAGCTCTTTCCTCGAAGGATTTAGGTACGTTGCGCAGCCCACTGTAGTGAACCCAAGGCGAACCTCGTTGGAGTACAACAAGGCTCCGTCCTCTCGCCGATTCTTTTCAACATCGACATGGCGGCCCTAACTCGTGAACTCGGGAAATTTCCCAGGCTAGGCTTTAAGATATACGCCAACGACGTATCAATATGGACCAAAAATGAAGACATCGAGAGGCAACAAGTCGCACTCAAAACCGGCCTTGACAGGATCGAAGCCCATCCTCACAAGGTCGGCCTCCAAGCATACCCGGAGAAAAACTACGTTGCCGTAGCACCCAAACGACAGCGAGAAACAAAGATCGGCAACCAACTCTATCTCGTGCTCGCAGGCAAGAGAATTCAACCTTCTACATCTGACAGGATCATCAGGCTTATCATGGAGGAGACAAGAAAGGGGGAGATCTGGCTTCAAGGCACACTACAGCACTGCAACTCTTCCACAAACGCCATCAGAAGAATCTGTAGCGCCTAGGGCGGCGCAACGGACGAGACCACCAGACGAATGGTAAAGGCACTAGTAGTCTCCCAAGTCTGCTAAGGAGCTCGACACTACTGGCTCAGCAAGGCACAATGGCAAAAATAGGAGTCCCCAAACGACCAAGTCATGAGGATCATCACGGGCCTTAATCGATTCACCCCGCTCGGAGAACTGAGGAAGCACCCACAGATTAACTCCCGTCATGATACCGTGGTCACCCGCACGGTGGCACATGGCGAACGCCTCAAGCACTCCAAGCAAGGACGGGGAATCCTCAAACTTCAGCGGCGCGCAACAGAAGGCCTTCCCGACATTGCTGAGCATCTCCCCGCTTGGGACGATCACATGGACACTACCGAAAATAAGCCGACTGCCCGAAAGAGCGACTCCCAACAGCAAGCACCCATCGCAAAAGCGCACTCTAAAATGGTTGAAACCGGGACCGATCCCACTCACATCATGGCCGAATATAAAGACACACCCGCTAAAGACTACCCGGCAGCCCTAAAAACCGTGGCGGTCTCCATTCCAGCTCTCGACTCCTTGGCCATGACTCCAGGAACGTCCACCAAAGAGGCCGAACTAAAGACGATTCAACTAGCACTCACATCCGCCCTCGACTCAGAAACATCATTATTTCGGAAGCTCTGAGCCTTCTCAGACTCACAGGACGCGGTCGCGGAGTGCAGGAAAGCAAGAACGTCGAGCCGCGTAGTTCGGGCAATAAACAAATCTAGCGTCCCGACTCCTGCAGAAGGGAACGACCATCAAAATCTCCTCAATACCGGCGAATGAAGGCATCTAGGGCAATGAAGAGGAACATCAGTTAGCCTCTCGCGTCCCTTTCCTCTCTCCGCAAAGCTGCTGACATCCTTCAATACACACACAACCATGGCTACGCCCCCCGCCTGTGATCAGAATCAGGGCTGCCACAACCGTCAGAAATAAGACCCGGACGAAGAACAGGCCCAGATCAAAACAAGTGTCGAACTACACTATTGGAGAAACTTCCCACAAACGTGGATTCCCCTTCCAGGGGTTTCCGCAGGCGCTAAGGCTCTCCTCACAAGAACTCGAACGACCACCACTCTGATGCCCACTCGCATAGCATCATCGAGCAAAGGAACTAAGTCTGGAACCTGCTCAAGATGTAACATAGGCAAAAAGGCCGACAGTCACCATATTTCGTGGGAGTGCCCCAAATCAAGTGATGACAGGACCGAGCAACGACCCCCATGGTATCGGCTCCTTGGAAGGGTGGACTCACCCACCTGGGTTCGAGAACAACCAAAGAGCCCTAACCAGCCTCCTCTATTCTATCTACGAGGCCAAGTTACAGATAGTCCCTCCCCCGTCCGTTCGTGCCAGCATCCAAACCGTGTAGTCACCGACGCTCTCCCCCTTCTCATTCTCTGTACTCTAACGCTTTATGAACTGAACTCTCCATTCTACTGACGCGCCCCAGAACGGACAGAAAAATAAGTGAGAAAAGATACGTTTTTCTCCTTCTCCAGGAAGACAGGAGGAAAGTTCCACCCTCCAGCCTCATCTCCTTCCGGTTTCGTTTTCTGCACACGTCGCACGCGCTGTTCAGTAAACGATGTTGGACTGAATCAGCGTCAGCGGCAGCGAAGGCCGCCTGTAATTCAGTCTCCCAATGCAAACACGCAGAGCACCTTAATTGCATTGACGTTTTCAGTACAAATATTGTCAAACAAGTAAACGAAGCTGTTAGAAACAGCGCAGTTCCGGAATAGTGCCAGCCGTGCTACGTACACGGTACACTGGACTAAGATGGCCAACTTCGCCCGATACGCAACTCACGCAACTCGGAACTTTCACTATAGTTCAACCCTACACTCCGCAACCTCCACAACGACTTGGCAGCGGCAACGCTGTTATGAAGACATTGCGTAGCGGACAGGCAGGTTTTTCTGCTGTGTGCTTCCACCTCTTTTGTGCTATACGTTCGGCTGTTTCCTGTCATAGAGTGCCAAATAATGATTGCCGTGGTTTTGTATTTTCGCGTGTCACGAACACTGCCATGGCAGTGTTGTGCGTTGTTAACGAAGGTGGAATCGTCACCGATGTCATGTGCTTTCCCTACCAGTGGTGTAACAGCAAGGTGAGATGACGTATACCGTCGCAGGTTGGCATCCTGCTTTGCATTAAAGAATTCAAGAAGACCTCCTGAGCGATTACGATGCAATCGATCGACCCGCGAGTAGTCATGTTGGAACACAGGTCTGAGTCGTAGCTTCAATCGTTCGTGCCAATGTAATTGTCGTCTGCTATGCCCTGTTCCCTCCACGCGAGCGATTTCGCTCATGGGGAAGGGCTGAAGAGGCATGAAATATGACGGAAAGTACTATATTGATAGTTTCATACATGGCATTAAACTAAGTCATACAGAACGACCGATGAGATGATATGTAAATTTGGTTTCTGTTATAGCAGTGGCGTCGGAACAGAGGAGGGGAGGAAAAAGAGGTGACGTGCTCACGTGCTCACCAGCACGTGAGCACGTGCTCCCCTGCTCGTGTAAGGAAAAAAAAAAACCGCATCTCCACGTGGTGAATGATGTTGATTGGGAAGAAGCTCTGGTTGTGCGTGTCTGCGTAGACGGTGAGCCGCAGCCATAGAGTTATTATAATGTACGCTAGAGGTTCAACTGGCGCTAGTGTCTATGCGACTTCCGGGAGGCAAATTGAAGCAGACAGCAACCAGTCTACATTTGCCGTGCTCCTGTGCATTCCTATGGGAAAACGCGCGTGAATTTTGTCTCTCCGCCGGAAAATAACATGAATAACGTTTATTATTTCGGTTGTACCGGATAGCATGTACATTCATTAATATTGTAAAAGTGTAATTGCTTTAATTACAGCATTTTTCTTTACACTGGACGATGTTAAGCTTCGCTATATTTCAGGCCCAAACCTCTGTTCCATGGCAGGTATGTAAAAACGAGCGAG
Organism: Ixodes scapularis; assembly: GCF_016920785.2. Lineage (NCBI taxonomy): Eukaryota > Metazoa > Arthropoda > Arachnida > Ixodida > Ixodidae > Ixodes > Ixodes scapularis. The sequence goes on along the minus strand of NW_024609836.1, from coordinate 57,107,221 downwards.
GATTCTAAGCAAACTAACGATCGAAAAGAATGTAGAGTGCGTTCAAGGTTCGCTAGCATTCCGGTGGCGCTTATATATTGCTAATATGCCCGTCCTGTCGCTCTATGAAAATGACTCTGTCGTGCATCATTACGATCGGTTAAAAAACATTCGAATGCAAAAAATAAAGTACGTGGGCTACGGAAGGTGTGTTTTTGTATTATTTCCTATGTCAGGCAGTTTTTATCGAGCACCTATTCTCTAACTTGACCCTATTTGCAAAGATTTGGAGCGTGCGGTTGATGATTTGAACCCAAAACATGTAACTTCGCACCTATTCATAAACAGAAAGAATAAAGCAGTACAAATCGGACTATATTACGTTGCTTTCAATTTATTTTGATCGCCTGCATGCACAAGGAGTTACTTATCCCGCGTTACTGCGTAGTTGTTGCCGTCTTTCTTGGTTTTCCACATGTCCTCCATTCACCCATGGTGGAAAGCGCCGACGCCGTGTTCGCGCTAACAGTGTCCGGCAGTGCACTTTAAATACATGTACGAAGCGGTTTTAGCACCGTTTTTCAGGCCACGAATTTCAAATAAAAATGCCGTAACTGACCAATTATTTCGTCTGCGTGACTGAGAAATGTTCCAATGTGCCTAGTACGTACGAAATATTCGTGATATTTGCTCTTATAATCGAGCGCAGCGAGAAAATGCACTCGCTTTTTCCCGTAGAGATGCATTACCGGAAGTCAATTTCGGACTGGTTGCTGTCTGCTTCAATTTGCAGCAGCACACTAGCGCCAGTTGAACCTCTAGCGTACATTATAATAACTCTATGGCGGCAGCATGCCGAGCCTTTCGTTCGTTTTCATCCATGTCAGAAAGAGAATAAGTGGTATGGAACGGTGGTTATTACGCATTTGAGCATTTGACCGCAGCGTGACATGGATGAAAACGAACGAAAGGCTCGGCATGCTGCGGCTCAGCGTCTACGCAGACAAGCACCACCAGAGCTTCGCCCCTATCAACATCATTCACCACGTGGAGATGCGGTTTTTATCCAAATTTGACGACACGGCTAGATCACACTGTGGTCGATCTTCAACACTCTAAATACATTATGTGCCAAGTGAAAAATTAAAAGTTAGTTAAAACAGTTTAGTTAATTAGCTGCCTAATTTCACCTTTTTTTCTAGAGGCCGCCATGGCTACTAACACTTCCCCAGGGCCCAAATTACTCTATCTCACATTCCCTTTTTTTTTTTAATTTGGTGCAGTTAAAAAAAAAAAAACACCCTCTATTTTTCAAGGATATGGCAACATCGGCGACGGACGCACTACGCCACCAAGAAAGACATCAAGAATATCAAAAACAACAGCAATTACAACATCAACATCATCTTCTACAACATGAACAACATCAACAGACGTCATTTCTAGTGGTGAGAAGAGCCCAGAACAGAGTTAAAAATAGACGTTTTTCGGGTTTTTTTGTTCTCAGTCACGTGGGTTCCGCATCTGGTACGCGGGACTAAAAAATAATAAAACATGTGAACCTGGCATATGCGAGTAAATATAGGTGAGCCAGGTCCAGAATGTGAAATAATTACGTATTTTCCGTGAACACCTTCCAGCGGCATGGAGGGATTAAAATTATGCTTTAACACATACCAGGAGTGACGACATTCAAGATAGTTGCGTGCTTGCGTGAAAGGTGTATAACACCTGAGTCTCACTAGAGCGAAAAACAGAAACAGCCGACACCGTGAAGCCTCAAGCACGTGTGGCATGCATGCGAAAGTATCTTTGGTAGACTTGCAGTCTCCCGGTGCGCGTGAAGTAAGAAAGAGTGATAGCATTGGTGAAGGCGAGCGGGTTGAACATGAATACATAAAAATGAAAGAAAGTGGTTGTCCTGAGCTTGTCCTCTGTGTTTTATTCTTTCAATTTTATGTAGTGATAGCATGCCTTCCTAAAATACCTTCGCGTCGTTTCTGTAGATACTTGCTGCTTGTCGGTGTCGGTTGTTTCTGTTCGTCACTCAACTGGGACACGGCCATAACGAAAAGTATAACACAAAAGGTGGTGTAGGAAAGACGAATTTCAGAAACAAGCAAACAAAGGAAAATTAATGGTTCCCAAATTTGCGAAGTATGCTTTGTTCAACACGGGAACAGGCAGCAGGCAACAGCTATTGTTTACAGGTTAACTCCAATTTTATGTCATTGCAACTTCCACAGCACGGCCATAATAAATCCTTACTAAACTTGTCGCCGCAATTCAACGGCGAGTCGTGAAAACGCAGACTCCCATATTTCACCTAGAACGACAAAATAACCGGAGCTCCAACATCAGGTGGTATACTGAAACAACAGGAGGCGAGAACACTTCGAAGATGTCTGACGCCGGATCGTGGAAGTCCATTAGACCCAAGAACGGAAATTTGAATTTTGAATTGCATCAGAAAAGCTCAGAGAAATAAATGTCCGATCCTTCGTCGCGATGAAAACGTGACTAGGCAGTCATCGAATGTCTCGCAGCACAAAGACCTAGCCTACTATATCGCAAAGAGATGAACGTGACGTTTTGAAAACTTTAGGCTTCACGTTTCAGGGAAAAGTAGGAAACAATCATTGCCCCAACTCAGACAAAAATACATACTTTCTCGAGTAAATGCGTACTCCGGTCGCCACTCGCAACTGGTAACTCGTGGAGACGTCGTTTTTCACAAGCTGAAGTGTCCAGGTTTCTGAAATAAGTACCAACAACCTCGCATACGAACGGGGTGGCGTGCTTGCCAGGTCCCCTGTCTTTTACGCGCACTTTAAAAGCCCCTGAAAAAAAAAAAAAAAAAAAAAAAGCTTTTTGTTAAAATTTTGGTTGGGACAGGCGTGCAAAAAAAATTAATTTTACACGAAAAAAATTTTTACAGGAATATTGACAGCGAGGGATTTATTTGAAATTCTGCGCAAAAGTTTTTGAAGTCACGGAATGGTAATTCTCTCTTTCTACTTCAACGTGAAGGCGATGCCGATCCACCTCCACTCCACGCGCCTGAAATGCCGAGAGACCTAGAAAACAAGTGAAAAAGAGGTGACTTCCGACTAATACCTCCGTCAGACAGGCACCTAAAAGGGCCTTTACGCCAAAGGTCTTCAGGATTTTCAAATGGCGTTTAAGTTCTGCAGAACCAGACAGCGCAAGCAAATGTCATTTAGACGATTTTTACAGCGACTGAAGTATCGTAGCTCGTTCAAAAGCATAAATCACGTCCAAGTTATATATATATATATATATATATATATATATATATATATATATATATATATATATATATTGTGGCGATATAACTAATTTTTTCAAAGTTTTTCTTAAGCAAACAAAATATTGAAAAAGACAAAGTAACGAGTTCTGTCGAGTGATTGCAACGAAATCCACTTTAATTTAAACCCAAGCAAAGTGGTTTTTCAGCAATTAGCAACCCTGAGCGTCCCCCGCTCACTCAGTTCTAGCCCTAACGTTGCTCGGAGCTCCCTTTCCGTGCGTCTGCTACGTCTTTGCCCTGTTCGGTTCGGTGTCGTGCTCGCGCTTCATCGCACGCGTCGGAGGTCCTCCAGCCGTTCCTCCCAAAGTCGTATCAGCGCTCAGGTCGCCTCAACGCGCCAATGAAAGCCCGGCGACTCCTTTCTTGTCGTGAACGCGCCTTCGTCGTTCGACATATCGCACGACGCAAGAGTGAGATACAGAAACGTATATGTACAAAAAGTATTAAATATATATACAGTACAGTTAGCACTACACTATTTAAGGATGATAAAATATAAAGTGGAGGGAAAAAGAGCTGGATGCTTATGGTTGTAAGGAAAATGGGGGGGGGGGGGGGGGGGGGCGGGCCGGAAGTGCTGACGTGGACGATGCGAGCAGGCGATCAGCGGGACGACGCGAGGCCTGCTAGATAGCTGAGCCTGTGAGTACAGAAAACGATTAGTAGAGCGAGGTTTGTACAAAATATACGCGAAACACATTCTTTTTCAATAATAAAAAAATACCAAAAACATTGATCTTAGATATCAGCACCATATTTTATTTCAAATCACTTCTCTAGCGTAGACCGCTGCTGACGAGAGTAGGTCTTTAGCAGCCGTAAAGGAGTTGCGGGAACTTAGGTTCACGAAAAGGACCTATACGCGAAATTCCATTTCAGTTGCCGTGTGGCACTGCCTAAATGACATTTACACTAAAGGTCCTTTAGCGTAAAGCTCCTCTAAGGTGCCCGTCTGACAGGGGTATACATCACGTCTCGCGCCGTCAATATTGCTCTAAAAAGTTTCTTTTACAGGGAAGCTGTTAAGGGCTTGTTTCCCCAGTTTCGTGTCCGTGGACAAATAAATGTCGACACAACCCTCCGGACAGCTATTGCCATTGATAAACGACGGCGGCAAGCAGACAACCGGCTTGCCGATTGCCTGGTTTCCGCCGTCGCTCATAGATGGCGGCACCATAGTACAGCTCCACCGCTTTTCCCTCTTCACCAAAGTGGAAAGGCTGAAAGTTTTTTGTTTTTTTTTGGATGAAATTTATTTCTTGACACGCGTGTCCCAACTAGACTGTCTACAAGAAACATTTAAACCTGTTAAATGGAATCTGTATAAAATGAGGCCGTTGTAGAGCCTGCGTTTCATATCGCCGGAGATCAACCAAGAGAAAGACCGAGGAGCTGACGTCGAGATTTCAACATGAAATCCATTTTTCTTTTCCAATTCCTCCTTCTGGCTATGGCCGCTTGTGAGTACACTCTTCACTACGGTTCTTATGTATCCCAGGTCTCTAGGCCAAGATTTTGTATTTTTTCTAGGAATTTGGGGCCTTAAAATGCCCGAAGAAACAAAAGGAAAACACAAATAGCTTCATGTCATTTTTTTTCCTTTTTGAATTCCTCTGCATCACCAGTGTCTTATGCGTTCATCCATTCATCTTGCTATTTTGCACCCCCCCCCCCCCCAAAAAAAAAACGCTTACGTACTCATTGATTAATTTATTAATTAAATTGATTCATCGAAGTCATAAATAAATGTATGAATGAATTATTTATAAAGCATGAGTCACAAAATTCAAAAGGAATTCAAGGGGCGCTCACGTAAGCATGGATTTGAGACACCGGGAAAAAGAACGCTGCACTTAATTAATTTCCCTAGACCAACAGTTCATGTAACTATACTGCTAACGAAGTCGAATGAATGTAAAAACTGTAAATCATACATATTTTCAAAAGGTATACGGTACACCTCAAAATAAAATTTAATGAGTGCCGATTTCATCATTCATATAAAGAGGTTGCATATTGCATTTTGCACACTATTCAGATTGCATGTAGTAAATAACGATTCCGAGCCAGGCGGCAAAACCCAGACAATCCATCTTTCGAGCAACCTGAACTCTAGAGCACTCAAACTAAAGCAAAATTAAATTTAAAAAAAATTATATATATATATATATATATATTTATATATACCGGGTGTTTTTGCAAAGACTTTAAAAACTCCTAAAAATTAGGGCGATTGAAAAAAGAAGAAACTCTCTTCGGGAACAAACTACCAGCCACAGCGGACGTCAGGAATTGCCAAAAACCTACTCATTAGCCAGATAATTAGATAAATCTTGTTAATTAACTTTTTAATTAGTGGAAATAGACATGTGATTCCAATTAGAAAGTTGCTGAGCGTTATCGAAAACCACTAAATCTGTCATTTTCAGAAAGACTAAGCGGTTGCGAAGAGTAGTAGCGCACTAAAATTACCACTCGTGGAGCAGGTACAAGGCTGGGGCTAGATAAGGGGCGGAAAAATCGCGCGGGCGCCTTACCGAAACCGCTAGCCTTGTACCTTCTCCACGAGTGGTAACTTTAGTGCGCTACTACTCGTCGCACGCGCTCAAAGTCTTTCTGAAAATGACTGATTTAGTGGTTTTCGATGACGCCAAGCAACTTTCTAATGGGAACCATATGTCTATTTCGCCTAATAAAAAGTTAATTAAAGAGTTTTAATTAATTATCTGGCTAATTAGTAGGTTTTTGGAAATTCCTGACGTCCGCCGTGGCTGGTACTTTGTTCCCGAAGGGAGCTTCTTCTTTTTTCAATCGCCCTAATTTTTAGGATTTTTGAAAATCTTCGCAAAAACACCCGGTATGTATATATATATATATATATATATATATATATATATATATATATATCTATATATATATATATAATCATCAAACATTAGTTTGATGATTACTAAACTCGGGAGTACAGCTATCCCAAAACGTTCAACGAGGACGTTTCGGTGCAAAAAAAAACCTTTGCGCAAGACTTTTTCTTAAAAAAAGTAAACGTCAAAAGCGCAAATATTCCATTGCAGATTCTTTGGCTAAAACATTGGAAGACTTCAAGCCAAGGTGAGAGCTCCAATAGTGGTCTATGGGCGCGCCATCTACAGACCAGCTTGAGGTTCTAGCGTCACGCCGCTTGTTTGTAAACAGTACGGTGGCCTATACCAGCCATCCGTGGGTTGTCGATTCTCATAAATGAATTTACCCACTTCTGTCAAAATGGTCAGCAAACTTTTCATTGTGAAGACATCTGAAAACACAAACACAGATATACGTATATGTACAAAATACCGGGTGATTCAAGGAAACGGCAGGCTCTTTAAGTCGACCCGAAAATTCGGCTTCTTAACCTATCGCGCTACACTTTGTGCAGCGTTGCCCACAGATGGCGCATATTTTCTGTAAAATTTGGAAAGCGCGAACTTACATGAGGAAAAAATAAAGAAAGAAAAAGGCTTAGCTCCTATGGAAACGCAGCGACGCCACCAGTCTGCAAACAACACGGCGCCGTTTCGCACGGGACACAAGAGATGGCGCAAGCGGTCGCGACGCCAACTGCCCCCAACCAACGAGTAGACGACGCCGAGAGCCGGCGTATTTAGCAGAAAAGGAACTGCAGTTGCTTGTTGTTACCGTGCCTGTTTTTATTTCTGCGATTGTCGCCGCTCGCGGAACGCGTTCCGCTTTTGAGTCGAAAAGATTGTCTGCTAAAGACGCTGGCTCTCGGCGCCGTATGCTCGTTCGTTGGCGGCGTTCGTTGCGCCATCTCTTGTCTTCCGTGCGAAACGGCGCCGTGTTGTTTGAAGACCGGTGGCGTCGCTGCGTTTCCATAGGAGCTAAGCCTTTTTCTTTCTTTACTTTTTCCTCAGGTAAGTTCGCTGTTTGCAAATTTTACAAAAAAATAAAATGCACCATATGTGGGCAACGCTGCACAAAGTCGTAGCGCGATAGGTTAGGAAACCGAATTTTCCGGTCGATTTAAAGAGCTTGGCGTCTCCTTGTATCACCCTGTAGAATTATGTCTATTTTCTCTAATTAAATAGTTAATTAGTGTATTTAAAAGTAATCACCGAACTAATTACTAAGTATAGCACATTTTCTGACTTCCGCCACCACGAGTAATGCGGTCCCGACAAAATCATATTTTTACCCCGAATACACCAATTTTAGAAATTTTTGTCCGTTTTCGCTAAAACACTGGGCATATGCAGACAGGATGTTTCAGCTAACCTGTATCAAGCCTTACAGAAGCTGCTGGACGCTATGCATGTCGAAAAAAATGTGGTATTCTTCGGATCCAAGCCGATACCAAAGCTCAGATAATGGTTAGATCTGCAAAGTGCTACTTCAAGGTATGACCATAGTCTCACACACAATGCACAAGGTGCTCGGGCCCGGTCAGGAGACAAGTTGGTCTTCTTTTGCCCTAGCTGGTCAGTTGTTATTTTTCCCCTCACAGGCAGGCGGTGACACGGCCCTTCACACCAGTGCTGACGGCTTTCGGGTCCCTTTGTTTCATTTGGAGGGGGTACGGCGCGCCCCCCTCAGTGACTCGCGGGCGTCCCGTGGGGAAACATTTCTTTACCCCGGAGACACCTCACTTGAGGGGTAGGGGACGGGGAACGTCGCTTCCTCGCGTATGATCTCGCTCACGCACCATCTCCCACCCCATTGTGTTTTAGCCTGGGGTATATTGGGCGTCGCCGCTAGGCTGACTGACGGGAGCACTATCAAACCTGCAGAGGTGCGAAGTCGTTTGCCTAGATGGTCTCGGCCTAGCACCGAGCGGTCAAGAGCCATTTGTATAATGGCAGTTACGGAAGTGTCGCTTTTCGTTCATTGCCAACTTGACGTTCAAGCGAACTAACCCCTTCACTGCGATTGGACGGAGGACACCATGTGACTAATGCTGGGATTTAAGGCGAGTAACCGTCCCTTCCCCAAGGGGAGAGGAGACAAGAGCATTTAAGAAGTCCACGACCGAACGGAAGAAGGAATTCGGGCCGATTTGGATTAAATGTTCAAGATGGCAAAAAAAAAAAAAATATATATATATATATATATATATTCCAGTTCCCAAGTTTTGTACATAGAAATTAATACATAGATGTTCAACTGTAAATAAACAGTTTTTACTGGATTTGACCGAGCTTCCATCGTCGCCTGAAGAGCTTAACGATCGTCGGCCCGCTGGCCCAACATCAAGAAAGCAAGCAACGAAACTCTACTCCGTGTGAACTGATGAGTTCATTCGAATGTCGTGCTCAATATTCACGCGCATAAACTCTATTTATATGTTTGTGTGTCATTGTCTATTCGTACACCGAGTTTGTCATTTGCACGTGTCCTTCTACTGTTCCTTGCAATTGGCTGCGCGCGTATTCGGCAGGAAAGTGAACCCACCGACGTTTCTTAGATTGTCTATAGTCGCTGGCATCTTAAGAAACGCAGGGCGCGGTGATTTCGAAAAATCTTAGTAACGCTCCACAATTAATCAGATTGCGGCACTTGCATATAATAACACCGGAGAACGAATCCCGAAGTCGGTATCCCGAATATAATAATTGTCACACCCTGAATTAATTAAGCTGTCGGCGACTCTGGCATATTTAGTAAGTTGTGGGTACCGATGGCATAGCAGAAAAGTACCTCGAAAATTTAAGTTTTCAGTCCGACACCTGAACAGGAGACGTCTACAGTCACTAGCAGCGCGATCCCCGTTTCGCAAAATACGAGAGTTGTGTTGAGAAAATGCTAATTCACTATTTTTTCCAGCCGTATACTGATCTGTAAAGACAACGGCGACTGCGCTGAATTCGGTAGCGATTATGACGAAGTAGGTGACGAAGATGGCAACATTTACATAGGCCAACAACAACAACAATCAGGTAAGGGCTGCTCAACTAATCACGTAACTTATTAAGAAAGGAGAAAATGATGCCGAAATTGTGGTAGTCGCTATGCGGAATCTTGACGAAATCCAGGAGCACTTGGCGTAGGGGTTCCGACTAAGCGAAAGATAGGAATTAAAACTTTGCGACGGTGCGCATATACACTGTTCTGTTCGGAGAACCCGTCTCTTCTCCCGGGTGTCGGCGGTTTTACGCAAATGCCTTCGACGCAGCGCCTCGGTTTTACATTGTCGCGTGCACTCGGCTACCGCGGCGCGACATTGCAAGCGTGCCAGAAAACTCTTTCTCTCTTCTAAGAGGGAAAGAGTCTCCTGATAATGACAATTGTCCCTCGTGTGAGTATAGTATAACCTCAATGAACCAAATATCGTTTGGAATTCTGGAGAATGAGACGGGGGAGCTTATCCTGGGCATAGTATGCTCTTCGCTTATTTTTAAAAGTAGCTCGTTTAACTAGAATAGTCCGAGGAAGCCGGCATAAAACACTGATAGTAAATATTCCAGAAACCTTGCGCTCCGGACTCTTTACGCATCATGTGACGGGCAAAACAAAGAAGGCAGAATTGTCGCATCATGTCTACTCGACGCAGATAGACATCGATAGTGCTATTACTAAACACAGGACCACCTGTTGGCTTAAACAGACCTCTCTGGGATGAAGCAGGTGGAGTATTACGCCGGTGTATTCTGGGATTGCTTAACCTTTTCACTCGCAAGGTCCCGCAAGACAGTTTTGTGAAGATACCATAAAACATCCCTATTCTTTTGAAAATGTTTCAAAGAATAATTGATTTTTTCCCAGGTTCTTCAGCCCGAAGGAGCATTTCGTCAAGGTGAGATACTATAATTAGTTCTCTCGAGGCGGCCTATGGACCAGCAGTAACTGAACTAACCCTACGAGTGATTGACGCACCGGGTTCCGTTCAAATATTCGTTAGTGTACGAACATTCAATCGCGGTGGCCTTTAAAAGAAAACGATACGTAACGAAATCAAGCGGGATGAAATCGATAAGATGGACGACTCAACTACTGTGACAGCTTATGAACCGCAAGGAGGAACTTATCACGTATGGTGACACATCAGTCTTCGTGATTTGTCCTCCGACGTTCATATCAGACAATGCCTTAATTTCGCTGGTTGAGAAGAGGTAATTATATGGTCAGGACTCACTACGTCCTGGGATTCTTAGCTGTCAGTGAGTATGAGCGATTAGCCCAAAGTAAATTAACGCGGCATTCAATTTTTTAAGGGAGTGTAAACAGCGGTTAGAATCAATTCGATTCTCCTGCATCACTCGTAGCCATCACAGAGCGAAGGAAAGTCAAGGCTTACAGGCTATTTATAGATGGCAATGACAACCACAGTGCTTTACGCAGTGAGACTAAGGGAGAGGAGATAACAACTCTCAGGGATGTAAGAGCGCCGAGCTGTGATTGGAAGAATGGTGGGTAGAAGCGAGGCGTCAACCCAATATACAGAGGCATTGTCTCGCCGTACTCAATTTCAAGCGATATTCGAAAATACCTGAACATTTCTCATCTTACAGCTACAGCAGTTGGCGTCCTTTCCCTGCATAACCAAAAATGCTCATGTATGAACAGAAAACCCCACTTTGCAGCTGAGGAACTGCTGTTCCTCTCCCCGTCGTTTCCCGCACATACACGTTAGCTGCGCAAAGCTTTCTTTCGCTGCCCCTTCCCACCTCCCCCCTGATCCGACAAATCGACGTGATCACGGGGAGAGCGCTCTCCGCCTCCACATCCATCCTGTTACATCCATGTACCTTAGGGTGCATGGATGCAACTCACATCATAACTTAGGTTTTGATGTGTCATATGAAAGGAGGGAGATATGTAATGCAGGTAATACCAGGACTGATGTATGCCGACGACACAGTACTCAGGGCAGATAACCAAATTAGCCGGAATATGTGGAAAGGAAGGGAATACATTGGGTATGAATTTTTGTGGTGACAAGTCTGGAGTAATGAGGTTTAACAACGAAAAGAGGGGATCCCTGTAAATAAAGGACATTGTAATAGACCATGTAGGAAAATACAAATATCTGAGAGACTGGCTTAATGAGGGAAGAAAATATCTAGAGAAACATGAGGAGAATATAATCAGAAAAGGGAAAATAAATTCATCCGATATCAAGCTCAGCTTCAAGGCACTACGGAACTATGATAGTCATGAAGTGCTCAAGGGTATATGGAAAGGAATGATGGTATCAGGACTCTCTTTTGGCAATGGGGTACTGTGCATTAAGTCGGAGGTTCAATTAGGATTAGAAATTCGACAAAAAAGCATAGGCAGATTGGCATTGGGAGCACATGGAAAGACATCAAATGAGGGAATGCAAGGCGGCATGGGCTGGTTGTCTTGAGAGCAACGAGGCAATTCGTAAATTAAAATTTGAACAAAGGTTGATCCAAATGGATGATACGCCGTGCCCCCCCCCCCCCCCCCCCAAAGGACGTTATTCAAGTATTTATAAATGAAAAGCTCAAATTAAAAACAGCACGGAAAGACGAGGACCAGACAAAGAAGTGACACGGACGTAGCGCTGACTTACAACTGAGTTTATTGAACGCAAAATCGCAATATATCTTTGCGGTGTCACGAACCAAAGAGAAGAAAGAGTTCAGGCCATGTGATGCACCACCGATAAACATAAAGCAATGATAAAAAAAAATATATATATATATATATATACATATGCATAAAAATGAAAAAAATAATAAAATAAAAAAGCGCCAAGACACAGTCGTAATGAGTACATGCTAAAAAACGAGCAAGTCAGGGAACCAGAAAATTCATCTCTTTGCCTGATAGGGCCACAGAAGGACTGCTTAGACATGCTGCACCCAACCTCGCTATCTCAACAGCCTCTACAATTTCCCGAGTAAGCTGGTGCCTATGACGCTTAACAACTTCACACCGTTGGAAGTCAGGTAGGCAACCACAGTCGCGGCAATGAATGCCCAGGTGACCAGACGCGGTTGTGGAGACACTGTAAGCGTGCCCTCTTAATCTGTCGTTGAGACAGCGGCCCGTCTGGCCAGCGTAGCGCCTGCCACACGTCAGAGGGAGAGAATAAACAACCCCCTCAGAACACGAGACGAAGCGATCTCGATGCCTCGTACTGCAAGCCGTGGCTGCCCTCGAAGAAGGTTTAACAGCTCTGCACAACCTGGACAACTTCTCCGGGGCAGAGAATAAAACGTCGACGTCACACCTGCCAGCAATGCGTTTTAGGTTGTGGGACAGGCCGTGTATGTACGGAACGGCCTGCCCTCCCCGAAAGGGTAAAGGAGAGCGAGACACTAGAGCGCTTGGTTTTAAAGTGCACGGGGCTTCACCTGCCCTCCCCGAAAGGGTAATGGATTTAGCTGGGGCTCTGAGTTTTGCTGGCGACGACGGAAGGATGGAAGAGAAAAGTATCACTGTCAAAAAGAGGCGATTACAAGATTGGTGGAAATTATCTAGGGAAAATTGAATGATACAGAACTAACTAGCACAGCTGAGGAATCATGTGTTTGTGTTTTCAGACCTAGGCTAGGTGGCGCGAGCTACCGCGCGTTACAAAGAGTATAGCCATTAACATTCATCCATTCATCCCACAGGTTGCGCACAACCTATACCTCCAAGCAACAGTAGTAGAGTACAGTGGTCAGAAATGCACACAAAGAGATGGAGTTTGTACAGGATAGCCCATGGCTCCAATACTGGCAGAAATTTATCTTATAGCATTAGACAGTACAATAACTGACAGCCTAGACGAAAGTGCTTCCATTAGTTGCTTAGTAAGACGGCATGTAGGTTATATTTTCATTTGTTCTTTTTGGAATACTGATTCATATGCCTTGGAACAATTCGTAGAACAGCAGCTCCGGAATTAAGGTTCACCATAGAACAGCCATAGAATGGGATCCCTCAGACACTAGATTTACGTTTGCATGTCAAAGGTCTTTGTAAGGGACACGGAAAAGAAAACGTTCAACCTTTTTTTAAGAAAAGTTGTCACGCAAAATATGTTAAAGCTGGAGTGGTAAAGTCTTTCTTGATGAAAGTAATGCGGAATGAATGTACCCATTAAATGAATTACCCTGTAAAAATATAATGAGACTGTTAAGCGCTGGGTATGAAGGGGTCATAAAAAGACAACTAAAACTTCATTCCAGAGATGCACGTAAAGGACATAAAGAAAAAGGTAGCAGTGATTTGGTTTTTCATCAGATTTCTTCCAATTTAATTGCCTGCGCCAAAAGTATAGAATTAATGATTAAAAGCACGACAAGACGGCGGACACGGAAGAAGACCCAGACACAGCGCTAAGTGTTTCCGCTGCAGCTCGGTATATATGACCGGCAACAACACAAACAAGTTAGGAAGATATAAGATACACAACGTAAAAATCATTAAAAAACACATAAAAAGGCTAGAAGTCCTGCATCACTCATCGGCGCTTACCCAAAACTAGTCATCCTTGGTCAAGAAACTGCCATTCTTTTCAGATAAAAATAAAGAAGGTGCGCTGACAGATTGCAGCCCTTTTTAATCATTATGAATCGCCAACTTGCCCAACTTTCTACCCTCGTCAGTTTTATGGAAGTAATGTTGTCTTCAGGTTTCGTACACACTTGCAGTTCTATATATAGTTGGGTTCATAAGTCACATTTAGTCCTTTCGATGCTTCTATTCTCGAGAACTTTCTCAGGCAATGATGTGTACATGCAAAATTGGTCGTGCAACAATTTGTGAAATTTCACTAAATATCGCCAACAAAAACACCCATTAGTTTTCCTCTCCGTCCAATGGCAGACAGATAAAAATAAACGAAAGAAATAGCTTTCTCATCCTCAACTTTCAAATAAAACAAGCGGCCACATGATCTGACGCTAATTATATACCGCCAGTGTTCATCATAGTCATGCGCTGGGGTTGGCAAAGCTTAACGCATGGGTTGAGCAGACATCGGCTATCCTCATGTTCGATTGAAAACGAGCCGTTACCCCAATGTTCGCGATGTTGATTGTCATGAAGATGAGCACACAACTCAAGCTCATGACAACCGGGGATATTACGGTGTCACGTGACTTGCGGTGCAAAGTCATGATGTCATGTGAAGTCACGGTGTCAACAACGTTAATGAACGTAGTGGCGTTTTTAATTTAAACCGACCTGACGCTGTGAGCAACGAGACTACGTCACGTGACGTCAAGGGGGCCCGTTAGTTACATGATTATGCTTTACAGCATGTACTGCCTAAATTCACATTAGAAATAGCACCAAAAAGACGGGACAAAAACACGAAGAAGCACACTGACTACACAACGCCACGTGATCGCATGATACATGATCAATCACAGTGCCAATACGAAAGCGCCACGAAAACCAACAGCTGGTCATAAAGTGCAGTCACGTGTATATGACGATTTGATTACTTCATCGAAATACAGCTGCCATTTTTTTTTTGTCTCAAATATTCAGTTTGTAATAACAACAAAAACAAAATTATAAAGAAAATACCGTGGACCGTACTAAACCGGTTACCATTATGTTTTGTTTTTTTTTCGGTTCAGTTCCTGTTCAGTTTTAAGATGGCGGCGATAATTTTGTTTCGGTTGAGTTCCGGTTCGGTTCCTGTTCTACACTGTGGTAGCAGGTACGAATTACCACGCATACTGCGCGTCGCTTCTGCCAACCCAACAGTCAGCTGACACTCACGCAACATTAGATTGGGCTTGAAGGCTCGTAGTATCCGCTGGGAACCATGATAAGGTTAAACAAAGTACAGAATAGGTTCACTAGGTTAGACTATATTTATCGCGCGAGTATTTCCACTACGATCGTTAAGAAAATTGATCTGTAGGACACACGTAAAATCCCCAAACTCTTCTAAGAGACCGAATTCAAAATTTCTTGGACCGAATTCGCAAATACGTGCAACTGACAGACGTTGTAGGTTTTTGCTTCGTCATAATTTGTAAGGACTACGATAGGTGAGCGACTTATATGACAAGAAGCAAATCTCTCAGCCACGCTCGTGATTACGTCGTACCTAAATAACGTTATCTTTTTTCCAGAAACCCTGGAGCCTTTCCTAGGCCTCGTCGTCCTCGTTTCCTCGTAGATATCGTCGATGAGATATACGAAGAGCTTTTAAAAAAGTACGTAGAAAACTAGCGTTCCCTTCATGCATGATAGAAGACGGCGACAATTTCGAATGTTTCGTGCACAAAGGGTTATTTCCTAGCATCACAAACGAAAATTCGTCAGTCCAAAAAAAGAAAACAATAATAAAAAAAAGCGGGACATGAGTTCAGAATATTTTGTGGTTCCTACGCCCGATCACGTCGGCCTTGGAACAGCATGTCAAGATCACAATCTCACACCCTCCATTAAAGGCGAACTCCAGTGAAATTTGAATACTCACTCTAACTTGTTTCAAAATTTCTGGAATACCTTAATAGACGCATCTGAGTCACTCAAATTAAAAGTAACAATATTACATTTTCCGCGAAGTTTTTCCATCTTAATATTTGGTCTGACCAAAGAGGCTCGCTGGCAACGCCGACAACGTGACGACAAAGGTTGCAACGGGGGGGCAGTACAGCTCGTTCCCGAATGATAACAAGAATATGAATGGTGAGAAATTAATGCTTGAAAAACTCTCGCCAACAAAACTAAACAAAAAAACTTTGTTTTTTTTTCACTTTTGTGAAGAAGGAAGACCTGCGAAGCTGTACTATGGTGGGAATGTAGTAATGGTCGGCCGCAAGTCGGCAAGCCAGAGTGGAAAAGGTGGAGAGGTTGCCGCCATCTCTGAGCGAAGGCGGCAATCAGACACACTTATCTGCACTTTAGGGTGCCCCTGTAAATAAGGTATTTGTCAAAGACCATAGCTCTTAGCGTACTAAATAGGAGGTTACAATAACTCAAATGTAGATACGAACCGAATTATTCCGAATGTTATTAATATTCCTAAAAAGGCCATTTGACAGACGACAATATGACAACAACCTCTTCTGAGTGTAGTGCGATGCTTACTTTTCCGGATAGCGATTTTGCTAGCGCTCCTTGAAACACCCCGTACACTAAATGGCACGTTAGGACAGCTGAGACTCAATCTCGCATAAGAACAACTATTTTTATCGGAGCACCAACATGAGTTGTAATAGCACTCGTCAAGAATATACAATCGACCTTACGCTTTTGTCTTTTCGTTGCAGCCGCCAGCGTGGACTCATAGAAAAGATCAAGACAGTTGCCCACAAGTCAAAAAGGCAATAAATCTCCCCACCCCGAAGGCGACGATGACACCGGGGTGTATTTCGTGTGGAAAACTGACATAATGATTAAAAAGGGCTGACAGATTGCAGCCCTTTTTAATCATTATGAATCGCCAACTTGCCCAACTTTCTACCCTCGTCAGTTTTATGGAAGTAATGTTGTCTTCAGGTTTCGTACACACTTGCAGTTCTATATATAGTTGGGATCATAAGTCACATTTAGTCGTAGTCCTTTCGATGCTTCTATTCTCGAGAACTTTCTCAGGCAATGATGTGTACATGCAAAATTGGTCGTGCAACAATTTGTGCAATTTCACTAAATATCGCTAACAAAACCACCCAATAGTTTTCCTCTCCGTCCAATGGCAGACAGAGAAAAATAAACGAAAGAAATAGCTTTCTCATCCTCAACTTTCAAATAAAACAAGCGGCCACGTGATCTGACGCTAATTATATACCGCCAGTGTTCATCATAGTCATGCGCTGGGGTTGGCAAAGCTTAATGCATGGGTTGAGCAGACATCGGCTATCCTCATGTTCGATTGAAAACGAGCCGTTACCCCAATGTTCGCGATGTTGATTGTCATGAAGATGAGCACACAACTCAAGCTCATGACAACCGGGGATATTACGGTGTTACGTGACTTGCGGTGCAAAGTCATGATGTCATGTGAAGTCACGGTGTCAACAACGTTAATGAACGTAGTGGCGTTTTTAATTTAAACCGACCTGACGCTGTGAGTAACGAGACTACGTCACGTGACGTCAAGGGGGCCCGTTAGTTACATGATTATGCTTTACAGTATGTACTGCCTAAATTCACATTAAAAATAGCACCAAAAAGACGGGACAAAAACACGAAGAAGCACACTGACTACACAACGCCACGTGATCGCATGATACATGATCAATCACAGTGCCAATACGAAAGCGCCACGAAAACCAACAGCTGGTCATAAAGTGCAGTCACGTGTATATGACGATTTGATTACTTCATCGAAATACAGCTGCCATTTTTTTTTGTCTCAAATATTCAGTTTTTAATAACAACAAAAACAAAATTATAAAGAAAATACCGTGGACCGTACTAAACCGGTTACCATTATGTTTTTTTGTTTTTGTTTTTTTTTTCGGTTCAGTTCCTGTTCAGTTTTAAGATGGCGGCGATAATTTTGTTTCGGTTGAGTTCCGGTTCGGTTCCTGTTCTACACTGTGGTAGCAGGTACGAATTACCACGCATAGTGCGCGTCGCTTCTGCCAACCCAACGGTCACCTGACATTCACGCAACATTAGATTGGGCTTGAAGGCTCGTAGTATCCGCTGGGGACCATGATAAGGTTGAACAAAGTACAGAATAGGTTCACTAGGTTAGACTATATGTATCGCGCGAGTATTTCCACTACGATCGTTAAGAAAATTGATCTGTAGGACACACGTAAAATCCCCAAAATCTTCTAAGAGACCGAATTCCAAATTTCTTGGACCGAACTCGCAAACACGTGCAGCTGACAGACGTTGTAGGTTTTTGTTTCGTCATAATTTGTAAGGACTACGATAGGTGAGCGACTTATATGACAAGAAGCCAATCTCTCAGGAACGCTCGTGATTACGTCGTACCTAAATAACGTTATTTTTTTTTTCAGAAACCCTGGAGCCTTTCCTAGGCCTCGTCGTCCTCGTTTCCTCGTAGATATCCTCGACGAGATAGCCCAAGAGATTATGAAAAAGTACGTAGAAAACTAGCGTTCCCTTCTTGCATGATAGAAGACGGCGACGATTTCGAATGTTTCGTGCACAAAGGGTTATTTCCTAGCATCACAAACGAAAATTCGTCAGTCCAAAAAAAGAAAACAATAAAAAAAAAAAGCGGGACATGAGTTCAGAATATTTTGCGGTTCCTACGCCCGATCACGTCGGCCTTGGAACAGCATGTCAAGATCACAATCTCACACCCTCCATTAAAGGCGAACTCCAGTAAAATTTGAATACTCACTCTAACTTCTTTCAAAATTTCTGGAATACCTTAATAGACGCATCTGAGTCACTCAAATTAAAAGTAACAATATTACATTTTCCGCGAAGTTTTTCCATCTTAATATTTGGTCTGACCAAAGAGGCTCGCTGGCAACGCCGACAACGTGACGACAAAGGTTGCAACGGGGGGGGGAGGGGGGGGGGGGGCAGTACAGCTCGTTCCCAAATGATAACAAGAATATGAATGGTGAGAAATTAATGCTTGAAAAACTCTCGCCAACAAAACTAAACAAAAAAACTTTTTTTTTTTTTCACTTTTGTGAAGAAGGAAGACCAGCGAAGCTGTACTATGGTGGGAATGTAGTAATGGTCGGCCGCAAGTCGGCAAGTCAGAGTGGAAAAGCTGGAGAGGTTGCCGCCATCTCTGAGCGAAGGCGGCAACCAGAGACACTTATCTGCACTTTAGGGTGCCCCTGTAAATAAGGTATTTGTCAAAGACCATAGCCCTCAGCGTACTAAATAGGAGGTTACAATAACTCAAATGTAGATACGAACCGAGTTATTCCGAATGTTATTAGTATTCCTAAAAAGGCCATTTGACAGACGACAATATGACAACAACCTCTTCTGAGTGTAGTGCGATGCTTACTTTTCCGGATAGCGATTTTGCTAGCGCTCCTTGAAACACCCCGTACACTAAATGGCACCTTAGGACAGCTGAGACTCAATCTCGCATAAGAACAACTATTTTTATCGGAGCACCAACATGAGTTCTAAACTCACTCGTCAAGAATATACAATCGACCTTACGCTTTTGTCTTTTCCTTGCAGCGGCGAGCGTGGACTCATATAAAAGATCAAGACACTTGCCCACAAGTTAAAAAGGCAATAAATCTCCCCACCCCGAAGGCGACGATGATACCGGGCTGTGTTTCGTTTGGAAAACACCTCTCTCAACGTCATGAAGAACAAAATAGGGTTACACAGCAAAGAAAACAATCTCCTCTTTTTTCAATATCTCTTATATCTGTTTCACAACGTCCCAGCCCAGTCGCGTGCACAGGCAGGGAGAAGGGAGGGCTGACCATGCATATAATAATGCGAAAGCATTAACTGTCTCATGGAGCGAGCAGACGTCCTCAGCTTTGAAACCGCGCCGAACGGCACTTTAAATCCTATCTTCAAGTGAAGACCGATCCCAGCTATGAAACCAGGCGAAAAGTTAGCCAACGGCAACTTGATTCCCCGATCCCAAAGGAGTGGAGTAAAGCTGTTGGATTTTCGGCTTCCCTTCCATTGGCCGCTGCGCGTCAGTTTCAACGACTGCTCACCCCATGGCGCAGCGTGTCCGTCAGCGCGCCGTTAACACGGAGCGTCCAAGGTCAGCGCGCTGCTCGCGAGCGCTGACTGGCGACGAAAGGCACGCAACAGCAAAATAAGGGAGCAGACGAGCGGCTTCCATGCTTTTGCATTCACAACTCATAAGAAGTGCTTAGGTGTACCTCGAGCCTTTTTTAAAGCCCCTGACAGGGGGGGGGGGGGGCGTGGCTTATGTTCACGATTCTTGCATCGTGATTCGTTCTTTCGCGTGCCCACGACTAGTGCAGCAATCTGATTGGCTGCTGGACGATAGCAATATGCTCGGCGCTCGCCACGCCCCACCTCTCTCAAAATGTCGGTGACTATAAGAAATCTGGTGCATCTCCCGCAAAGCGTTTGGGAGACTCGGTGACTGCAATCTAAGAGGGAGCATGGTGAATGACGAATTTTAAGATAAGCGTAGAGCAAACATTAAGCCTGCGCTGCGGCACTCGGCGCGACGTTTCATATCATTACGCCATTATCCGTGTCAAAACAAAAACTGTTTTTTTTTTTCTTTTTTGGATAGGTATAGCCTTGTTTTTGCCAGAGTTGCTCGAGTACTATGCACAAAAATGTCCACGACTCCAGGCATACCTGTGTTAGAAAGCCTAGATGAAGAGAGCTCGGTCCTTCTTAAGCCACGGGGGCGTTTGCAATTTAATGGCGGACGCCTTCTGCGTAGATTGTTCGCACGTCCGCGTTTTACGCGTTTGAGGAGGAAAGTGAGCGGAAGGGCGGAGACTCTCGCAGACGATCGCCCCTTTTGCCACCTCCTCGCAGTTCCCGATGCAACCACGTGCCCGATATCGACCAGTTGGAATCTGTCTGTAATACACGCTCTCTAACTTGCTTCTGCCTGACCATCACCAGCAGCGAGAATAATCGAGTCCTTCGGACGTCCTCCCCTTCCGTCATGGAACGGCGTCACGCCGTTCCATGACGCCGTCAACGCCGTTCCATGACGGCGTTGACTGGACACGAGGCCAAGCCGAGCGCTGACGTAGCTCCCGTAACCAATCTGCGTCTACACTCAACCTCGGTAAGATGAAGTCGGAAGTATACGGAACACGGGGTTTCCTTCTTTTAGGTGATGCAACGCGGCTGATCACCGTCTTGCTTGAACTAGATCTTCAGACGCTGGCGACTTCCAATTTGAAGTTGATATCCCCAAACTGCCCGAACGGGGCCCGAATAAAACAACAATACGGCGACGTTTGAAAGCGCGCACGGCTATAGCCAAAGACAACTTGAGAAATGCACGACGTGGTGAGTAGCGAGAATCATTTAGACGTAAGGCCTATGGAGGTAATATACTAGATTAAGAAATTTAGAAAAGAATGCCCGTCTTTAATCACGAATAGACGTCAGCCAGTCTGCCCACGATCGACCAATTAAAAGCACGTTATATTTTTCGCAGCGGCAACGTAACTCATCGTGGCACAATAATGGCAGAGATAATTTCTAAACAACTGAGCAAAACTACCGAGCCAATAACCAACATAATTGTGCTAAATAAGGAACATTAGTGGACCCAGCGAGTCTGAATAAACCGACGAACAGAAATGGTAAAGATCACGCTTTACCAATCTTCTGCCAGATTGGGTTCCAGTGTTGAAGTAGGTTTTTATACAGTTAAACTTGAAATTTTATTTAAGTATCCTGCTTTGTTTTTCTGTTACTTTAGAACAGAATGCGAGGTCAAACACGTTGCTTTTGAAGAATTTCCCAATAGTGCGTTATCTTGTGTGCTATAAGTAATTTCAGCTACCAAATTAGAAGGTGTTCGCATCACGTGAGCAGAAAAAGTCCCTTTCAAGCTGTCTCGCCTCGACACCGAAAGTCAGACTTCAAAAGCAATACAGAGCATGCCTGCAAGAGAACACGTATCACGATCGGGCAGCGGAAACTCAAAATTTAGTAACAAAACAATCCCGCCGCCTCCTTCCCCTAGCACAACAGCGCGAAAACCCAAAATACTGATTATAGTTAGGCAAGGAAGGGCGAGATAATGTGACAGGATGAGAAACACATCCGACCCCATTTAAAGAACACCCCCTTGATGTGCCATGATGCTGTATAATACTGACCTTTTCGTTTAAGACCGAGTTTCGAGACATTTTTCGGTATACGTTCCTTAGATTTTATCGGCTTAAAACGAAAACACCAAACACTACGCATGTCCCTAAGGGTCAGGTCAAAATATAAACGATTGATACTATAGGGCTGATATTCTTATATCGGGCGTTCGCGATATGGCTAAAAAGAGTACACATTACAACAACAAAAAAACTCGCTCGTTTGACGAAGATGAGCAGGTGTAGCGTGTAGTGTGAATGGGTGACAACTCAATATTGTCACGAATGAAGAGGTAATAAAACAAAGAATAACTGAGGAAACTAAACATTTAATGGGACGAACGTGTGCCCAAAAAAAAAATAATAAAGATTACAACAGAGCGTCGCGGGCGGCGAAGGCGGCGATATAGCAGGATCAAACGCTGAGGCGAGACTGACTCCGGTCGCCATGCGGAGTTCCTTATGTACCCTCGTGGGTTTCTTAAACATTCAGCGTAGAACTTTCGGCGCGAAGAACATTCTGAATTCGATCAGACGAGAATGTTCTCGAACTTACGAGAACGCCAAGTTGAAAGAATAAATGAAACGACATCCCGCTCGCTGGAATCGAACCTAGACATCCCGCGTGACAATCAAGCGCGCTAACCATACGGCCACGCGCCTGCTCGCTCGGCGCCACGCGTGGCATTACTCCCCCCTTTTAAAAGCGCATCGTCTCGATGCTACGTGCCTGGAAGCAAAACAGCAAAACAATCAAAAATAATAACAAACTATGGGGACTTGCAACGCAATCCTATCGAACGTAGTACAAAACGCAATTCATAGCCCTATCGATCATAGTAAGGCTTGAGGCGTACGACGTGGACGACTTCCGGTCGTGGAGGGCGGCGTGATGAAGCCCGTGTTCCGTCGGGCATCACCACGTAGTTCAGATCCCCAAGTTGACGAAGCACTTTATAGGGTCCAAAGTAGCGCTTCAGGAGTTTCTCACTGAGACCTCGGCGGCGGATTAGTGTCTACACCCACACCCTGTCTCTGGGCTGGAAGCGGATCGACATCCCGACGACGAAGATGATAGCGGCCAGTGTCGACACGTTGTTGGGCTTGAATACGGTGTCTGGCAAGCTGGCGAAAATCTGCCCGTTGAGCAACCACCTGGGCGTCGTCACTTCCGTCGACAGCCGTTTCGTGGGGTAACATGGCGTTTAGCATTGTCGTTACTTTGCGACCATGAGCCAGTTGGAAGGGTGTCACCCCGGTGGTATCTTGCACGGCCGTGTTAAAGGCAAATGTGACGTACGGCAACACCTCGTCCCATGTCTTGTGCTCCACGTCGACGTACATGGAGATCATCTCGGCGATGGTCTCCTTGAGTCTCTCTGCCAGCCCGTTGGTCTGCTGGTGGTACGCGATGGTGCGCCAATTGCTGGTGTTGCTGAGACAAAGGGTTTCTTGCGTTAGCTAGGCCATGAACGATGATCCACGGTGTGAGTGGGAGCGCCGTGCCGGAGGACGATGGACTCGATAAAAAACTTGGCGACTTCCACAGCAGTCCCTGGAGGAAGGGCTTTCGTTTCGGCGTAACATGTTACATAATCTTTGGCGACAATAATCCAACAGTGCCCTTGCGTCGATGGTGCGAAAGGACCAAGCAGATCAATTCCCATCTGCTGGAACTGTGCGGTCGGGGGAGCAATCGCCTGCAGGAGACCTGTCGGCTTCGCCGGCGGTTTCTTACGTCGCTGGCGCTCGTGGCACGACTGTGTGTAAAGGTGAACGGTTCTCGGCAGCTTGGGCCAGTAATACCTTTCACGAATTCGGGCCAGCGTACAGCTGCAGACAAGGTGTCCGGACGTCGGGTCGTCGTGGCAGGATTGAAAGATCTCCGCTCTAAGGTCGGTAGGGATTACCAACAGCCGTGGCGAGCTGTTGTGTCCGGAGTTCTCCTGGTAAAGTACACCTTGTTGGAAGACAAACGTCGGCAGGGCTCTCGAGAACACACGGGAGACAGTACCCCCCCGTCCTTCGAGGTGCTCGATTACCGCGCTCAACTCAGGAACGTCTCGTTGACGTCGTGCCATGTCGTCGGTGTTCACTGCGCCTAGGAAGCACTCGTCGTCATCGACGTCGCTGCTGAGGCAAGGTGTTTCGACGGCGGCTCTGGACAGGCAGTCGGCGTCGCTGTGCTTGCGGACTGACTTGTAGATCACAGTCATGTTGAACTCTTGTAGTCAGAGACTCCATCGAGCGAGGCATCCTGACGGGTCCTTGAGGTTCGCAAGCCAGCAGAGCGAGTGGTGGTCCGTGACTACGCGGAACGCGCTCCCGTACAACTACGGACGAAACTTTGTGATTGCCCAGATGACAGCGATGCATTCTTTCTCAGTCCTTTTTCACCGCCTTGGACAGTGTCCGACTTGCGTATGCGATAACTCGCTCGGTGGCTTCTTCCACTTGACCCTGGCGCGCGCCAAGGCCAGCGTTACTTGCGTCCGTGTGAATTTCGGTATCCGCATCTTAATCGAAATGTCCTAGAACAGGAGCAGTCTGCAGTCGTCGCTTCAGCTCGGTTTCCGCATCGTAATCGAAATGTCCAAGAACGGGAGGAGCCTGCAGTCGTCGCTTCAGCTCGTCGAATGCCTGTTGCTCCAGCCCATTCCAACTTCTCGGCGTCCTTTGTGAGGATTGTTAGCGGTGCGGAAATCCTTGCGAAATCCCGAACGAAGCGCCGATAGTAGGCCCATAGTCCAAGAAACCTTCGCACGGCCTTCTTGTGTGTAGGTCATGGACATGCTGTGACGACACGAGTCTTCTCTGGGTCGGGGCGAACACTTTCGTTACTAACTACGTGACCTAGTAACTTCAGTTCATCATAGGCGAACCGACACTTTGACGGCTTTAAGGGTGAGTCCGGCGGTCCGCATGGCTTAAAGAACAGCTCGCAGTCGTCGCAAGTGCTCGTCGAAGTCGCTGGAAATCACTACGACGTGGTCGAGGTAGACGAGGCAGCTCTGCCACTTGAGTCCTGCCAGTACGGTGCTCATGACACGTTGGAAAGTTGCTGGCGCCTTGCAAAGTCCGAAGGCCATCACCTTGAACTTGTACAGTCCATCTGGCGTGACCAAAAGCTGTCCCTGTCGGTCCCGTTCGCCAACTCCAATCTGCCAGTAGCCGCTCTTCAGGTTCATCGATGAAAAGTATCGAGAGTAGCGCAGCTGGTGTAACGTGTCGTCGATGCGGGGGAGTGGACAGATGTCTTTCTTCGTCACCGCGTTCAGCTGCCAGTGGCCTGAGCAAAACCTAAGCGTTCCGTCCTCCTTCCTAACCAGTACGACTGTCGTTCTTCGGCATCTCTTGAACTTGTTCCTGGACAACCTCCTTTTCTTTAAAGTAGACTCTTTACGGCGATCGATGCACAGGGCACGCGTCATCCTCGGTAACGATGGGGTGCTTCGCAACGACGGTTTGGCGCACCTTCGACGACGTCGCAAAAAAAGTTGCTGTATTCGGCGAGGAGGTCAATCAGCTGCCGTCGTTTCGGGCCCGGAAGATTAGGGTCGATGTCGAGCTGAGGTGGCGAGGACGCGTCGGTAATGGCGGCAATTTCGGCAGAGTTTCGGGGTTCCTCGACGTGGCCAACGGCTGCACCTTTCGTGAGGTGTTGCGCTTCATTACGGAAATTCGTTAAGGGGGCCACAGTGCGGCCATCCTGAGGTTCAGCTACTCCTCTTGCGACGCCTATTCCTCTTCCTGTGATTTAAAATCTGTAGACTGTGATGCTTGTAAACAGTGGCAACGTACATAAATGTAGTAATCGCGAGATGTCGGCTCGACCTAATGCTCCAAACATAAAACGCCATCGAGGCCTGACTAGTCAGCTCCCGCAGACTGCCTCACCCTATTGAAACAAACCAGCAAGAAAATCAACCTGGTCAATCTGGTTTTTAAGCTGGATCGAGCTGGTTCGAGCTCGTCAAGTTGGTTCGAGCTGACACTGCAGCGGGGAAAGCTGGGACTTGAGCTAGCTCGAGCTGGCACTGAAGCTGGTTCAAGCTTGTCAAGCTGGTTCGAGCTGGTCAAGCTGGCTCAAGTTCGTTCGAGCTGGCTCAAGCTCGTTCGAGCTGGCTCAAGCTCGTTCGAGCTGGCACTGCAGCTGGGCAATCTGATACTTAAGCTGGTTCGAGCTAGTACTGAAGCTGGTTCAAGCTTGACAAGCTGGTTCGAACTGGTGCTGAAGCTGGCCCAAGCTTGTTCGACTTGGTCAAGCTGGTCTTGCTGGGAGCGCGCACGCCAAGGTCGGCTAGAGGTGGTTGAGCTGGTACTGCTGGGAGCGCGCGCGCCAAGGTCGGCTTAGACTGGGACGAGCCCACGCCCTGTTCTTTGTCCTCTCGTTTTCGGTAGACGACGGGGCGCTTAGGGCGCGCTGCGAGTTGCCTTTGTGTGCGAGAAAAGAGAGAGAGTGGTAGGAACGAAGAACTTGAGACACGTTTGGCTATCTTGGGCAGATTTTCGAAGAGACGGCTGAGTGCGCGTTGTTTGGGGACTATATGAACGGCGGTGCAAGCGAAGCGGGTTTTAAGGAGACAGCGAATGGCAGTCCGTTCAGCGCTGCAAGAAGTCGGACGCACCAACTGAGGCGTCGCTTAATGTCTTCAGATATCTGTGTGCTCGTGAATGACGGTGGTGTCGAGGAGTATCGCGTAATGCCATCCAAGCCACACAAATGTCCTCGCCCCTGCCAACTACTCAAGGGGCCGCTTCGCACCCATCACTGGCGGGACCCAGGTTCGCTTCTCTCATCCATGTACTATATTTATTGTTAAGACCTTTTTTTTGCGTGTGTCTAGCATTTTTTGTGTTGAGATATAAGCAATCTAGTTTTAATAACATTGTTTATTTTGCACCGAGAACTACTGCCTGCGCGTCGATTAGTACTCCGACAGCGCCGACAATGTGTAGCATCTGAGCTCATGTGAGCAGGCAGCGAGTACGAAAATAATGAATTGGATGACAGTTGGCTCTTCTGGAGCGTTTGGCTTGTTTATTCTGTGTTAATTTAAAATGGTCAAACTGGTGGGGAAGTTTATCAGCTTAACCAGCATGACCAGTTCAACCAGCATGCCAAACTGGGAATGCTAGGGCAGTAACCCAACTTGAAGCTGGGACCAGATGACCCACCATGACCAGCCTACCAAATTGGGCATGCTGGATCAATAACCAAGCTTGAAGCTGGGACCAGATCAACCACCGTGACCAGCATTGTAAACTGGGCATGCTGGCGCAATAACCGAGCTTGAAGCTGGTACCAGCTTTAGCTGTTTTTTTTAATGGGGCAGCGCAGCCCATATTTTCAATCATAATAAAAATATTAACAAAAAACAGAGAACCCCTTCAAAGGTGGGAAAAACTACGCGTACACGGAAATAAACCATGTCAAGAACAATTTCAATATAGCTGAAGGGACCTTCTACTGCTTGAAATAAAACAAAAAAGTAGATCTAGGTAAAAGTGCAATATAACAACTAGTGACGGAGACGCGAATTCAGAAACTAGTAAACACGGGAATACAAATTACGAGCCCAGAGTTTCCAAGTATACTTTGCTTAATACGGGTACACGCAACTGGAATCATGTGCGGTTAAGCGTCCATCCTACCCAATGATATCTC
Organism: Ixodes scapularis; assembly: GCF_016920785.2. Classification (NCBI taxonomy): domain Eukaryota; kingdom Metazoa; phylum Arthropoda; class Arachnida; order Ixodida; family Ixodidae; genus Ixodes; species Ixodes scapularis. The sequence goes on along the minus strand of NW_024609836.1, from coordinate 57,079,578 downwards.
GCTGCAGCTCCACAGAAGCGCAATAAAAATGCGGACTAAACTTGCGAGCGAAAGCAATCTGTGAGTCGTAATAACGCAACTGTCCTCTCTCACCACAAACGCCAAAAATAACTGCAGCTCCAACGTTAGGCAAAATACTAGAGTAGCAAGAGGGAACAAGAATTCCAAACTCTACACTTTGATGCCAGGTCGTAGAAGTTTATTAGACCCTCGCAACAGGAAGTTGAATTGTGAATTCCGACACAAGAACCTGCATGAAAAAATGCTCTTTCCTTCCACGCGAAGAAATCGTGAGTAAGCGGTGATGGAACGCATTGCACTACTAGGACCCAGCTTACGATGTCGCCAAGAGACATAAACTTCAGGAATTTATGTTTCAAGTTTCTACGACAACCCACAAATTTCACCGAAATATGGTTTCTCCCCTAAATGCATGCATACTTGACCACACTTGCTCCGGATAATTCGTGGTCCAGGTCATTTTTCACGAACTAAAGTGTCCAAATTTCTAAACTGAGGGCCGAGAACCTCCCATGCGAGGGGGTACGTGCTTGCAAACTCTCGTAGTCTTTCACAAAAAGCTCAAGCTTCGAGTCTGTCTAAAATGAGGCAGTTGCACAGAACCTACGTTTCAGATTGCCGGGAATAAAGACAGGTTTAGAAGCAGACGTCGAGATTCCAACATGAGGCCCATTCTGCTGATCACCTTCTTCCTTCTGGCTTTGGTCACTTGTGAGTATACTGCGCATTTAATTACAGTGAAGTATGCATCTGAAGCGTGTATAAAAAATTACTGTTCCTGGGACTCTGACTGAGCATTATATCAAAGGCTTTGCAATCAGACCCGTATTTTTTTCAATTTGACTACATTCCGACCTGTGCAAGGAACAATGTTTCATGATCATTTAGAGATCGATTTCATAAGATGGCAAGAACGCCGTGCCACAAAAAATGTTCCAAAAAGATTAATTTCATGCTGTTGCGTATTTACAGGTTCATCAGCCTTGACCATACTACTACCTCCACAAATGTAAGGTGCTTTAACCGGCATACTTAACGTAGTGTATGGCAAAATACTTCCGCATCGTCACACCCCAGAAAAGAGGATGATCGGATAGAGATGCAAGCAGATAATCAATACAGCTTTCCTTTAGGAACAGCGTATCCCAATCACCCAGCACTTTATATCCTACAGTCCTACAGCACTTTATATCCTACACTTTATATCCTACAGCAACTGTGTTGCGTGTATGTTTATACAGCCGGAAGTTAGTCAGCCCAATGGGCGTCTGGTGTCTCAGCTGTAGGTGAGAAATTGAGTCAGTGCAGTACAGTTGCTAGCCTGGGGTCCTTAACGTGCATCAAGCAGTAGAGACACACGACCCCACGCAGGTACAATGCTCATCCAGATCGAAACGGGCATGGCTGGAGATTAATAATAATTGGGGTTGTGGGGATATTTATACAGCGTGTAGTTGGTCTGCCATTAAAGTTGCGACGAGTCACACGCTGTAGATGAGCAATTTAGCCAGTGCAGTACAACCGCTAGCCTGGGGTCTTTAACGTGCACCATGCAGTAGTGATACACGACCGCACGATGCTACGATGCTCATCCAGATCGAAACGTGCAGGGGTGGGGCTCGAACCCAGGAATGGGTGGAGATTGAACACAATATCACTGGGTTCTGCTGCTCGAGATTTCGCTCCGCGTGCTCCGAGCGGGTGAATAAGTGTGAGCTAAATAAATATCAGCCATGGCATCGTATCGCGCTGCAGACCGAGCAGTAAAGGCAGTAGCCAGAACAACCTATGAGACGTCAGCTCTGAACGTTCTTAGCTCCAAAGCGGTTATATGGCTCTACCATTGAACAATTGTTGAACACCCCTATGCAAACGTACGCCCCCCCCCCCCCCCCCCCTTCTTATTTCCCTCATTTTTGTGTTTTTTTTTCGCCCGCCTTTTCATCTCGCGCCTGAGAGCGAAGACATTGCTCGAAGTCGTAATGATGTCCATTGCGGGGAGATCTCTAGGCAGGGGACTCCGTCTATTCGTTTTCCCGTCAATGTGGGGGTTCCGAGGAGGTTAGCCGTTCAAGATGCAAGAACCTAAAAAGATCAGCGCTCTCGTTAATGCCCGCTCGAAGGGTGTTTCAGTTTTTAATTAGGTACGTACGATTCTCTTTGGTCCCTCTCGCGTGCTGTACTGGGTCCAGATCCGAGTATAGTTACAAATATTTTGTTCATGTGGTGTTGATCGAGACGCATAAGTGTGGAAAGCGGGATATTAGGGATTGTGTTAAGGTGAGACTTGTGATTGTTAAATCTTAGACGGAAGGGGTGATCGGTCTGTCCAATATACTGCATGTTGCGTACCCGCAGTGCAACAGATAGACGACACTAGCTGTGTTATAGTTATAATTTCCATCTATCCTAAAGGTGAAGTACGAATGTGTACTTCTTGCTTCCTCGGATTCTGTCATACGGCTGCAGACTTTGCACCCGGGCCCATGGCATGGCCGAGATCCGAGGAACTCCTTAAATGTGGTTTTGGATCGTACTAGTATATCCTTAAGGCTTTGTCCTCGACGATAGACGACGATTGGCGCCTGCGGAAAGACAGATTGAAGGCGCTGGTTTTCTGAGACAATATTGCAATGTTTGCATAGCATGTTGTTGATGTTGGGAAGGTCACCTTAGCGGGTTAGCACAGCATTACATAAATTATCCTCTAAATTTCGAACGCTTTTTTCTCTTTTTTTTTTTTATGGCTGTCGTGCGGTTTAGTGTACCAGCCTTTCCTATAGCACTGTTGATATAGCGGATAATTTTGCCTAAGAAGTGCTGTCGTTAGAGTACCTGTGTTTTGTTTGAAGTCTAGCTCGCTGCTGCACGTCCGTTTGTACCTAGGCGCCTTAGAATAGGGCAGACTATTTTTGCAGTAGCGGGGGGTGGCAGCTATCGCAACTAAGGATTTTGGGCTGTCCGTGGGTTTTCTGCAGAGTTCATTGGAAAGCTTGTTATCCTAAATTTCAACGGTAACGTCCAAGAAACTAATTGCCCGCTGCAATACGTTGTGGTTAAACCGAATAGAAGAATGAGCCCAACTGTATTCCGAAATTAATCTGTTAGTCCTCTGTGCTTGTCCCTATCATAACAAATGTCAATATACCTCTTATAGAAATGTTAGACGATCTGCGAGGAATCGACTTTCTAATCCGCCATGTTATTGTAGGCAAACTTTATGGCCATTTTTGTGCCCATGGCGGTCCTGCTAATTTGTACGTAATGTTAATCTTCGGATTCCAAATGGTGGCATTCAAGCACGGGTCGTAATAATTTGGTTAAGTACTGAAAATGGAGAATCGAAGAATTATCCGCTCCAGGTTGTGGGAACCATGGGGTTCCCTCTATCCCTATCCAGGATTAGCTTCCAGCAGGCCGTGGGAGTCGTCGTCACCAATGGCGTCGGCCTCCCGGATACAAGGAACCACGAGGCCGAATTCCCCGAAGAGGCCGGCTCTCCCTTGCCCATTTGGGTGAACGCGCTTTCGGCACGCCCTTGAGAGTTATAATGAACGCGACTGCTAGTGGCCTCCCCGGGCGCGTCCATTCTCCGAGGCTACATAAGCTGGCCCCGAAGGTGGGCCGGGGGCTCTCGTCGGCGGAGGCCCTGGCTCTACGGAGCTCGGTTTTTCTTTGTGGGCCTCCGACTTCCCGTGAATGTGTCTAATGCGGCAGCGCGGGAAACCGACCGGGTGATACTGGCAATTGAGCCAGCGCCCAGACTTTTCTTGTCTAAGAGCGAAGCGTGCTGGCATTGAAGTCAATGAACACGTCGTTATCCGAACCCAAGGAACAATCTGTGTTTCTAAGTGGTAACCCACAAAAGCGGAAATCCCACAAGGTACAGCTGCCATGCCGTCCACATGCGGAATGATGATGTACAGCACAGTGACGTATAATGTTACCAGAAATGAATCTGTGGGAATGGTTACCTGGGATATATTCTAAAGGAAATGGTTCGTGTCCCTCAAAAATGAAGCAAAGGTTGGTGAGATGACCACCGATGTCAAGGAACCTGCGTTGGTTATGTCCATGGCAACGAAAATGGCACGCAGCAACAACAAGATCGGGGGGAAACTCGTGACTCGTAATGGCTTAACAAAATTCGGTGTGTGTTGCATTGCTTTTCACGCTGTGTTGCACGAACAGTTGTCCACGTGACTTTGTCGTTACTATCATATCAGTGTGTTGCCTACATCGTTCTGAATACCACTTACGCAACCGCGTGAACCAGGCATTGCGTATTCTACAACTTTTATCGACGGGGTAGAAGGACAGTAGGTTAGTCCTTCCATCGTTTCACTGAAGATGACCAAGGCCCTGGAAGTTTGCTTGCGCAAACACAGCCGCCAACACACTGACGCACGTTTTGAACGTAATGATCGGGGCAAACCATTTGGAAGCCGGTTGCGGTTGAACTGGCACATGGCACGGCATAACCTGCTGGCAGGCGCCATATTTGTCGGGAGTGGCGTCCCTTGTCCTAATTCAGAATTATATTTTTCAGCGACAAAGTGCTGTGTGACGAGTACGGGATCTGCCTTGATTTATACGGTAATGAACCTCAGGCCCGAATTGGTAAGTAAAGGCACTAGCATCCCTGACATATATAGTTTTGACCGTACTGTTTTGACATGTGGTAACGTGCAAGGTAATGAAGAATGTTTTTGTTGGAGAAAGAAACTGCCAGGAACGTTAATGTGCCATCATGAGGCAGGTGCAGATCTGGAGACAATAGGCATAATGGGGGCCGGTAGGCAAACAGACGATCAAAACAAAGGTCTTCGAGTCCTCTTCAATGCAGAACATAAAGAAAGCAAATCACGACGAACAATGGAATGATCCAAACCAATCACGAAGCTCCGAATACGACTAGATCTGAAAAATGTGATGTGTGGAGGAACAACAAGTTTACCTTTGATTAAAAGAACGATACAAAATAAGTATGCTCATTTTTTTACTTTAAAGAAGCCAAACCTACACTTGACGCATATACTTTTAGCTGCACTTCGAATATTTGGAGTATGGTTCCAATATTATTTAAATGCACCTTGTGTTTTAGCAGCGCAGTCCGGGCGTCGACCCAGTCCGACAACTTCGAGATGAACATACAAAAACTATATATGCGTGATATACAGCGTGCACTCAAACATTATACAGAATGTACCCCCCCCCCCCCCTTTTCCAAAAATAAATAAATAAAGTGTTTCCTTTTCCGTAGAAATAAAACACGCATCATCGAACGCTCATTGTCTATCGAAATGTAGCGCTAGAGATTTGAACCCGATGATAAAGTTTCAGAACTAACCGTCATCACACTCAAAAGTTAAAGTTGATCTTTTGAATTTTTCAACGGAAAAATGGAGCCCCTTTTCGTCCGTTTTCGGTAACTGTCGCAATAGAGCTCCACCTGTTCGACAGCTCTGTCTTCCGCCATTGCCTCGTTGACAATGTCAAAAATAATTAAAGGGACCATGAAATGACCTTTTTGCTTTTTGCAGATAACTTTTACATTAAACCGTCAATGTTCACTGAACGCCGAACAGGCATCTGTTTTCGTCTCGGTTTATTAACTTCTACACAAAAAATTAATGAAATATCGACTTTTTCTTTCTCTCCAACTGACCGCAAAACAAGCCGTGACGTACGCTGTTTCCGGAACCGGAAGTTCTCTCGGCAGTAGGAGAATGGGAGCGTTAGCGGCGACGAGTTGGGGTGCACCGGTAGGTTTTACTGCGCCGATGTTACCGACGTATTTCCTGAATCGGCGCCTCTCATCGCCGCATCGCAGCTGAGCGAAATTCAATGAGATATGTTGCGCTACAGCGACAGCATGGGACTAGTCCCATACGCCGGTATGCCTGTTGGGAAGTGCAGCGAGTCTTCCGGTGAAGACTCCAGAAGTCAACCCAACTGTCATTGTTGGTAAAAAGCGGCCCGTGTCAGTCGTTTGCAAAGCGACGTAGATGGAAACAAATTGCCGCGGCGTTTTTCACGGCCTCGGAGATGCAGGCTCGAGCCGACGTGAAAAAAGATACGTTTGAACTACGAGAGTCAGCAAGAGCCACGTAAATAGCTGTTCACACTCGGAGCGGATGCGCGCGTTTGATGGAAGTTCTGTATTCGCGCAGTTGGTAAGCGCTTCGGGACCGTTCTTTTACGATTGCAACTCGATACTGACGCGACACTCGGCAAAGAAAGGTTGGACCGGCATTGCACGCATACCTCCCACGGACTGTTATAGCTCGACAGTGACGTGCAGTCTGTCAGAATAAAAATGGCATACCAATAACAAAGTGTACATACCGTGTTACGAAGGTAATCCATACGACGTTTATTTCAGCTCTATATCACACAAAACAAGAAGATAGAATCGACGAGTGTTCGTCAACACTGCCTCGGAAAACAAGGGGAAGAGATTGACCTCACCTCTTAATCTAAAATTGAGGTCAGCGATCAAACTATAATGCGGGAAGTTTCCACAAGGGTAGCGCGGGCATATTCCATTCAGCACGCCAGCCGATCGTAGGCAGACGGTCTATCGACGAAGCAACGCTGCGCCGAGTCGGAGTGCCTGCTAGGCCTATATTCTGAGCAGCTCGCTTCGTCAGAGTCCGTGGATTCGTGGCCAGCGTTCTTGTTCGTCGTGGTCTGTTTTAAGTACTTCTTTTCTTGCTGCTTGAAGTCGGCACGCGCGAGAAGAACACGTAGAAAAATAAACGTTCAGTCAGTCAGAGTTTTGAGAGGAAGGAAATCAAAGGAAATAAATGTTCGTCTGCCGTCGCGACCCAAGTAACTGAACTCAGCCCTGCCCTACTGCGCACGCGCAGTAGTTGCTTCGTTTACACACGATAGATGGCGCTTGGCTCTCAGCATTATCAAATTTGGCAATTTTCGCCACACATCTCTAATTATGCTACAAAATGTGGATCTGAATATTATTTAACAAAACTTTTAGGAAACACTCGCCGGCTATTTATTGTTTACGATCGCGGTGCTGGTGAGGTAGGCTCTTACCCAATAGGCGACGTGGATTCGGCTGACGTGCTCCGTTGCCGCGGATGCATCGTAGTGAACAGGCGAAGGAAGGAAGGCGCAAAAGAGTCCAGTTTTCTTTTAAAAGTTCTATAGGAAATAATTTTTTTGGCTCCCTAGTTTTGTGTTTTTGTGTTTCTTTTCACACCTTTTACGACGTGCGGTGTATGAAATTCGATTTTAAAATCATTTCATGGTCCCTTTACTACATTTTGATAAAGATAACGTTTAGTCCTGAAACTTTGACATTCGGCTCGGACCTGTAGCGCAACATTTGACAGAATAACGAACGTTCCGTGATGCGTAAATATTTTTGTCGCGGGAAAAAAAACCTTGTATATTCCTTTTGGAGACAAGCTGTAGTTTCACGAAGGAACGTGTTTGTGCTTTAAGTGTACTTCGTGAAATGTTTAGTAATATTGTCACGGGTGGTGAGTCGTGACCAATAAACAAGAAATAAACAGAAATAAATAAACATTTAATGTGGCGAACTTGTGCCAAAAATAAAGAAGGAAACAGAAGAAAGCAGAGCGTCGCGGGCGTCGAAGTCGGCGTGTCAGCAGAATCGAGCGCTGGGGCGAGACTGACTCCGCTCGCCTTGCGGAATCCCTTATGTACCCTCGTGGGTTTCTGGATCGTTCGGCGTAGAAGGTTCGGCGCGTGGAACACTCTAACCTCGAATCAGCAAGACGGTTCTCGAATTCACCAGAACCTTAGATTACAGTGTCAACAAAAATGCGTCTCCGCGGCCAGGAATCGAACCCTGGCTTTCAGCGTCGGAAGCAAGCGCGATAACCGTTAGGCCACGCTGCCTGCTTGGCCAGCTGCGCGCGCGGCATTACTCCCCCCTTTAAAAAGTGCATCGGCCCGATGCAATCCGAAAACAAAACAAATAAAAATAACGGAAAACTAAAGAGTCATTTGGAACTCATAAGGTCCACAGTCCTATCCAGCGTAGTACGGCTTCAGTCGCACGACGTGGACGACTTCCGGACGTGGAGGGCGGCGTGACGAAGTCCGTGTTCCGTCGGGCATCACTTCGTAGTTCAGATCCCCGAGTCGACGAAGCACTTTGTAGGGTCCAAAGTATCGTTTCAGCAATTTCTCACTGAGGCCGCGGCGACGGATGGGCGTCCATACCCACGCCTTATCTCCGGGCTGGAAGTGGACGTCCCTGCGACGGAGGTTGTAGCGGCCGGCGTCGACGCGTTGCTGGTCTGGAATCAGGAGTCGGGCGAGCTGGCGAACTTCTTCGGCGCGTTGAGCAACCGCCTGGGCGTCGTCGCTCTCGTTGTCAGATGGCTCATGGGGCAGCATGGCGTCCAGCATGGTCGTTACCTTCCGACCATGTACCAGCTGGAAAGGGGTGAATCCAGTGGTCTCTTGAACCGCGGTATTGTAGGCGAACGTGACGTAGGGCAGCACCTCGTCCCACGTCTTGTGCTCTACGTCGACGTACATAGAGATCATATCGGCGATTGTCTTGTTGAGTCGCTCCGTCAGCCCGTTGGTCTGCGGGTGGTACGCAGTTGTACGACGATGGCTGGTGTGACTGCGTCGGAAGATTTCTTGGGTCAGTTGTGCCATGAACGATGATCCGCGATCTGTAATCAGAACTTCGGGAGCGCCGTGCCGGAGGACGATGGACTCAATGAAAAACTTGGCAACTTCCACAGCAGTCCCCGAAGGAAGAGCTTTCGTTTCGGCGTACCGCGTGAGATAATCTGTGGCGACGATGATCCAGCGGTTCCCCGACGTCGAAGGCGGAAAAGGACCAAGTAGATCCATTCCGATCTGCTGGAAGGGTGCAGTTGGAAGAGAAATAGGCTGCAGGAGTCCGGCCGGCCTCGTCGGAGGTTTCTTGCGTCGCTGGCACTCGTGGCACGATCGTGTGTACAGGTGGACGGTCTTGGGGAGCTTGGGCCAGTAATACTTTTCACGAATACGGGCCAGTGTCCGGCTGTATCCAAGGTGTCCGGACGACGGGTCGACGTGACATGCTTGAAAGATCTCCCCTCGAAGGTCGGTCGGGATTACCAGCAGCCACGGCGAGTTGTTGTCCCCGAAGTTCTCTTTGTAGAGTACACCTTGTCGAATGGCGAAGGTCGGCACGGCTCGTGAGAAAACACGGGGTACGGTACCGCCCCCCCCAATCAGGTGCTCGATTAAGGCTCGCAGCTCCGGATCGTCTCGTTGACATCGTGCCATGTCATCGGTGTTCACTGCCCCTAGAAAGCACTCGTCATCATCGTCGTCGCTGCTGCCGGAAGGTGTTTCGACAGGGGCCCTGGACAGGCAGTCAGCGTCGCTGTGCTTGTGTCCTGACTTGTAAACCACAGTCATGTTGAACTCTTGTAGCCGGAGGCTCCATCGAGCGAGGCGTCCTGACGGGTCCTTGAGGTTCGCAAGCCAGCAGAGCGAGTGGTGGTCCGTGACTACGCGGAACGGGCTTCCGTACAAGTACGGACTAAACTTCGTGATTGCCCAGACGACCGCAAGGCATTCTTTCTCAGTCGTGGAGTAATTTCTCTCTGCCTTGGACAGTGTCCGACTTGCGTAGGCGATGACTCGTTCGGTGCCTTCTTGTACTTGAACTCGTACCGCGCCAAGTCCTGCGTTACTTGCGTCAGTGTGAATCTCGGCGTCCGCATCCTGATCGAAATGTCCAAGAACCGGAGGCGTCTGGAGTCGTCGCTTCAGCTCGTCTAATGCCTGCTGCTGTTCCTCGGCCCATTCGAACCTCTCGGCGTCCTTCGTGAGGTTTGTGAGCGGTGCGGAAATCCGTGCGAAATCCCGAACGAAGCGACGATAGTAGGCGCAAAGTCCAAGGAATCTTCGCACGGCCTTTTTGTATGTCGGCACTGGAAATGACGCGACGGCGCGAGTCTTCTCAGGGTCTGGGCGCACGCCTTTGTTGCTAACCACGTGACCTAGAAACTTCAGTTCGTCATAGGCGAACCGACACTTTGACGGCTTGAGGGTGAGTCCAGCGGTCCGTATGGCTTGAAGAACAGCTCGGAGTCGTCGCAAGTGCTCGTCGAAATCGCTGGAAAACACCACGACGTCATCGAGGTAGACCAGACAGCTCTGCCACTTCAGTCCTGCCAGTATGGTGTCCATAACACGCTGGAAAGTTGCTGGCGCCGTACATATTCCGAAGGGCATTACCTTGAACTCGTACAGCCCATCCGGCGTGACGAAAGCTGTCTTCTCTCGGTCCCGTTTGTCGACTTCGATCTGCCACTAGCCGCTCTTCAGGTCCATCGATGAGAAGTATCGATAGTGGCGCAGCCGGTCTAACGTGTCGTCGATTCGGGGGAGTGGGTAGACGTCTTTCTTCGTCACCGCGTTCAGCTGCCGGTAGTCCACGCAGAACCGAAGCGTTCCGTCCTTCTTCTTAACCAGTACGACTGGAGAGGCCCACGGACTGCTTGATGGCTGGATTATGCCGTCGTTCAGCATCTCTTGAACTTGCTCCTGGATCACCTCCCTTTCTTTCACGGAGACTCTGTATAGTGATCGATGCACAGGGCGCGCGTCGTCCTCGGTAATGATGCGGTGCTTCGCAACTGCTGTTTGGCGTACCTTCGACGACGTCGCAAAGCAGTCACGGTATTCGGCGAGGAGGTTAATCAGCTGCCGTCGTTTCGGGTCCGGAAGCTTAGGGTCGATGTCGAGTTGCGCTGGCGACGTACCGTCTTGCTGAGGTGGCGAGGATTCATCAGTAATGGCGGCGATTTCGGCGGAGTTTCGGAGATCCTCGACGTGGCCAACGGCTGCACCTTTTGTGAGGTGTTGCGTTTCATTCCGGAAGTTCGTCACGAGGACCACAGTGCGGCCATCCTGAAGTTCAGCTACTCCTCGTGCAACGCCTATTCCTCTTCCCAGGAGCAACTGGAGGTTACCTTCCAGAAGAACTTCGCTACGGGTAGCTGCATCGGTCATGACGGGTACGACAACACTTGATCGCGGCGGCAGATTCACGTGGTCGGCAGCGACTCGGACGGCGGGTGACGCAGTTTGGAGTTTCTCTGAAGGCGGAACAGGTGTCCGCAGCGTCAATCTGTTTTGTCCAAGGTCGATGACGGCGCCGCATTCACACAAAAAGTCCATGCCGAGAATGACGTCTCTAGAACAGTCTTGTAGAATGACGAATTTCACAGGACACGTCTCGCCGCGAATTTCGACGCGAGCGATGCACCTTCCGACAGGCGAGATGAGGTGTCCTCCGGCGGTTCGTATCTGCGGTCCATCCCACGGCGTCGTGACTTTTCGAAGGTGGCGAGGGAGCCTCCCACTCAATACTGAGTAGTCTGCCCCGGTGTCAACGAGTGCCGATGCGTTTTGGCCATCGATAACAACGTTTAGGTTGTTGGACACCGTTGCAGGCGCGTCGGTGCAATGCGGGGCGTCGAGAGAGTGGGAGCGCTCCGGCGTTCTTGGAGGCTGTTTGCTTCCGTCGTTTTCGGCAACGTCACCTCCAGGCGTTGCCGCACTCAGTTTTCCCGACGACGCAGGGGAGACAGGCTCTCTCGGCGGGATCGTGGCGCTGGGGAGGCTGAACGTCGTGGCGATGGGGAGCGGGCTTCACGGCGGAGAGACGACACTGGGGATGGCGAACGTCGGAGGTACTCCTCGATGTCGCGAGGGCGTTCGCCGTACCTCGGGCGTGGGTCGTTCGGGTGGAACCCACGCAGGTCCATTTGCCGGTAGGGACAACGACGGTAGATATGGTCGGCCTCCCCGCAGTGGTAGCACAACGGGCGTCGATCGGCCGTCCTCCACACGTCGGTCTTTCGTGGAGCAGCTTGTTCTGGGCGGACGTACGCCCGATCTTCATGGCGTCGTGAATACTGCGGCGCTAGAGGTTCACGTCGAGGTGGCGCCGTATACGGGTGAGCAGGGGGCGGTGGTCGTCGGGTAGCTGCGGCGTAGCTCAGCTTCGATGGTTCAGGAGCGGCGCTGGCGAGAAGCTCTGGCTGCAGCGCGCCTGCTGAAGTTCTTCCCGGACGATCTCGGCGACTGAGGGCGTAGCCAGGCTTGTGGCAGCAGGTAGCAACTTCTTCAATTCCTCCTGGACGGCTTCACTGATAAGGTCACGGATGCCGGGGAGGGTGGTACCCAGGTCGGATCCAGATGTCGCTAGAGTAGTTACGCCAGGGTGTCGTTGGTAGTGTCTGGCGCGGGCTAGCAAGGCCCGTTCCATATTTGTCGCCTCCGTGATGAACTCGTCGACTGTTGTTGGGGGATTCCCGATGAAACCGCCGAAAATCTCGCTTTTCACACCCCTCATCAGGTGGTGCAGCTTCTTCTCCTCGGTAGCCTGAGTATCGGCGCGGGCGCTTAGGCGGAGAACATCCTCCACGAAGCCGGTGATGCTCTCGTTGGGGCCTTGAGTCCAGCTATTGTGGCGGGCGACGCGTTCGAATTGGTCGGTCCAATCTTCAACGTCTTCGTGGAGTTCGCCGTGGAACGGAGCCGGTGTCCGAGGAGCGACGGGTAGGTAGACGACGGCAGGAGCGGCGGGGGTCTGCGACTGGTTGGCCATCGTCGGCTGCCTGGTCCTGGATGGTAGAAGTCCGTATTCCGGGATTAGCCCTTGGGTGCGGCGACTTGATCGAGTCTCGATCTGGTCTTCGTTGGGTCCTCGGGAGCTTGGATTCGGACTTGTACTGCGGGATCTCGGAGGGCTGCGCTGCACGGACATGCGGTACCCAGCACCTCCACCAGAATGTCACGGGAGGTGAGTCGTGACCAATAAACAAGAAATAAACAGAAATAAATAAACGTTTAATGTGGGGAACTTGTGCCAAAAATAAAGAAGGAAACAGAAGAAAGCAGAGCGTCGCGGGCGTCGAAGTCGGCGTGTCAGCAGAATCGAGCGCTGGGGCGGGACTGACTCCGCTCGCCTTGCGGAATCCCTTATGTACCCTCGTGGGTTTCTGGATCGTTCGGCGTAGAAGGTTCGGCGCGTGGAACATTCTAACCTCGAATCAGCAAGACGATTCTCGAATTCACCAGAACCTTACATTACAGTGTCAACAAAAATGCGTCTCCGCGGCCAGGAATCGAACCCTGGCTTTCAGCGTGGGAAGCAAGCGCGATAACCGTTAGGCCACGCGCGCGCTGCCGGCTTCGCCAGCTGCGCGCGCGGCAATATTACGAAATTAGTATACTATGTGTATAACGTTTTACCGAAGAACGTGAGTACAGCTAATGCCGGAGATGAGGAAACACTTCTTCCGTCTTAACAAACACGCAAAGACGACGAGCGCCATGACAATGCACTTCCGTCGCGGCTTGATTGGCTCGAACGGATCGTGGAGTCGACTGCGCTCGGTGAAATAAGGTATAGCTTGCTGTTTGAGTCAACACCTCTATTTTATTATAGTTGCTTTTTATTAGTGCTGCCGCACATTTGTAGGAGACGTTGCTTCATTTTATGTAAGTTTCCGTTCACCCTACACCATTTGTATGTGCTACGTTTTTTTTTTAGAGCGCAGCTCTTAGGCGCCCGTTCCCGGCTTGAGCGGCGTCGGCGCAACCGCGAGTAACCCTCGTAACCCTCGTGAGGGTTACGAGGGTTACCCTCACAAGGGCTACGAGGGTTACTAACCCTCATAGCCCTCACGAGGGTTACAAGGGTTATGAGGGTTACCCTCACGAGGGTCACGAGGGTAATGGGAGTTACCCTCACGAGGGTCACGAGAGTTACCCTCACGAGGGTCACGAGGGTTACGAGAGTTACCCTCACGAGGGTCACGAGGGTTACCCTCACGAGGGTCATGAGAGTTACCCTCACGAGGGTCACGAGGGTTATGAGAGTTACCCTCAAGAGGGTAACGTGATTTACTCTCACGAGGGTCACGAGAGTTGCCCTCACAAGGGTTACTAGGGATACCACCCCGAGGTCACGTGACCCCCGTTGACGTCATCGCCACTGATGACGTCATCAGTGACGTCAATGATGACGTCACCAGCATCCGGATCGTCATCGGCATCATCACTGATGACGTCATCAGTGACGTCACTGATGACGTCACCGGCATCTGCATCGTCGTCACTGATGACGTCACCGGTATCCGCATCGTGATCGTCACGTGACCCGTGACTCCCAGGTCACGTGACCCCCCAATGTCACGTGAACCCCGCCCCCCGAGGTCACTTGACCCTCCCCCCAGTACCCTTCCCTCCCCCTCCTCAAGAGCTGCGCTCTAATTCGGCATTACAGGGCTTTCATTTTTTTTTTTACATTTACGGGATATGTTTCGGTTTTTCTCGTGTGGAAGCTTCAACATCTCCCGTCTGCTTTGTCTTTTTACCTACCTCAAAGCATGGGGACCTCTATGGAAAATGTGAGTACACTCTGCATCGGTAGAATAAATAATGTTCGAGGTATGGGACAGCAACATGGGAAGAGAGGCTTACCCAAGCATTTCGGTAGCCGTAGCAACGCAACTTAGAAATATACGTTCGGGTGATTACGCCACTCTCGAATCTGGCAGAAGTGTAGCAATGCTCTCCCGTGGTATGCGGGCAAAACCTGAAGGAGACGAGAAGACGTCAGAAAGGCCGAGCTCTGCCTGGAACCATTAGTGGACAGGACCAGAAACAGCTGCCTTTATCTCCACTGTACACGTCCAACACGCGCGAATGCGAAGGCAAAAAGCCGCAGGCGCCTGCGTTCTACGCGTTCGACGAATGCAGTGGAGACAAAGGCTCGAGTCTACCCCCTAATCGTTCCAAGCAGAGATCGGCGTTTCGAAGTTAGTTTGTGTCCGCAGTAATGCGCTTTCGTGTCCGCGTCTCACGGGCATTGCAGACGACGATAAGACGGTGGTGAAATATCAGTTTGTTCGTACTTTATGCGGGAATTTCTAGAACCAACGACCAGGATCGCGACATCCGGCAGCATGACACTCCGGCTTTTGTGACGCCATTTGTTGCCACTTCAGGATCACTTTCGATACATGTAGGAAATGGGACGCTAAACAAATGAGTCGTAGACACATTTCCTGTCAACGTAATTAAACTAAAGCGAAGACCCAACGGGATAAACCCGCATAAAAGAAAAAAAAAAACTCGAAACCAGTGTTGCCATTTCCGACACTCTAGTTTACTACAAAGGTGGAGTTTGAGAAGGATAGTTAAGGGTTGCAGCTAAAAGCCTCAGTTTTCTCAGAGACCAACCTAAAGTTAAGCCTCTTTTGAGCTAATGTGGAAAGTGGAAGTGGTGAATGATAAAAAAACCACTGCAATTAAAAAAAAAAATTCTAGGGGGCCCAGATGGGAGGCGTATATTAAAAATATTTATGTCCAGAATATTTTTCTTCGCGCAATATTTACGTCGATAGACGCAATTTAGGTGCAGAAAGGTGGAAGGTGCAGTCTGCTAAGCCCCGCCCCGTGCTTACAAGGAGCTTACATCCCTCATTAACTGGAGAGATGATTCAGGTGTGAAAGGCTGGTTGTAAATTTCTATTTCCGTGCCTTTCTAGTAATTTATTCGAATGTGTTTTTTTTATGTTTCAGATTAATACTCTCCATAAAGTCATTATTGTTATCAAAGATATCCCAATGTTGCCTTTCCATATGGGATTCAAACGATAACAAACATGGCTGTCGGCGCTTGCGGTGCACTCAACGAGTGTGTTCGTTGACCTCGTTTATTTTGTATGAGTGCGGTTCGTTCTGCGTGCAGCGAGGTGGCTACAGGAAGATCTTAACCAACCTAGTTTGCAGAAAACAACCGTCGCAAGTGTCCGCCTTAGGAAGCGCTGTGCGGGTGCTTGAATTCGTATCGGGACTGGCCTAAACCTAGCGTACCACGTCGACTATGTTGCTCAATCTCGCTTGATTTGTTCGTTAGCGCGTGTTAATTCCGAATAGAGATGTCGCTTTCCGTAAAAGTGGGCCCGCTACTGAGTGAACTGTGCAAAAGTCATGATCGCAAGCATGGCTCTTAATACCAAAAAGATACCCACACAGGTAAAAATTTGCGAGCCATTCGACTAGATGCAGTCGGGAGTTCGGCCGGGATCAAGTTTTACCATGTATTTTCCTGTCATTACGCTTCGATAGGCAAGTGGCTCTTAAGTTATTCAATGCACCTGACTAAGAGGGCGAATATTTTTACGCCGCGTTTTAATTCTTCGTCATGACGCTCATTCACCTTGCTCGCTGATTCCATGTGCAAAAATATAACAAAAAAAATAAAGCTGAAAGGACTGCATACTTATTTCATTGATTTTTGTTTGTTCTCTCGGTCCCTTATCGGTGCACATCAATAGAGGCAGACAGACGCTTGCATTGAGCGCGAAACACATGTACGACGAAACCGTCCAATCCGACGTCCGATCAGGCAATACGACGGTTGGAGGCGAGGGTTTTCAACGCTCTCCGGTGCTACGAAAACCCTCGCCCCCGAAGGTCATTCCGGCAGTTCGCACGTCGGATCGGACGCTTTCGTCGTACATCTGTTTCGCGATTTAGGCCGCAGCTCGTGCACGATGGAACGCTAGAATGCCGCTTTTATGGCGGCGCCTTCTCAGCGTTGCAGAAGTGTTTAGACAGGGGCGTATTAACAGACGAGCGGAAGCTAAGAAAGGACACCAACGCGCAGAATTCGCGGCCACGTCTCACGGGCATTGCAGACGACGATAGACGGTGGCGAAATAGCAGACGATGCCAAAGGCTGCCCCGCGTCTGCTCGCAGGACTAGCAGGCGGTGTCAGACGTCAGACTAGACGCACCGGATGTCGCGAAAGGGCGACACTAGGCTCTTTAGCGTATTCGGTCGAGCAGCCAAGCCAGTCCAGTGTTAAAGGGCGCGGCCACTGATTTGTGGGCGGGGTTTAGAGCGGGCCATGATTGGTTCTCAAAAATGCCTTTGTTTTTAGTTGCAGTGTTTCTGTAAGGTACGTTTAATCAGACAGCGATAGCAAAACGGGTCAAGAAAATAATCCGACTGCAAGGGGTTCCTGTTGCAGTAAACCCAATTGAAACAATAAACAAATTGTAGAAACAATTTTCTTTTATTTTTACTGTAAAACGATTAAGCAGTTTGAAAATTTTCATTTTAAGTTGTAACTTTAGATTGAAGCAAGCTAACTACTCGGTATCTCACAAAAAAAAAATTGTAACCCTCAACAACATTGTTCCGGTGAATTGGGAGCACCAGAAACTGAGTTTCGAGATGTCTCGTTTTGTTGGGTTTGCTCGATACTATCTACAAAAAGAAGCAAGCGTCTTTCCTCCCCCGACGTCATCGTCACTGGATCCTGAACTCGCCCCAAGAAGAAAATACGACGAAGCTTGACGGGAGTTGCCGCAAAGCAGCAGACCCGTTCGTTTTGGCTTCCCGGTATGCAAGCATCGTGAAGGGTGCCCCAAAGAGCACGACGGTAGTACCGGGCAACGCCAAGACGCACCCGTCTATCGTTTGGCGGCGGCTCTCGAAAAGCTTCAAAGTGTGTGCCGCTTGGGGGGCGCCGGGGATCCACAAACGATGACGTCATAAGCAGGCCTTTCTTTCAATGTGGCCATGGTATGATAAGATGGGCCCAGGCTGTAGACAGGTCACGGAGGTAGGAAGCTTCAGTAGGCGACACGAGGCCACAGCATGTGAAGCTAGAAGTGTTGAGGGATACGCACCCAACGATGAACAAAGCGAAGAGACGCTGTTAACCGAAAAGGAGATCTGACTCAACAGCTGTTTAGGTCACCCCCTGGGTCGGGTCCCTCCACACTACTGGCTTCATTTGTGGTGGCCTCATGTCGCCTCCTGAAGCTTTCTACCTCCATGGTTAGAAGGTTGAGCACATTTCCGAAACAAAAGTCCGTTATTTTGCAACTCTTTTCCTTGAAAACTTTATATCAAAGTTAATTATAGTTGAAACAAAATGTACAGTTTCGATTAGAATTTTTTTTACCGTATCATAAATAAACACACCAAATCAGCCAACTTTTCAAAAATGTAAGGCATACGCCACCTCAACAATAAAACAAAATTGCTGCTTTGTTTTAAGTTTCCATTAACTATTCTAAAACGCGCCGCACCGGCGGTCGTGCTCCCCCGTGCCTGGAACGTGCAAACAACGTGCGCCGTCGTGCTGTTCGAATGAAGGATAGGAGCCCAAAAATCGAACGTTATTTTTGCATTGCCTTTTGAACAGCACTGCGTTTGATGTCGCCGCCTCAAGCAACACTTCCATCTTCTCTATGAGGGAGGCGAGGCGGTAGTCACGCACTTTGGTCAACGGGAGCATGACTGCTGACGCTTTGATTAAAAACCGAAACTTTAAAACGCGTTCAAATGGAATGTTTTCAGCCGATTTTCATGGAGTTCTGCAAAGTTTGCCAGTCTCTAAGGGCTCACTGTAACGAACCGATTCCAGCAGTCAGTTGTAACGAAACACTGGCACCAAAAAGGGTTACGCGCTAAGGGAACCACATAAGATGACATCAGTCTTTCGATAGGATTTACACTCACCACCTTGAGACTCTGGTCCAAGAGCTTTGCCGACTGAGCTATCCAAGGTCTGTGGCACGGACCACACAAAAGCGAGCTCATTCGAGCGCCGCGTGAAGGCGTAGTCGGGCGCTTCGCAGATTTTCCTATCATGCAGGGACATCTCACTTCATATGTCAGACATGAAAGCGAAGCAGGTGTGACTTCAGTCAAATTTAACTGCGCCTAACGGTGCCCATGTAACAAGGGTATAAATCAAACCATGGCTTTCCGGCTACCAAATAGGAGGTTAAAATTACTCAAATTTAAATATGAACCAAGATGTTCAAAATGTTATTAATTTTCCTAATTCTCAGTTCAGTGCGCACCTTTCGGAGGTGCGATTTCTCTAAAGTTCCGTGAAGCACCCTGTATACTAAATGGCATGTTAGCACAGGTGAGAGTTATTCTCATATACGAACAACACTCCTGATCGGAGCCACAATGCGACTTCCAACGTGTTCGTCAAGAATGTACCATTGAGTCATGTACATTACACTTTTGTCCCTTCTTTGCAGCCTCAAGATAGCCGGAAAGAAGGGGCTTCCCGTAGTGGGTCCCATAGCTGCGGCGCTGATAAAGAAGCTTGTCCCGGAACGTCAATAAATCTCCCCCACTTGAAGATCACCATGCCTCCGGGTGTGTTGCCCTCGGAGAAACCTCTCTCAACGTAATAAAGAACAACAACAAAAAGTTGCACACCAAACAAAACAATCCCTTTTTTTTTTCAATATCTCTCAATATCTTACCACATTCGAGACCAGTGGCGAGGCAAGGGAGGGAGGGGGAAGAGGCAGCTGAACCTGTTTTCTTTTAAAGTCACCGACAGCTTCAGGACCGTTGGGCGTTGCTCATAATGTTCACAATTCCCGCATCCTGAGTGGTTATTCACCGGTTTCATCGGCTAATGCAGCAATCTCAATGGCTGCGGAGCGATTATAAGATCAGATGGATTCGCCACGCACCAGCACTACGTTTCTTAAGATGTCCGTGAGGCTAAGACATCTGGTACATGTCGCCCGAAGTGTTTGGGAGAATCAATCGCTTGGCAAAATGACGAATTTTGAGACGTAAGTGGGGACCGAAAATTCAGCCTGAGCTGTGGCACTCAGCATGACGTTTCACCTGATTACGTGATGCTTCGTGTCACAACTGCTGTGTCTTTGTGTCACAAAGCTCTGTCTGCTGTTCTTCCTGTCATAAAGCTGCGTGTCATTTAATATCCTTACCACTCGTCTATAAATTTAACGCCGTTTTAAGCAAGGACATTTTTTCAGACAAAATTAATATTGCCAAGGTTTGTGTTTTGCACAAAGGTGGAGCGCTAAACAGCCTGAGTAATTACCGACCCATATGGATTTTACTTATGTTTTCTAAACTTTTGGAGAGGCTTACATTCACGAGACTCACCCACTTTCTTAGTGCAAATAATTTAATTGCAAGTGAACAATATGGGTTTCAAAACAACAAATCAACGGAAATGGCTTTGTTGCATGTAAAAAATAAAATTATTAACACTATAGAAAATAAGCATTTCATCATCTGATTTTTTTTTTTTTTTTTAGATTTAAGCAAGACATTTGATTTTATAAAGCACGATATTCTGTTAACAAAATTGCCAATGTAGGGAATCAGAACTACTGCATTGGCACAGATTCGTTGTTACTTATCGGCGCGGTCTCAATATAAGTTCACAAATGGCACGCGTTCTCAGCCTGAAACAATTACTTACGGAGTACCACAAGGATCTATTCCTGGCACGTTGTTATTTCTACTGTATAAAATCGACAGTGTAAATCTGCCACTTACACCAGATATTATTTTGTACGCAGATGACACGAATGTATTTTTTTTTTCTGATCTAAACCTAATGAAGCAAGTAATTATGTTAAATGAGTGGTTAAATAATTTATCACTATGGTTACAGTCCAACGAACTTTAGTTCAACACTAGCAATGAAAAATATATTATTTTTAAGCCGAAAAATAAACCTATTAACTATAAGAAAAGTTTTAAAGCACAATTATAGAGAACGTTAGGTCGCATAAATTTCTTGGTTTTTGGTTCGATGAGAGTTTAACTTAGCCTCGTCATGTGGAACACCTTCGTTCAAGGATTTCCCAATCTATCGGCATTTTGCGTAGAGTTAGGCTACGCCTGCATTGGTGGTTAAAACTTCAGTTATATTATGCAATGTTACACTCCCCTCTTTACTACTATTTATTAATTTGGAGAACCATAACAGCAGCTAACCGTGACACGTTACTAGTCCTACAGAATAAAGCTATCCGTTGCATAGATAATCCAAATAGTTACGCCCAGACATGTGCGTAACGAGTTATTTCTACCTAGTTACTACCTGCGGTAACGAGTAACGTATTTCGTTACTTTTTAGAAAAGGAACGACTAACGTATTTAGTTACTTTTAAGGCCAAATAACGAGTAAAGGTATCTCATTACCTTTGAGGAGTAACGTGTAAAACACCGCTTAAACGGCCTTGTTTTTATTCTAACCTGAGTATGCGCCTATTGCGAGAACGGTAGGTGGGTAACCCGAAAAACAACTAAACAGTGTGACAGTACAGCAACGTATATCGCTGAACACGTCAGCTGAACAGTTCGAGTGACGTGTCCAGCGGTACACGTTGGTGTCCTCAACTCTACAGCTGGGAACGTCCTTCACGCAGCGAACAAAATAAGGTTCGTTGGTTGATCCTCCTAGAGCCGGGTAGGGACCGAATGCAAACTCGGAGGTTGCGAAACGGGAAGGCACAGAACCCATTACCCGCTGTCCTCAATGAAGGCGCAATTCCCGAAGATTCACCAGCTCTTCCTGAAGCACAAGACTGCTCTTCCTTGGAGCGCGTCGGTAGAACGACTCTTCAGCGTCGCCCGATATGTATTCTGAGGAAGCGGGGAAACATAACTGATGAAAAGTTCGAGAGGCAGCTACTGCTTAAGTGCAACGACTACTAACAAGAAAACAATAAACCATCAAACAAAAGCGGTTATGTATTTTGTCGTCAAAGTAGCGTGAAAAGTTACTGGTTACTTGTGAGGTAACTCGCGCGTTCCTTTTGAAATTCGGTAACGAGTAACGTGTTAATTTTTCAGAGAGTAACCAGTAACGGTATTTAGTTACATTTTTGGGGTAGCCTGTACACGTCTACTTACGCACAAACTGCTGCTTCTTTTCCGAAACACAATATTGTTTCCATCCAATAACATTATCATCTCAGAGTGGCTCTAGAAATTTACACAAACTTAAAAAAAAAAAAAAAAAAAAAAAAACGAGTCTCTGTTTTTAGAAAATTACCCGCAGAAAACCACAGCCTATAACTAATGTCATGAAAAATACGTTCAAGAAAAAGCCGCACATATTGTGGGTCTCAACTTTTGAGTAACATACTTCCTGAATTTTTAAATAGACTTTCAGAAACGGTAGACGTTATTTCAAACTGTCAATCCCATCAAAATTTAAAAAAATAAGGCTTTGCATAATAGATCCTCAGCAATAATACGTCTCCCATCCTGATCCTTCTCATCCTTCCTTCCTTTTTCTTTTCGTTTTCCCTTTGTTTTGTATAATTTATAGCACATATATCATCCCACGTTATGTTTATATAGGTATATATATATATATATATATATATATATAGGTTTAGTTTGATATTAAGCCAATGCTAGAAGTGCTCCATTCGTTGCATGTCTGTAATTATGTCTAGTGTTGCTCTGCTGCTGTAGTGCTTTAATGGGAACTGGAACTTTGTCAGGCGGCTTTGGTCGCCTTTTGTTCCAGCCTCTTAGACTATTGGTCTAAATAAAGAAACAAACAAACGTACAACGCAGAGTATTTAATTTTTTGTTCTTGTTACGCATAGGTATATATAGTTTTGTTTTTGTCAAAGTTGCTGGAGCACCATAAACAAAAAATGTCCATAACTCCAGGCATACTTGTGTTAGAGAGCCTAGACCGACGAGAGTTCGGTCGATCTCAAGCCATGGGGAGCATTTGCAGTTTAATGGCGAACGGCTCCTGCGGAAATCGGTCGCAAGTCCGCGTCTGCCATGTTGACGGGCGGCGAGAAGGAAAACGGGCGGAGAGGCGGACACGTTCGCAGACGGTTGTCGCTTTTGGCACCTCCTCGCAGCACGTGTTGCAACCACGTAATTCCGATCGACCAGTTGGAATCTCTCTGTAATACAGGCTCTCTAACTTGCTTCTGCGTGACCAGCACCGGCCAGTATACCCAAGACTTTCGCACGTCCTCCCCTTCCGTCATGGAACGGCGTCACGGTCGAATGGCTTGGAGTCACCAATTGGACCCGAGTCCGATGGCGAGCATCCTTCGACGCGCTGATTCGACAGGAGACCCAGCCAAAGACTGACGCAGCTCGCGTGACCAGTCTGTGTCTTCGAGCGACCTCACTGAGATGAAGTCAGAAGCACGGAGCATAGGTTTTTACTCTTTTAGGTGGTGTTGGCGCAACCCGGCTGAACAGTGTTTTGCTTCAAGTACAACTTCAGACGCTTTTGGCTTTTGACTCAAAGGTGGACTGAAGAATCTGCGAACGGCCGCAATAAAAAGTAAGTTATAGTTATCGTAGCACGATAATGATCGACATCATTGCTAAATAACTGAAGGCAACTCCCGAGTCAATAACTAACTTTGTTGTAATAATCAAGAAACATCAGTGCACACAGAGTTCCAGTGTTCCAGTGGTAAAAAAAGACTTCATCCAATTAAACTTGAAATATTATCTAAGCGCGTCCTCTTGTCTGTATTATAAGTATAACTAATTTCCACCACCAAATTAGGAGCTCGCGTCACCTGAGCAAGGAAAATACCCTCTCAAGGTGTCCCGCCTCGACAACTAGATTGATACTCCTAAAACAATACAACGCCCATATGCAAAAGAACACGTATACGACGATCAGGAAGCAGAAGATAACTACTCACAAAAAAACTCTCTCCCCCTCCCCCCGGATTTTTCCTACTAGAACAATATAGGGCGAAAACCAAAATAACTGGCAGCTCGACAAGGAAGCCCGTAATAGGGAGACACCACGGCAAACACCTCTAACCTATTTTACAATACGGGCATTTCATGTGCTTTACTGTTGTATATACTCACTATCGGCTTAAAGTGAAAACACCAAACCCTAGATATGACACTAGGGGTGAGGTCAAAATTTCAATATTCGATAATATATGTCTGCTCTTCCCAGATCGGGCATTTCTGATATCGCTAGAAACAATAATGATTACAATGACTAACTCGCACGTTTTACGGAGTTTAGAAGGTGTAGATTGATTTGGTGTAGTGATTACAGATGACGATCATAAAGATAGGGAGAGTGCAGAGATTTTAACGATGAGGGCCATGGTAAGGCAGGATCTGCCGCATCGTCGATGTCCACGAAGAGCAGCTTACACCGATTCAGCAGGAGCAGGTGGAGAGCGACACTCGGATCCGCGGATGCGAATGAAGCCAACCAAGGATGGTGAAGAAAAAGCTGACCGTTCACCATCCTTCGACAGGGGCATAATGCTCTTCCCGTACAGGCCTTCGGTACTGCATAGACGAACGGATACCTTGCAGACAAGGACACGCGGGACAACGTCCTCAGCTGCGGATTCGAATCACGGAGGATCCACATCGTAGCCGCCCGTCTGCTAGGCAAGTCGAACACGGTTGTCATCACGTCCGACGGGGAGAACCTACCGAGATCTATTCTCTACGACAAGCGTTACATTACAGTATCCCCATACAAGCCGAAGACAGTTACGTGCCGCAATTGACAAGTAAACCAAAAGAAGTATTGTCGGTACCCACGAAAACGATGCTCTTAGCCTCGCGCCGGACGCTTTCCAGCCGTGCCTCAAGAGCGTGCTAGAATAAAGTAGCGCGGATCAAAGACAGAGAGTGCCGGCTCGACGTGCTCCATCAAACGTCAAACACCATCGAGGCCTGGTCTGTCACCTTCCGCAGACTGGCTCACTACGGCCCATAATTTCAAGTACAATAAATGTTATTAACAGGAAACAGAAAACCCCTTCAAAGGTGGGAAAAACTACGCGGACACGGAAATAAATCATGTCAAGATCAACTTCATAATAGCTG
The DNA here is from genome assembly GCF_016920785.2 of Ixodes scapularis. Taxonomy (NCBI): domain Eukaryota; kingdom Metazoa; phylum Arthropoda; class Arachnida; order Ixodida; family Ixodidae; genus Ixodes; species Ixodes scapularis. Next base: position 57,054,845 of record NW_024609836.1, on the reverse strand, counting down.
GAGGGACCTTCAGCTGCTTCAAATACAACGAGAATAAAAGTAAATCTAGGCAAGAGTGCAATATAACAACTAGTGACGGAGACACGCATTCAGAAACTAGTAAACACGAGAATATTAATTACGATCCCAGTGCTTCCAAGTATAATTTGCTTAATACCGGTACACGCAACAGGGAGCATGTGCGGTCTAAGCGTTCATCCAACCCAATGGTATCTAGTTGGAGCTCCACAGATGCGAAATAAAAATGCGGACTAAACTTGTGAGCGAAAGCAATCTGAGAGTCGTAAAAACGCAAACTGGCCTTGCTCGCCACGAACGCCAAAAATAACCGCAGCTCCAACGTTACGCGAAATATTAGAGCAGCAAGAAAGAAAAAGAAATCCAAACTCTACACTTTGATGCCAGATCACGGAAGTTTATTAGGCCCCCGCAACAGAAAGATGAATTGTGAATTGCGACACAAAACCTGTAAGAGAGAACGCTCATTCCTTCAACGCGAAAAAATCGTGACTAAGCAGTGATGGAACCTCTTGCACTTCTACGACCCAGCTTACGATGTCGCCAAGAGACGTAAACTTGGGAAATTTAGGTTTCACGTTTCCACGACAACCCACAAATTTCGCCGGAATATGTTTTCTCCCTTAAATGCACAATGACCACACTAGCATCTGATAATTCGTGGCACACGTCGTTTTTCACAAACTTGAGTGACCAAGTTTCCAACCTTAGTACAGAGACCCTCACGTACGTGCGTACCCACTCCCTTTGCCCCTCACATAAGCTCGTGCTTGGGGTCTGCTTAAATCGAAGCGGTTGCAGAACCTACGTTTAAAATCGCCAGGAACCATTCAAGAGACAGGTTTTCAAGCAGACGTCAAGATTCCAACATGAAACCCATGCTGCTGTTCGCCTTCCTCTTTCTGGCTTTGGTCACTTGTGAGTATGCCGTACATTTAATTACAGTGAAGTCTCCATCTGAAGCGCGCATAAAAGATTTCTGTTGCTGATACACTGACTAAGCATTACATCAAATCGTTCGCAATAAAACCCGTACTTTTCAATTTGACCACATTGCGACCTGTGCAAGGAACAAGGTTTCAGGACCATTTAGTGACCGATTTCATAGCTTGGCGAGAACGTCATGGTCTAGAAAATTTTCGAAAAAGATTAATTTCATGCTGTTGTGTATTTACAGGTTCATCATCAGCCTTGTACAAACCTGTACCTCCAGCAAGGTAAGATGCTTTAACCGGTATACGCAACGTAGTGTATGGCAAAATAGTTCCGCATCGTCAGACCTCAGAAGAGAGGATGATCGGATAGATACGGAAGCACATAATCAATACAGCTTTCCTTTAGGAGCAGCGAATCCCGATCGCCCATCACTTTATATCCTACAGTGGGAATAAGTAAAGTAACTGTGTTGCGTGTATTTTTATACAGCCGGACGTTAGTCAGCCCCATGGGCGTCTGGTGTCTTAGCTGTAGGTAAGAAATTGGGCCAGTGCAGTACAGTTGCTAGCCTGGGGTCTTTAACGTGTATCAGGCAGTATAGTGACACGCGACCGCACGCAGGTACAATGCTCATCCAGATCGAAACGGGCATGGGTTGAGATTGAACCCAGCATCCCTGGGTTCTGCTGCGCGAGCTTTCGCTCCACGTGCTACCAGCTGGTGAATAAGAGTGTGCTCAATAAACACCAGCCACGGCATGATATCGCGCAGCGGACCGAGCAGTAAAGGCAGTCGCCAAAACGAGCTATGGGACGTGAGCTCTGAAAGTACGTAGTTGCAAAGCGGTTATATAGCTCTACTGTTGAACAGTGTTTTAATTTCTAGGTGGTTCAATCTAATGAGTCAAGCATGTATAGTGGCAAGTGAGAGGTGTAGAAGAGGAATAACTCCAGTAAAACTATTTGCCCATTTATAGTTGGCACTATTGCCGAAGATTACTCAAAATAAGCGCGACATTCATTATGTTAATTTCTTTATCAGCTAGTAGAAGCATGCTGAAAAAAAAACAAAAAAAAAACTATAGTGTGATATATCTCGAGTGCCTCAAAATAGCGCCTATTTTTGTCTCAATTACTGTCCAGGAGAACCTAGTAAAATTGAAATTCGTCATAATTTATATATGATGCGGCTAAAAAGTGAACCCGCCAATTTCGGGTGTTCGCATTTACAACATCTATTTAATGTTAAGAACTATTTATATTTATCTTTTTCGTGTAAAGTGTTCTCTTTCAACAAAAATAAGATATGCGGTCTCTCTTTCTGTCCGATGAGTTCGACTGCCCTAAACGGGAATTCAGAAACAGTATGCTAAACGCATTGGTCAACACATCGGTTTGTGAAACCTTTTCGTAGAAAAATTCCTGCGAAATTTCCTCCAGACTTCCGGGTGGTTTACCCAATTGCGTTTGAAAGTGTTCCCTTGTAACCTATTAACACACCGGCACAGTGGCGCCATCCATCGGGTGGCTCTCGAACACTTCCACAATGTGTGCACCATTATGTCTAGACTGAAGGCTCTGCGGAATTCGGGATATCAAATCCACGCACCATCTACGAGAAATAGTGGATGATAACACGGCCAGAATCATTTCGAGCCCACAATAAAAGAAAAAAAAAACATTATGCGGAAAGTATTATCAATAAATCAATATATATATAGACCCTAAAAAGGAGGTAAATGCTTTAAAACGTATATATTAGATGACGTTCCGAGTAGGGACGGCTCTTCATCAAGTCCTTATCTTACAGTGTAAGCTGCAAGCTCCCCACTTTTACACGGCAGCCAAAAAAAAAACAATAAGAAAACAACAACAAAAAATAAAGACGTTTACGAATCTCTGTAACGCGAAATTAGCGCAGCTCTTGAAGAGGAGCAGGGGAGGGTACGAAGGGAGGGTATGCCCCTCCTCCTCCTCCCGATATTGTACGTCGGCCTTTAAGCTGTTGCCAGGGTTTTTTGTTTTTGTTTTCTAGAGCCCAGCTCTTGGGCGCTCATTCCCGTGTTTCGCGGCGTCGCCGTCGCCGTCGGCATAACCGCGCGCGTTGCATTATGGGATGTCACAGACGTATACACCAAATTCTCCGCTTAAAGGGACCATGAAACGTTGACGGTGACGGTGGCATCGCCGCCATCACCGCAGTAAAACCTACCGGCACACCGCCCACTCTCCGCCGCTAACGCTCCCATTCTCCTACTGCCGAGAGAACTTCCGTTTCCTGCGCCAGAGTACGTCACGACCGTCAAAATTACGCCGCAGCTTGTTTTGCGGTCAGTTGGAGACAAAAAAAGTCGCTATCTAATTAATTTTTTGTGTAGAAGTTAATAAACCGAAACGAAAACGGATGCCTGTTCGGCATTCAGTGAACATTGATAATTTTACGTAAACGTTATTTGGCAAAAGTAAAAAGGTCATTTCATGGTCACTTTAATTTAGCTAAGAAACTGTATTGGTGTGTAGGTCTGTGACTTCCCATAATGCAACGCTGCGCATTCATTTTCCACGCAAAATTTAGCCATAAAACTAAGGTCACATGACCTAAACACCAATTCTGTTTCCCCGCTAAATTTAGCGGGTAATTGAACTGATGTTGAACTCACGTCACGCCAAGGCTCCCTCCAAATACAGCGGAGAAACTGATTTTGTTGATAAGTGACGTAACACGCAGTCATATGACGTCATCACGAAAAATGAATTGGTGTTGAAGTCACGTGGCGTCAATTTTCCAGTTAAATTTAGCGGGGAATCTGGGAAGAGGGGAGGTAATAAAAAAGAGGAAGGAGAAGGAAGAGGGGGAGGGGAAAAAGAGGAGGGGAGAAGCAGGGGGAGTGGGGGGTGGTCCTCCGTACACCCCCTGCGTACTCTCCCATCACGGTGTATCGCGAAATTAATTTGGGGGGTTGTGGGGATATTTATACAGCGTGTAGTTGGTCAACCATTAAAATTGCGACGAGTCACACGCTGTAGATGAGCAATTTAGCCAGTGGAGTACAACCGCTAGCCTGGGGTCTTTAACGTGCTCACGCAGTAGTGACACACGACCGCCCGCCGGTACGATGCTCATCCAGATCGAAACGGACAGGGGTGGGGCTCGAACCCAGGATCCCTGGGTTCTGCAGCGCGAGCTTTCGCTTCACACGCGTCGAGCTGGGTGTGCGCTTCAGCCCACTCGACCACCAATCCCCCCTCGCGAAATTAAAACACCCCAAGAGCTGCGCTTTTATCTCGTATTACAGAGATTTCTAGACATCTTTCAATTTTGCTTTGTGTTTGTGTTTTTTCCCACTTTTCTGTATTTTAATGCCTATTTTAGACGCCGAAAAAAAAAACCCTGTTTATTGGGCCATATATGTGATGAAGTAAAATAGGACACTTGCGTGAGATTACACCTATACCAAAGGAAGGGAGATTCGCGAATACTCAGAAATATTTTCTCGTACCGATAAGGGAAGGAAATGAGACAAATGGTGTGGTTACTCATGAAGGAGGGCGAATCGCCGAGCATTGCTACACAGCGTTGCATTGCTTTTCCCTCTGTGTAGCACGAACAGTTGTCCACGTGACTTCGTCGCTACTATCGTATCAGTGTGTTGCCTACATCGTTCTGAATACCACTTACGCAACCGCGTGAACCAGGCATTGGGTATTCTACAACGTTCGTCGACGGGGTAGAAGGACAGTAGGTTAGTCCTTCCATCGTTTCTCTGAAGATGACCAAGCCCCTAGAAGCTTGCTTGAGCAAACACAGCCAACAATACACTGACGCAGGTTTTGAATGTAAGCATCGGGGCAAACCATTTTGAAGCCGGTTGCGGCTGAACTGGCAGATGACACGGCAAAACCTGCTTACAGCCGCCACAAGCGTCGGGAGAGGCGTCCCTAGTCAAAATTCAGACGATATCTTTTTCAGTGTCGAGCCGCGGTCTTTCGACAATGGGGACTTCAGTGACCATTTCGATGATCATGATTCTAAGGCCGGAAACGGTAAGTAAAGGCACTAGCACCCCTGACATATATAGTTTGTAGAACGTATTGTCTTGACAGGTGGTCACGTGCAAGGTAACGGAGAACGATTGTGTGGTACAGAAATACTGCCAGGAAAGTTAAGGCCTGTTCACACATGCAGCGGAGCGCTACAAGCATAGCGCTTACCTCGCGCTAAGCGCGTGCTGACGGGAGCGTTCACCAGCTTTGTATCGCACCGTCAAAACTGTTGCCCATGGCAGACGATAAGTAGCTGACGGCACGTGAGAAGCGCTACATCAGCGCTCCGCTGCATGTGAGAACCGGCCTTTAATGTGCCATCATGAGACAGGTGCAGACCTGGAGACAATAGGGCATGATGGGGGGCCGGTGGGCAAACAGACGGCCTAAACAAAAGTCTCTGAGCTCTCTTTCCTGGAGAACAAAAAGGAGAGTAAAAATCGACGAACAACGGGAGTATCCGAACCAATCACGAAGCTCGGAGTACGACTTCGTGATTGGTTTTATAGATCCGAAACCTTTAATTAAAAGAACGATACAAAATAAGTATGCTCATTTTTTTACTTTAACGAAGCGAAACGTACACTTGAAGCATATACATTTAGCTGCACTTCGAATATTTTGGAGTATAGTTCTTATATTATATAAATGTTCCTTGTGTTTTAGCAGAGCCGTCCGGGCGTCGACCCAGTCCGACAACTTAGCGATAAACGTACAAAAAACTATATATGCGTCCCATACAGCGTGTACCCGAAACGTATACACAGAGACTGCACCCCCTCCCCTTTTCCAGAAAATAAATAAATAAAGTGTTTCTGTAAGCGTGAAAATAAATTATGCATCATCAAATACTCAATTTCTGCCAAAAATCTAGCGCTAGACATCGGAACCAGATGACAAAGTGTCAGAATTAACCGCTATCTTATTGAAAAGTTATTGATCTACCGAATTTTTCAATGGAAAAAATAGAGCCCATTTTCGTCCGTTTTCGGTAACTGTCGCAATAGAGCTCCATATCTTCGACAGCCCTGTCGGCCGCCATTGCCCCGTTCACAATGTTAAAAATAATTCATACACTTGATAAAGATAACGGTTAATGCTGAAAATTTGGCACTTGGCCAGGACCTCTCGCGCTACATATGGGAGAATAAGGAGCGTTCGGTGCGATGCGTAAATATTTTTGCGGTGGAAAAACAAAACCTGTATATACCTTTTGGGGACAAGCTGTACTTTCACGAAGGAACGTATTTGTGATTTATGTGTACTTCGTGAAATGTTTAATAATATTACGAAACTAATATACTAAGTGTACAACTTTTTACTGAAGGACGTTAGCAAAGCTAATGCCGAAGATGAGGAAACACGTCTTCCGTCTTAACAAACACGCAAAGACGACGAGCGCCATGACGATGCACTTTCGTCGCGGCTTGATTGGCTCGAGCGGATCGTAGAGTCGACTGTGGTCGGTGAAATAAGGTATAGCTTGTTGTTTGAGTGAACACATTGATTTTATTAGAGTCGCTCTTTATTAGCGCTGCCATACTCTTGTCGGAGACGTTGCTTACTTTTATGCGAGGTTCCGTTCAGCCTGTACCTCTTGTACATGCTACGGATTTTTTTTTTTTTTAATTTTTAGGATATGTTACGGTTTTTCTTTAATGTGAAAGCTTCAACATCTCCTGTCTGCTTTGTCTTTTTACCCACCCCAAAGCACGGCGTCTATGGCACAAGTGAGTATACTCTGCATCGGTGAAATGCGGAGGGCAAGTTCGTCTGCTTCATGAGCAGGGGGTAGCGGTGACGTCAGAACGCCGAGTCCTGATTGGCTGATCGCGACCCCCTATCTGAGCGTCGTTTGCTCCTTTGCAACGTCGTCTGCTCGCAACGTCGTCTGCGTCTGTCTCACCTTTCCTGCGACTTTCGGAAGGCAGGTCTTTACGAGCGAGCTCCACTTCGCCTTTCAGAGAGGGCAGACGAAATAACTCGAGCGGTACGTTGTTTTTGTCTAACAACTAGCAGACGCGCATCAAGGAGATAAGTCAAAGGACTCACTGGCGAGGTGTCCCGACGCGCCGAGGTTTGTTTGCTAAGAACGTCACCACCCTAAGCAAAGTGCGCATGATGGCACCAGGTAAAACTAGCGCCCTTTCGATCTACTAGACATGTCGGGAACGCGACTCCGAATGGTGTGTTAGCCGCGTCTAAAAAAAGTGATCCCCCGATTTCCTTCCCATGACGTTATAGAAGTGCCACGAGTCATGCTGTCGCCGACCGCAATCCTGGCGGCGCTACAGGAGCAGTGATGGTTCTGGTGTTTACGTCCCTTCTGCTGCAGGTCGTTCTCCAGCTTGACAAATCACGAAACGTTCTACAGCAGGAGTTAAGGGCCGCTGCAACGACGCCGACGCTCGCGATTGCTCTCGCTTTTTACCGGAACTTATACGGTGAACCGCCAGGATCACGACATCCGATAGCATAACACTTTAGCGTTTGTGACGTCATGGAACGGCCGGATGTAACGGCCAGTTGTGACGGTCAGTCGTAACAACAAAAACAGGCAAAGAAAAGCACTACGCCCTGTGGGTATCTTATAAAAAGATTTAAGTCTCCCGGCAGGAATTAAACTCACCACCTCAAGATTGTGAGTCAAGTACTTTGCCAACAGAGCTATTCAGTATCGGTAGTACGGACCACGCAAATGCCGACTCATTCGCGCGGTGCCTGGTCGCGCGCTTCGCTGCCTTTCCTATATTATACACTGCCATCTGACGATGTGTGTCAGAAATTGAAAGGAATCCTCGGTGGGCGGTGCCGTTTAGCCGACCTTTTCTTCTTCCCTGGAGGGCTTATCGTCTTTGTCAGCTTAGTCAAGCTTCTTCAAAAATGTTTCTTTGAAAACTACACGAAGCGTGCCTTATATTTTGTAAGGTGCACTGATGGCGTGGTCTTAGATGATGCCCAGAAAGTTTCTGATAAACTAGTGACATGGCTAACCAAAGCTGCAGTTAAGTGCGACTAAGGTCAGACTTCACTGCACTTAAGGGGGCCCTTGGCAGTAACTGCTAACCACATTTAAGCGTAGCTGCGGTATAGGGTGACTGAGGCCACACTTAACCGCAAGTGTGACCTCAGTCACACTTAACGGCGCTTCAGGGTTCCCTTGCAACTAAGGTATATGTCAAAAACCACAGTTCTCAGTTTACTATATAGGAGGTTACAATTACTCAAATGTAAATACGAACCAAATTATTCCGAATGTTAATAATATTTCTAAAAAAAGGCCGTTTGGCTGACGACAATATGACAGCAACCTCGTCTCAGTGTAGTGCGATGCTTACTTTTCCGAGGAGCGATTTCGCTAGCGTTCCTTGAAGCACCCCATATACTGAATGACACATTAGGACAGACAAATTTCGGTTCAGATACTGAACCGAAATTTGAATATCGCAAGATTAGGCCGGTGAAGCGTTGAACCGGACGCTACGAACTCCAGAACATCCATCATACATCGATATCTCAAACAGTTGGCCGTATTTTTGGAGAAGAAGGGCGCGATCAAGCGAGGTCTTTCACGTCATTGTCCTCCGGGAAATTTTTAATATGAGGGAAAACGGCCTCGCTTCTCTCCTCCTCGCTTCGGTCACCAGCTCGACGGGACGTTGCGAGGACGAGAGGAAATGGGAATCGTGACGTGATGTGTCTCGTCGGCCTCGTCGGCCGTGTCCAATCACAGACTTCTTTTTCACAAATACAGCGACCCGCTAGAGATATCGCTGTATTAGTGATGTCTTGGGGTTTTGCAGCGTCCGACCTATCTATTCTACCTTGTTTTGTGAACTCGAAATTTTTGTTCAGTATTCCTTTAATCTGGGTTAAGAACAACTATTTTTACCAGAACATCAACATGAGTTCTAAACGCACACGTCAAGAATATACAATTGACCTTTTCGTTGCAGCCGCCACCATGGAATCATATCAAAGATAAAGGCACTTCTCCACAAGCTAAAAAGGCACTAAATCTTTACCCAAAGGTGACGATGACACCGAGTGTGTTGCCTTTGGAAAACCTCTCTCAACGTCATGAAGAATAAAATAATGTTGCACAGCAAAGGGAACAATCCTCTCTTTTCTCAATATCTCTTACCGGTTCACCACGCCCCAGTCCAGCTGCGTGGACAGGGAGGGAGAAGGGGAGGGCTGACCCTGTATATATTATTTTGAAAGCATTAACAGTCTCATGGAGCGAGCCGACGTCATCAGCTTTGAAACAGCGCCGAATGGCACCTTAAATCCTTTCTCCAAGTGAAGCCAGTTCCCAGCTATGAAACCACGCGAAAAGCTAGCCAACGACACCTAAATTCCCCGATCCCAAACGAGCGGAGTAAAGCTGATGGGTTTTCGGCTTCGGTCCCACTGGCTGGCGCGCGTCGACGAGGCTCCCATTGGCCGCTGCGCGTCAGTTTCAACGACCGCTCACCCCATGGCGCTGCGTGTCCGCCAGCGCGCCGTTAACACGGAACGTCCAAGGTCAGCGCTCCGCTCGAGAGCGCTAACCGGCGACGAAAAGCAGGCAGCAGACGAACTAATGGAGCGGACGAGGAGCTCGCGAGCTTTCGCATACACAACTCGTTAGGAAGTGCTTAGGTGTACCTCGAGACTTCTTATAGACACTGAGAGGCCGGCGTGGCTTATGTTCACGATCCTTAAGCCACGCCCGCCTCTCAGTGTCTATAAGAATTATAGACACTGCTGCGCGTCAGTGATTTGTCCTTTTGCGTGCTCATCGGCTAACTCAGCAATCTGATTGGCTGCAACATGCTCGGAAACATGCTCGGCGCTCGCCACGCCCCACCTTTCTTAAAATGTCGGTGACTCTAAGAAATCTGGTGCATCTCCCGCAAAGCGTCTGGGGACTCGATGGCTGCAATCTACGAGGGAGCATGGTGAATGACGAATTTTAAGATAAGCGTAGACCAAACATCAAGCCTGCGCTGCGGAACTCAGCCTGGCGTTTCCCGTGATTACGTAATCATCCGTGTCAAAGTAAAAAGTGATTCTATATTTTTTGCATCAGTTAAGCTTTGTATTAGCTACAGTTGCTTCCGTATCATCTAAAAAACAAAATGTCCATAACTCCACGCAAACTTGCGTTAAAGAGCCTATAGTCGGTGACACGTCAAGAACGAAGTGGAAGCTCCTCTCACCCCTTTCCACTTCAGCAGAGCGAAAGGTGGAGAGGAGGTCGCCTCCACTCGAGCGTTCGCTCTGCTAAAGTGGAAACAGGTGGGAGGAGCTTCCACTTCGTTCTTGACCTGTCACTGACTGTAGATTGAAGAGAGCTCGGTCCATCTTAAGCCATGGGGAGTGTTTGCAATTTAATGGCGGACGCCTCCTGCGCAGATTGTTCCCAAGCTCGCGTGCGTCGCGCTTTACGCGTGCCGGGGTGGAAAGTCAGCGGAAAGGCGGAGACTCGCAGACGATCGTCGCTTTTGCCACCTCCTCACAGCTCGTGTTGCAACCACATGACCACGATCGAGGACTTGGGATCTCTCTGCAATACAGACTCTCCAACTTCCGTCTGCGTGACCAGCACCATCAGCGAGAATAATCGAGAACTTCGCAAGTCCTCTCTTTCCGTCAGGGAGCGGCGTCACGGTCGAATGGCTCCGAGTCAGCAATTGGACCAGAGTCCGACGCCGAGCATCCTTCGACGCGCTGCTTGGATAAGAGGCCCAGCAGAAGATTTACGCAGCTCTCGTGACCAGTCTGCGTCTTCGAGCGACCTCACTGAGATGATGTCAAAAGTATGGAGCACGGGCTTTCCTTCTTTTAAGTGATGCAACGCGGCTGATCAGTGTCTTGCTTGAACTAGATCTTCAGACGCTGGCGACTTCCAACTTGAAGTTGGAATCCCCAAACTGCCCGAACGGGGCCCGAATAAAACTACAATACGGCGACGATTGTGAACGCGCACGGCTATAGCCAAAGACAACTTGAGAAATGCACGACGTGGTGAGTAGCGAGAATCGTTTAGACGTGAGGCCTATGGAGGTAATATACTAGATTAAGAAATTTAGAAGAGAATGCCTGTCTATAATCACGAATAGACGTCAGCCAGTCTGCCCACGATCGACCAATTAAAAGCTGGTTATACTTTACTCAGCGGCGTTGCAACTCATCGTGGCACAATAATCATAGAAAGTCAATTATAAACAACTGAGCGCAACTGCCGAGTCAATAACCAACATAATTGTTCTAAACAAGGAACCTTGGTGGACCCAGCGATTCTGGATCAACCAACCCACAGAAATGGTAAAGATCATGGTTTACCAATGTTCTGCCAGATGGGGTTCCAGCGGTGAAGTAGGATTTTATACAGTTAAACGTGAAATAGTATCTAAGTATCCTAGGTTCTGCGGTTACTTTATAAAAGGGTGCGCGTCCAAACACGTTGCCTTAGACGAATTTCCCAATAGTGCGTTATCTTGTGTTTTATAATTATAAGTAATTTGAGCTACCAAATGAGAAGGCGTACGCATCATATGAGCAAAAAAAAAAGACCCTTTCAAGCTGTCTCGCTTTGACAACGAAATTGAGACTATAAAAGCAATACAAAGCATACCTGCACAAGAACACGTACCACGATCAGACATTAGAAAATAAGAATTTAGTACCAACCTCCTTCCTCTAGCATAACAGGACGAAAACAAAAAAATAACTGATAGCTCAACAAGGAAGGGCGTAACATTGTGACATAATGAAAAACACATCCGACCCCGTTTAGAGAACACACCATTGATCTGCCATAATGCTGTATAATATTGACCTTTTCTTTTCAGACCGAGTTTCGAGACACATTTCGGTGTACGTCCATTAGAATTTATCGGCTTAAAACGAAAACACCAAACACTACTCATGACCCTCAGGGTCAGGTCAAAATACAAACGACGTATACTATAGGACTGATATTCCCATATCGGGCGTCCGTGATCCGGCTGCAAACAGTACAAATTATAACGAATAACTCTCAAGTTTGACGGAGATGAGCAGGTGTAGGGTGTAGTGTTAATGGGTGACGACTCAATATGACTACACCCTACACGGTGTAGTGATAATGAATCAGGACGACAATGGTGGTTCTAGATAAGCACGAGGACGGTGGTCCTAGACACCGACGAAGGGTGGTGGTCCTACATCAAGGACGAGGGTGGTGGTCCTAGATATGGCAGGATCTCCCACGTCGCTGATGTCCACAAAGAGCAGATTACGCCGATTCAGCAGCAGCATGTGGAGAGCGACGCTTGGATCCACGGGTGCGGATGACGCCATCGAATGGTGAAGAAAACATATATACTGTCCCCGTCCATCGCGAAATGCCTAAGTTTTTCGAGTTCTCCGCAAGAAATAATTAAAGACGTTTACAATTCTCAGTAATGCCGAAATGAAGCGCAGCTCTTGAGGAGGAGGAGGAGGGGAGGGACGGAGTGGAGGGTATGCCCCTCCTCCTTCTTCGATCCTCCTCTCCCGCTCCACTCCCATTTAGCGGAAAATTTTCGCTGAATTTCCCGATAAAGTTTGCGAAAATTTTCCGCCAAACCTTTAGTGGGAAAGTTTTCAGCTCGATTTATCGAAGATTTTTTTCGGTTAACTTTAGCGAAAAAAATTAAGGGGTTCCGATAAATTAGCGAGACTCCCTAAAATTACCACGAGTCCCCGACTCGTACAATTCTCCTACGAGGCACGGGCTGAGGACAGACACGTCGCAAGTGAGGCCGAGTAACTGTGGGGCTAGCGCCAAAGACTGGCGTCTCTTTGTGTCCAGAAGCTCAAGGAGACTTGACGGCTTTGAAGAAAGTGCTTGTCCCCGCTTCTCCACAACGTAGAGACTCTCGCCCACTGCAGGAGGTGTACACATGCCTCCTCACTCTGAGGAGGAAACGAAATGTAGCACCCGCTATGAAGCTCATTAGGTGTTTTCGCAGTCTGTGCTGTACTTCAAGGATCGCGTGCTAAAGGGCAAGGCAAAGGTTACCTCTCTGCGTTTCCTTTCCTCCCAAACTCAGAATATGCAGCAATTCCAAGGTTCAAAAGTGGTTCCAGAGAGCTTAGTAATTAACTGACGTTTTCACATAAAGAAATAATAAACAAGCAGTGGTGGGAAGTACTTTAAGTCCATAGTACTTAAAGTACAACTTTAAGTAGGTTTAGAAAACTCGCACTTTACACGAAGTACATTCTCTGAGCATGTACCTGCGCTTCGCTAAAATATTTTTCGTACTTTCTGAGAAGAGTAAAACTCCCGACTTTCAAGCACATTCCCCAAGTATGAAAAAAAAATGGCGTATCCTCATGCGAAAAGGCGCTATCGTCTTTCGATACGTCATCTGGTAATTTCTCTAAGTGAAGGAATGTTGTCTATAAGACCAGTACAAATAAGTGCCTTATAAGTTTATTCTGTTAAATAGTTTGTCAGTGAAGATAAAACAACTACTCTGTGGCGACCTGAATTTATCCAATATTTGCCGCCATTTCCAAAATTGGCGCACCTCCGATGATCCTTAAAACAAAGTATACAAGCTAAACGAAACACTAGGGGATGAAAGGGCATCATGAAAGATTGTGTTAAAAAGTACTTGTACTTTACTCTAAAATTAAATGGTGTTTATAGTATTTTACTTCTTCAGGTACACTCCACCCGGTATACCTACCGCTTTACTTGAGGTACATAATTTGTCATTTACTTCGTACTTTTCTTCAAGTACAGTTTAGATGTACTTTACGCAACATGCACCGTAAACAAGCAAACACTGTCTGGAAAATCAAGCTCAGGCAGTACTAAACCTCAAAGTAGAGATTATATATCCGCAGTTCATCATTAAACAGGAACACAAAAAAAGTACAAAATAGTTAGGCACGCAGAAGCGGAACCAGTGAAAACACAAGCCGCTTTATATTTGGCTAGCAAAATTTCGCTTACGAATCAAACAAAATTTACCTACTTTCTTGTTACAATAAAGAGTATAAAAGTAACTTCAAAAGCAATTCCCTCTTTTTTTGCGGTAGTTAGTGCTCGACTCAATTACTTTCCATTTAAGTAATTTCGACTCAACTCAAATTACTTTTGAAGCCAATACTAAGTAACATAACCTAATTACTTTTTTTTTAGTAACTTGTACATGTCTGAAGAGGTGAGGTGTTTGCATGCATTCCAAACTCGGGACAAATAGAGAACGATACTAAATCGGAGGGCGAGTACGAGGCAGAGTCAGCTGGATGCTGAAGCTCGCCCTATATGAGTCAACGGCGTTTGAGCACCCTTTAAACGGCCGCGACGGCCAGTGGTACGCTGGAACGCGAACTAAGCCCAAGTAGATGGCACAGATCGATATCACGAGACACCTACTCGAACAGCTGCGCCAGAAACAGAACACCTTCGAGGCTATAGGTGAGTGAGCGCTCCCACAGATTGGCTCACCTCAGCACATACTTTCAATCAAATCAAATGCAAATGGCAAGCTGATTGCAGCAAACGAAGAAACAAAATATACCTTCATAGATGCGAAAAAGTACGTGCAAAAGTAAATAAGCTAAATCGAGAACGACTTCAAAAACGCACTGCTGGAGGGTCGGCTTCGAGTGGGAACGTAAATCGTACAACAGAAAAGAAAAACGTAGCTATAATGCCCGATTTCCCCCAGAGCGACAATCAGAAACAAACGACACCGACAAGCCCCAAGCACGTGGGTACCGCATATGCTTAGGACTTGTCGGTGTCGGTTGTTTCTGATTTCGCTCACGGTATCGGTGTCGGTGTCGACGTCAAGAGACTGCAAGCCGACCTTTGGTCGGCTTGCAGTCTCTCCTTGCGAGTCTCTGGGTGCGGGAAGTAAACACAACTATTAGCAAACCTGTAAAAAAAAGAAAGAAAAGAAAAGAAAATTACGGGCGTTTTTTGTACGCGCGTTTCGCTTGTCGGAGTCGGATGTTTCTGTTTGTCGCTCTATTGGGACACAGCCATGACAAAAAGTATAATTCAACATCTATAATAAAACAAGCAACAGGCAACAGCTATTGTTAAAACGCCAACTCCAATGCTAGGCTATTGCAGCTCCACGGCACGGCCATAAAAGATGCGGACTAAACTTGCGGCCGTAAGAAACCTGCGAGTCATAAAGACGCAGACTCCCATTTATCACCAAGAACGCCAACAATAAACTGAGCACCAACGTCCGGCGATATATTATCAAGAGGCGAGAACAATTCGAAAAAGTCGGGCATCAGGCCACGGAAGTAATTAGTAGACCCACGAAACCCAAAGCTGAATTGTGAATTGCAACAAAAAGCTAGAAGAAACGAATACTCGTTCTTTCGACGCGACGAAAACGTGAGTAAAGAATGATGGAATGTCTCGCAGGAATAAAGACTAGCCTACGCTGTCGCAAAGAGACAAATGGGACCATTCAAAATCTTTAAACTTCTTATTATCAGGGAACAATATGAAACCATCACTGCCATAAATATGACACAAATAGGTCGTTTTTTTGTCCAACAAATGTACACACCCGTCGCCACCTGTAGGTTCTAATTACTTTAGACGTCGTTATTCACATGTTGTACTGCCCAGGTTTCTAAACGAAGTACCCAGAATTTCGCTTGCGAGCAGGGTTACGTGCTTCACAACTCCTCGGTCCTTTACTCGCACTCAAGGTCTGAAATCTGTTTTAAAATGAGGCGGTTGTAGAGCCTACGTTACAGATTGCCGGAAATCATCCAAGAGACAAACCTAGAGAAGCTGACATCGAGATTTCAGCATGAAGCCCATTTTGCTGGTCGCAGTCCTCGTTCTGGCTCTGGCCGCTTGTGAGTAGTACGCTGTTAACTATGGTTCCCAGCTAGCGCAGTTCCTTGTGCCAAGTTTTTCTTTTTGTCGAAGAATTTAGGGCCATTAAAGTTTCCGAAGATGCCTAGTAGAGCAAAACATGATCTTCTTTGGCTGCAGATTTTGGCTAAATTGACCTTAATTCACCGCACAAGTGCCAAAGTTAGGTGACACCACGCTGGTTGCTTGGTATTTATATGGCAGCTATGGACGGACTAGATTGCAAAACACGTACCAGATTTAGGCTTTACTGCTGGCCCTTCGGTTAATTTGTGGCATATTTAGCAGAAGCCTAGTACTTTGGCAATAATGCGTCGAGCCAAAGAAACTCACAAAAATGCACCCCCGCCACCCTGGAAAACAAAATTCAGAAGAATTCTGGCATGCACCAACGCTTCGGAGAAAATCCGTATTAGGGCCAAGTTACAAGTTAGGCCCCGAGGCTTGCCAGTTTTGGTTAGGCGTTTCTCTGCCGTGCTCCATGGGTTGACCCCCAATATCAATCTGAATCGGACATTTGGCGTATAGTGAGTGTTCTTGAAAACGGGACAGCTCGGGTAAAAGAGACAGCATTGAAGAAAGTAGCCATAGCCAAATATTTCATAGGCTAAAATTATATTACACGCATAGGTTCCGATTGGCACCACTTCCTGCAGACAGAAGCGTCTCTAAAGTTTCCACCACTTTTCTTTTATAGGGCTATATATTTACTTTAAATATTGACAGCACTTGCTATCTGACTGTATAGCCCTTCTTCTTAGCTCTGTCACTGCGTTCACAAAAGTGATGTATTTTCATTTTTAGCCTAGTGTCATTTCTTTTAATTCCACTGCATCTCTAAGTGTTTTATTTGTTATATGCATTCTTGTTTACGCCCTTTTTGTAATCTCTACCATCCTACTGAATTTGTCAGAAACGTGCTTACGTAATGATTGATTAATTGACTAATTAACTGAACGCATGAATGAATGAATTTATCATTGCTTGAGATGTGATGCTTGCGTCAGAAAATTTAAAACAAATTCAAGTTCCGCTCACCAAAAAAATTGATTGTATACACTGGCATAAAGAACGCTGCGCTTGTTCTAGAGAGACAGTTCATGTAACTCGGCTGCTTACCGAGGCCAATGAATTAAATACTGTAAGTCAGAAATATTTACAAAAGGTGCGGTACACTTCAAACCAATCTTGATTGAGTCTACCATCATTATTTCAAAAGGTCATATCTTGTATTTTGCAAACAATGCGCATTTCATATACTAAACAAAATGCCGAATACAGTGTCAAAATGAAAATAAACCATCCTCCGCGCAACTGGAACTGAAGAATGCTCAAAATAAACCATGCTTAGCTTTAAAAAAAAAAAATTATGCACAAAACGATTGTAAAAAAAAATTCAGTATTCTCATTATTATTAAACTTAGGAGTACCGCTGCCCCCAAACTTATAACAAGGGAACGTTTCAGAGCAACGAAAACCTCGCCAAGCCTCACTGTTTAAAAGGAACTGTTAACAACCTCAAATCTTCCCGTTGCAGATTGTTCGCCTAAAACATCGGAGGACTTTAGACCAAGGTGAGAACTTACGTCCTGGTCTCTGGATGCACCCTCTACAGACCAACTTGCGGTTCTGACGTCACGCTGCTGCGGCGGCAATGCTGTCGGCACGGCACATGCGCAGAGATGTTTCTCCTCGCGGGGGTATGGGCTCTGACCCCGCATAGTGCCCCCACCAGGTCTGGGCAGACGTTTGCAAGCCGCACGGTGGCATTTACCATGCAGCATTACTAGAGCTATCGACTTCCGCAAAAGAACGAACTCACTAATGTCCAAATGTGCTTGCGGACGCTACGCACGTCGATCAAACGCAGTATTTATTGTTCGGATCCCAACCGATGTCAGAGCTCAGGTTATGATGAGATCTGCAAAATTCCACGTCTCAGGGACAATGCACAAGGGGCTCGGGCGCAGTCGGAGATAATCTCGTTTTCTTTAGCCCTAGCTGCTCAAGACTTTTCCAGTCTGAAATAAAGAGTTAGTTCAAATGTGCTCGATAATCATGCGCATAAATGTTCCTTTGTGTGTGTGTGTGTGTTTGCCTGTGTGTGTGTCTGTGTTTCAGGCACGTAGCCAGGGTAAAGGCCACGGCCCCCCCCCCCCCCAAAAAAAAAAAAACAAAAAAAAAACCAAAAAAACTTCCTTTTTGCTGGGGCCTCTTGTTCCCCTCCACCTCATACAGAATTTTGTCATAGGCGGGCCCCCCCTCCCTCCCCCCCCCCCCCTCCCCCCCGAAACAAAATCCTGGCTACGTGCCTGGTGTATATATTCGTACTCAGAGTTTTGTCTCGGATGCTTCTGCCGTTCCTTGTGCTTGGCTGCATCTGTATCCGGCACGAAAGTGAACTAAACGACGTTTCTTAGATTGTATTATAGACACTGACATCCTAAGATCCTCTTCTTCCACTGGAGAATTCGGAAACTCTTAGTAACGCTCAGCAGCGATTGAGACTGCGGTCTGCGATTGAAACTTGGCGATAAGAATACCGGAGAATGAATCCAGAAGTGAGAATCCCGAATATAATTATTGCCACACCACGCGTTGATTAAACTATCGGCGAGTCTTGTATACTGATTAAGTTGTAGGTACATTTGACCAGGCAAAAAGGTACCTCGAGGGTTTAGTTCTCCTGTCCGGCGCCTGAACACGAGAAGTCTTCCGTCTCTAGCAGCGCGGGCCAAATATGACAGTTGTGCTAAAAAATGTCCATTCTCTTTTTTTTTTTAGTCGTATACTGATGTATGACGACGACGGGAACTCGGCTGAATTCGATGGCGACTCTGTCGAAGAAAGCGACAAAAAGGGCGACCGTGATGAAGGTAAGCGCTGCTCAACTAAACAGAAATAACCTATAGAGAAAAAAAAAATGATGCCGAAATGCTTGCTGTCGTTACGATGAATCTCGACGCATCGCGAGAGCATTTAGCGCATCGGTTTGGACTCAGCGAAGTATGGGAATTCCAACCTCTCAAGGGTCCGCATATTGTAGCATTCCCAAAGCCCGCCTATTCTCTTCGTTGTCGGCGGTTTAATGCAAACGGCATCGTCGTTGCGCTTCAGTTTCTACGTTGTTGTGTGTACATTGTGCGATCGCAACGGCCGCTCGATCTCCTTCTCTCCCACTGCTGCGGCGCGAAAGTAGAAGCGTTACAGAACATTCTTTCCTCCTTGAGAAAGGGGAAGAGTATTTTGATGATGATAAGCGTTTCACTACCTGGGAATATAGTATAACTTTAATGAGCCAAACGGAATTTGAAAAATTCGAGTATCAAACGGGGCTTCGCCCCGCGCATGGAATGCTCTTCGCATTATTGAAAAAAAAATCATGTACCTAGAATATCTCATCATCTTCACCAGGATTATTTATTAAACCTCGAAGACACTTACGGCGATTACACAAGGTCCGGGTACAGGCTATAGAACAATGTTATGTAAAGAAATAAACTGGAAAAATAAATACTCTTACACCTTTAGAAGAAAAAAAAAACAGAAAAACAGTAAAAGAAACGAAACTCGCGTACAACGCAGATACTATATGTTACAGAGATTTCGCTCTCTGTACTCTTCATCCATCATGTTGCGCGCAAAAGAAAGACTGAATTATTGCACTATGTCTATTTCACGCAGACAGTCGTCAATAATGCCATTATTAACCACAGGACCACCTCGGTCAGCTTAAACCGATCACTCCGGAATGAACAAGGTGGAGCGTGTAAGTCAGTGCAACCGGGTGACTGCTCAACCTTTTCATTCGCAAAGTTCCTCGCGACAGTTTTGTGAAGATACCATGAAACATCCCTGTTCCTGAAGAAACGTTTAAACTTATTTACTTTGGTCACAGGTTTTCTAACCCAAACTGCCGTGCGGCGTCGGCCAAGGTGAGAAATTATTTAGTCCTCTTAGTGCGGCTTATGGGCCAGCAGTAACCGACCTAACCCCACTAGTGAATGATTCAACAAGTTCCATTCAAATATTCGTCAGTGTATAAACATTGAATCGTGGTGGCCCCTAACACAAAAACGTACGTGACAGATTCAGGCCGGATCAAAACGATAAGATGGACTATTGAACTACCGCGACTGACAGCTTATGAACCGCAAGGAGTGACTTACCACGCATGCTCACACATCGGTCTTCGTGATTTGTCATTCGGCGTTCTTATTAGACAATGACGCAATCTCGCTGGTTGTGGAGACACAATCAGAGTCTCAACATCCCCACACGCCCTAGGCTCCTTACCTGTCAGTGAGCATAAGCGATTAGAGCAAAATAGATTAACGCAACAGCGGTTTGAATTTATTATGCTGCCTTCACTCGTAGTCCTCACAGAGAAAAGGAAAGTCACGGCATATAGGCTATTTTATTAGGGTGCAATGACACAATACCATACGCAACGAAGCTAAGAGAGAGGAGATGATGGCACGCAGGGACACCAGAGCCAATAGCTCTGGTTAGAAGAATAATGGGTAAAGGCGAGGCGTCTACCCACTATTCAGAGCTTTTTCTCAGTGCCACGCCCTATTAAATTTGAAGCGATATTCGCACGTCTCTGATATTTTCCAGTTTCAAATCGGTAGAGTTCGTGTCCCCTCCCGGCAAATCCTGCTCGTGTACGAACCCGAAACCTGACTGTAGAGAAGAGGTACTGCTCTCCCTCTGCCCGTCGTTTCTCACACATACACGCCAACTGCAACAAGGCTCTCTCTCGCTCCTCCCGCCCCCCCCCCCCTCCCCCCTGTAGGCCGGCGCCAAACATGTAGTACTGAAAAGAAAGTAACTAAATAGCGTTGCTCGTTACTCGCTCAAAGAGCAACTGAATACCTCACTCGTTGCCAATTCTCAAAAGTAATGCGTTTGTAACGAGTTACCTTTCTCGTTACTTCGACGACCAAATACGCAACTGCTCTTGTTTCATGGTTTATTGTTCTCTTTTCAGTAGTCCTTGCACTTAAGCTGTAGCCGCCTCTCGAAGTTTTTATCGGTTATCCTTCCCCGCTTCCTCGAGAATACATCTACGGCGACGCTGAAGAGTCGTTCTACTGACGCGCTCGAAGGAACGCCAGTGTTATGCTTAAGGAAGGGCTGGTGAAATCTGGGATTCCCCTTCCTGCTTTGTTTTCTCTGCTTCCAAAGTTCCACGTTGACAATGGGCTCTGTGCTTTCCCGCGTTCGCAACTTTCGGGTTCACATTCCGTCTGCAGACGGTTCTAGAAGGATCCACCGATGTACCTTATTGCGTTCTCTTGGTACAGGACATTCCAAGCTGTAGAGTTCGACTGACGTGTTCAGCGATCAACTTTGGCAGTTGTTTTTGCGGTTGCCCATCTGCCTTTGTCGCAATAAACGCATACCCAGGTAGTAATTAAAACGAGGCAACTTAAATGTTGTGTCACGTTGCTCCTCAGAAGGCCTGAAAAGTAACTATGTACGTTACTCGTTGATTTTTTAGAAAGTAACTATACACGTTACTCGTTACCGAAAAAGGTAACTAAGTAGAAGTAACTCTTAACTATAGTAACGCGTTACGTATATGTCTCGCCACCGCTCTTCCGAAAAACCCACGTGATCACGGGGAACGCGCTCTCCGTGTCCCCGCGTACCCTTCGGCCACGCACTCCCTTTCTCCCAATCCTCATCCACCCTTCCCGCTCCACCCCCTCCGGCAGCCGCCGTTGTGAAATACACACGGACACGCTCACTCGCCTCTCCACTGCCGCCTCCCATGTTCCGTTCTCCCGTGTGCTCCCCGCGCATCTACAAAACAGCTCGAGTACGAACTCCCGATTCTTCCATTCCAGGCACCGCCACGGCGCCCGCGTTGTGAAACGGTATTTCGGCCAAAAAAAAGCACGTTTCTGTGTACTGTCGAGACCGCTATAACGAAGTCAACGGGAATCGGAACTCACTTCGCTATACCCCCTATTTCGTTATAACCGATTTCGGTTATAACAAAGTGCAAAAGGGAATGGGAAATCGTGATCGCTTCGCTGTAGCCGCTATTTCCCTATAACCGACTTCGTTATAACCGGTCTCGATACTTCCCCAACACATGCAACAGTTTTTTTTTACAATCGTTCCACCAAAGCACACATCTCCTAACACACGTCTCCTACATAACTTCCACTGAAAGCGAATAATCCGTTGCAAATATTGTACAGCACAATGGCTGAAGACATATCTACTTCAACGTGCCCTTCCCAGAATGCAGCAGCTACCACTGACAATCGGAGCGCACTCTGTGTGGGCTTGTGGATTACTTAAAAGATAGGGCTACTGTTTAATTTAGGATGATAGCACGTACGTGACCGCGCGCTTCACGCGTCAATTCTGCCATCCCCACGGTCATGTGACACTAACACGGCATTCGAATGGGTTTGAAGGCTCGCAGTATTCTCTGGGTCCCCTTTTAAGGTAAACCAAAGTACAGAATAGGTTTACCACGTTATACTCTACATTTACCCTGCGAGTAGTGCCGCAATGATCGCTACAAAATTAAGCTGTAGCACACAAGTAAATTGCCTGCATCTTTAAGAGACAAAGCTTCCAGCGCATTTGGTGAAATGTGTGCAGCTGCGAGAAATTCTGGGATGGTTCTTGGTCATAATTTATAAAGCCTACAACACATAAGCGACTTGCATAATAAGGCGCAAATCAAGGACCGTTATCACGTCGTACCTAAATAACGTTACTTCATTTCTTTTTCTGTCTCTTTCAGAATCCTTGAACCTGTTCACGACATCCACAAACACTACCCTAAAGAATCCAATCGTAGCGATTAAACTTGTGGCACAATCCTGGCGAACAAAAATAGATGACTTCCTTCAAGCACGATGTAAGACGGCGACGACTTCGAATGTCATGTGTACAAAAGATGGTTTCTCTACATCATGAACGGAGATTCCGGACTCCAATCAAATAATAAAAAATAAAGTTGAGACTCGAGTTCTGAATATTTTTACGGTACCGTCCTTCGATCATGTTGGCCGTGGAACAGCGGGACAAGATCACGTTCTCACATCTTCGGTTAAAGACGAGCTTCGGAGAAATTTCGAGTCAGAATGACTAGCCATCGAAATTGCTTAAATTTACCTTAACTGCGGCATCTGAGTTGCCCAAATTGAAAGTCGCAATAATACATTCTTCGCAAAGTTTTCGGATATTGAAATGTGGTCCGACACAAGTGCCTTGCTGGCAACACTGGATACCTGGCATAAAATGTGCAAAAATAGGGGCAGTACAGCTTCTTCCCGACCGGTTACAGGACTACTAATGGTGTGAAATAAAAACTAAACAAGTTCGCCGATCATAAAAAAAAAAGAAATTGAGCAGCCCTGTGTTAAATCGCAGCAATAACTGAAACACGTCACGGCGAAGTCGTTGGACATCGGCATTGCGTTCACGAAACGTTGAACAAACGCGTTAAGAACAAAAGTTGACATCTGGACATATCGTTCTGAACGCTTTTGTTTCTATTTTGTTCCGGAGCGCGTGAAAGCACGTTTCCCGGCACGAGCTCTTGGCATCGACAATGCTACAACGCCATTTTGTAATCGGCTTCGCTTTTTCCAGAAAAGCCGTGTAGTGGGCATCCTATACTGCAGAAATCCTAAAGATAGAGCGGGTTGTTAATACGGTGGCGTAGCTTAGTGGAAATGAATCCGCTTCGCACACAATAAACCAAGGTTCGATTCCCGCGGGGCGGCGGACGCGACCGCTTTTCCGAGGATTTGGCAACATCAATGACAAACACCCTACAACGTCAACTAGAACATCAGCAAGGACAACAGCTACAACATCCACAACGGACGTAATTCCCAGAGGTGGGAAGAGTAATGGCTATGGCTGAAAAATGAGAATTAATTGAAGGCAACGGTAAAGAAAGGGAGAAAGAAAAAGATGCGTAAGAATTTTTTTTTACGCATCTTTTTGCGTTGAGAAATAGTGCAACCATCTTCTGCTCCGTCGCGCGATGACAGTGCAGCGGAGGTTGGTTGCACTATTTCTCCACGGGGCGCGGTGCCGTCGGGGCCGAGGTGCGCTCCGATAGCAAACCGAAACTTAAAAATCCGTCGAATAGGTGCGCTCCGATAGCAAACCGAAACTTAAAAATCCGTCGAATTTGTGCGGTTTCTCAGAAAGCCGTAAAATGCTGCGCGTGCCTTCTATCGTTTTGCGATTTGTGGATTTAGTGTTTGTTGACTATGTTGAGTAATGTTGTAATTGAAACCATGCCCTTAAACACAATATTAAAAAGTTAATTATGCAAAAATAATTAAAAACTTAATTATCCCGAATTTTAATAATTTTCCTAAATAGGCTTTTTTTTTTTTTACTCAAGCTTTTTTTTGTTGCGACGCGTAGTTTTCGCAATATCGATTTTGTTCACCTTTCGCGCGCCCGTGCGTGCGTGCGTGCGTGCGTGCGTGCGTGCGTGCGTGCGTGCGTGCGTGCGTGCGTGCGCGCGCGCGTGTGTGTGCGTGTGTGTGTGTGTGCGCGTGTGCGCGTGCGTGCGTGCGTGCGTGCGTGCGTGCGTGCGTGCGTGCGTGCGTGCGTGCGTGTGTACACACACACACACACACACATATATATATATATATATACATGTGTGTGTGTGTGCGTGTGCGTGTGCGTGTACGTTGAAATAAACCTTCCGTGTTTTTGTTTCTCTCACTTGGGATTTTCAACTTTATATATATATATATATATATATATATATATATATATATATATATATATATATATATATATATATATATATATATATATATATATATATGGGTCATCTGGCAGGCTAAAAGTGTTTAAATCTTAATTTTCAAGAAAACAGTAGATGTTTTTGAGGCATTTCTGAAATGAAGGATGCAGCAAACCGCATGTCGCCCAAATGTTTTGTTCTCAGTTTATGTTATGACAGAATACGCAGTGGCAGAAAGTAGCAGTTTGGCCTGCCGTGGCAGGTCGCGTACGTGTTTGACACCCTCTGCTGCCGCTACTGTTTTTCCTCCATCGTCTTTACTTCGTCTCCTCATTTAATAGGTACTATAAATATACCTCGATGTATTCATAAAGTTTGAGGAATTTCAGATTTTTCTAAAACAAATGTCAAGCTAGTCGTTCAGGTCGAGTTTTGGTCAACTTTGACAGGTTGTGATGGCAAACGGTGAAAATGAGGGCTCGGGATACCAAAACGGTGCGTGGAAAAGAATAGATATTATTTACAAAAAATGTAAAAAAAGAACAAGAAGCAAGGGAAGCACAGCGAGCTACATTAAAGTCCACATTAAGTCAGTCAGATTGCGCTAACAAGCCGCCGCTCGTTCTTGGGAATCACAGCAGCCTTGAGCCTGGATGTTGATTCTTCAGGGCGATGACTCCGAGCAGACGGCAGATCCCCAGCAAGCCTGGTTCCAGCCCCCACGGGCCTTTCGAAGCTTGTCCGGGGTTCAACTCGGTTATCTGACTCACCGGTTTCGCGATGTGTTCGATCTCGGTCACTGCCTTCGGTCCTCTGCACGAGCGCATCTCTCGGGCGCCATCACTGCCTCGTCTTCTTCGTTTAAGTTCTATTAATATCGTCACACAGGTCCTTACTTTGTACGTACTTAAGGTAAATTGATTTTCCTTAGCTCTACATAAAGTCTAAAGCAAGCCCATTATAGATATAGTAATCCCATTATGATATGTTGACCAGCCGCCTCCACCACCTTCACCTAAACGTTATGAGTAATAACAAATGTTTAAAATTTGAAGTCGATTTTTTTTTTTCAAAAACGCATTTTTTTTAAATTCTTTTAGATATAATAGTTGACTACAAGATAAAAAAAAATCTAGAAATGTAATTGTTCGTTGTATGCACTCTATTTGAGCCGCAATCGTCTGAAATATGTGCTCATTTGACTAAAATATAGCAACCTTACCGGCATTGTGCGCCTCTGTGATTTAAAAAAATATGCTTTTATTTTTGTTTACGTTTTTAAAAAGTAACGCAAAGTAGGCGAAATTGTGATAGTCGTTGTAACTTAAATCTTGAAATAAGAGAGAAGCCATGTAAGCACACTACAAGCACACTACGAACAACGAGTAACAAGCATATACAATTCAAAAGGCCACGCATCATGTCAAAAACAAAATATATATATATATATATAGAGCGGTTTAAAGTAAACGAGGGTGGCTACTCATATTTAGCCTATTACGATTAAAAGATAAATTCTCACACCATTTAAATCTTGCACATAAATCTTTTGGGAACATGAACCGGGCTTTGTTCTCCTCACATCTTGCAGGTCGCCCGACGTTGTACTGCACAGTTCTTGCACCCCAGTAATGTAGAAACGCGCGCACAGAACCAGTAAAAAACACAAAAACATCTGGTGAAGAAGGAAGAACCGCTCCGCTGCCCTTACTTCACCACAGCGGAAAGGCTGAAAGTATTTTTTTTTGTTGTTTTCTTTTGCTTTCTTTTAAGCTGTAGATTGGCTGGCAATACTGTCCAAAAAGGCCAAATCTTGCTTTGCGCCCAACTGTAACCGCGGTTACCAGTCTCGCAAAGTGGAAGTGCCGCAGTTCCGTGCTCCAAACGACGCTGAGAGTTTGGAGGCATGGTTCTGGAACATCAAGCGTGCGGACAGAACCCTCCACAGTGCGTGTGTGGTGAACACTTTGAAGAACAATACGTTGAGGAGGCGTTTAAGCACATCGTAAACGGTGAGCTCGTCCAGACCCAGCGCGACAGACCCCTTCTGAGGGACGATGCTGTTCCCAGCATTTTCCCCGGCGCGCCAAGTTATTTTACTCGGAGCCTCTACAAGAAAAGAAAAACGAGAGATTTGTGTCACCGACTCTTGCTTCGTCGTAAACGGGTAGGTGTTTATGTAGGAAACTTCGAGGTGGCCGAATTTGAAGAATGTCCCATATTAAAGAGTTCGCATAACCACTCCGTGTTCCGATATATCCCTCTCCAAACTTTCCGCAGAATCCGGCTAAACAGGATACAACACAGGAATAACGGTGCCATAGCTCATCTTTACGTATTGCGTGTAATTTAGCTGTATCGTGCAGAAGGTTTCGAGATGGATATCTCGGAACACAGGCTGATTAGAACAATTCTACGAAGTGGAACTCTCGAAATACGGCCACCTTTAACTTTCTAACATAAACTCCATACCATAATTAAAGTATTTTAAGTTGTTTAATCAATTTAAAGATATGTGTTAGGTAATTAGTATGCTTTGTGTTTTTCTGCCACAGCCGATTACATTATTTCCAAGATATCATTTCTTTTTATTTCTAGTATTTTCTGTTTAAAATGTTTTCACTCTCAAACGCTATTCATATGAACTTTGAAGTTCATATGATGTGCTTTAGCAAGCACATCAGGTGCTTGCTAAATTTATCCTTATTCATAGTAATTATGCAAGGTATTCAGAATAAATTTTACGTTAAGTGTCGGGCATTTTTTGTGTATTCTCAGTCATTTTGCATGGTATGCAAGGTATTTTGTCATCTGTTCAACGTTTAGTATGTAATCATGGGAATTTGACAAGATATGCAGAATATTTTGCATTATGTTTGCTAATTATTGTTGCCGCATTTCTAGTGATCAAACAATATATTCTAAATAATTTGCATATTATTTCTTCAATGTTCTGGGTTTTCTAGTCATTTCATTTTTCCCATTTTCTAGTCACTTACAAGATGTGTAGAGTACCCTGTGTATTGATCGTTTCATGTGTCTTATGCATTCCCAGTAATTTATTGGGAATTTTACCACGCGCCATTGTTTAATAAAGATCACGCTGTTTTATTGCACATAATATGTGATTTCTTCCTATAGATATATTTCTGAAACTTTTAATCACATCCCTCCGCACAACATGTACTATGTTTGAACTTGAACGAGTTTCTTTGGGAGGAGAATCGCAATCATATTGCAAAGCCAGCACGTTATCTTAGGCGTTATTCGGCTAGCAGTACTTCTATTTTCGAAAAAAACACCTTAACCGTAACGTGAAACCAAATCGCGATGTCGCAGCCGTCAGCGTATAACGCGTTCCTTGTGTTCCCCTATGTGTCGGGAGTTTTAATCGTAAATCAATTGGTAGTCACTCCTCCTTCCTTCCTTTCCCTCATTATTCCCGCATTAATTCTACACGCCTAAAAGCGCTTAAAACACCACACGCGCGCTTTTCGGCTCCTTGACCGCGGACTCGGCGCGTAAGTGCACGCCTTCCGCCGAGCTGCTCGGTCGTCTTGTTGGTAAGACTGATGTCCGCAGCGCGACCGCCTCTGTCATCCAAAAAAACGTTGCTCCTTTCTGTCGGCGCTCGGAACACTAGTCCGTACCCGGCCTCTATAGTAGTCCTTGTTTATAAAATCCATCCCCGTATACGCCCGACAAAATCTGAATTGGGTCGAGGTCGCCAAGAAATACCTCGTATTGAATAATTATTGGCCAACTTGGAGGTATGCGCGATGAAGCGCTTTATTAACAGCGCGCTCACTAACCAGTTTGCCTCGCTTTTCGTGCAATTCGCTCTCCTCTTCTTTTTTTTTCGGAAAACAATAGTCGGCACAACCCATGTCATCGACCGAATATTCTTGATAGGAAGACCCCCACTCCTGAGGACAGTGGGTCGACTTTCATAGTCCTCATCGCGAAAATGGACACCGGCGCCCGCATGAGAGACGGCGGGCGCGCGAAACGGATCCATACGTTTCGGAATTTCTCGTCGTTCGGAAACTCGTGGGTCCGCGTGTCGCACTTAAGCACCCTGTTGCCGCAGCCCTCTGCCCCGCAATAGCGCGGCATCTTGCACGCCAACGTGACGAATAAATACCGAAACAACTCGGCGGTACCAAAACAGTCGCGAGCCGCACCAAGCGGCGCGAATGCGTCACTGAGTTCACGGCTAGGGAATCTATATGAGCACGGTGTACTGCCGATGGTGGCGCCACTGCGAAAGGAGCAACGCATCATGCACGATCCCCCGAGCGAAGCTTCGGCCCTTGGATTACCGGGTGCAAGTGGGAAATCGTTTTATTCGTTTTAAAATTACTTTTCCTGTCTTTACGAACGAGAGACTTGTGTTTCTCGGATGCTGATGCGACGTGGAAAATAAGTTAGCAATAAAATGAGCCCTAAAATTCAGTTCGGTACCCCTTGAAGAAACCAATGCTTGGCTCATTATGCTAACGCTTCCCGTTTCGTACACTCTAAAAACAAAGGTCATATTCTTACACCGTAAGGTAGCCCGAATAGACTACTTCCATAAAGCCCTACATGCAACACGGCGCGCGTTGTACTCTGGGAACTAGTTGGCCAGCCAGGGAGGAGGGTGGCATGGTTTCGGTTTCGATCGACACGTCGACAAGAGATTATACACAGAGCGTGGACTATTAACGGCCGCTATCTCATGTTTTCTGGTCCCGAGAGCGTCATTTGGGGTCTCTAAACTAACCTAAATGGCCAGACCTCGAATCTTTAGACAAGCCCGAGACGTATAGCTTGTCTTAACTCATGCTTGTTGTATTTTTGTACTTGAGCCTTTCTGTTAGCGTTTCGAGGTATGTGAACGAGCCAGTGCTGAGAATCTCGACGCTGCGAAGCTCGGGGATCTTTCTTGTGTACGAATCAACAAGCTGTAGCAACCAATAAGTATGCCTACATCGAGCTCGCGCCTTTACATTAGTGTTGTTGATCAGGAAGTTTGTTTGTTTCGTGCGTCCATAGACGAAATATCACTTTTTGCAATTACTGCTTTTCGTAATACGCCTGAGTGCGCGAGGTAAAACTCGGAGGCGCCATTGAAAAGCTCAATTTTAACACACTTCTTATCTCTTATCTGTACTGACCCGCAGCACTGCACGAAGTGAGGTCCCCACCCGCTTGCATGCCACTAATGTGCAACATGGTGTATGCGCATAAAGTTATCCTGCAATCATATAGGCACATTCGCACATACAGACCGTTTTTAGAAAGCAAAAGTCGAGCACTTGTGTGAAGAATGTCGCACCGTTCGCCGGGAGTGCGCCGGACGGGCATGAACCCCTATGCGGTGTGCCAAACGAACGAAATTATTCAAAGCGCGTCTGACGGTTGCTAATGGCCATAATATTTGTTATGTGTTTGCTTTCTTCCTGCCTGAGTATGTCAAGATAATTTCAGACACACCGTTCAGGCACAGATCTTGGGCGTCAGTAAAAGCTAGTCCAAAAAAGCTTAGCCAGGAGTAGGGGACGCTTGTTGGGCCTCCGTCGTAGCTAGCCGATCTCAGCGTTTGCGAAAACTTAATCTTCTATCAGCATAAAATTTGAGTGGGAGATATATGATGACACGAGGAAGACATCATAGTAACTTTTGTGCAGTAGTGAGGTAGAATTTATTGCGTTTCCTTAAAAGTTCATGCGTCAACGCTGGGCTCAACTTTGGTACTCCTGTGAGAATGCGGCTTGCTTTTTGCCCAATGAAGTAACAAAAAGCGGACGTTTGGCAAACAAAATAGGTGAAAGGCTCCAGATTAACAAATTTCAGTTCTAAAGTTCACTGGTACTAGACGGGATTATTGAAATTGAACTCAAAGATGCACACACTCGTGACAAAGCCGCGTCTTACTACGTTTGCATACGCACTCATAATATCCGGTGTTTCGGAAACCAAAAAAACTGCCCCGGTCTTCGTTTTGTATCGCTCGAGAATGAGTGTATTTTACGTTCGTGAAAAGTCAGATAATCGAAAACGCAAGCAGCGCGTTCGGTCGCGGCGTGATAGCATGAGGTGAAGCTGCTCAGTCGAAACCGAAATTGAGCGGCCAACTAGTTCCCAGAGTGCACTGCGTGGTATTTCGCCGCGATGGGGCGCGTCGGTTTTGGAAGAAGTCCATTTGCAGTTCCGCGTACCGCGCGCTGACGTCGACCCGACGGCACCAACTTTCACGAGCGGCTTGATAGCCGAGTGGTACAACTCATTAAAATAACTGATGTACGAGTTAATGGCTAAAAAAAAAAAACATAATCGGAGTTTTCTCGTTTTTTTTTTTTCTTTATTGCAAAAACCTCAGTTTTCTTTCTGCTTTTTTTTTTTCTCAAGCCTTCGATATTTTACCTGCTTGTTAAGTTTTATCGTACCGCTATCAAGATCAACGTAAAACATAGGGCCGTCTGTTCGACGTTAGTCCGTCCAACTAAAGTTTTGGGATGTATTGAGGACAAAAGGGTAAACAACTACACCCTTCTTTTTTTTTCTTTTTTTTTTTTTAGAGTATGATTTGTTTTTGGCGTTCTCATCGGCAGACGCAGCTCTCACTGGCTGCGGAATAATACTGACATGCTAAGGACGTGTCATGCCCCGCATTTCATGAGCTGTCATGGAGTGAAGCTTCTGCTGCAGTGATATTTTGGTCTAAACAAAACGTGCGTTTCATGAATAGAAGCATTTGGCCTGACTAGACCGAGCACAGGGCTATTTTGACACAGTTGGGAGACCCCTCTATCCGTTATTACACGTAAACGCATTTGGTTCCGAACGAAAGCAAGCACCCTTGAAAAGCAGACAGCCTTTCATAACGAATACAATTGGTTGGCTACACCTAAAGAATGTAGTTTTCGTAGACTCTGGTAAGTTCAATGAATAGCAAAACACGGTAAAATGAAGGGTTTGGTCTTCAAACGCAAACCCAATACACCGCGATGGTTCAGCGCGAGCGTGTCTACATAAGTTAAATTGAAAGTAGTAAACTAGCCTGCACAACAAAATCCTGTTGTTGGACGCGCTACAAAATCACTTAAAATATTACAACCTGGAGGACAAAAGCATAGAATGCAAACACGAACCAAAAGATACCGACTTCACGCTTGACCTGTGAGTTCCAAGACTAAAAACAGACTCGACACGTACAAAGAACAGAATTACTCTACAATAATTTATAAACGTAGATGCTTATTCGCTCAAATATAGCACATATTAGATACAAATTAGCGAACAAGAAACACAGCTGGAGGGCACACGCATTAGAAGCGAGTGATATCCAAATTTCCACGCTTACGCACATAATCTGGGGTCGAGACACGAGAGGATCGTTAAAAAGGTTTACTTATGTCGACACGGAGTCGACACTGAAGGGCAGTATATCGCTTCAAGAAATCATTTTTCAACTAGCTGATAATATTTAGAACTATAAGCACTTGCCTCTAGTACTATTACCTATGGCGTAAATAAATGGTAATTTCAGACCTTTCCTGTAGGACTGAGATAATCCCTATTTGCGCATTCTGCAAGGTAGCATAAAATACGACTTCGAAAGTGTCATGATTGAATACGAAGAGTAGCGCGCGCTGAAGAAAGCACAACGTCGTCATAGCATTTCAAAAATCGAACAAATGAACACCATCATACTTCCTTTGGGGGCTGTACTCGCCTCCACCGCATGTATGTCCTCTTGTATTTGTGTCTGAATTAGGTGTCCTCGATGGCAACAATGCCTAAAACTGAGTTCATCAAACGCGTTCCCCGAGAGAAAAAAGTTGCGGTACCATTCAATCTTGCATAGACCTAAGGAACAAAGAAGTGTAACGATCCTCTTTATTGATTGGCACAAAACTTTTGCCAGAATTTGCGAGGCATAATTTTGCCATCCGAAACCCCAGTTGTTGCTGTCGAGTTTTGTTTGCCAACTAGAGATAAACGAAAAAAAAAAAAAGCAGTTGGATCGTCATGACCGATCGCAGCACGATCACCGCTTACGACTGAACACAATTACCAAGACGTTAACCGACACGAATATAATAAACGAGAAAAATCAAAGAACCCAGTAATCCTAAAACAATCCATATGAATTGCAAGGATGCTTCAACAATCTCTACAAGATTGAGTCATAATGTCTTATCTATAGGTGTAATGGTTTTCGCGTAAAGTAGGTCTACATGGCGCACACAGTCAAACGCGTTTGGTGTGAAATGTTCCTATAGTGTGCGTTACTTGACATGTGTCAGGATTATTACGTACTATAATTTCAGTTACCAAAGTAGAAAGCATTTGCGCATCACCTGACCAGCCACAAGAAAAACATCTTCTCGAGTGACAGCAATGAGGTAGCGAGAACAATACCCCCCCCCCCCCCCCCCCCTTTGCCTAGCACAGCATAGGACGAAAATCCAAGATGTCTGAGGTCTTGAGAGGGAATTGTATCACGAGGTCACACGAAGAGAAGCTCTGTCACAAAAACAACTTAATGGTTTCGTGAGTCAGCCCCCAAAGACTGACTCAACGCAGTCCATTGTTTTGACTATAATTAATGGTAACGACAAGTTGACTGCCGAAAAAAAAACATAGGCGCGAGAAACTACGACTTAGAACAAACATTTATGCCTAGAACGACTTCAAAACAACACTTCTGTAGGAAACTTCCAATGCAAGAGTAAAGGGTACAATAGACAGAAAAAAAACTAGCAATAGCGATGAGTTTAATAAAACAGCTGGTGATCGAAAAGCGTATTTCCCAACTAATCAAACCGAGGAATACGAGTGGGGTCCCCGAAGTTTCCAACCGTACTTTTTATAACACGGGTAAAGGCGACTAACAAGAGCTTTAAAACGTTAATGCCAATGCTATGTCGTTGCAACTCCACAGCAAGCAATAAGAAATGAGGACTAAACTTGTCGCGGCAAGCAACGTGCGAGCTGTAAAAACGCTAACTCGCCTTTATTACCAAGAACGCCAGAAATAACCGGAGCTCCGACGTTAGGCGATATGCTCAGAGAGCAAGAGGCGGGAACAATTCCAAGACATGTACCCTCGGACGCCACAGAGTGAAAGTTTATTATACACACGAAAAAGAAATTTGAACTGTGAATTGCGACAAAAAGTTTGAAGAAAGAAAAAAGCGCTCATACCTTCCATTCAATAAAACGTGACTAAGCAATGACAGAACGTCTCGCAGTACTGGGACCTAGCTTATGTTATTGCCAAGGGAAATAAGAGGTCTTTAGAGCTTAAGTTTGTAGCACAACGCACAAATGATCACTGCCACAAATTGCGCCCAAATATATTGTTTTCTCCCGTAAATGCGCACGCTCGACCCCACTTGCTGCTGATGATTCATTGTACACGCCATTTTTCACCATATGAAATGTCCAAGTTTCTACACTTATTACCGAGAACCTAAAATGCGAGAGGGGTACGTGCTTGCGAACTCTCTTTGTTCTTCACAAAAAACTAAAGCTTCGGGTCTGCTTAATATGAGGCGGTTGTAGAACTTACATTTCAGATTTGCCGAGGATCGTCCAAGAGGCAGATCTAAAAGCTGACGTGGAGATTCTAATATGAGGCACAATACCCTGGTCGTCTTCTTTCTTCTGACTCTGGCCGCTCGTGAGTAAACATACATTGACCACCGATTGATGTTCACTACGGTTGTCCCTAAAATAATCTAAATCGGACTTCGGGCACAACTTCAATTTTCGTTAAAATGAGCCTGCTAAGTGAGGCACACTACACCGAAGAAAGTACTCACAAGAAGCCATTTCACTGTCTAAACTTACATTACGAAAACACTTCACAATTTGAACAAATTGTCAGGTAAAGTTTTTTTCTGAATTTCCCACTTTTTTGTTTTTACGACGTTACATGAGTTACTCTTAATATAATGGCCAAATGTACAATTTGATAGTCTTATTTCTTCTTAATTCTGTCACTGCCTTTACAAAGTGCTGTATTCTAACTTTCGGTTTTATGTAAATTGGATCTATTTCAAAATTTCAGTGCTTCAACAAGTGTTCCGTGCGTTTCATGTATTCTTATTTATGTATTTCTTGTAATGCGTGCCCTTCTACTATAATTGCCCAAAAGGGCGGTTAGGTGCTGATTGAATAATTAACTAATTAGTTATTTGATCAACTGACCACATAAAAATAGTATTATCTATTTTATTAATTGTCTATTCAGCTGCGACGCTTCCGCCACGAGATAAATTCACGAGTTGCTCGCCTAAATATTAGTTGTTTTAGACACCGGGAATAAGCACATATTGCTTGACCTCCAATCAGAAGTTCATATAACTCAACCGCTAACGTAGGCAAATGAAAGTAAACACCGTAAATCAGAAATATTTACAAAATGCTTGGTAAACTTCAAAACGATATAGACTGAGTGCCAGTTTTACCACTCATTTGAAGACATCATATCTTGCGCTTTGAACACAATGCACATTACAAGTAGCAAATGAAAATCGCGAGTCCCGACTTTAAAAGCAGATAATCCATCTTCGACGCAACTTCAACTGCAGAGTACTCAAGCACAACGTAAAACACACTACTTTGCTAAAAAGAAAATCAGAATAATGTTCATTTGATAAATAAAAAATGAAGAAAAACGCCAGCACGACTTAGGAGTGCCACCGCCCCAAAGCGTTAAACAAGGGAACGTTTCGAAGAAACGAAAACCCCACGAAGCATTGTGTTGTGTTCGTTCCACTTCTCGTTCTTGTCCCTTGTCTTTTTCGCGCTGTTTCCAAGTTTGCATTATGAACCAACAAGCCCAACTTCACGCCGTGTTGCATCATTCTTGCCAAGGAATTGATATGAACCGCAAGTATTCCGGTTCCAGATTCTTCAGCTATAAGGTGGGAGGACTTTTGGCCAAGGTGAGAACTCACACCCTGATCTTTCGACGCGCCCTCTAGCAGACCAACTTGCCGCTCTAACGTCACACCGTTGCGGCGGCGCTGCTGCCGGCCCGGCGCTCGCGCAGACGCCTCACCTTACACGAATCTGGGCACGGCAGACGCGGACTTGTTTGTCAACAGCGCGTTGGTCTACAGCAGCCTTACGTGAGCGGTTCCCACGGGGGTATGCCCAAGTTGGACATGCCCCCGTGGAGCCCACTTGTGTGCTAATTCTGTCCTTACGTATAACCCAAGTTGGACCCACCGGGGGTAGTGCGTTGGTAGCCCAAATGGGAGTGCCCTCGATTTGCCCAAAACTATGCTAAATTTACCCTCATATTACTGAGGTGGGAGTCGCATGGGCGGCCCGAAATGGGCCCAACGCCACACCGACGTGGAACCCACGGGGGTATCGCGGCGGCTGCCCCAATCCACTTTGTTCTCCCTTCATGTGCAACTCTGAGATGAAAGATTGAGCAGTTGACTGAGTGTACAGCGCCGAAGACACGGAAAATAACGAGAAACGCTGTCAGTGCGATGACAAGTTGTCGGGATCAAAGGGTGGCTCGTTCAGAGGGTGTTCGAAATTCCAACACACGGTTTCCGAGACTCCCAATAGTGCTCGCTAAAGTGGCGGCTCCCAGCACCCCTTGTCGACGCCAGCGCCGCCACACGGCGTGCACGAAAAAACGTCTCCTGACCAGTAGCGTATTTAAGGACTCGGGTTGTTGATACATTTGGCAGATCAGAAAGATACCTCGCGTATTTAGATCTCCTGTTCGACGCCTGGACCTAAGACGTCTACCGGCACGGGCCCCGTCTATAGCCAAACACAAGAAATGTGCTCAGCTTATGTCAATATATTTTTTTTTTCAGCAATATATTCGTATGCAGTAAGAACACTGACTGCATTCAGATCAGTTTCGATGATGACTTGAACAGCGACGAAGAGGGTGTCAGTGATGAAGGTAAGCGCGGCTTGACTAAACGCTTAAAACTATATTGAGGGGGAAAAAAGTAGATACTTTACGCTTAGCTCAGCTTCGCGCGGCCAAAAACCGCAGCTGCATTTTTCGTACATAACATAAAGAACAAGGCGGTCGCTGCAGGTATGAGAACAAAATTATCTGCGGGAACTCCTACAACACGACCGAAACATGTTTGAGGCATACTCCCCGCCTATAGTCCGTTAATGTGCTTTAACAATAAGTTATTGCAAGGCAGCGATGCGGTGACGTCTCACAGCGAATCGAAGGTTTCGCTTGGCGTTCTTCCCAAAAGCTTTTGCTGCTTTTTCGCTTTAAATGACTCATTACAACAACAAGAAAAATCAAGTTTTATATTTTCTGTTTTGTGTCCTTTCTTCTCCAGAAATTACAATTCGTCCAAAATCGTAAGTATACTTGTTTTTTCTAAAGTCGAATAATATGGTGTTTTTTCATGCCCCAAAAAGCGCGGCACCCATGGTATCTGGAGTAAATCTGGAATCAAGAAACTCAAAGCGAAAAGAAGCAGCTACCAATTCAAAAAAAAAAAGGGGGGGGGGGGGGGGTGCAGCACCGGGATGTCCTGCGTACACAACACTTATCGTTTCAAGCACTCGCCAAACGCCACAAAGAATTACGCACGTTCCCACCAGTTCGCGTTGACTTTAAATACTAAACATCCTACATCATGAATGCCATCGACGTCCGTTTAGAATCATTTCTGCACAGCACACGCACTGAAGAAAATGAGCTAACTGACGTTAACAAAAATGCAGCCGCAATACACTGCGCCCAAAATATTCGCTCTCGTGACGAAAATAGTCGCTATAGTAAATTTAAAAACAAACGAGAACGACGACAGGGCGTCTTTTTCCGACGCTCAATCTCCGGCACGCGCTCGTTACCGATCATCGCCGTGCTTTGGCTAACCGTGCGCGCTCGAGAACCACGAAACGCCGAAACGTTAACTGAAGTATGGGAGCCCACGCTGGAGGCAGGACAACTCAAAGATCTCCCCGCCGTTCTAACCCTATCAATGACTAACACCTCCTACACCTAAAACCGCGGCACTTTCTATACGTAACCGATGCATGTCCGTCAACCTGAAGTTTTGTCAGCGACGTGTCCCCTAAACAAAGCAGGACATATACGAAAAACACGCTAAGCAAACCCGCTGTTTGACGGCACGGAATAGACGAACCTATCTGAGAGTGTGTACGCAAACAACTCGGAAAACAAATATATGTACGCTCAAAAATAAATGGGCGGTTCTTAATCCTCGTAGAATGCAAGCATGAACGCAACCCAGATGCGGTTAGGTTACGAAGCAAATATCTGACTGAAGGTCTGGTTTTCACATTTGTGTTTGACTGTGCCGAGAACTGATCTATATGACTATTTGCTGGATCGCGTTTGCCCAGCTCCGCTTATACACAGGAATGTGGCCATGGTCGGCCATCTTTTTTGGTAGAGTTACATCATCTCTAGCCATCACAGTAATATGGCGGACAGCACTGTCGCGGCAGGCTGCCATAAAAATTAGCTGTGAGACTTGTACACCGTACCGACGGTGATATTTCGTGCTTGATTGAAGTCGCTCGACCAAGCAGATTCTTAAAACTCAGTGGATGCGACGAATGAAGGTCGACTGTGCCGTCATGTTGTGCGGCGTCTGTTCAAATCGCCCCGATCGCGAAAAGACAAGAAGCTACCATCGGTAAGTACTCATTGTTTTGTGGCTATCCTGGTCCGCAGGGTTACGTTCGGTGAAAAATATTTATTTGTTCCCAAGGTTTCCACGGAGTAGCCCCGCGACCCTTTAGCTGTGAGTGAAAAACGTGCATTCTATCTAGCGGGCGGTAGATTTCGCCACCATACCACTATGGTGTTCGCTAGGGATACTATAACACGACCAAAGAGATGGACGACCGCGGCCGCACTTGCGGAGAAACGCGATCCAGCAAATAGTCATACAGATCAGTGCAGCCGAGTGTGCCGAGTGAGTTGTGACATTTTGTAACCGCTAGCACACTGGCTCCATCTATCGTGTAGACTTAAAACACTTCTAGCCTGTGTACATGGCCTCCAAGATTGTTTAAGCGCTCTGCAATGGCCTGTCTAAGCGCTCGGCTGAAAAGCGAGCCGAGCCATTTTTCCAGATCTACGCATGCGGCGCGTAGAACAATGCCAGAAACAGAATGTCCTCAAAGCAAGCTGTTAAGTGTGAGCTCGCGGCAGGAAGCTCGCATTTTCATTGTTCTCATCATGAGAACAGAGACAAGTGAATCGATATCTGTTGATTTATAATTTTGATTTGCTGCACCGGTCTGCGCAGTGTCTTCCTGGATGATACCTTAGAATGTCAGATTTAATGCGAATCTATATCTGCCATCTGCGAATACTGCCTGGGCCAGCGGGACAGGAATTTAATCAATGCAGATTGTTGGGCTGGCTGGTACTAGGAATTTGACGTCATGATGGCGCTTAAGACGAGGACAAAAGGGAGACAGACAACACGGAGCGCTACTTCAACTGTTTATTTTTGAACAATAGGGAGGGACATATATACACTCCACCGCGTCACCTCAGCCAATCCCGGGCCTCACCGTCGCTCGCAAAAACACTATCTCTTTGTCTAACAGTTCAATGGAGGCAACGCTGACACACTGTGCTTCAGACTGTTTCACCAAGTCTGCTTCTAGTACTTCCCTGACCGTCTTATCCCTGTGTCTGGCTAGAATCGCGCACGTGTTGAACAAGGGCCTGCTGCATCCACAAACGTGACAATGAAATGAAATATATATATTTTTTTTTATCGTCGTGCATGATCACAGCTTTCTGAACTTCACTTACATGCACGGACATTTTTTTCTACACTTTTAGTGCTTTGAAAAGAATGAACCTTCATATTTCGCTAAACCTCATCCTTGGGAAAAGTATGTGCGCTGCGGCGAGAAGCGGGCAGCACCTCTCGCGCTTCTCGCAAGTTCCGTAGACCGACGATAATGATGATGATGGTGATAATTCGCCGCTATTCGTTTGTGTTGTTTGATTTGGCCGCGAGTGCCACCAAACGCCCCGCAGCCGCAGTCTCTGCCGGTGAATGCAATGCTGTGTATGACTAGCCTACAGGCTTTGCAGTATTTTTCAGATCACATCCACGCACTTTTTAGGAGGAATAGTCGCTAATGTTATTGCCAAAATTCATTCGAGCGCACGGTGAAAATTTTACGCGTCAAAAAGGGGTGTAAAAATATATGCGCGAGCCAAAAGTGTTCCTCGGCACAGGGGTTGGAAGCCTCTGGGGACGAGACGATATTCGCGGTGAGAGGGTCGCTAGGGGCGCTTCAGTTTTTCTCACAATGGGCAAACATCCCCATGCGGATACGCTTACTTTTCATAGCGCACAGAAGCTTGGCACTGCACGCGCTTGCACCAGCAGAGGAAGTTGAAGCATCCCTACTCTGGGTTGTGAACAAATTCCACCAAGCGACGATACCCAAACTTCTCGCCGCGAATAACGCCCCCAGAGGTGATGCCGGGGGATACTTCCGGCTTGGAGGGACGCGTCCTACAACGACGACCAAAACCAAGAGACGCTATTGGACGGAAAGGACATCTAATTTGGTGCCAACAGATGTTTCGGTCAACCTCGGGTAGCGTTCCCCGCCGTCCGTGTCCTACATACTTCCGGCTTCACTGGGGACTTTCTCGTTTTACTGGCTCGAGGCGGTACGTCGCCTCCTCTTGTTCCTCCTTCCATGTTCCAAAGCTATATACCATATTGGTTGGTGGGTTCCTGTGTGCTAGCGGTTACGAGACATCCCGTCCCACTTGGTACACGCAAACCACAGTCGAAACTGGGATTGTGTCGGGCAGCTTTAAGCCGCAGTCGTATTCACGTCGTGGTCGTATACTTGCTCGCACGTCATGCAAAAGATACCCCGTAAGCTGCAGACACGGTAACAGATTTATTGACCGTAAGTACTTTACACTCTAAAAAAAAGTCTGTGCATCCTCTTTCCCGCACAACACTCGGAGAGCCAATCAGCGCAACTTACGGAGGCAGCTCAGCGAATGACAATGCCGAAACATATGTTTCGGCATCGTCATTCGCTGAGCTTTCTCCGTAAGTTGCGCTCATTGGCTCTCCGAGTATTGTGCGTGAAAGTAGACGCGCAGACATTTTTTAGAGTGTAGAATATTCCAAAGCATATGTTAGCCTCATGTGCCTCGAATATGTGTGCGGCAAGTTTTGTATCGCCAATGTGAAAGGACCGCCATAAGATGAAGAAGCACGCTTCAGCAAGTGGCTGCAGACTTTCATTTGTGTGAGGTGTTAGGAGTCTTACGACGGCATTAAGGTGTGTGAATGTATTTCAAGCAACCAAATACGTTTTTGTTTTGTTTTCAGGGTTACTAAAGTAAATCTTCCTCCATATGTTTCCGAGTGGTTTTCTAAAGTCTCCGACCTCATTCGTCCTGCGGTAAAAGTGTTATTGAAGCAACACTTACCTACTAGCGAAGAGGATGCGCTTGTTTCCATGATCGATTTGATACACCATGGCGTAATGTGTCTCGGATTCAAGAAATGCACGGAATGATATCGTAACGTCATCAACCAATAAATTGTGGCAAATAAGACGAGACAAATTTAGTTACTGTTATTTGTTTATTGTTGTTTGTTTATAGAAAATAGCTGTGATGCTTTCGTGGACATCGCCAAATGCCTGAAAAATAAAATCCCCAACCGCACGCACTTTTTTTCTTCAGGATCCA
This sequence comes from Ixodes scapularis, assembly GCF_016920785.2. NCBI lineage: Eukaryota > Metazoa > Arthropoda > Arachnida > Ixodida > Ixodidae > Ixodes > Ixodes scapularis. The sequence goes on along the minus strand of NW_024609836.1, from coordinate 57,013,488 downwards.
ATCCCGAGTTCCCTGAATATGAAGTGAGACGCGTGAAACGTTTCCCCACCAATTGTTGCCAACTGCGTTTAACCACCAATGGTTTTGACATACTAGTTCTCACGCCGCGTACATCACAGGACTCCTCTCTGCATAAAATAAATGAAAGCGTTGCTCTCCTTATAGGCATAGGCGATGGTCCCTCAACATAAGTTGGAAAAGTCGTAACTGCGGGAGACATAAGGATACACTGGGTTCCGATAAGCTGTCACAGCAGAGCCGACACGGGACTACTCGATTCTTTTACAAGGTACTTCGCGGTACCGCCGAGTCAGGGTGTTGAGCTCGAAACAGCGAATCAAGGACGTGACTCCTTCTTTAGTCCCTGACAGCTAAGGAGGCACAAGGCGACACGAATCCCGGGCATCTCGGAACTTGTCAACGGTCGAGGTAAGAGACTTGCGCTAAGACATCCCTGCCGTTCAAATTCTGTCGGCGACCAAAAGAGACCACCGTACGCTCGCTGTTCACATTAATACGGGCCACGAATATCTAAAGTAGTTCGAACACTGCGTTATTGGGGCTTACGTCGACATACGCCTGGTGCTTATGGCGCGAACCGAATGACGCGACGATTCACTGCCGAAAGAACCTGCTGCCACGCCAAGACCTAAGACGTAACCAAACATTAGCCCGAAGCCACTTTGCAATTGAGCCATGCAGCAGCCCTAGCCACAAGTCGCATAGGATTCGTATACAGGGACGTATGTGTAAATATTAATTAAACACTCGATTGATCTAGACGCTACTCAAACTCACGAAAATACTCCAAAACGGGTTCCACAGCTGACATGCTATACCTCAATACAGTGTGAAGCGCACGTTAAAATTGCTTAAACAACGCAGATGTGTGTCATGTGTCGATGCGTTTGAGGAAAAAAGACAAGTGTCCGGCTTTCGAATGACGCACAACTGCGGTCCAGTAACCACATACCACATTTGATGGCAACGTTCAAGCCCAAATATATTTCTAAATTGCAGACGGGGTAGTTGATTACTTGAACCATATGTTTTTACAAGGTTATTTCAGTGGCCCAAGCAAATGTATTTCTGATATGGTAAAACGTGTAATCTGAATAATGCCACATAATGGATCATTAAACACTGCTTCCGTGATCGGCAAAAAATACCTACCATTATTTCACCAAAAGTGTCACGTAAACCAGTTTCCCTAATTATTTAAGAACGCGCTCAGTTTCGGTACTCGCGAGTTTCCACCTGAAAAATACAGAGTGCAAAGGATTCGACAATTGCCGCGTTTACTTAAAAGCAGACACTTGAACTACACAACTGCAGGCTCTTCGATTATTATTTAAAGTGCAGCCAGAACATCTCGAGGAAGCTCGCCTAAAAGGGAGATAGCGTAAGTGTATATTACGGAGGCCTCACGCTCCGAGTCTTCTCCTATCACATGTCACGCAAAAACAGCCGGCAGGATTAATGCGTGATGTCTATTTGACACAGACAGACGTCAAGAATGATATTTTGTATACACACATGATTACCTGTATCAACTCAAACAATCGCCTAAAAAAAATTAAAAACAAAACGAAGCCAATCACTATCAAAACAATCATAATGACAACTCACCTACAGTCACTGAAATATACGCACCCCAAGGAGAGGCTCATTGCGTGTGCTCACACTTTTGTCTTCGAAATGTGTCCTTCGGTGTTCTCATCAGACAAATCCGCCATTGCGCAGGTTGTGGAGAGACAAATACATGCTAAGGACCCGTCACGCCCCGGGGCTTTTTACGTGTTTAATGAGCGTAAGTGAATAGCGTAGAATGAATTAACGGAACTTTACAATTTCCTAGGGGAGTGCGAATTGCGGTACGAACCCAATGATGCTGCATCAGTCGCACGCAGCATGTACGGCACAGGTGAAAGCCACAACATACCGCGGCTCTCTTTACAGTATTGAAGTTAGGAATGACATAGCGCTATTTAATTTGAAGCGATGTTCGTCCACGTTTAATATATATATATATTTTTTGTTTATAGAAGTGCGACCATTTATTTAAGGGTAGTAGAAGGTACATGACTACACGAGCCATGCGCCGCCACGCCCCTTCCAAAGGTCATGTGACACTCACACGGCCTTGGATTGGGTCTGAAGGCTCGAAGCATTCGCTGGGCACCATCTTAAAACACTAAAATAAAAAAATAGTGTTCTTTTTTTTTTTTTTTTTAAGAGTCTAGATGGGACACATATACCTTTCTGTAAACTCTTCTACGAAGAAACAAAATTGGAGCAATATTGACGCCGTTAGACGCAATTTAGGGGGGGGGGGGGGGGGTGCTAGCCCAGCTCTAGGCCCCTCTCGGTGCTCACGGAACTAAGCACCTTTGCTAGGTTCTCAATGGTTAGAGAGATGATTGACGTGTGAAATGCTGGTCGCAAAATATTGTACGCCCGCGCCCGTAACAGTATATTAATCTAAAACATGCTCACGTTCGAGAAAGACATAATCTAGATAGAGTCATCATTCTTTTCTTCAATATCCCGAAATTGCCTTTCCGCTTTGGTTTCAAGCGACAACAAACATGGCTACCGGCGTCTGCGGAGTGATCACCGAGCTCGTCTACATTTATGAGTGCAAGTAGTTCTGCGTTCACCGAGGTGCTTAGAGGAAGATCTCAACCCACGTATAGTGTGCAGCAAACAACTGTCGCAAGTGCGCTTTCGGAAGCGCTGTGCGCGTGCTTGGGTTCGTAGTCGGAATGGCCTAGGCCTATCCTCCCATGCCTTCGGAAGCGCTGTGCAGGTGGGTGATTGGGCTCGTAAAGGGACTGGCCTAGGTCTAGCGTCCCACATCAACTATGTTGCTTAACCTAATTTGAGTTGAGTTGTTCCTTTGCGCGTGTTGGTGCTGAATAAAGATGTTGGTTCCCGTAAAAATGGCTCCGCTGCTCTGTGAATCGTGTTACCGTTGTGATTGCAACCATGCTTCAATACCGAGAAGATACCTGCCTACACGGGTATTTTCGAGTCATTAGTCTGGAAGCAATCGGGCGTTAGTTTGTCTATGCTCCCGTGATTTCCCTTCGAAAGCCAATTGGTAGCTCAAGTAACTCAAGGCTTCCGTGGACTTTTCGTGTGCGTGACCAAAAGCTCTACGCTCGCGAGGCTTCCTGGTATAAAAGATTCGAAGCGAATAAAGGGAATAAAGCGTTGACGAATGCACGTGCCAGATGCCATTTGTTTTAGGCTTTTCTTTGGAACAGTTACTGCTGCCATAGCCTGGTCTATACTGAGTATAGAGCAGGCCGGCACGTGCGGCGCGAAAACACCATTCCCCGTATTCTCCATGATACTTGGGCAATTTAACAATAGGTCCATTTCACTTCTCATCTATCCGTCGTCATGGGAAGGCCGCGTATAGTCCGGACTCCCGAAGAGCAACGATACTACGAAGAGCAACGGCGGGAACGGCACCGACTATGTCAGTAGCGGCTGCGGGCGGCAAACACCACCGATTGAAAATCGTGCAGAAAACGCCAACCGCATGCGGCAGACCAGACAAGACGACGATATTCGCGGGGCGGAAACGTATCAAATGAATGTGGGTGCGTATTCTTTCGTCACGATGAACGCCGATCAAGACAATAAATGTGTTCGTACCTTCGTTCAAAATCCCTTGTCACGCCTGTGTCGTGTGCTAAACAGCTTCGCCTGTCATCCAACTTCACAAAGTGGAATTGCTCATGATTTTTTTACAGCGGAGCTGTTAGGGCTAGTTTTCCCAGGACCGTGTCCCCCGCAACGAAATGAAGACACCAAACTCTGGGCACCTACCGCCATCTATGAGCGACGGCGGGAAGCCACCGTATCTGGTTGCCGCCGTCTCTCATAGATGGCGGCGGCCTTTCCACTCTGGCTTGTCGACTCGCGGCCGGCCATTACTTTCCATCGTACAGCTCCGCTGGTCTTCCTTCCTCACCTAAGTAGAAAGGCTGAAAGCTTTTTTTTTCTCTTTCATTTTAGTGTTGTTTTTTTCTAAGTGAAACAAAGTACAGAGTAGGCCTACTACGTTGCTTTAAATTTACCGTGGTAGAATTGCCAAAACGAACGTTAGAATAGTTAATCCGTTGGAGACACGTAAATTGCCTAATTCTTTAAGGAACAATAGATTGCGGCAAATTCGGTAAAATGTGTGCACTTGAGAAAAATGGCAGGCTGTTGTTTATAATAAGTTAAAAAGACCCCGAGACTTACCTTATCCTGAGAGATAACCAATATAATATCAAGAGCAAACCACGTGAAAATAAGGGGTGGGCTCACTCGCTGTGCAATCAAGAAAAGTTGAACAAACCCTGTTTTAGGTTATGTTTCACTGCCAAACTTCTTAGTGTGGCGAGGGGCAATGTAGCAAAGATGACTACTTCCCAGTCAGCAATGTTCGCTTATATCCCATCACAGCTAACTAGCCTCATTTACGCCGAGGTCTATGTTGATCCGGACACTGCGATAACTAGAAAAGGCCTATCTTTCGGTGTTTAAAATAAATGCAAATCCGGTGGGTTATCTTTCAGGGGTGGGGCATCTCTCGGGATATTACAGTATGCAACTTTTATGATAAGAGAAAAATCTTGCAACGTCCGTGATTACATCGATGCTGACTAACGTTACCGTTTTTCTCTTAGATTCCATAATTAAATCTATTATCCGAAATACTGTAGAAGTATTCCAGACCCAAGCAAGATAGTCAGAATTTATTACATCACTTAAGCTTCTCACACACACTTGACGAAAATACAGAGCATTCCTTCAAGCACGGTAAAAAAAGGCGACGACTTACAATGTATCGTGTACAAATGATGATATCTTAGTGTCACGAAAACTTCAGATAGAAAGTGAAAATCTGAAGTTCTTGATGTTGTTTTTCATTACATTCATTGGTTGCAACGTCACATGATGTCGGCCACGGAACAACAAGTGAACATACCGACCTCAGTTCATCAGTTAACGTAAGGTTAACAGCCGATCGCCTACAGTGAATCATTACACTAGTTCAGATTAGAAAAGTTACACTGTTTAAATAAAGTTAGGAGGTCCAAGGGTCCACGGTTTTTTAGATGGAAAAGGAGGAACCCAGAACATTTTCCCCAAAACGCGGGTTGTATTCTTTTGATATAGTTAACGTGAATGACAAAATTCTAATCATATTTGTTTGACAGAGAGTCAAGCGTTTTCCGAAAAAAGAAAAGAAAAGAAAAGTAAAAGCCATCCCTAGCAAATTGCGAATACTCACAAGCCCTTACGAACTTATCGTCAACACGAAAATATAAAAATTTGAATTTACGCTTAAAAAATAGCACTGACTAAACCTGCAACTTTTTTTTTTTGCCCCAAGACACGTTATAGTTTGTTTGTTTTTTAATTTCTCTTGGGATCTAAGAAAAGTCTAAAATACTCAGTTTGTTCATCCGACGATATCCCACATTCCCGCAAAACATCATAGCTTATTGGTAAAACAACCAGCGCGAAAGTGATGATGCAGAAAAGAATATTGCTAAATGAGCTTACAGACCCTCGCGCACAGACATACTTCAATTTTATTGTTAACACAATTGGCGCATGATATACAGAGCCACTCAATGAGGGCCAAGAATTGTACAAAGGCTTCGGCTGTTCAAACTTATAGCAAGACGTGTATATATACTTATATAGTACAGAAAGAGGGGAGGGAGTGATTGTAAAATTTATTTCTTCAAAGTTGGGGGAGGGAAGGTAAAAGAGAGCAGGCGAAATATTAGACCAAAAGCGGGGATCGAACCCGCAACCTTCGCCTATCCGGGGCGACGCCCCCTAACCCACGACCAGGAATCATTTCAGGTTCTGAAAAAGCAAAATTCTTCGACTATCGTATACGGAGCGCAAGCACGTCTGATTCAAGCACGGAGGATGGGACAATGTCAGAACGACGAGCTCTTATTGGTTGATTACAAGAAAAATAGTGAGTAGACCTCAAGGCATCTAGAATTGAGGTCTACCCACTATCCTTCTAATCAAAGCAATCAGAGCTCGGCGTCCTTCTGACGTGACCGGAACCCCTGCACAAGAAGCAGGAGGACTTGCGCCCCGTATAGTCACTCGCAGCTTAAAAAACTCGGGGCGTGTCTTCATACACGGCGACGCAAATGCTATAGAGCGCCAGCTCTTAGGCGGCCGTTTCCACGTGGAGAGGCGACGGCGACGCTGTCGACGTTACCGCGCGCGTTGCATTATGGGGTGTCACAGTTTCCCCGCTAAACATAATGCAGATACAACAGCGCAGAACGATAAAAACTAGAAGGAACAAACCGGACGGGACGGCCGCTGTTCCATCGTGTTTGTTCCTTCCTTCTAGTCCTTGTCGTTCTGCGCTGTTTCACCTACATTATGTTTAGCCTACACCAACTAGTCCAGCTCTCAACATTGTTACAGTTCATTTCCCCGCTAAAATTAGCGGGGAAACTGAATTGGTGTTGAGGTCCTGTGACAACAGTTTTACCGCTTGATTTAGCGGAGAAACTGAATGAACAGTGCTGCGTCATGGGAGATCACAGTCCTACATACATATTCAGTATCCACCCTAGATTTAGTGGGGAATAGAATTGGTGTTGAGGTCCCGTGGCGCCAATTTTTTACCTATATTTGGCGGGGATGCTGTACGAGGAGGGGAGAGTACGGAAGTGGAGGAGAGGAGGTTACGGAAAAGGAGGAGAGGATGAGGAAGACCAGATAGAAAGAGGACCCACTTCCTACGACATATTCCTCATTACACGAATATTCAGACTCGATGGCACCCGCAGGATTGAAGAACAACCACATCAATTGCGCCACAACTATGGCCGATATATGCTCCCACACCAGGCCCCTAAAGTGAAAAAAGAACACAAAAAAAACTGTATCTTGTTTATTTTTAGGCCGATATTGCGGTGTAAACGCCGTGCTTGTTCATCCAGTTGCACGTCTATACTTCGTCTAGTGATGACACTCCTGCTCATAGGAGCGAGGTCAGCTGATCAAAGGGAGGCGCTTGATTGGTGCGGCGAGCCCCATAGCTTTTCCTGCACTGTCAGCTTGCGGGGGAACGGGCTTTAATGTAGTATGCAGAAAACACTCTTGTTTCGCATCTATTACCGGGTTTAGAGAAAGAAAGGTCACGACGCTACAAGAAACCAAGTAATAAACCAAGAAGGCTAACCGAATTCTGAATCTTTTACAGCGCTTGCTTTCACCTCATAACTAAAACGCCAGGGCAACTTTCAACGTACGCTAAATAACCCGTAGGAAGGTGTCATATCCAAACCTCTGTCCGAAGCTCGCTCGAAATAAACGCCATATAACTTCACCACAAGCGTCGTGACTACACACGGACCTAGAGTGACTCGTAAAAAGGGGTACATTGGCGATTTTTTGAGCTACCTCAACTAACCATATTTTCTGACTCCCCCGCCTTTACCCTTTCCAGTATACTACTTAGAATCACGAAATTCACGATGGTTATTGTGCAATCGGAAAATGGAAATGATGCAAAAGCTAACATTCATATATAACCGCACTTTTCAAGGCGGTGACGTCGGTGGCAGGCAGGCTTGCAAGTCAAGCGAGCAGTCTAAAAAATAGAATATGCCAATCATTTGTTCCTTGCTGGAGCGTGGGTACTGGAGCGAGCTTTCAAACAATTCATTTGACATCGTGAAACTGCTTCGAATCAGTTGGGAACGAATTCTCCAGTCCAAAGAGTGAACCCCTGCCTTCCACTCGTGTAACTTTTTCGTTGTTGCCAGAAGAGACTTTCAGTTTGAAAAAAACATGATGAGGGACAAAATTGTAAATTCAATAATTTCTCCAAAAAAACAACACAATATTTTGACCTAATATTTGAAATACTATTTTAGCGATGCTTTTTGGTGAGTTTGGCAAAATTTCAAGCAAATTGGGAACCATGAAGATCCTGGTTCCCAATTTGCTCACACTTGCGACCGACCGCGATCACACACTTGCGACCGACCATGACCAACCGAGACAAGACCGGTTTTTAAACCTCTTGCGAGAGCTTACGACCCGATGCGCTGCTTCGGAGCCGGTGGTAAACCACCCCGAGGGGCTTGAAAACCAGTGTTGTCTCAGTGGATTGTAGTCAAGCCCAAATCTGTGAACGGGCCTTTAGCTCCAAAACAGCCCTCCTGGGGTGCAACACGCAAGTCGGGGCGTGTCTTTATACATGGTGACCCAAATATGTTAAAGCGCAGCTCTTAGGCGCCCATTTCCGCGTTGAGCGGCGTCGCCGTCGGCGTAACCGCGCGCGCTGCATTATGGGATGTAACAGTTTCCCCGCTAAGTTTAGCGGGGAAACTGAATTGGTGTTGAGGTCATGTGACGACAGTTTTACCGCTAAATTTAATGGCGGAACTGAATGCGCAGTGTTATATTATTGGACTTCAAAGTCCTACACACCAAATGAGATTTCCCCCGCTAAATTTAGCGGGGAATAGAATTGATGTTGAGGTCACGTGCCTCGAATTTTTCGGCTAAATTTAGCGGGGAAGCTGTGGGAGGAGGGGAGGATATAGAGAAGGAGGGGAGGGTACGGAGGAGAAGGGGAGGGTACGGAGGGGGGGTGAGGAGGGAAGGGTTCCGAAGAGGAGTGGAAGACACGGAGTAGGAGCGTACGAAGGAGCAAAAGAAGGGTGCAGAACCAGTATGTGAGGAGAGCGATCACTATTTGTACACACACATATATATATATATATATATATATATATATATATATATATATATATATATATATATATATATATATATATATATTTAAATTTGGAAACCTCTTTCATTTGTTAAATCATTTTTCCCGCCGGAACAATAAACTACACTACGCCGAACGCTCGTTCTCCACCAAAATGTAGCCCTAGCGTTACGAACAAGGTGCCAACTCTTCAGAACAAACCATTATCTTATCCAAAAAGTTAAAAGCACTTTTCTAAATTTTGTTGTAAGAAAATGGCGGCCGACCGAGCTTGCGAATACATGGACCTGAATGGAGCCAGATATCGAAAACGAGCGAAAACGGGCACCCCTCTCCCACTGAAATTTACAGAAAATCAATTATTATTCTTGAATGGCATACTGGTTAGTGCTGGAACCTTGTGATATTGTTCGGACCGTTTAGCGTGAAATATGAGTGGAGAATGAGCGTTCGGCGCTGCCTAGTTTATTTTTGCGGAAAACAAACACACACACAAACATAGGCAAAAAAAAAAAACATACATTTTTGGGAGGACACGCTGTATGTTGACGCTTTTTATTCGTTATTAGTTCTTGAATATTTTTATTTGATAACGCCCGAATCCCAATGATTCCGGAGTGATAATAAAAGTTTGGAAACATACTCCCTAGCGAAAAAAATCTTTAATGGAACAGAAATTTCTTGGTCCAATAAACGCGTATGATCAAGTACGATCATATAAGATCATACGAAAACCACCCAAGAGTATATGAGAAGTTATTAGAAACTAATAAGTTTCTTATAACCTTTTATACAATCTTATATGGTTCTTATATATTCTCAAAACGTTTCTCTATGTTCTTATATGATATTATTTGATCATATGCGTTTATCGGACCAAAAAAACTTTTATACATACAATATATTTCCCAACGGATATACCCCTGCCTTTCTTAGAGAAACGTCGACTGATTATCTGAGGTATTTCGTATTCATAATCGTTTCTTCTCCCTTAACAAATTAAGAATAGGGTGCGGGGAGTCCTGGACATCTTTTTATCGGTTAGGGGTAGTCAAAGAAATGACGGCTTTATCAGATAAGAACGCCGAAGAATAGATAAAGATGCCAAATCCATGATCCCAATTAGCCAAGCTCTTCGTTTCTTAAGCTACCTGAGGCCATTGCTTCTTCCACATTGTAACTTTCGCCTCAATATGCGTTTCGTGAATTCAGGCTTTTGGTCTGCCTAGCAAGGCGACAAGCCTATTTGACCTAGTCATCCCTTTATCTGTTATTATAAAAAAATAAATAAAAAAAGTTGTAAGCGGAGGCAAGTACTGTTGAATTGCACACAACCTTGCCATATAAATTCAATTAAACGATTACATTTAAAAGATGTACTTCGCAGTCCCTGTGGTTATTGCGGATGCCAATGAAGGGCACAACCCGGAAAGAAAGAAGGCTTGGGCTTCACGCAAGAGGATAAATATAGACACGCGCACACACAAGAACACCCGTTGATTCAGCGCAAGTAAGCTGGGCCTAAATAAAATATTCCAGAACGAGAATATCAACGCGAGCAATAGCCACCATGTTGCTGGACGCTTTGCGATATCACCCAGAAACATCACGACGTGGAACCTAGAGGCATAAACAATGCAACAACGAGCCAAAATATCCGGACTTAACGCGTGATGCGTGAGCTCCAAGCGTAAAAAAAAACTCTCAGCTTTGAGAAATACGAGTTGCTTCGCAAGGATCCGAGACTGCCAAGCCCTATGGCCTCAAATATAATACCTAGTAAAGGATAAACAACCGAGTAATATTGCTAGATGACACACGGACTAAAAGAGTCCGAAGTTTTACGCTTGGGTACAAAATTCGCGGTCGAGACGCGAGCTGATCATGAAATGTTTCGCATGCGTCGACACGAACACGACACTGAAGGGCAGAACCTCGTTTCAGGGGACCATATTTTAACGAGCTTTATTTGAAGTTGTCTCGGGCGCTACAAACCACGGAAACAATAAAACGTAACAGCACCTCTCTTCTCCACGACTGGGACAAACTCTTTTCGCGCTTTCTTTCAAGTGGCATAAAAAGAAGTTCAAAACAGGCCTGCTTGAATAAATACAGTAGCGAGCGTTGAAGACAGCACAACGCCATCATACCATTTGCAGGAACGCAAAAATGAACACCGTCACGTTTCTTCTGGGCGTCGTACTCGTCTTCACCGCATGTACGTTCTCTAATATCTGTCCCCGTAGATTCCTTGCTAACAACAGTGTCTGAAACTAAATTCATAAAACGCGTTTTCTCAAAAGGAACGAAAGAGCGGTACCATCCAATCTTGCACAGGCCTAAAGAACAAGAAAGTGCATTGTTTTATTGATTGAAAAATATTTTCAAAGACTTTGCGAGGCCATCTTTCAATCTAAGACACCAGTTGCTGATGTCATCTAAGGTATATTTAAATCAGAATTTTAGTCACCAATTAATAAAACTAACATATACAAAATGATCTTAGTACGCTTTGTACGCCTTCGCCAGACACCTGCTTTTTAATAATAATATTGTTTTAATAATCTTAATAATAGTAATAATAATAAATTATTTAATTTGTCTTGCCTACAAACAACTTCTCCGTTTACAGTGTGGTGCACTAAGCATACATAGAGTAAAGCCTAAAAATAGAGGAAAGAACAGTTAAATCAATAAAAGTCATGCAAGATTATCATAATAAAAAGCATTGATTAAAATTGATTATTATTAGTTCGCAGACATCAATCACGCAGCTTTAACATAAACTCATGAGTGCATGCGTTTATCAGAACACAAAAATATCTTATAAAGATAAGATATTAAAAAAAAAACGTGAAGGTGGATCCCTTTTGCAAAAGCAACAGGAAACGCTAAACGGACTTTTTTCATTTTGAGCAACTCGCGCAAGAACACTTTCAGAAACGTCCAATTACTGTCACAAAAAGAAAAGAAAAAAAAAAGCTTTGCATTTTTAATTTTGTTATTATTGTTTCCACACACAGGTGCCAGCTCGGCCCCAAGGTCAGTAACAGGAAAGCACTTGGCGCACATTACGCGCTTGCATTGTCAAAACATATAATCTAAAAAAAAATGACCGCATCTCCACGTGGTGAATGACGTTGATTGGGGCGAAGCTCTGATGGTGCTGACAATACTGATTTTATTGTTCATACGTAGTGCTGATGGTGCTGTTTTTTTTTTTTTTCGTAATGTAGAAAACCGGAGACTGTGGGTAAAAGCAGGGAAACAGTGTCGGAGAAGAAAGACAGGGGAAAAGAACGTTTTTGAGACGTTCTTTTCCCCTGTCTTTCTTCTCTGACACCGTTTCCCTGCTCTTACCACAGTCTCGGGTTTTCTACATTATGATCAACATCTACCAGCTCGCCTGCGCACTCACAGTTTTTTTTTTTTTTTCTCACAAGTATTGCTGAGTTCCGGGTTGCGTTTCGAGTTCATTATTACTGCTTTATGGTCGGTGAAATGCAGAGCCAGTGGTTCTTCTAGCGCATCCGCTAGAAGCCATGAGAACGCATCTCCACCGCTTAAGTCAACGGTCCATGTCAAAAAGAGAACGTGTGGTATGGAACGTGGTTATATACGCATTTGAGCATTTGACCGCAGCGCCCTTTCGTCTATAAACGTTGAGCCAATGCATGCAAAGTTTAACGCGATTATACATCTTTCCAAAAAAACACTCGACCCCAGGGGCAGCAAACCGTTTTCGAGCCCAGTCACTGAGTTTGAGGCTAGACTCTCATCGACGTCCTTCCTAACCCTAACCGAGTGGACTGTGATTTCAATAGGCGCAGCCCGCGTAGGCGCAGTTTCAAACGCTGCTGGCGGCTAAATTCTCGTCTTTTCCCGCTATATTTTGTGTTTCATGGTACATGTATTTTCCCGAAAACATTAAGAAAGCAATGTGCCACATTCGAAAAAACAAAACAAAAACAAAAAACAAAAAAAAAAACATAAAAAATGTGAACTATTTTTGTTGGCTACGCGCGCGACAGAACGAATGCGACTAAAATGTATAATTCTAGTTTTTTTTTTTTTTTTCTTACGATAAGTTTTGACGGCGCCGCAAGATTCGCCGCATGTGAAACGACCAAAGCGCTTTGCTGTCAAAAATAAATTGCTACAGAAGAGGGCCGAAAGGCATGCATTTTTCACGCTCACAAATAACTGGTTTACCGATGGGCAGGACACGGACATACAATTGAGGAACTGTTAACATTCGAACAATATATCGTACGTACCACACGATGCAGCGTTATCCGAAAAGAATTTATTTGAGAAAGATCTCAAATAACACAGTCACAGACGACGACAGTCACATCTCGACGATCGGACGGAATCCGAGATGACTTCGTTTTGGGGCAGGTTTTGGGGAGAGCTTCCTTTTTTCACAACCGCACCAAGGCAAAGAAACAAACGCGACTGACCCGTTTCTCACCCCAAACCGGACAACTATTTATGGAGATGAACGCGGATTCTACACGGATTATCTCTGGGAGGGGCAGAACAATGTTCGCAAAATCGCGTCGAGGGTCGTTCGACGTCCTTCACCTCCTTCGTTTCCCGTGAATGTAGAGCAGAAAAGCTTGAATGCCAGGCACTTACCAGCCTTATTTCTCACAATGGAAGAAAACACAAAAAAGGTACGCAGCGCTCATAAAAAAAAATTAAGTGGAAACTTTCATCAGAGGCGAGAAAAAGTCGAATGCAAAACCGCAAAAACGTAGGCAGAGAACCGCGCTGAGCGGGTCTTCACAGTCCCAGAGAGTGGCAGAAAATTTCTAGCTGATAGAGGGCGCGACAGTCGTACCAGCCGCATCAGCATCAGCAACATGGCGGTGGCCTAGGAGCGTTTTCTGGAAAGGTGTATGTACGCATTTGACCGCAGCGCGGCTACATGCAACGTTTCATCCATGACAGAAACCCCAGCTCTTCAGTTACTACCACATCTCACAGCCCCCTACTCGTCCCGCAGTCGTGGCCGAGTGTTTCAAGCGATGGACTAGAAATCAATTGGGGTCTTCCCGCACAGGTTCGAATCCTGTCAACTGCGCAAACATTTTTTTTTTTTTTCCTTTTTATGGGAGCACGGACGCCGGCCGGCCGGCCGGACAGACGGACGGACAAGGCTAGACCCTATGGAGCTTCGCCCCTAGAAAAATTAATGAAACTGCGCAGGTATAGTTGATACAATGTTCTTTGAGCGCACGATAAATAAGTGAAGCCAACAGCTTCAGGACAAGCGTATTGAGCGACAATCCACCAAAGCAGCACCGCGTAGGCGATGTGAACTTTCCTCGCCCCCAAAGTACGTATGGTCGTGCGAAATATAATTGTAAACTAACCAAAAATCTTATATATACTATATCGCCGTCGAGGAGTTTGAATGGTGTTTCGAAGCTTCGAAGGCGAAATCAATATGCCAGCAGGTGTTCGAAGCTTCCCTACCCCCCCCCCCCCCCCCCTCTTCCCGAAAAATAAGAGATAAATTTAAAACACGTCGATATATTTGAGCAAGATCGCATCAACAAATACGCATGCTCACAATCAAAACGTAATAAACCGTAATGTATCATTAGGTATTTATTGCGTACCAAAAAGTAAAACACGTATCTTCGTAAAAAAAAAAAAAAAAAAAAAAAAACAGCGAAATTTATCAATAGGAAAATCAATCCACAGGAGCAGAGCGCAAAAATAGGTATCACTGCAAATGCGAAAGTTTTTTTCTCTAGTAAAAATGGATGTCGGCCCTCAAGACCCACTCTATTTCAGCCAAAGCACCACGTAGCAATGGATGTCTATAAAGAGGTAATATCGAGGTGAACTTAAACCTGCCGAAGACAGAAAAAGTAATAACTAGGGTGACTCAAATCCCCGTGACTCGTCGGAACACGGGTTTGCATCCGCAATTTATGCATCCAGCACTGAAGTATAAGAATCAAACGAACTGGTGCAATATCGTGAGCATTTTTGGTGGCCGTATTCGACGTACGACTAGCACGAATCACAATGCCTGTAAGATATGGTCACATACACTCTAAAAAAAGCCCTTGCGTCCGCTTTCCCGCACAACACTCGGAAAGTCAATCACGGCAACTTACGAAGGCAGCTCGGCGAATGACGATGGCGAGACATATGTTTAGACCAAAAAACGCAGTCTGAGTTGTGACATTAAGCAATGCAAAACGTCACGTTTTGCATTGCTTAATGTCACAACTGGGTGCTTAGCCTTGCGAGCCACCCAGGGTACGTCAAGTTCCGCTAATAAAGATGAATGAATGAATGAATGAATGATGAATGAATCTTGTTATAAAGTTCTAGTAGATCGTTCCAATCAGTCCTACAACGACACCCGATAACCCTCGGCTGTCTTTTCTCATGCATCGCACCTTCATTGGATGTCGTTATCGGGTAGGGATGTCACGTCACAGACAAAAGTAATTGCCATTTCACAAGAAAACGAGGCACTTTTTATTTCAAGAAAATTAAACACGTAACCTTTATTTCCATAACAATTTTCGACCTTCCAAACTAAAAAAACGGCGATGCCCTCCCTCCCCCCCCCCCCCCCCCCCTTTTCCCTTTGTATCCGCCATTGCTTGTTGGAGCAAGTGAATCAGCCAACCTACCGTGACGATTATCCCCTCATTCAGGGATTGGCAAAATACATGGAAATATGTATCGAAATACAAATACAAAATACTTCGTCAAAAATGTTTTTAATTACAAATCTAATTACATTTCCAAAAAAGCATTTAAGTGCAAGATACATATACAACCAAATGTATTTGGTCTCCTCCAAATACTAGCTTTTCCAAATACATTCCTCAAAATTTGCGTCAGCGACTTCAGGGCACCAGCAACGGGTTTCTGGGTATCTCATTTTAATTTTGCATCGCACACGCGGGAGTTCGTGTGCGAGGCTCTAGTAACGTAATAGAAATATAATCACAAAAAACGTAATCAGCTTGGACGTAATAGGTGAAAAAAGTACAGAGCTTCAAGCTGCTTTTTTTTGTCGATTACATTTTGGTATAGACCAACAAAGAACCGAGACCACTAAGACGCACAGCACTAGCTAGAGAATTCTTTATTGTTGCAACTCGCACCAGTTACGAACATCTGGAAGACCCGCGAATTTAGAATGTTCCAGGCAAAAATATGGATGGAAATCAGGCTGAAAAGCATCACAAGTTGTCGCAGGCACTTATTTAGCCAGTCTGCCTGTGAACGTCGATTTCGTCACTATTCTTGCCCTGGACTAGCACCGTAATCACAAAGTCACTAAACGCTTGTGCTTGATTGAGAGACACTGCATTCGGTGCAGAACGCAGTTTTCTCCCTGCTCTGGACGGTGACAATAAATTTGAGGGATGTATTTTCACTCACAAAATTGTATTTAATTACAATTGTAGTTGAAATACCCACGTTTTAGTATTTAAATACACACACCAAATACATTACCCAATTTGTAATTAAATACAAATGCAAAATACACAAAGTATTTGAAATACGTATTTCAAATACTTGTATTTGAAATACTGCCCACCCCTGTGCCTGATGAATACACAGTGCATTGACACCTAACTTTCGCCCCCTTCAAGACAAAGCGTGTTCGAAGAAATACCTAACACCCTGTATGACCTTCATCTACAGCCGAGAGTGACGGTGTGTCGTGGAAGACGAGCGTAATAAAAGCACTATGTGTTAAACTCACAGGCCCCTGTTCCTCTGCGACCTGCTACCATGGTGCCAAGAAGATCGATCCCTCCGCGAATCTCCCAGGTCACTAACGCGCGGGCGGGTCCAGCCTCCGATATATGACGACTATTTGGATTGGAGGAAATGATGCCTGGTACTCGAGAGGTGAGAACGCAGGTTGAAATCCACCGTCTGTTTTGCAGCAAGTGGAGGCGCCTTCAGAAACCATAGCGCCCTCAAAGTGCCGGAGGCTATCGCCCTGGTCCCCTGAGTGCGTAGCCCAGACCGTTGCGTTTACCGTCTCGTGTGGGGTGTGGGACACCGCCTGTTCATTGCGTACCTCGTGTGTTTGTTTGCCCCGTCCCTCCTAAACGTTTCGATTCGCCAAAAACGCGTTTGTGAATAGTTGCTCGCCGTATACGGCAGTTTCACGGAACGCCTTTCTACCCTCCGGTAAGCTGTGTAAGGCCTGGTTGATGAACCACATTCCACATTCTGCCTCTTTGTTTGCACGCTGACAATGAGTTACTGGCGTAGTCGTAAGCGTTTTTGAAACGCACAAGCAAAACAGGTTACCCTGTGAACGACGAAACTCGACGGTGCGATCAGAGATGTCAGCGTATACTTAGGTTCCCTAAAGTCATGCCTAATCTGCTCTTTTCCAGTTCGGAGTCCCTCAGCCGGCATCGGCCAGGCTTGTTGGGCACCGACGAGGCGACTGCTCAACGCTGGCCCGCCTTATCCCCGAATAAAGACCAATGCTTGTAATAGCTTACTAGAGACCGACTGTACTTTATGTTGCCAACTACTCAGCCAGACGCAGTCGACCACAACGCAAGAGAAATCGAGTCAGCTCGAAAGCACAGCCTCCCCGCCTAGAAATTTCGAGGCGCGGAGGCTGTGCCTTTTTATCGTCATTGCCGTCAATAAAAATATTTGTTAGGGATGTGCGAATAGAGAATTTTCGCTTCGAATCGAATACGAAGCGAATAATTAATTTCAACGAATAGTTTCAAATCGAAGCGAATAATTTCGAAGCGAAGCGAATAATTTGCATTTGCTAATTTAAAAGTGAGAAAATTTACAAAATAGAACTTGAATAATTTGCACATTGATATGGCTTGGCTATCCGTGTCGTCTTCAACATGTTTTCTAGGCTACCATTTAGATTTTATTTTAGATTTATTTAGATTTTTATAATTTACATCTGCCCATTTATATTTCCAGCCCTCGAGACAGCCTCCATCCGGCCCCATAGCCAAAAAGTTTGGAGACCCCTGGCTTAGAGCATCGCGATTTCGACTTTTGAATGACATTTCAAGACCGTGTCGGACTTAATTCCAAGAAAACAATTACGGTATTCGAGAGGTATCGTAACTATCAAAATGAGGATATTTTCCAAATTGGAGAAACTATCGGTATCACCATCATTATTTTCTACGCAGGGCAGCTCAGTAACGGTAGCAACGGCGTACGCGTTAGATGTGCAGCATGTGGAAAATTAGTTTAAGTGTACTCGGAGGCAAGAGGACAAAAATAAGTCAGGCTCTGGCAATCGTAGCACACGGTCACACAGTTTCTGACGGGAATGTCATCTTTTGCGGCTCTCAAGAACACAGTTGAAGCTAAAACGAAACTAGTTCCCTCCGCCATCTTCGCTCGCTTGGTGGCTCGCCGGCTAGCCGGGATTGTTTTAGCGGCAGCTCGGACGCCTAAACCTATTCCTTCCCGGAAAGTTTGCTGCCACGATTCCTTCTGGGCGCCTCCCCCTGCACTCCGAAACAGTAAGTGCCTCGCAAACGATGGTCGGCGGCAGCGGTCCCGTAAATAGGTGTCATTTTACCTCCATTGGGGAAATCCGTTCAGTTGAATTGAGGCTTTACTAGCGGCTCGATGAAAGTTGGAGCCACCGTTTAACTCCGACCGATTTCGATTGAGTCAACTATCGTTGACTCAATGGCAGTTGAGAGCGCTCGTGTAACTAGGGCTATTAGCTTACCTCTTTTGAATAAGGTTATGGTTTGCACCGTGTTCAAACTTCGAAATACTTCGAAAATATTCGAAGTTTCCGAATAGTACTATTCGCTTCGAAGTCCGAATCGAATATGGCATTATTCGCTTCGATATTCGAAGCTTTCGAATATTCGCACAACCCTAATATTTGTAACTGCGGACAACAATGCAATTGCAACATGACCGCTACGACCGATAATTAAAACGTTAATCTACGAAATTTAGGTAATTAGTCAACTTGCAATGACGATTGTTCCCTCGCCTCTCACCACTTTTTTTTTATGTGTTCGAATCAAAATATTGAAGTGCTGTATGACTGCACGCCAATTCAGGCTTCCCCGTTTAGCAAGAAAACGGCCCCCAATAAACTTGGCGCAAAAATTTAATTGATCTAACCTATACATTCTTTCGGGGTATCCCGCTAAATATAGGGGCGAAATAAAATGGCTCTATAATTATAACCCATTACAGTTTTTTTTTCTTTATAGCAGCAATGGGCCCGCAACGCACGAACGCACACATTAGGGAGTTGTAGTAGATCGTTTTTCTCCTCCGCTACGGTATCCCCGAAGAAAACGTCGCAGCTGCACATGCGCGCCGCCAGCCTTCTCTGCATAGTTCAAGGTCTTGTGGCGGATTACGGAGCGCTATCCGGGTGCTTAGCGGGCTGCGGAAACTGTCTACTACAATTCCCTATTAGGGACTTTTCGTAGATCGTTTCCGCTGTCCCGCAACGCTCTCCGCCCAACCCGCTACAATACTCAAACTCCACAGTCAAGGCCATCACCGCGCAGGCGCAGTACTGGTTCTTTTTCGTTGCGGAGGGCTTAGCGGTGGGGGAAAGACGGTCTACGAAAGCCCCCTATTATAACGACTTGACGGCGGTAAGAATGCTATCGCATTTAATACGCACAACTTCAAGAAAAGTTTAAAAAAAAGTTATTTCTCGGTAAAGTTTCGCCCATGACAACTTTGCGGACGAGGACCGCGCGCGAAGCAAGCACTTAACGACCTGCCACGTCGCTCGACGATCCACGTCCTAAAAATGCGCTCCCATATTTTTTTTTTTTTTATCGCATGTCGCTCACAGTCGCCCCTACAGACAAACATGCGCCCCTGACTTCCCGTCGCTGCGTCCGACGCATTGAAATTTTGGTTGTGGAGAATGGTAGATGAATGCTTGCGCTTAGTGACCATGCGAGAATATGTGCACCTCTCCATTAAATCTGAATTTAAGCGGAGGTTAGTCCATTGTCGAAATTAGAAGCTTTGAAGATAGGTGGCGCAAGCCGCCGCCCGTTTAGAAGGGTTCAGCCACATCCATCCATCCATTCATAATGTAGCTCAGCTGCCGGCACAGCGCATGCGCAGACGTTTCACATCCGGAAAATCTCGTTTCCGCGTGCACTGGTTCGGGCAAACGGGGGTTTGTTTGTACAGAGCGTGTGGGCGTACTACGCGATGCTCAGGACCAGAAAAGCATGGCATACATGGCCATGCACGAAGACCCCAACGAGACGGCCAAACTCCAGCTTTGAGATTATATTTCTACAGGGCTGAAAACAACCCTGTTTTTTTTTTTTTTTTTTTACATTTGTGTTATATAACCGCCCAAAAGAATTAAGCAGGAATCTGTCTACCCGGATTATAATATTTTTCTTTTTTTTATATTCACCACAAACTCTTTCAATGTCGTCGTGAGCTTCAAGACGACAAGCACGGAGAATCTTGAAAGACGCCAGGATCGTAATACGTCGTGAAGCTCTCGTGGCATGACCTCATGGATAGACGAAGCGAATAGTAAATCCAGTGACGGCGCACTTCCAAATGCCTCGATTGAATCGCCAGCTTACGGGAAAGAAACGGTGCAATGAGCAAACGCGATAGAGCCTCAAACATCGTAGATTACTGTGAAAGGTTAGGGATGGGACCACCGTCTCCGCGTGACGATCACTAACCTTTATGCCATCCAGTCTGAAAGCGATCCATCCCCCAGACACCCCCGACACGAGGCTTACCTGCAAAAAGGAAGAGACAATCATTACAGTATTATCACCATTTTTTCTTTAGCATAGTCTCTAACACAAATGAAGGATGTTTCAACGAAAGAAAAGTTTTTTGAAACCTTGGGCGATGACCCAAATTCAAAAACACAGTGAAGGAGCAGGCGAGATGGTGTAAGTTTACCATTTTGTTAAAACACCTGCGACTGGGTACGAAAATACTTGAACAACCCAAAAGTACAAGTGACAGGGAAACAAATCAGTCAGACGATAAATCTTGTTCCAACAGCAGCATAAACGATCCCCCGAAAAATCAATTTGACGTTTGCCAATACTGACTGAACCTTCAATAAGTCACACTATACTGGCTCGGGAGGACAGATCCACAGACAAATATTCTTCTAAATGAAACAAATCTGTTTCTACGTCATTAAGCTTGTTTATACAAAGTTAGATAACCTGGATAATTATCCCGTTTAATCCTACTTCTCTTCCTCCATACGTTGCAAAACTTCCTTCACTGCGATATTATTGAGTAGCGCAGTAGGTGGGATGCATTGTAACTGCTGCTGCCGTTTTCTCTTCTTGTAAATTTCTTTTAAGTGTGATCGTGGCGAACTATACAGTCAATGATAGTTTGAGAAACGCAGGGAGTGACGGGACCCAAAAAGCTTACTAGGCCTTCACAGCCAATCTTATTACGCTACCAGCTAATAAATACTGCGAAAACCAGACTCCGAAGCAAGAAACCTGATCATCGTAAGGCCCAAGGTTCGTTTCTTAAACTGTCATTAGATATAAGCTCTACAGACATCGACAGAGAAAAAAATGACGGTTTCTTTTCTTTAGCTTCCGAAAAGGCTAATAAGCAGCTCCATATATATGACTGCAGGAATACTCTGCCCCATTATCAACCCTGGTCTAGAAAATCCACCAAATTTTAGGCTAATGTTCACTACTCAGCGAACATGCGAACATATTGCGCGCTCTTTCGAAGGGCCATTGAAGTCACCGACGGCTGAAGAGACCCAGGACGTCGCCTATTATGGTCACGCTTCATGATTCATTCTCCGGCGGCCCTTACGGCAGCGATCTGGCTGGCGGCGGGGCGATATGGAGATGCTCCCGACTAGGCGCGCCCTGAATTTATTTCTCAAGGTGTGGGCGACTATAAGAGTTGCTTCCCCAGATTCGAGAGGGCGCTCTTGATGACTGAACGTAAAGGTTACCGGATCATAGACCTCAAAAAGCCCTGGACATATAGGGTGTTTCAGACACTGCGAAAACTAAGCAACCCACGGAAAAAAGGTTGATGCCGTGTTGGTGTCTGCCCGAGAGCCCATTTTGAAAAAAATAATAACGTTTAGAAAAAATAGTTTTTTTTTAAGATTTTTTTTAGAAATTAACTTTTTAGTTGTTCATTTTAGGGCCATTGTTTCAATTAGAAACTTACTGGGCATCATCAATAACCCCTATACTGAACTTTTTTAGACAAGTATAAAGCATGCCGAGCATTTTACCATGTTTTGAAAAAAAAAAAACCTCAATCCTCACGCGTACCCTGGTTTCGGATTCTTATCGAAGCGCAAGTTGGCGGGAGCTGTCCTGTCCTCCGACGGCCAAAGCGCGGAACCCAGGCCAGCGCAAGAGTCAAAGCTCAACCTTGCAATGTCATGCTCTGCAGAAAATACCGACTTATTATTTGATAAGGCGAACCGAATGCATTCCGGGTTGAATTTGTGGAGTATATATAATTCACTTCAAATAAACACAGAAAAATCAAAATCAGTGCTCTTTCGCCCTAAAAATAAAATAATCAACACTACGAGAGATCTTAGTTTAGACTCAACCAAGATTGAGATTGTAAATTCCTTCAAAATTCTAGGTGTAATTTTTTCGCATAATATGTCGACGGATGAACATGTTAACTACCTTATTACAAAACTGTCTAGAACTGTCGGCATGTTAAACCGCCATCGTTATACCTTACCGATACACGTCAAGTTACTAGTTTATAATTCCTTGTTCTACTCGCACTTAAATTATTGTAATTTAGTTTGGGGTACCAAAATGTCAACGAATCTTGAAAGGATACATTTGTTACAAAAAAAAGCAATAAGAGCCATAGCCGATGTCCCATTTCAATCGCATACATCCGACCTATTCAAAACATTCCGCATTATCAATGTGCACACTTTGTATGCTTACATGCTCAGTACAAGCCTTAAGATAGAGCTAATTAGGAACACAAACTTTCTAGTAACCATTGGCCGCCTCTCAAGAAATATTATTACTTATCCTACTCGTGGCGCTGAATGTTGGGGGTGGTCACGCCAAGAACAAATTATGGCACTCAAATGCTGAGGCACAATATTCCTAATTTATTAAATCTTTACGAATCGAAAAACTTGGACTGGAATAAAATGTCAATAGGGGAAATCCGTTCATTATATATTATGGGTGGTTATCATAACTAGTTAAATCACTGTTCTCGTATTTAATTATATTGCTTTATCTGCCATGGTGAATTTTTGCGTGTTGCAACCTCTATGTGTATGTATGTTTTTTTTTTTTTTTTTTCCTGTTGTGTTTCGTTGCCGTGCACTGTAGGCGGTCAAGGGCTCGTCAAGCTGTGTATGCAGCTTTTTCCCTTGGTCGCCACCATCGAGTGTGATGGAAATAAATTATTATTATTATTATTATTATTATTAGCATCCATTTCTGGCCAGATTTGCCTCAAATGGCTTGCAATGGCTATTAGTGAGTATAATTGACAATAATGTGCTATTCAGTGTTTTTGAATGAAACTGGCTACAAGTGGCTATTACTGGCTATAAGCATTTAGATTGGCTTAAAATTGCTACAAATGTCTAGTAGTGACTAGTGTTGATATTTATAAGCAGGTTTCATGTTTACTAACTGGGATGGCTTTTATTGGCTATTGTTGGCTATTAGCATCTATTTCTGGCCAGATTTGCCTCAACTGGCTTGCAATGGCTATTAGTGAGTATAATTGACAATTATGTGCTATTCCAGTGTTTTTGAATCAAACTGGCTGCAAGTGGCTATTACTGGCTATAAGCATTTAGATTGGCTTAAAATTACTACAAATGGCTTGTAGTGACTAGTGTTGATATTTCTAAGCAGGTTTCATGTTTACTAACTGGAATGGCTTTTATTGGCTATTGTTGCCTATTAGCAACTATTTCTGACCAGATTTGCCTCGAATGGCTTGCAATGGCTATTAGTAAGTATAATTAACAATTCTGTGGTATTTCATTCTTTATGGACGAAACTGGCTTCAAGTGGCTATTATTGACTATAAGCATTTATTCTTTATCGAATTGGCTCGAAATAGCTACAAATGGCTATTAGTGGCTAGTCTTGATAGTTATGAGCGATTTTAGTGTTTACTAACCGGACTTACTTTTAGTAGCTGTTGTTGTCTATTATCATTCATTTTTAACCAGATTGGCTGCAATGGGCTAGCAATGGCTATAGCAAGTATAATCGTGGATATTCATGAATAGCCATTCATAGCCATTCAATTGATATTCATAAATAGCCATGCATAGCCATTAAATAGATATTCACGAATAACCATTCACAGCCATTTGAAGCCATTCTGGTAAAAAATAGATGGTAATAGCCAAAACTAGCCACATGAAGCTATTTCAGTTTGTAGACAAAGAAATAGCTGCTAATTATAGATACTCGTCACTTTAAGCCATTTGTAGCCAATTCAAACCACCGAGGTCAGGAACAGATGATCGTAGCCAATAACAGCCAATCCAAGCAACCAAGTCAAGAATAGATGCATATAGCCAATAATATCCAGTTGAAGTCATTCAAATCTATACACACTCCAATTGCATAAATTGTAAATAATAGTTGCTGATAGCCATGTATAGCCATTTCAAGCCAATCTAGTAAAAATAGATACAAATAGCCAATAATAGCCATTTGAAGTCATTTTCCATCGTAATCACCAAAATAGTAAGAATTGTCAACTATATTCATGAATAGCCATTTGTATCCATTTGAAGCCAATCTGGTAAAAAATAGATGGTAATAGCCAAAACTAGCCACATGAAGCCATTTCAGTTTGTAGACAAAGAAATAGTTGCTAATTATAAATACTAGTCACTTTAAGCCATTTGTAGCCAATTCAAGCCGCCCAGGTTAGGAACAGACGATTTTAGCCAATAATAGCCAATCTAAGCCAACCAAGTGAAGAATAAATGCCTATAGCCAATAATATCCAGTTGGTCATTCGAATCGATATAGACTCCAATTGCATAAATTGTAAATAATAGTTGCTGATAGCCATGTATGGCCATTTTAAGCCAATCTAACAAAAATACATGCTAATAGCCAATAACAGCCATTTTAAGTCATTTTCAGTCATAATCACTGAAATAGCATAGAATTGTCAACTATATCCACAAATAGCCATTCACAGCCATTTGAAGCCAGTCTGGTAAAAATATATGGTAATAGCCAAAACTAGCCACATGAAGCCAATTCAGTTTGTAGACAAAGAAATAGATGCTAATTATAAACACTAGTCACGTTAAGCCATTTGTAGCCAATTCAAGCCACCCAAGTCAGGAACAGATGATTATAGCCAATAATAGCCAATCCAAGCCAACCAAGTCAAGAATACATGCCTATAGCCAATACTATCCAGTTGAAGTCATTCAAATCTAGACACAATCCAATTGCATAAATTGCCAATAATAGTCACTTATAGACATGTATAGCCATTTCAAGCGATTTGGCCAAGAACTGCCCATAGCCAATAATAGTAGACATTTGAATGCATTCATATTCATAACATCATGAATACTATGGCACTAAATGTCACTAATGTTCATTCTGAAGCAATTTAAGGCGATATTGTTAAGATGATATGCAATTGTTAACAATAGCCACTTGAAGCCATTTTCATTCATGAGTAGAGAATAGCAGAATATTGCGACCAATAAGCACTAATAGCCATTTTTTGGCGATTCGAGCCAACCAGGTAAATAACAGATGCCTATAGCCAATAATAACCATTGGAAGCCAACTCAGCCTGCATAAAATCAAATAAGTCGAAATAGTGACTGATCATCATTGATAGTCACTAGAAGTCGTTTGGACCCCAAGTCCGCCATATAATTTATAAACATGATAATAATAGCCATATGAAGCCAAATCAGCCTGCACACAACCAGGTAGGTCGAAATAGTGACTAATAGCCATTGAAAGTCTCTAGAAGTCATTTGGACCCCGAATTTGCCGTATAAATAATAAAATATGATTGTATAGCCAATAGTAGCCATTAAAAGTCAACTAGCCTGCATAAAATCAAATAAGTCGAATTAGTGACTGACAGTCACTAGAAGTCATTTGGACCCCAAGCCCACCTTATAATTTATAAACATAATCATATAGCAATAACAGCCATATTAGGCCAACTCACTCTGCACACAATCAGGTAAGTCGAAATAGTGACCAATAGCCATTGATAGTCACTAGAAGTTATTTGAACCACGAATCTTCCATATAAATAAAAAAATATTATTGTATAGCCAATAATAGCCATTGGAAACCAACTCAGCAAGCACACAATTAAATAACTCAAAATTGTGACCAATAGTCATTAATAGTCAGTATAAGTCATTTGAACTCCGAATCTGACATATAATTTATAAATATAATCATATAGTCAATAATAGCCATATGAAGCTAACTCAGTATTCACACAATCGAATAACTCGAAATAGGGACTGATAATCATGGACAATCACTAAAGTCATTTGGACCCTAAATCTGCCATATAATTATAAATATGAATGTATAGTCAATAGTAGCCATTGGAAGCCAACTCAGTCTGCACACAACAAATAACTCAAAATAGTGGCCAAAACTCATTAAAAGTAACTAGAAGTCATTTGAACTACATATCTATCATGTCAAATTTTGATTAAAAAGCCAAAATTAACCATTGAAAGCCAACTCAGTTCGCGCGCAATCAAATAACTCAAAATAGTTACAAATTGTCATTGATAGTCATTAAATGTCAATTTGAACCGAAATCCGCCATATAATCAGGAAATCAAATCAAATAGCAAATAATAGTCATGCACGTCCAATCTGAGACATAACCTCACAAATGTCACGAAATGATCACTAATGGTCATTAAAGTCTATCAGAAGTGGAACTACTTAATAAACAGCTCCTTGGTCTAATGCCCCGAAATAGCTTAGGATATTGGCCCAGAGCCATTAATAGCCCTTGGAAGGCAATCTAGTTTATACTCGTTCAGATAATTCAGAAATATAATCCAATAGTAATTGCAGTCATTAGAGGCTAACCAGGCCCCCAAAACGACAGGTAAACCTGAACCGGACACTATTTCTACTTCCTTATAAATACTGACTCTTCGTTAAACAGCCAGTGTAGCATTTACTGGCTGTAATTACTACGTCGTGTAGCATTTCCAGACTCATTGGAAGTGAATCTCATACAATTTAAAATAATGACCCATGGAGCAATTACATATTTGAATTGCTGTGCTTTATTTCTAACTGCAAAGAGCCAGTCACTGCAGCTCCATAAACTGTCAATTTACTAGAAAGTGCCGGTAGGTCATTTGTACCAGGTGTAATACATAGATCTATATAATCTAAATACTTAGTGCCAATATGAAGCGCACCTCATTATCAGAAATACCGTGTATCAGCTCTTTCTCAATTGAAATCGGCACACCGATTTGCCATATATTCACAATTCCTAATAGTGCGAAGAGAAGAAATAGTGTAGTGAATGACTGTTTGCCTTCTAGTTTCGAGCGCATAGTTTACCATCCCACACCGAGAGATGGCAGCACTTCTGTGTCTCCCGACAACCCCATGCATTTTGGCTCGAGTTTCCAGTATTGGTAGTCAATGGTATTTGCTATCACCCTGATCAAAGGGAGGCGCTTAATTGGTGCGGCGAGCCCCATAGCTTTCCCTGCACTGTCAGCTTGCGGGGGAACGGGCTTTAATGTCGTATGCAGAAAACGGTCTTGTTTCGCATCTGTTACCGGGTTTCGAGAAAAAAAGGTCACGACGCTACAACAAACCGTCATAAAACAAAGAAGGGTACCCGAATTCTGAATCTTTTACAGCGCTTGCTTTCACCTCATAACTAAAACGCCAGGGCAACTTTCAACGTACGCTAAATAACCCGTAGGAAGGTGTCATATCCAAACCTCTGTCCGAAGCTCGCTCGAAATAAACGCCATATAACTTCACCACAAGCGTCGTGACTACACACGGACCTAGAGTGACTCGTAAAAAGGGGTACATTAGCGATATATTGAGCTACCTCAGCTAAAAATATTTTCTGACTCTTCCGCCTTTACCCTTCCCGGTATGCTACTTAAAATCACGAAATTCACAATAGTTATTCTGCAATCGGAAAATGGAAATGATGCAAAAGCTAACCTTCAAATATACTCGCACTTTTCAGTGCGTTGCCGTCAATGGCAACCAAGCTTGCCAGTCGAGCGAGCAGTCTAAAAAATAGAATATGCCAATCATTTGTTCCTTGCTGGAGCGTGGGTACTGGAGCGAGCTTCCAAACAATTCATTTGACACCATGAAACTGCTTCAAATCAGTTGGGAACAAATTCTCCAGTCCAAAGAGTGGACCCCTGCCTTCCACTCGTGTAACTTTTTCGTTGTTGCCAGAAGAGACTTTCAGTTTGAAAGAAAACACGATAAGGAACAAAATTGTAAATTGAATAATTTCTCGAAAAAAACAACACAATATTTTGACTTAATATTTAAGATACTATTTTAGCGATGCTTTTTGGTGAGTTTGGCAAAATTTCAAGCAAATTGGGAACCATGAAGATCCTGGTTCCCAATTTGCTCACACTTGCGACCGACTGCGATCACACACTTGCAACCGACCATGACCAACCAAGACAAGACCGGTTTTTAAGCCTCTTGCGAGAGCTTACGACCCAATGGGCTGCTTCGGAGCCGGTGGTAACCACCCCAAGAGGCTTGAAAACCAGTGCTGTCTCAGTGAATTGTAGTCCCGCACAAACTTGTAAACGGGCCCATTAGCTCCAAAACAACCCTCCTGGGGTGCAACATGGAAGTCGGGGCGTGTCTTTATACATGGTGACCCAAATATGTTAGAGCGCAGCTCTTAGGCGCCCATTTCCGCGTTGAGCGGCGCTGCCGTCGGCGTAACCGCGGGCGCTACAATATAGGATGTCACAGTTTCCCCGCTAAATTTAGTGGGGAAACTGAATTGGTGTTGAGCTCATGTGACGACAGTTTTACCGTTAAATTTAATGGCGGAACTGAATGCGCAGTGTTATATTATTGGACTTCAAAGCCTTACACACCAAATGAGATTTCCCCCGCTAAATTTAGCGGGGAATTGAATTGATGTTGAGGTCTCGTGCGGTCTTGTACACGTTACTAAAAAAAATTAATTGATTACAAATTGATTACAATTACTATTACTCGTAGCCATAAAGTATTCGATTAGATTACTTGATTACTCGACGGCAAAAGTAATTGGACATTACTTAAAGAAGTAATCGTTACTTTTCCGATTACTTTATTGTGTGAAGACACATCTTTAGCGCTCATAACAATGAACTACGCCAAACCTATACTTCACATTTGCGCAGGTATTGAAGAAGAAAAAGTGGCTCCCTCTTCGTGGTCGTTGCGTTGCACCTTCACAATGCGGACAAAAGCATAAAATTCGTTTGAAGACGTTTAATGATTTGGGCGTTCGCCAGTGTGTGTGTGTGGGGGGGGGGGGGGGGGGGGGGGCAGCGGAGGGGGTTCTAGATCTTGTTAAGCTTGAGCAAGGGTTGTCGCTCAAAGTTCGCGTCGCTCATTTTATTATCCACATGTTTTACAAAAGAACAGCAGCCCCAGGATTTGAAACGGATCATGTGTAGTATCCACTAGCGGAAGAAATCGCCCCGACCACTTCTCAACTCGAAGCATTGCTTGTCGAAAAAACCACAGAGGAGAAATGGGGAAATATTTCAACTGCCTGTTATATTTTGCATCCGCTTTAGGCATTCTTCGGTTCTGGTTCTCCTACGGGCAGCGAGTAGATACCCTAAGCAGGATTTTTTTATTTTTTTTTTATTTTTGTGTGTGTGTGCGTGAGGGGGCTAGTTTGAACGAAGGACTCACAAAGCTACATTCTGCTTCCTCAAACTTCGCCCGGAATGGCCTGTGTCACGCACTGTGGCTTTCCTGGGGCTTCCCACTCCCAATCCCAGCTCAAAAAAAAAAAAAAAAAAAAAAAAAAACGAACATTCTAGAGAAAGTGTACTTAGAAAGAGATTGACCTCGTTTCCTACAGCTCGGCAAAAATCTTTCTTTTTTCCATTCGAAAAAAAAAAGAAGCAAATTTTCTTTTTGTCATTTCATAAAAAAAGGCGTGTGCCTGGGAAGGGGGGGGGGGGGGGGGGGGTCCCGTGTACAAATTGTAACGGTTACAAGTAATTTTATTACTTCAAAAAGTAATCAGATTACTCTTGTGATTACTGCCTAATAAAAGTAAACAACTGATTACAAAATTACTCCAAAAAGTAATCGATTACAAGTAATTCGATTACTTGTAATGCGTACGGTACAAGACTCTCGTGCCATCAATTTTTCAGCTAAATTTAGCGGGGAAGCTGTGGGAGGAGGGGAAGATATAGAGAAGGACGGAAGGGTACGGAGGAGAAGGGGAGGGTACGGAGGGGGAGGGGGAGGGAAGGGTTCCGAAGAGGACTGGAAGATACGGAGTAGGAGCGTACGAAGGAACAAAAGAAGGGTGCAGAACCAGCATGTGAGGAGAGCGATCACTATTTGTACATATATATATATATATATATATATATATATATATATATATATATATATATATGTATGTATATTTCTCAAATTGTTTAGCACGATATATCGCAAAATCAAAATACCTCAGGAGCTGCGCTCTAATTTCGCATCACATAAATTTGGAAACGTCTTTCATTTGTTATATCATTTTTCCCGCCGGAACAATAAACTACACTACGCCGACCGCTCGTTCTCCACCAAAATGTAGCCCTAGCGTTACGAACAAGGTGCCAAATCTTCAGAACAAACCATTATCTTATCCAAAAAGTTAAAAGCAATTTTCTAAATTTTGTTGTAAGAAAATGGCGGCCGACCGAGCTTGCGAATACATGGAGCTGAATGGAGCCAGATATCGAAAACGAGCGAAAACGGGCACCCCTTTCCCACTGAAATTTACCGAAAATCAATTATAATTCTTGAATGGCATACAAGTTAGTGCTGGAACCTTGTGATATTGTTCGAACCGTTTAGCGTGAAATATGGGTGGAGAATGAGCGTTCGGCGCTGCCTAGTTGATTTTTGTGGAAAAAAAAAACAAACACACACACCAACACAAGCAAAAAAACTTACATTTTTGGGGGGGGACATGCTGTATGTTGACGCTTCTTCCTTCGGTATTAGTTCTTGAATACTGCTATTTGTTAACGCCCGAATCCCGTTGATTTCGGAGTGATAATAAAAGCTTGAAAACATACTCCCTAGCGAAAAAAATCTTTAATGGAACAGAAATTTCTTGGTCCAATAAACGCGTATGATCAAATACGATAATATAAGATCATAAAAAAACCATGCAAGGGTATATAATAAGTTACTAGAAACAAATACGTTTCTTATAACCTTTTATACAATCTTATACGGTTCTTATATATTCTCAAAACGTTTCTCTATGTTCTTATAGGATATTATTTGAATATATGCGTTCATCGGACTAAAAGAACTCATACATATAATATATTTTCCAACGGATATACCCCTGCCTTTCTTAGTGAAACCTCGACTGATAATCTGAGGTATTTCGTATTCATAATCGTTTCTTCTCCCTTAACAGATTAAAAATAGGGTGGGGGGAGTCCTGGACATCTTTTTATCGCTTAGGGGTAGTCAAAGAGATGACGGCTTTATCAGATAAGAACGCCGAAGAATAGATAAAGAAGCCAAATCCATGATCCCAATTAGCCAAGCTCTTCGTTTCTTAAGCTACCTGAGGCCATTGCTTCTTCCACATTGTAGCTTTGGCCTCAATATGCGTTTCGTGAATTCAGGCTTTTGGTCTGCCAAGAGAGATGACAAGGCTATTTGACCTAGTCATCGAACCCCTTTATCTGTTATTACACACACAAGAAAAAGCTGTAAGCGGAGGCAAGTACTGTTGAATTGCACACAACCTTGCCATATAAATTCAATTAGACGATTACATTTAAAACATGTACTTCGCAGTTTCTGTGGTTATTGCGCATGCCAATGAAGGGCACAACCCGGAAAGAAAGAAGGCTTGGGTTTCACGCCAGAGAAAAAATATAAACACACGCACACACAAGAACACCCGTTTATTCAGCGCAAGCAAGCTGGGCCTACATAAAATATTCCAGAACGAGCATATAAACGTGGACAGTAGCCATCTGTTGTTGAACGCTCTGCGATATCACCCAGAAACATTACGACGTGGAACCAAGAAGCTTAAATAATGCAACAACGAACCAAACTATAAGGACCTAACGCTTGATGCGTGAGTTCCAAGTGTAAAAAAACTCTCGGCTTTGAGAAATACGAGTTGCTTCGCAAGGATCCGAGACTGCCAAGCCTATGGCTTCAAATATAATGCCTAGTAAAGTATAAATAACCGAGTAATATTGCTAGATGACACACGGACTAAAAGAGTCCGAAGTTTTACGCTTGGGTACAAAATTCGCGGTCGAGACGCGAGCTGATCATGAAATGTTTCGCGTGCGTCGACACGAACACGACACTGAAGGGCTGAAATGCGTTTCAGGAGGCCATATTTTAACGAGCTTTATTTGAAGTTGTCTCGGGCGCTACAAACCACGGATACAATAAAACGTAACAGCACCTCTCTTCTCCACGACTCTGACAAACTCTTGTCGCGCTTTCTCTAAAGTGCCATAAAAAGAAGTTCAAAACAGGCATGGTTGAATAAAAACCGCAGCGAGCGCACAACGCTATCATACCATTTGCAGGACCGCAAAAATGAACACCGTCACGTTTCTTCTGGGCGTCGTACTCGTCTTCACCGCATGTACGCTCTCTTATATCTGTCTCCGTTGATTCCTTGCTAACAACAGTGCCTGAAACTAAGTTCATAAAACGCGTTCCCTCAAAAGGAACGAAATAGTGGTATTATCCAATTTCACATAGAACTAAGGAACCAGAAAGTGCACTGTTTAAATATTTTTAAAGAATTTGCGAGGCCATCTTGCAGTCTAAGACAAGAGTTACTGACGTCATCTAATAGATACATTCAAAGCACAATTTTAGTCAACAATGAATGAATCTAACCTATATACAAGAATCTTAGTACGCGTAGACCTTCACCAGACACCTGCTTGTTGAATAATAATTATAACAATGACAATAATATTAATTTTTTTTTACTTTTTTTGTGCCCACAAAAAAAAATTTCGGTTTACAGTGTGGTGCACTAAACATGCATGGGGTAAACCCTAAAAAATACAGGAAACAACAACGTTAAATCAATAAAAGTCATGCAAGATTATCATAATGCAAAAAAATTGATTGAAATTGATTATTGATTAGTTCGCAGACATCCAGTCACGCAGATTTAACATAAACTCATGAGTGCATGCGTTTATCGGAACAAAAACATATCTTATACAAATAAGATACTAAAAAAAAAAAACGTGAAGGTGGATCTTTTTTTGCAAAAGCGACAGGAGACACTGAACTGACTTTTCCTTTTTGAGCAACTCGCGCAAGAACACTTCAAGAAATGTCCAATTACTCTCACAAAAAAAAAAAAAAAAAAAACTTTGCATTTTTAATTTTGTTATCATTGCTTCCACACACAGGTGCCAGCTCGGCCCCAAGGTCAGTAACAGGAAAGCACTTGGCGCACATTACGCACTTGCATTGTCAAGCATATTATGTAAAAAAATGACCCCATCTCCACGTGGTGAATGATGTTGACTGGGGCGAAGCTCTGATGGTGCTGACAATACTGATTTTATTGTTCATACGTAGTGCTGATGGTGCTGTTTTTCTTTTTTCTCTCACAAGTAGTGCTGAGTTCCGGGTTGCGTTTCGAGTTCATTATTACTGCTTTATGGTCGGTGAAATGCAGAGCCAGTGGTTCTTCAAGCGGATCAGCTTGGATCCGCCAGAAGCCGTGGGAACGCATCTCCACCGTTTAAGTCAACGGCCCATGTCAGAAAGAGAATGTGTGGTATGGAACGTGGTTATATGCGCATTTGAAAATTCGAAGGCAGCGCCCTCTCGTCTATAAAAGTTGAGCCAATGCATGCAAAGTTTAACGCGATTATATACACATTTGACCGCAGCGCCCTCTCCTGTATAGACGTTGAGCGGCTACATGCAACGTTTCATCCATGACATCCCCAGCTCTTGAGTTACTACCACATCTCAGAGCCCCTACTCGTCCCGCAGTCGTGGCCGTGTGGTTAAGGCGATGGACTAGAAATCAATTAAAACTTGTTGTTGGCCTAGTTGGTTCATGATGCAGTACAGAGGTTTTTTGCGCGACACAGGGGACAATTACAAGCGAGTAGACACGGACAAGCGCAATTTAATAAGGAACATTGAGGAAAGGGCCCGTTGTAGAAGAAATGTAGTCAATTAAAACTTGTTGTTGGCCTAGTTGGTTCATGATGCAGTAAAGAGGTTTTTTGCGCGACACAGGGGACAATTACAAGCGAGTAGACACGGACAAGCGCAATTTAATAAGGAACATTGAGGGAAGGGCCCGTTGTAGAAGAAATGTAGTCAATTAAAACTTGTTGTTGGCCTAGTTGGTTCATGATGCAGTACAGAGGTTTTTTGCGCGACACAGGGGACAATTACAAGCGAGTAGACACGGACAAGCGCAATTTAATAAGGAACATTGAGGAAAGGGCCCGTTGTAGAAGAAATGTAGTCAATTAAAACTTGTTGTTGGCCTAGTTGGTTCATGATGCAGTACAGAGGTTTTTTGCGCGACACAGGGGACAATTACAAGCGAGTAGACACGGACAAGCGCAAATTGCGCTTGTCCGTGTCTACTCGCTTGTAATTGTCCCCTGTGTCGCGCAAAAAACCTCTGTACTGCGACTAGAAATCCATTGGGGTCTCCCCGCACAGGTTCGAATCTGTCGACTGCTCAAACGTTTTTTTCTTTTTCTGTGAGCACGGACGCCGGCCGGCCGGCCGGATGGACGGAGGGACCAAGGTAGACCCTAACGAGCTTCGCCCCTAAAAAAATTAATGAAACAGCGCAGGTATAGATGATACAATGTTCTCTAAGCGCACGATAAATAGGTGAAGCCATCAGCTTCCGTAGAAGCGTCTTAAGCAACAATCCACCAAAGCAGCACCGCGTAGGAGATACGAACTTTCCTCGCACCCACAGTACGTATGGTCGTGCGAAATATTATTGTAAACTAACCAAACATCTTATATATACTATATCGCCGTCGAGGAGCTTGAATGGTGTTTTGAAGCTTCGAAGGCGAAATCAATATGCCAGCAGTAAACCTCCCCCCCCCCCCCTCCCCCTTCCCAAAAAATAGAAGAGACAAATCTAAAACATGTCGATATATTTGAGCGAGGTAGCATCAACCAATACGCATCCTCACAATCAAAGCGTAATAAATCGTAATGTATCATTGGGTATTAGGCGAAAAGTAAAACACGTATCTTCGTTAAAAAAAAAAACACTAGCAGTATTTATCAATATTCTACAATAAGTTTGCTAAGGCTTCAAATCAAAAAAAAAAATATAGATAGAGAAATCAATCCACTGCTGCAGAGTGCAATAATAGTTATCATTGCATATGCGAAACTTTTTTTTTCTCTAGTAAAAATAAATGTCCGTCGTCAAGACCCACTCTATTTTGGGCCAAGGTACCACGTAGCAATGGATGTCTATAGAGTGGTAATCTCGAGGTGAACTGGAACCTGCCGAAGACAAAAAAAGTAATAACTAAAGTTACTCAAATCCCTCTAACTCATCGAAACACGTGCTTGCTTTCGCAATTTACGTTTCCAGCAATGAACTATAAGAATACAGCGAAGTGGAGCAATATCATGAGCATGTTTGATGGCTGTATTCCACGTGCGACTAGTACGAATCACAATGCCCGTAAGATATGGTCACCTACAGCTTAGGAAAAGTTCGGCGCGGCAGTCTCTAAAACTTGCACCCTCTCGGTTTGCAGTGTGGTGCACTAAACATACATGAAGTAAAACCTAATCCAGTGGCTAGCAGACGCTCACGCTAGCCTTGCGAGCCACCCAGAGTACCTCAAGTTCCGCTAAAAAAGATGAATGAATAAATGAATGAATGAATCTTGTTATAAACTTCTAGATGATCGTTTCAATCACTCCTACAACGATACCCGAAAATCCTCGGCTGTCTTTTCTCATGCATCGCACCTTCATTGGATATTGTCATCGGGTAGGGATGTCACGTCACAGACAAAATTAGTTGCCATTTCACAAGAAAACCGGGCACTTTTTATTTCAAGTAAATTAAAAGCGTAACCTTTATTTCCATAACAATTTTCGACCTTCCAAACTGAAAAAACGGCGGTGCCCTCCCTCCCCTCCCTTTTTCCCTTTATATCCGCCATTGCTTGCTGAAGCAAGTTAATCAGTCAACTTATCGTCACGATTGTCCTCTCATCTGCCTGATGAATACACACTGCACTGACACCTAACTTTCGCCCCCTTCAAGACAAGGCGTGTTCGAAGAAATACCTAACACCCTGTATGACCTTCATCTACAGCCGAGAGCGACGGTGTTTCGTGGAAGACGAGCGTAATAAAAGCACTATGTGTTAAACTCACAGCCCCCTGCTCTCCTGCTTCCTGCTACCATGGTGCCGAGATCGATACCTCCGCGGGTCTCCCAGGTCATTAACGCGGGGGCGGGTCCAGCCTCCGATATATGACGACTATTTGGATTGGAGGAAATGATGCCTGGTACTCGAGAGGTGAGAACGCAGGTTGAAATCCACCGTCTGTTTTGCAGCAAGAGGAGGCGTCTTCAAAAACCATAGCGCCCTCAAAGTGCCGGCGGCTATCACCCTGGCACCTGCAGTGCGTAGCCCCGACCGTTGCCTTTAGCGTCTCGTGTGGGGTGTGGGACTCCGTCTGTTCATTGCGTACCTCGTGTGTTTGTTTTTTTGTTTTTTTTTGCCCGTCCCTCCTTAAACCTTTCGATTCGCCAAAAACGCGTTTGTGAATAGTTGCTCGCCGTATACGGCAGTTTCACGGAACGCCTTTCTACCCTTCGGTAAGCTGCGTAAGGCCTCGTTGATGAACCACATTCCACATTCTGCCTCTTTGTTTGCACGCTGACAATGAGTTCCTGGCGTAGTCGTAAGCGTTTGTGAAACGCACAAGCAAAACAGGTTACCCTGTGAACGACGAAACTCGACGGGTGCGATTAGAGATGTACGCGTATACTTAAGTTCCCTAAAGTCATGCCTAATCTGCTCTTTTCCAGTTCGGAGTCCCTCAGACGGCATCGACCAGGCTTGTTGGGCACCGACGAGGCGACTGCTCAACGCTGGCTCGTCCTAACTCCGAATAAAGACCAATGCGTGTAAAAACTTACTAGTGACCGATTGTACTTTATGTTGCCAACTACTCTGCCAGACGCAGTCGACCACAACGAGTCAGCTTGAAAGCACAGCCTCTGCGCCCACAAATTTCGAGGCGTGGAGGCTGTGCCTTATTTTCGTCATTGCCGTCAATAACAATATTTGAAATTGCCGTCAATGCTGCAATTGCAGCATGACCGCCAAAACCGATAATTAAAACGTTAATTAACGACATTTAGTTAATGAGCCAACTTACAATGACGATTGTTCCCTCGCCTCTCACCAGTTTTTTGTTTTTTTTTTGTGTTCGAAATAAAATATTGAAGTGCTGTATGACTGCACGCCAATTCAGGCTTTCCCGTTTAGCAACAAAACGACCCCTAAATAAACTTGGCATAAAAATTTAATTGATCTAACCTATATATTCTTTCGGGGTATCCCGCTAAATAAAGGGGCGAAATAAAATCGCTCTATAATTATAACCCATTACATATTTTTGTTTCCTAATAGCAGCAATGGGCCCGCAACGCACGAACGCACACATTAGGGACTTTTCGTAGATCGTTCCCGCTGTCCCGCAACGCTCTCCGCCCAACCCGCTACAATACTCAAACTCCACAGTCAAGGCCATCGCCGCGCAGGCGCAGTACTGGTTCTTTTTCGTTGCGGAGGGCCTAGCGGAAGGGGAAAGACGGTCTACGAAACCTCCCTATTATAACAAACCTGACGACGGTAAGAATGCTATCGCATTTAATACGCACAACTTCAAGAAAAGTTTTTTAAAAAAAAGTTATTTCTCGGTAAATTTTCGCCCATGACAACTTTGCGGACGAGGACCGCGCGCGAAGCAAGCACTTAACGACCTGCCACGTCGCTCGACGATCCACGTCCTAAAAATGCGCTCCCATATTTTTTTATCACATGTCGCGCATAATCGCTCCTACAGACAAACATGCGCCCCTGACTTCCCGTCGCTGCGTCCTACGCATTGAAATGTTGGTTGTGGAGAATTGTAGATAAATGCTTGCGCTTAGTGACCATGCGAGAATATGTGCACCTCTCCATTAAATCTGAATTTAAGCGGAGGTTAGTACATTGTTGAAATTAGAAGCTTTGAAGATAGGTGGCGCAAGCCGCCGCCCGTTTAGAAGGGTTCAGCCACATCCATCCATCCATTCATAATGTAGCTCTGCTGTCGGCACAGCGCATGCGCAGACGCTTCACATCTGGAAAATCTGGTTTCCGCGTGCACACAGCGCCCGCGCCTGGTTCGGGCAAACGGGGGTTTGTTTGTAGAAAGGGTGTGGGCATATTACGCGATGTTCAGGACCAGAAAAGCATGGCATACATGGCCATGTACGGAGACGCCAACGAAACTGCCAAACTCCAGCTTTGAGATCATATTTCTACAGGACTGAAAACACAACTCTTTTCTTTCTTTCTTTTTTTCTTACATTTGTGTTATGTAACCGCCGAAAGAATTAAGCATAATTCTGTCAACCCATGTTGTAATATTTTTCTTTTTTATATATTCACCACAAACTCTTTCAATGTCGTCGTGAGCTTCTAAACGACCAGCACGGAGAATCTTGAAAGACGCCAGGATCGTAGTACGTCGTGAAGCTCTCGTGATATGACCTCATGGATAAACGAAGCGAATAGTAAATCAAGTGACGGCGCACTTCCAAATGCCTCGATTGAATCGCCAGCTTCCCCGAAAGAAACGGTGCAATGAGCAAACGCGATAGAGCCTCAAACATCGTAGATTACTGTGAAAGGTTAGGGATGGGACCACCGTCTCCGCGTGACGATCACTAACCTTTATGGCATCCAGTCTGAAAGCGATCCATCCCCCAGACACCCCCGACACGAGGCTTACCTGCAAAAAGGAAGAGACAATCATTACAATATTATCAACATTTTTTCTTTAGCATAGTCTCTAACACAAATGAAGGATGTTTCTACAAAAGTTGAAACATTCAGAAAGTTTCTTTCAAACCTTAAAGGGACAATGAAGGCAATTTCGGAGATCTTTTTGGCGATTGAACTGGGTTCCAAGCACGTCTCAGACCTCGTTGCCCAAATTTCAGCCGAAACCGGCGCTTGTGTGCCGCGCAAATCAATTAAACAGTCGCGGTAATAATCGTACCGGGATCGACTGGGGCGACGCCCCAAAAGTTGCGGGAGAAGCGGAGCTCACGTGACCGATGCGGGGCCAAGGAGCGCGACGTCACAAGAGACGCGTCAGCGATTGGTCGAAACGAGAAACGTGCCCTCGGTCACGTTTCGGTTCGCGATTTTTAGAAATACTGTTCTAATTTCCGCTTGAATAACCATCAAAAGTATAAATCGGACCGGAGATGATTACTAAACCGTAAATAAAGCAGCATCAGTGTTTTTCTCTTTGCTACGCTGGACGCGAAACTGGCAACAAGCAACTATGGGCAACAAAATAAAATTAAAAGAGAACACGGTACTCGAAAGCTGTTGCAAAATGGTAGCTGTAGATGGCTGTTCTAACGGTCGACTGAAGACCAGTATTCGTTCGGGCGACGCTAGTTTTCACATGTGGGTTACTGTTCGTGTTCTTTGACGACGAAAAGAGGAAGACCGCGGAGGAACCGGATCCCGGAACGGCAGGATCGCTGCTGCTTTTCCTTCGGCATCTCCCCCGCGTCCGTCCTTCGGCATGCGGGCCGCTCGTTGCCGGCCGGGCTGTCTCCGTCGGGTGATGGCAGAGGCCGCCACACACGTACTCCCGTTCCGTTGGTGTTCGGTCACTGAACGGAAGCTCGAACTCGCTCGCGAGAGCGGCATTCGTCCATGTTGACAGAGTCGGCGCAACGACCACGCCACCGCGCTGCTACAACCTACCGCGGTAACCAGAGTCTCCATCTCCTAAATGCTACCGATATCGACTATTCACACTTGACGTCACTCCCTACGTCACCTCCGTTTTCGGAGGCCCAGAAACGAGACTGGAGATGGTTCAGTTTCGGTTTCTTTACTTCTTTAGTAGGCACATAAATACGCGTCATAAATGTCTACAAAAAATTGGGCGGCATGCTATGTTCCCAAGAAGCATTAAAACACCATTTAAAAAAATTAAATAAAATCGTCTTCATTGTCCCTTTAAGCGATGACCCCAACCCAAAAACAGAGTGAGGGAGCAGGCGAGATGGTGCAAGATTACCATTTTGTTAAAACACCTGCGACTGGGTACGAAAATATTTGAACAACCCAAAAGTACAAGTGACAGGGAAACAGATCAGTCAGACGACAATCTTGTTCCAACAGCAGCCAAAACGATCCCCCGAAAAATCAATGTGACGTTTGCCAATACTGACTGAACCTTCAATATTTCACAATATACTGGCTCGGGAGGACAGATCTACAGACAAATAGTACTGGCTCGGGAGTAGTGACCGGGGTAGTGTGCTGTTGTATTGATGTTTGTATGTACGATGCCTGTGTATGCGCTCAATATATGTTCACCTGATGGTTGTAGTGCGTGACGTGTCTACATGGAAATTCCCGAAGAAAAGGAAACGCAATAGTGGCGTAAGAAAATAAAAATATCTTTTTGTAAAATATGAATTGGGCGGTACCTAACGCCACCTAGCCTAGCTACTTGCGATTACTCTGC
The DNA here is from genome assembly GCF_016920785.2 of Ixodes scapularis. Classification (NCBI taxonomy): domain Eukaryota; kingdom Metazoa; phylum Arthropoda; class Arachnida; order Ixodida; family Ixodidae; genus Ixodes; species Ixodes scapularis. Next base: position 56,972,613 of record NW_024609836.1, on the reverse strand, counting down.
TTTACCCTGCCATCTGGTGGCAAGCGATTTAACACCCTTTTACTCTACGCGGCTACGCCATAATTTCGTGTTACCGTGCTGAGGTAAGCCAAGAGGTTGCTTCGGATTTGCTTTTTTTTTGAGTGCGGCTTTTGGTTTTGCGGGCGAATGATTTTCACTTCTCCATGATGTGCGGTTGACGCAACTGTTGACGAAGGAATTGTGGCTCGAGGAATAGCAAAGGTAAGACATAAAGTGCGCGAACTGGGCGCCGGTTGTCTCCGTTGAACATCGCAGTGCTGACGATGAGAAGACTGAGTGACTGCATTCTTTCGTAAGTTTCTTTACCTGCAGGGGTAAATAAACTTCGGAAATAAATACAGTTCGTGGAAAGCTCGTGTTACGTTTTTATTTGCTGCTCCTCTCGCTTCCTACAATAGACTTAGTGTTCTCGTTAAGCCTTATCGAGCTCGATTTGCTCGATACGTGGCCGCCATAATGAGATACAGTCGACGGAGGAACTTCTGCTCCCCTGCTTAAGGAAAGAAAGTTTCTCCCTTTCTGAAGGAACATATGTGTCAAGAGCGTTCCTCCCTTTAGGGAGGACTATACTGACCCTTTTTTCTAGGAGTGCACGGCCTAAACGAGACCAAGTTTAATGCTTGGGTATATCAACCGTCGTCGAGGCACCAGCTGACCATGAAACGTTTCCCGTTTGCAGCCACCAACACGACACCGAACGGCAGAAACTCGTTTCAGGAGACCATATTTCAACGAGCTTTACTTGAAGTTGTGTCGAGTGCTACTAACCACGGAGACAATAAAGCGTAACAGCACCTCTCTTCTTCACGACTGGGACGAACGCTTCTCGCGCTTTCTCTAAAGTGAAATAAATATGAGTTCAAAACAGGCCTGGTTGAATGAAAACTGTAGCGAGCGTTGAAGACAGCACAACGCCGTCATACCATTTGCAGGAACGCAAAAATGAACACCGTCACGTTTCTTCTGGCCGTCGTACTCGTCTTCACCGCATGTACGCTCTCTTATATCTGTCTCCGTTGATTCCTCGCTAACAACGGTGCCTGAAACTAAGTTCATAAAACGCGTTCCTTCAAAAGGAACGAAATAGTGGTATTATCCAATTTCACATAGAACTAAGGAACCAGAGAGTGCGCTGTCTAAATATTTTTAAAGAATTTGCGAGGCCATTTTGCAATCTAAGACACGAGTTACTGACGTCATCGAAGAGATATATTCAAGGCACAATTTTAGTCAACAATGAAGGAATCTAACCTGTATACAAGAATCTTAGTACGCATTGTATAGACCTGGACCAGACACCTGCTAGTTTAATAATAATAATAATAATAATAATATTAAATTTGATTATTTTTTTTGTGCCCACAAAAAAAAACCCTCGGGGTACAGTGTAAACATACATGGAGTAAAACCTAAAAAGACAGGAAACATCAAAGATAAATCAATAAAAATTATGCAACATTATCATAATGCAAAGATTGATTAAAATTGATTATAAATTAGTTCGCAGATATCCAGTCACGCAGATCTAACATAAACTCATGAGTGGATGCGTTATCAGACGAAAACGATTCGTATGGATATAAGATTTATCAACAAACAAAATAATGAAGGTGGAACTTTTTGCAAAAGCGACAGGAAACGCTGAACGCACTTTCTCATTTTGAGGAACTTGCGGAAGAACACTTCCGAAAATGTCCAATTATTGAGACAAAAAAACAACTTTGTATTCTTTTTTTTTAATTATTATTATTATTATTGCTTCCACACACAGGTGCCAGCTCGGCTCCAAGGTCAGTAAAAGAAAAGCATTTTGCGCACTTTTCGCACTTGCATTTTCAAGCGCGTAATGTAAAAACAAATCACTAAAACTGCGCAGGTATAGTTGATACAATGTTCTCTAAGCATGCGACGAATAGGTGAAGCCAACAGCTTCAGAACAAGCGTATTGTCGCTCAATTGAGCGACAATCCACCAAAGCAGCGCTGCATAGCAGATGTGAACTTTCCTAACTTCTACAGTACGTATGGTCGTGGGAAATATTATTGAAAAGTAACCGAAAATCTTATACATACATCGCCGCCGAGGAGCTTGAATGTTGTTTCGTCAAAGCTTCGAAGGCAAAATGAATATGCCAGCATTCAATGCCCTTCCAATAAAAGAAGAAGAAAAAAAAGTGAAAGCCGTTTACAACTCCCTGTAACGCCGAATTGGAGCGCAGCTCTTGAGGAGGAGTGAAGGGTACTGAGGGGAGGGTAGACCCCTCCTCCTTCTCCTCCTCCTCCCCTCATTCTTTAATATGCTCCCGGGGGGGGGTCACGTGACCTCGGGGGGGGGGGTGTCACGTGACTTCGGGGACGGGGGTCACGTGACCTCGGGGAGGCGTGACCTGGGGGTCACGTGACCTTGGGTGTCACATGGGGTTCCCCTCAAGGTCACGTGACCCCCACGTGACCTCAGGGGGTCACGTGACCTCAGAGGGGTCACGTGACCTGGGGGTCACCTTGGGGTCACGTGACCTTAAGATGACCTGCCGGGGGGTCACGTGACCTTGGGGAGGAGACCACGTGACCTCGGGGGTCACGTGACGGGGGTCACGTGACCTTCAAAGGGTCACGTGACCTTGAGATGACCTTGGGAGGGTCACGTGACCTTGGGGGTCACGTGATCCCAAGATAACCCCACGTGACCCCCAAGGTCACGTGACCTTGGGGGTCACGTGACCTTGAGATGACCTTGGGAGGGGTCACGTGACCTTGGGATGACCTTGGTTACGCCGACGGCGACGGCGACGGCGACGCCGACGCCGCTCAAGCCGGGAACGGGCCCCTAAGAGCTGCGCTCTAAAAGCCGTTTACAACTCCCTGTAACGCCGAATTTGAGCGCAGCTCTTGAGGCGGAGGAGGGAAGGGTACTGGGGGGATCAGTTGACCTCGGAAGGAGGGGGGGGGCGGATGCCAATTACGTCATTGGCATCCGCATCGCCATCGTCATCATGACTGATGACGTCATCAGTGACGTCACTGATGACGTCATCGACATCGTCATCATCACTGATGACGTCATCGTCCCGTGACCCCCCAGGTCACGTGACCCCCCCCCCCCTAGGTCCTCCCGAAGGAACCCGAGGTCCTCCCGAGGTCCTCCAGAAGGAACCCGAGGTCCTTCCGAGGTCCTCCCGAAGGAACCCGAGGTCCTTCCGAGGTCCTCCCGAAGAATCCCGAGGTGCTTCCGAGGTCCTCCCGAAGGAACCCGAGGTCCTGGGGGGTCACGTGACGCTGACGTCATCAGTGATGATGACGATGCCGATGCGGATGCCGATGAAGTCATTGCATCCGCATCACCATCGTCATCGTCACGTGACCCCCCCCCCCCTAGGTCCTCCCGAAGGAACCCGAGGTCCTCCCGAGGTCCTCCCGAAGGAGCCCGAGGTCCTCCCGAGGCCCTCCCGAAGGAGCCCGAGGTCCTTCCGGGGTCCTCCCGAAGGAACCCGAGGTCCTCCCAAAGGAACTCGAGGTCCTCGGAAGGACCTCGGGTTCCTTCGGGAAAATTTACCCATAATGCACCGCGCGGTTACGCCGACGGCGACGGCGACGCCGACGCCGCTCAAGCCGGAAACGGGCGCCTAAGAGCTGCGCTCTAAAAAAAAAAAAGAAGAAATGACCTTAAGACAAGTGTAGTCGATATGTTTGAGCGAGTTAGCATCAACAAATATGCATCCTCACAATCAAAACGTAATAAATCGCAATGTATCACTAGGTGCTTATGGAATAACCAAACAAATACACGTACCTTCGTAAGAGAAAAACAACAACAGCGGAACCAATATACTACAGTGTGTTTGCTAAGGCTTCAAATAAAAAAAGCGAAAGCCGTTTACCACTCCCTGTAACGCCGAATCGGAGCGCAGCTCTTGAGGAGGAGGAGGGAAAAGTACTGAGGGAAGGGTAGACCCCTCCTCCTCCTTCTCTTCCTCCTCCCCTCATTCTTTAATATGCTCTGGGGGGTCACCTGACCTCGGGGGGAGGGGGTCACGTGAGCTCGAGGGGGTGTCACGTGACCTGGGAGTCACGTGACCTGGGGGTCACGTGACCTTGGGAGGTCACGTGAATTTGGGAGGGGTCACGTGACCTTGGAGGGTCACGTGACCTTGGGGGTAACGTGACCTTGGGAGGGATCACGTAACCTTAGGGGTCATGTGACCTGGGGTCACGTGACCTTGGGGGGTCCCGTGGCCTTGGGGGTCACGTGACCTTGGGGTGACCTGGGGATCACGTGACCTTGGGGTGACCTTGGTTACGCCGACGGCGACGGCGACGCCGCTCAAGCCGGAAACGGGCGCCGAAGAGCTGCGCTCTAAAAAATTATAGATGCAGATATCAAACCATTGGTGCAGAGCGCAATCATAAGTTTAACACTGGATAGGTTAAACCTTTTTTCTTTACTAAAAATAGATGTTGGTCTTCAAGACCCACGCTATTTTTTACAAAGGAACACGTAGCAATGAGTGTATATAGAGTACTGAGCTCGAGGTTGACTGGAACCTGCCGAAGACAGAAAAAGTAATAACAAAGGTTACTCAAATCTACGGGACTCATCGGAAGGACTGCTTGCATCCGCAATCTACGCCTCTAGCGTTGATCTATGAGCATAAAACGTTGAGCAATACCGTGAGGATTTTTAGGGCCGCATTCGATGTGCGACTACAACTTATCACAATGCCTATAAGACATGGTCAGCTACAGCTTCAGAAACGTAGGGCGCGGCAGTCTGTAGCATCTTGTTGGAAAGTTTTAGTAGATCGTTCCAATCACTCCCACAAGGATACCCGATAACCCTCAGCCGTTTTTTCACATGCATCGCACCTTCATCGGGTATCGTTATCGGATACGGATGTTACGTCACAGACCAAAGCAATTGCCAGTTCACCAAGAAGGAGGCACATTTTCTTTCAAGAAAAATAAACGCGTGCCTTTTATTTCATAATAACTTTCAACCTTGCAAACAAAAAAACAAAAAAAGGCGGTGCCCCCCTTCTTTTTTTTTTCGTTTAAATCCGCCAGTGCTTGTTGGAGCAAGTTGTTAGTCAACTTACCATGATGAATATACCCTCCTCTGCCTGATGAATACGCAGTGAATTGAAACCCAACTTTCGCCCCGTTTAAGGGCCGACGACCAGACGAAATCCTGCAAGGCAGAAGATTCTCCTCACCATGGGAGAGGAGCAAACAGGCAGCGGTGGACAGGGTAGAAGGGGGGAAAGAAGGAAGCGAAGGAAAAGTGCAAAGAGCGAACTGGTCGTCGGTCTTTAGAATAAATACCAAACACCCGTATGGCCTAGCGCGACGGTGTTTCGTGGAAGACGAGCGTATTAAGCGCATTACGTGTTAAACCCACAGGTCCCTGCTTTTCTGCGAGCTTTTGCCGTGGTGCCAACGGTTACACCGCGAAGCTCCCATCTCACTCCCGCGCAGGATGGCCGGGCCTCGGCTATTTCACGAGTATTACGAAGATAACGAGATATGATGCCTGGTACTCGGCAGGTGAGAACGCAGGTTGTTTCGCAGCAAGTCGAGATGCTTTCATAAACCATAGTGCCCTGAAAGTGCACGAGGCTATCACCCTGATCAAAGGGAGGCGCTTAATTGGTGCGGCGAGCCCCATAGCTTTCCCTGCACTGTCAGCTTGCGGAGAACGGGCTTTAATGTCGTATGCAGAAAACGCTCTTGTTTCGCATCTATTACCGGGTTTCGAGAAAAAAAGGTCACGACGCTACAACAAACCGTCATAAAAGAAAGAAGGGTAACCGGATTCTGAATCTTTTACAGCGCTTGCTTTCACCTCATAACTAAAACGCCAGGGCAACTTTCAACGTACGCTAAATAACCCGTAGGAAGGTGTCATATTCAAGCCTCTGTCCGAAGCTCGCTCGAAATAAACGCCATATAACTTCATCACAAGCGTCGTGACTACACACGGACCTAGAGTGACTCGTAAAAAGGGGTACATTGGCGATTTTTTGAGCTACCTCAGCTAAAAATATTTTCTGACTCCCCCGCCTTTACCCTTACCGGTATGCTACTTAGAATCACGAAATTCACAATAGTTATTGTGCAATCGCAAAATGGAAATGATGCAAAAGCTAACATTCAAGTACACTCGCACTTTTCCGTGCGGTGCCGTCAGTGGCAGCCGAGCTTGCCAGTCGAGAGAGCACTCTAAAAAATAGAGTATGCCAATCATTTGTTCCTTGCTGGAGCGTGGGTACTGGAGCGAGCTTACAAACAATTCATTTGACATCCTGAAACTGCTTCAAATCAGTTGGGAACAAATTCTCCAGTCCAAAGAGTGAACCCCTGCCTTCCACTTGCGTGACTTTTTCGTTGTTGCCAGAAGAGACTTTCAGTTTGAAAAAAACACGATAAGGAACAAATTGTAAATTCAATAATTTCTCGAAAAAAACAACACAATATTTTGACTTAATATTTAAGATACTATTTTAGCGATGCTTTTTGGTGAGTTTAGCGAAATTTCAAGCAAATTGGGAACCATGAAGATCCTGGTTCCCAATTTGCTCACACTTGCGACCGACCGCGATCACACACTTGCGACCGACCATGACCAACCGAGACAAGACCGGTTTTTAAACCTCTTGCGAGAGCTTACGACCCGATGCGCTGCTTCGGAGCCGGTGGTAACCACCCCAAGAGGCTTGAAAACCAGTGCTGTCTCAGTGAATTGTAGTCCAGCACAAACTTGTAAACGGGCCCATTAGCTCCAAAACAACACTCCTGGGGTGCAACATGGAAGTCGGGGCGTGTCTTTACACACGGTGTCCCAAATATGTTAGAGCGCAGCTCTTAGGCGCCCATTTCCGCGTTAAGCGGCGCTGCCGTCGGCGTAACCGCGCGCGCTACAATATGGGATGTCACAGTTTCCCCGCTAAATTTAGTGGGAAAACTGAATTGGTGTTGAGCTCATGTGACGACAGTTTTACCGCTAAATTTAATGGCGGAACTGAATGCGCAGTCTTATATTATTGGACTTCAAAGTCTTACACACCAAATGAGATTTCCGCCGCTAAATTTAGCGGGGAATTGAATTGATGTTGAGGTCTCGTGCGGTCTTGTACACGTTACTAAAAAAAAGTAATTGATTACAATTACTACTACTCGTGGCCATAAAGTATTCGATTAGATTACTTGATTACTCGACGGCAAAAGTAATTGGACATTACTTAAAGAAGTAATCGTTACTTTTCCGATTACTTTATTGTGTGAAGACACATCTTTAGCGCTCATAACAATGAACTACTTCCAACCTATACTTCACATTTGCGCACGTATTGAAGAAGAAAAAGTGGCTCCCTCTTCGTGGTCGTTGCGTTGCACCTTCACAATGCGGACAAAAGCATAAAATTCGTTTGAAGACGTTTAATGATTTGGGCGTTCGCCAGTGTGTGTGTGTGGGGGGGGGGGGGGGGGGGGGGGGCAGCGGAGGGGGTTCTAGATCTTGTTAGGCTTGAGCAAGGGTTGTCGCTCAAAGTTCGCGTCGCTCATTTTATTATCCACATGTTTTACAAAAGAACAGCAGCCCCAGGATTTGAAACGGATCATGTGTAGTATCCACTAGCGGAAGAAATCGCCCCGACCACTTCTCAACTCGAAGCATTGCTTGTCGAAAAAACCACATAGGAGAAATGGGGAAATATTTCAACTGCCTGTTATATTTTGCATCCGCTTTAGGCATTCTTCGGTTCTGGTTCTCCTACGGGCAGCGAGTAGATACCCTAAGCAGGATTTTTTTTTTTATTTTTGTGTGTGTGTGCGTGAGGGGGCTAGTTTGAACGAAGGACTCACAAAGCTACATTCTGCTTCCTCAAACTTCGCCCGGAATGGCCTTTGCCACGCACTGTGGCTTTCCTGGGGCTTCCCACTCCCAGTCCCAGCTCAAAAAAAAAACAACAAAAAACGGACATTTCAGAGAAACTGTACTTAGAAAGAAATTGACCTCGTTTCCTACAGCTCCGCAAAAATCTTTCTTTTTTCCATTCGAAAAAAAAAGAAGCAAATTTTCTTTTTGTCATTTCATAAAAAAAGGCGTGTGCCTGGGAAGGGGGGGGGGGGGGGGGGGGGGGGGTTCGCGTGTACAAATTGTAACGGTTACAAGTAATTTTATTACTTCAAAAAGTAATCAGATTACTCTTGTGATTACTGCCTAATAAAAGTAATCAACTGATTACAAAATTACTCCAAAAAGTAATCGATTACAAGTAATTTGATTACTTGTAATGCGTACGGTACAAGACTCTCGTGCCATCAATTTTTCAGCTAAATTTAGCGGGGAAGCTGTGGGAGGAGGGAAGGGTATAGAGAAGGACGGAAGGGTACGGAGGAGGAAGAGAGGGTACGGAGGAGAAGGGGGAGGGTACGGAGGGGGAGTAGGAGGGAAGGGTTCCGAAGAGGACTGGAAGATACGGAGTAGGAGCGTACGAAGGAGCAAAAGAAGGGTGCAGAACCAGTATGTGAGGAGAGCGATCTCTATTTGTACACATATTTATTTATATATATATATATATATATATATATATATATATATATATATATATATATATTTCTCAAATTATATAGTACGGTATATCGCAAAATCAAAATACCTCAGGAGCTGCGCTCTAATTTCGCATCACATAAATTTGGAAAACTCTTTCATTGGTTATATCATTTTTCCCTCCGGAACAATAAACTACACCACGCCGAGCGCTCGTTCTCCACCAAAATGTAGCCCTAGCGTTACGAACAAGGTGCCAAATCTTCAGAACAAACCATTATCTTATCCAAAAAGCTAAAAGCAATTTTTGTAAATTTTGTTTTAAGAAAATGGCGGCCGACGGAGCTTGCGAATACATGGAGCTGAATGGAGCCAGATATCGAAAACGAGCGAAAACGGGCACCCCTTTCCCACTGAAATTTACAGAAAATCAATTATAATTCTTGAATGGCATACCGGTTAGTGCTGGAACCTTGTGATAGTGTTCGGACCGTCTTTGCGTGAAATATGGGTGGAGAATGAGTGTTCGGCGCTGCCTAGTTTATTTTTGCGGAAAATAACAAACACAGACACCAGCAGACGCAAAAAGAAAAAAAAAACATACATTTTATGGGGGGACACGCTGTAAGTGACGTTTCTTCCTTCGTCATTAGTTCTTGAATACTGTTATTTGATTAACGAAAAATAGTCAGAGTGCAGGCGGGCTGGTGTAAGTAGGGTGATTTCAGATAAGATCGACCAAAGGGTGGCTGGTCGACATTTTTAAATCAACTGATGTTTTTATATGACATTGTCCAGTGTCTGGTATAAACAAATCCGCACTTAGTTTTGACCAGAAAAAAAATTTGGAGACAAGAAAAATCGTAAGGCAGGGAGAGGTGGACAGTTGCAATAACGCGCACTGATGGAGGGGGCAAGTTTGAAAGTGAATAATTAAAACAATAAAATTAGGAGAATTTTAAAACTTTTTACAAACAAACTATGGGTACAACTTGCTTGTAATATAAAGTAATAATATTTATTAAAAATTTATTTAGTTTTCTAAAAATTGCCAAACATGCCTGCTCGAACGACAAATGGCAAACTTTGGAAATCTGTATCTCATGAAGTAATTTAATCATTATTACATAACTTGCAGACATTATTTTACTAATATATGGCTATTATTGAAAAAATAAATAAGGTATCTGAGTGACACAATAGTTACAATATATTTAGGCAAACATGGGAAAAAAATCAAACAAAGAAAAGTTCCAATGCGAATAAACAAAAAACACCACCTTCGATTTTTTTTAAATTTGGGTACCCTGTTATACTCTATTTCGGCATTCATTTCTATTAAAAACATGTTGCATCATTGCACTGTGAAAGAAGAAACAACTCCCCAAACTAGGGTCCTTTTTCAAAGCCTACACTTAGCAGTGCCCTATACAAGAAGTGACTCTGAGTTCCAGTTTCATGAAACTTGCACAAATCTTTTATAAACATTTATTCAGATGAGGTCATTGATAAAAAGAGCGATCGGTCACACAGTAAAAGGGAGGAGAAACTATATACAGCATTTTACATAAGCGTACAAAGTGGTATCATATTAGAGACTAATGATTTGAGAAAAGATGATGCAGTGTGAAGTTGTACCTTCCGGTATATTTTACATCTAGACTAAAATAAATAACTTTACTTCCACACACAAAAACAAAGATATAATAGTAAGATATTTAGGCTGGCTGTGTATTTACGATTACAAACAATTTCAGGTGACGGATGCCATAGTGCCTAACTGGAGCAGCTTCGATGCTCTCGGTGTATGAATGAATCGTGGCAAGCCGATATATTTTATCCTGCTCGAGGATAACATTTTGGGATTTTTTTATAGTGATCAGATAAAAATTATTAGTAACCACCAACAAAAACAGTAGGTTAAATACCCCGTGAAGAAAAATGTGATAAATAAGATGTCCCTGCATTCAGAATGAGCAGTCCTTGGGAAATCAAATTCGGCACTTTACGCTAAGGTTTTCCTCGCTGTACCCATTTAATAAAGTTGCTTCCAAGCAGATCCGACTGTCCGTGCTACATATACGTCACAGGTCTCTTCTGTTGATGACTTGCTGAGCCGCCACGCGTGCCAAGACTGAATGCCAGGGAAGGCGCGCACCGTCAGCCACTCTTCTTTTTTTTGTTCACGATACCGAACAACCTCATTTTCGTCCAGATATACAAGATACACGCCTTTCAGTTTCTTTGATAGAACGCTCACCATTGTCCTGGCCGTCTGAATTGCGCTTACTGAACGTTCTCTCAGGTTGTTCAGCGTGCACTCTAAGAAAAAAGTTGACCTCAAGGGACTAACGGCAGCATTTGGTCCTCTGAACTCCCAGTTGCTCCTCGAAAGGACCATCTGGCTCAAGCTAGGTACCGTGCGCAAAAGCTGGGGACTAACTGCGCTCGACTGGGACCAACCGATAGGCGTGCGCGAGCAAAAGCATCCATTAGTCCCCCTCAGACAGGGTGCATCTGTATGATTTAGTCCCGGAATGCAAACGGAATGTTCGCCAGGAGGACGGATGCTATTTCGCTTGTCTTGGGGATCGGCGACACTCAGCCCAGCACGGCTGAAAGTGTTGACGAAACTCGGACGAAACTGGCGAATTTGTTTAATGTGCCAGGAACGTTAAGACATTGCATGGTAGAGCTTCACGCGTTGTGTGAAAGCGAGTGAACGAATGTGTTGACTCGACTTCTTCCAACTATCTCCTCAAAAACGATCTGTTGACATTCCAGAAGTCCCATTTACGTAATTTGCCTTCGCGCAAAAAATGTGCATTCATCCAAACGCAACACCTCCAAATACTAACACTTTTTTTCTTTTAAAAATGAAACTTAACAGTTTGTAGAAGCCACGCTTTTAACACCGGAGTCTCGCAGTCAGAATAAATGGTCATTTCAATCCCTAAAACTGAGCATTCCCACCGGCGATATAAGCAGTCGCGCGATGCCACTAGATCGCATCGCAAAAAAAATTAGATGGTCACACCGGCGTGTGCGATAAGCGAGTCCAACGCCTTCGTTGGCGAGTCGTTTGTCGAAAACTCTCGCTCCGAACGCCGTTGATTTGCTCAGCCGCTCCGCGACTAGATCGCATCGCAAAAAAGTTGAGTCGAGAAGCGACTGCTCCAATCGCGTCGCTTTTTGCCCGCGATGGTCGCTTTTGCGATGGAAGTTATCGCGCGGCTAGATCGCATCGCCGGTGGGAACGCGCCTCCGTCTCTGTGTGACAAACCTTTCTGGGTAGTCCAATGTCGAACTAAAATCCGCAACGACACACTTGATGCACGGCACGTTCCACTTAAAGAGCACATTCAGGGGCAGTATCCAGACGCCTTCATGCCATCGTCGTCGCTGTTTCCAAAACAATCCAGATGAACTACGAAGAACGAACCACGCCCGGAACGTCACACCTGGCAGCACCCTACTAATACAAAACAAATGCAAACTAAAAAAAAAAAAAAAAAGCCACTTGAGAAAGTTGAAAATGCTTAAGAGAGAAAGAGAAAAGAAAGAAAAAAAAGTGTCTGCTTGAGGTCACTCGACCGGCGTGTTGAAAGTGGCGACCGTCTCCCGTCCTTGGAGCTCTTCGGTGTCCTTGTGTCGTGTGCAGTGGGAGTGGGAAAAGAGATTATCTTCTGCGCGCACTGCCCCCTCCCCCCAATCCCCTACCCCGCATTCTTTGCTCCTTGTACACGCGGAGGGTTGGGCGTTGGTCAGATGGGGTCCGTCGGGAAAACGGGAAGTGTCTTTGTTTGAAAAGAACCTGTTTTTAGTAAGTTGAAAGTCGAAATACAGCCTTCGTCGGAGGCTGGTCGCCTTGTGTCGTCTCCGATCATGCCGGGATCGGGTTTGGATTCGCGGTACTGAAGCACTGCACTTGATCTGTTCTGACGTCGCAAGCCAAGGGAACTCGATTAAGGTATGTCGAAGTGCTTCTGTTTATGGTGTATTTATTAACTGTGGCTTCAGAAAGTGTTTTCTTTTGAGCGCGTTCTCTAGCTTGCAAAGCGCGCGCCATGCTCTATTCTTTTTGGCACCCCGGTTGCTGATTGTGTTATGCGGCACAGAGACCTCATATTCTATCGTATCGAGCGAAACGCCAGTTCTACCGATGGCTTATTTTTGTGTGTGTGTATGTTTCGCAGACCCTGGCAGGATCGCTTGACCATAAACGCCTGTCCACATGCAGCGGAGCGCTACAGGCATAACGCTGACCTTGCGCTAAGCGCGTGCTGACGGGATCGGTCAAAAGCTTTGTATCGCACCGACAAAACTCATGCTCACGGCAGACGAAAAGTAGCTCATGACACGTGAGCAGCGCTACATCAGCGCTTCGCTGCGTGTGAGAACCGGCATTAATGGAGACATTTATTCGATTGTACACTAGACTTTCGCGTTGATGGCGGGAGATCATGCCGTCACTTTGAAGCATAGTTTGAGCACGAACGCGCTGGGTCTGTAATTCGCAGCGAACGATCTACTAAAATCAATATTGCGCTGGTCTGCTGTCAACAGACTGCGTGTTGGATGTGAACCATTGTATCACTTATGCAGCCTATTTGTTAATTTATTATGCGTGTGTTATAACTTATATCATATATTTTTCAAGCGATTCGGTATTAATGCTGCCCTGTTACTAATAATCCAAATTCCTCGCAAACAGGAAAGAAGCTGCCGGAGCCCCAATAAGCGGTGCTGGGACCACGACCGACTTGGGCAGACGTCCCAGTGTCCAAGCCATCGTCGACGCAAGTGCGCTCTTCGGAATCTGGCCTTATCGTGGATTCTACCGCCCTGGAACTTTGACTTCAGTCATCCTTGAATGCGATGTGTATCTACGAGGCAATAAAGCTACTTTTAACCTGAACTCCACAATTTCGTTTCGGGAGATTTGTGGCACGGGTCCAAATGAAAAAAATAAACCTTTAGTCCCAGAAGCCTAAATCCAAGGGCGCAACGTTTAGACCCAGGGGTCCAAGTGCAAGGGCCTAACAGTTAGTCCTCGGGGTAACCGGTGTAGCAGTTAGTCCCAGGGGTCCAAGCGCAAGGGTCTAACAGTTCGTCTTCGAGGTTCAATTGAAACGGTGTAATAGTTGGTCCCAAAGGACCAAGTGCAAGGGCCTAACAGTTGGTCCTCGAGGTGTAACTGAAAGGGTGCAACCGTTAGTCCCAACGGTGCTAGTGCGAGGGACTAACTGACGGGGCGCAACAGTTGCTCCCGTTACAGTTGCTCCCCTAGGGGACTAATGGTGGTGGCAGCGCATTTAGTCCCCCGAGGGACTAAGTCGCGCTCCCTTTTTTCTTAGAGTGTGGCCTGGTGCTTCACGAGTCCGCCAAATCCGTCACATGCATTTTTCCCATGTCCAGATGCAGAAAATAACCACTGGGCTTGTGGGCAATCGTCCTTTGCAAATTGGCGAAGCTGGTAGCGATTCTTGAAATGACTGGCGGCGCCGTCACTTACGTACGTCACGTACGAGTATACCGCAACGTTGTCTTCAACCCACTACTTCACTTTTTCTAGAGCCAAGCAAGCGTGAGCGGCGTCGTGACACAGGTCCTCACTGATGATGGCAAAGCTGTTTGTAGATTTTCTTGTCGTCACTACACATGTAAATATCGAAACTTGTTTTTTTTTCCAGTGATATGCTTGCACTTCGTTAGGAAGCACGATGGTCCAGTTTTCAGCAAAGTCAAAATGAAAGACAATGCTCCCGCGTTTCATGCACTGTTTTTCATCGTAGATCGCTTTACCTTGCGTTTGCCGGATATGGTTGTGAAGTACCCAACTTCCAACCGTCACTTGGATGACTTTTAGGAAAGTCTCAGGTTCCAAAGTTTTTTTCACAAGGTCGCCGGACTCCCATGTTGCAAGCACAATCTCTTCATCCTCCGGGATATCAAGTTCCTGGAGTGTAAGAAACTGGCCTTTTGGGCAGTGATCACAGTCTCCTTGAAGGCACAGTTCTGTTGCTGGGTCGCACAGAAATGCCGAGTTCATTTCAAAAGTGTTGAATGTTGAGCCTGTAACGTTCTCTAGAGCGGCAATACAAAGATAATAATTGGCGCAGCGCACACAAACGCACACTTCCTGGTGTGGAATACATTGGACCCATCTAGGGCGCAACGAATAAAATTTCGTTAGCCCAACGCCGGAATCGGGATGCTTGTCTTTGTATATACGGAAGGCCTCTCGTATTGAGCGTGTCATGAAGCGCTTTGGCACGAACGTTTTCTCTCCGTTGAGCATGACAGAGATGACGTCCTTCTGGTTGGGGCTTTGGCGCGAACATTGTAGCTCGTCTTTCGTGAAGTACTCTAGGGCAGCAGACAGGTTCTCAGGGCTCACCTTACACCTCGTGTAGGGATCCGGCTCATACCACACGCCATGCTTTTCCTTGAGTTTTCGGGATTTACTGATGAGGTACATTGAGGCCTGTGGAATCATCTTTTGAACCTCATTCTTCGTCAGTGTTGACGGCAGGAGTGTAAGCAGTTGACAACGTTTCCCGAGAGAGGTGGCGGTTTCAAAGGCCTGCCGAAAGTTGTCCACCCACTCAGTGCATGTGGAGCATGTTGGTTCGGACGACCCCAATGGTGCGTCCCTGTCGTACGCAATACGTAGCCTTGAGCGTATATTCTTGACAGCAACCTGCTCCAGTTCTGTCTGCTTTCTCTTGACATAGGCAGGCCTGTCCCGACTTCTTACGACGCTTGGTTGTCTCAGCGGCGACACATCTGTAGGTAGTATGCTGCGATTTAGATCTTCAATTGCTTCTTCAGCTGGCACAAATATGTCAGGGCACTGCTCTGAGCTTCGCATCGAGATCTCCTTAGTGATGTGCATGAAGCAATGGTAGCACAGGTAGTCCGTCGCACTCACTTTGGTGGAACAGTCAGGCGGAAGAATTTGCTTCAACGAGTTTAGGTCCAACTCGCCAACACTTCGAAAATTCCGCTGCTTTGGTATAGTCTTTTTGTGTTTGCAAAAGTAATCTGCACAAAACACTCGTTCGGAGCTCCAGGACGTCTTCATAATGTATACATAAATAATAGAAATTAAACCCCAACTGATGGAATATAATTGCCAAGTGAAAGAACTACTGGGTGCACAAGTGACAAGTCCGAGGCTGAGGACCTCACTCACTGCAAACGTACATTTGAAAAGAGAGGTCACAACTGAGGCTGTCGGCAAAGCTTGATCCACGTCAAAGGAAGAAAGAGGGAAAGTCTCCAGACAAAAAATTGTGGTCAGCGGCCTTCGAAAAAGACTTTCCGGAATCGCACTGTCGTCCCTCCACGCGCTGATATGAAAGCACCCGAGCTTCTACCACGTGGTTCATGACACAGCCTGAGCCATGTCGGCGACCGGTTCGCGAGGGGTTGGCGGTGGGTTTACGTTGATGGTCACTCGGATTAGCCCTTGCTGTACTGAGCTACCGCCTGCAGTGCCTTATCGCCGGCTGGTGTCAACAACGAGAACACACACACCCTGTCTACACCAAAACTACAAGCGTTCACCGCACACGCGTCGCCGCCGCTTTTAAGCTTTTGTGAAATTGCTTTCTTTTGCCGCGGAGAACCGCCTTATCTTAACTACGCGCCTGAAATCCTTCCAGGCGGGCGTACACAATATCAAGCGTTTCGAGAAATGCCCGTGGAGTAGAACTATGGGAAAATTCGGAGCCCGCGATGTCGATATCGTCGCCGTTGTGTTAGTACGCCGTCGCGTACTGCAGTCCCCCGTTGGGGGAGGGGGGGGGGGGCGGTCTTACAACGATAACATGGCGACAGCGTTTACAGTCTATGTATTTACGCGAGGCTCGAGTATTTGGGGATAATGCTGCCGGTTGGTGTGCCCCCTTGTGCCTGATATTTTCGCCCGTGACGCCAGCGAGTGAGATGGCGACAGGCATGACTGCTCAGTAAACAGGCGTCGGCGGCCATGTTTTGCTGGTTGAAGCGAACCCCCTTGTCCTTGACAGCGAGCGGGGAAATGCGAAAAAAAGATTGTATCGGCCCTTTTGCCAGAACTAGCGACGAGTCTCGTCTGCGGTTTCCGGCAACTATTTTGCCATAATCGTGAGCTTAGCGAGGAAATGATTTTTGCTAGCTACAGAACACTACCACGCAGAAAGGGAATGCTTGAACACGTTTTTGTTCTGGATATATATCAGGGATATATATGAGAGAGAGAGAGAGAGAGATGAAGGTAGAGCGGAAGAGGGAATAGCATATAGTTTCGCAGGAGAATAAAGTAAACAAAGTTCCTAGTGGCCGATGGCTGCATGACCTTTTCTCAGATCACTAGTCCGTAATATGATACCTCTTTGTACACAGTAGTTTCTCCTTAATTTAAGTGTGTGAACGATTTCTTTAGTTATCATTGGCCTCATCTGAATAAAAATATATAAAAGATGTGTGTTGGTTTCATGAAACTGGAACTCAGAGTCAGTTCTTGTATAAAACACTGCTAAGTGTAGGCTTTGAAAAAGGACCCTACTTTGGGGAGTTGTATCTTCTTTCTCAATAAAATGATGCAACATGTTTTTAATGGAAATGAATGCCGAAATAGAGTATAACAGGTTACCTAAATTTTTAAAAAATCGAGGGTGGTGTTTTATTTTTATTCGCATCGTAATTTTTCTTTGTTTGATTTTTTTTCCATGTTTGACTAAATATATCCTAACTATTGTATCACACAGATACCTTAGTTATTTTTTAAATATGAGCTATATATTAGTAGAATAATATCTGCAAATTATATCATAATGATTAAATTATTTCATGAGATACAGACCTCCAAAGTTTGCCTTTTGTCGTTCGAGCAGGCATGTCTGTCAATTTTTAGAAAAATAAATAAATTTTAAATAAATATGATTACTTTATATTACAAGCAAGCTATACCCATAGTTTGCGCCTAAAACGTATTAGAGTTCTCCTAATGTTATCGCTTTAGTTATTCACTCTCAAACGGGCCCCCTCCATCAGTGCGCGTTAATGCAACTGTCCACCACCTCATGCCTTACGATTTTTCCTGTCCCCAAGTATTTTTTCTAGTCAAAACTAAGTTTGGATTCGTTCATACCAGACACTAGACAATAACATATAAAAACATCAGTTGATTTGAAAATGTCGACTAGCCATCCTTTGGTCGATCTTATCTGAAATCACCCAGTAGAACATGATTGTAAACCTGAGACTGGGGCAGAAAAGAGAACACAACAGAAGGTGGTAAAAGAGGAGACGTTGCCTCCCCTTTTACTACCTTCTGTTGTGTTCTCTTTTCTGCCCCAGTCTCAGGTTTACAATCATGTTATTTGATAACGCCCGAATCCCGTTGATTCCGGAGTGATAATAAAATTTTGAAAACATACTCCCTAGCGAAAAAAATCTTCAGTGGAAAAGAAATGTGTGGGTCCAATAAACGCCTATGATCAAATACGATCATACGAAAACCACGCAAGAGTATATAAGAAGTTACTAGAAATAAATAAGCTTCTTACAACCTTTTATACAATCCTATACGGTTCTTATATATTCTCAAAACGTTTCTCTATGTTCTTATATGATATTATTTGATTATATGCGTTCATCGGACCAAAAAAACTCATACATATAATATATTTCCCAACGGATATACTCCTGCCTATCTTAGTGTAACGTCGACTGATAATCTGAGGTATTTCGTATTCATAATCGTTTCTTCTCCCTTAACTGATTAAAAATAGGGTGGGGGGAGTCCTGGACATCTTTTTATCGCTTAGGGGTAGTCAAAGAGATGACGGCTTTATCAGATAAGAACGCCGAAGAATAGATAAAGAAGCCAAATGCATGATCCTAATTAGCCAAGCTCTTCGTTTCTTAAGCTACCTGAGGCCATTGCTTCTTCCACATTGTAGCTTTGGCCTCAATATGCGTTTCATGAATTCAGGCTTTTGGTCTGCAAAGAGAGATGACAAGGCTATTTGACCTGGCCATCGAACCCCTTTATCTGTTGTTATACAAAAAAAAAAAAAAAGCTGTAAGCGGAGGCAAGTACTGTTGAATTGCACACAACCTTGCCATATAAATTCAATTAGACGATTACATTTGAAACATGTACTTCGCAGTCCCTGTGGTTATTGCGCATGCCAACGAAGGGCACAACCCGGAAAGAAAGAAGGCTTGGGTTTCACGCATGAGGATAAATGTAGACACGCGCACACACAAGAACACCCGTTGATTCAGCGCAAGCAAGCTGGGCCTACATAAAATATTCCAGAACGAGCATATCAACGTGGACAATAGCCATCTGTTGTTGAACGCTCTGCGATTTTACCCAGAAACATTACGACGTGGAACCTAGAAGCATAAATAATGCAACAACGAACCAAGCTATGAGGACTTAACGCTTGGTGCGTGAGCTCCAAGAGTAAAAAAACTCTCGGCTTTGAGAAATACGAGTTGCTTCGCAAGGATCCGAGACTGCCAAGCCTGTGGCCTCAGATATAATACCTAGTAAAGTATAAACAACCGAGTAATATTGCTAGATGACACACGGACTAAAAAAGTCCGAAGTTTTACGCTTGGGTACAACATTCGCGGTCGACACGCGAGCTGATCATGAAATGTTTCACGTGCCTCGACACGAACACGACACTGAAGGGCTGAAATGCGTTTCAGGAGACCATATTTTAACGAGCTTTATTTGAAGTTGTCTCGGGCGCTACAAACCACGGATACAATAAAACGTAACAGCACCTCTCTTCTCCACGACTCTGACAAACTCTTTTCGCGCTTTCTCTAAAGTGCCATAAAAAGAAGTTCAAAACAAGCATGGTTGAATAAAAACTGCAGCGAGAACACAATGCCATCATACCATTTGCAGGACCGCAAAAATGAACACCGTCACGTTTCTTCTGGGCGTCGTACTCGTCTTCACCGCATGTACGTTCTCTAATATCTGTCTCCATTGATTCCTTGCTAACAACAGTGTCTGAAAATAAGTTCATAAAACGCGTAAAGGGAACGAAACAGCGGTACCATCCAATTTCGCATAGAACTAAGGAACCAGAGAGTGCGCTGTTTAAATATTTTTAAAGAATTTGCGAGGCCATCTTGCAGTCTAAGACAAGAGTTACTGACGACATCTAATAGATATATTCAAGGCACAATTTTAGTGAACAATGAATGAATCTAACCTATATACAAGAATCTTAGTGCGCTTTGTGTAGACCTTCACCAGACACCTGCTTGTTTAATAATAATAAGAAGAAGAATAATAATAAATTTATTTGTGACGGAAGAACATAATCGAGGCAAAGTGCAGGTTCGCCAAAGCCATCATGGGCTTGTGCGGCAAAACCAGCTATGTAAATTGAATAAAAATAAAAGAGTCAGTTCTAGATAAAAAAAAAAAAGAAAAATCAGTATTATCACTAAGTTTTTGCAACAGTTCCAACTGCATACTAAAGCTCCCCCCTCCCCCCTTCCCTTTCTGAAGAAAAAAAAATAATAATAATAAATTTATGTACGCAGGATGTATTCAGGACGGCACTATAGCAGGTTCGTCGAAGCCAGCAGGGGCTTGTAGGACTGAACCTAATTAAGTAGCAGTGGTAAATAAGAGAGTTTCGGAACATAATAAAATAAAGCAGAAAAACACCACATGGTTTCTTCAGTTGTGAAAACTACACAAAAATGTCAGTCAGAAAGTTATTTTCAGAGTCAAGGAAAATAATATACAATACTAATATAAGCTATTTTTCTAGTAGAAGGGAAAAAAAGAGGTATGGCTAAGTTCCAGTCGTATCGTATAAGAACTTGATGATAGAAGGAGTCATACACCTGCACGCACACGCAGATACGCACACACACGCAGATACGCGCACACACAAATACACAGACATTACTGCATTACACTACACAAAAAAATGTTGACTCAAAAAAAGATTCATGTGAGGAAGCAACACCAATTATGACGAAACCAAAAATGAGATATTATAAGGCCTCTTCATCGATATAATAATAATAAATAATATTCATCGATATATTAAAATAACTAAATAATAAATCATCAATATAATAATAATAACAAATTGGATTATTTTTTGTGCCCACAAAAAAACCTCTCGGGGTACACTGTAAACATACATGGAGTAAAACCTAAAAAGACAGGAAACAACAGTTAAATCAATAAAAGTGATGCACCATTATCATAATGCAAAGATTGATTAAAATTAATTATTGATTAGTTCGCAGACATCCAGTCACGCAGATTTAACATAAACTCATGAGTGGATGCGTTTTCAGATCAAAACGTTTCTTATACTTATAAGATTTTACAACAAACAAAAAAATTAAGGTGGAACGTTTTGCAAAAGCGACAGGAAACGCTGAACGCACTTTCTCATTTTGATAAACTTGCGGAAGAAC
Organism: Ixodes scapularis; assembly: GCF_016920785.2. Classification (NCBI taxonomy): domain Eukaryota; kingdom Metazoa; phylum Arthropoda; class Arachnida; order Ixodida; family Ixodidae; genus Ixodes; species Ixodes scapularis. The sequence goes on along the minus strand of NW_024609836.1, from coordinate 56,951,580 downwards.
AATTCCAAAAATGTCCAATTATTGCCACAAAAAAAAAAAAAACTTTGTATTCTTTTTTTTAAATTATTATTATTATTGCTTCCACACACAGGTGCCAGCTCGGCTCCAAGGTCAGTAAAAGAAAAGCATTTTGCGCACTCTTCGCACTTGCGTTTTCAAGCACGTAAGGTAAAAAAAAAATTAATGAAACTGCGCAGGTATAGTTGGTACAATGTTCTTTAAGCATACAATAAATAGGTGAAGCCAACTGCTTCAGAACGAGCGTATAGAGCGACAATCCACCAAAGCAGCGCTGGTAGGAGATGCTTCTACGGTACGCATGGTCGTGTGAAATATTATTGAAACGTAACCGAACATGTTATTCATATATCGTCGCCGAGGAGCTTGAATGTTGTTTCAAAGCTTCGAAGGCAATATAATTATGGCAGCATTCAATGCTTTTTTTTCAATAAAAGAAGAAAAAAAATGAAGAAATAATCTTAAGACAAGTGTGGTCCATATATTTGAGCGAGTAAGCATCAACAAATATGCACCCTTACAATCAAAGCGTAATAAAACGTAAGGTATCACAAGATGATTATGAAATAACCAAAAGTAAGACACGGACCTTACTAAGAAAAAAAACAACAGCGGAACCAATACACTAAAATAGGTTTCCTAAGGCTCCAAATGAAAAAAAAATATAGATGGAGATATCAAACCACCGGAGCAGAGCGCGATCATTAGTTTATCATTGCATAGGCGAAACTTTTTTTCTTTACTAAAACCTGCCGAAGACAGAAAAAGTAATAACTAAGGTTACTCAAATTCACGGGACTTATCGGAAGGACCGCTTGCATCCCCAATTCACGCCTCCAGCGATGATCTAAGAGCATATAACGTTGTGCAATATCGTGAGCATTTTTGATGGCCGCATTCGATGTGCAACTAGAACTTATCACAATGCCAGTAAGATATGGTCAGCTACAGCTTAGGAAACGTAGGACGGGGCAGTCTGTAGCTTCTTGTTGGAAAGTTTTAGTAGATCGTTCCAATCACTTCCACAACGATACCCGATAACCTCAGCTGTCTTTTCACATGCATCGCAGCTTCATCGGGTATCGTTATCGGGTACGAATGTTACGTCACAAACCAAACTAATTGCCATTTTACCAAGATGGAGGCACCTTTTCTTTCAAGAAAATAAATGTGTGCCCTTTTTTTCATAATAATTTTCGACCTTCCAAAGAGAAAAAAAGGGCGGTCCCCCTCCCCCCGCGCCCCCCCCCCCTTTCCCTTTAAATCCGCCACTGCTTGTTAGAGCAAGTTAATCAGTGAACTTACCATGACGAATATCCCCCCTCCCCCTCTGCCTGATGAATACGAAGTGAATTGACACCCAACGTTCGCCCCTTTTAAAGGCCGACGACCAGACTCGAGATTCTGTAAGGCAGAACATCCTCCTCACCATGAGAGAGGAGGAGACAAGCGACGGTGGACAGGGTAGAAAGGGGGAAGGAGGAAGCGAGGGAAAAGTGGAAAGTAGTCTTTCGAATAAATACCAAACACCGGTATGGCCTTGATCAAATGCCTAGCGTGACGGTGTTTCGTGGAAGACGAGCGTATTAAACGCATTATGTGTTAAACCCACAGGTCCCGGCTTTTCTGCAAGCTTTTGCCGTGGTGCCGACGATTACTCCGCGAGGCTCCCCTCTCACTCCCGCGCAGGATGACCGGGCCTCGGATATTTTTCGAGGATTACGACGATGACGAGATATGACGCCTGGTACTCCGAAGGTGAGAACACATGTTGAAATCTACCTTCTGTTTCGCAGCAAGTAGAGGCGCCTTCAGAATATAGTACACACAATTAGCGCGACTGGGAACCAACACAGGAAAGAAATAGAATTGTGCGTACTATGTTCAACCAACTAGGCCATCAAATTATTTTGCTACAGCCAGCGCCTTCAGAAACTCTAGCGCCCTGAAAGTGCACGAGGCTATCACGCTGGTCCCTGGAGTGCGTAGCCCCGACCGTTGCGTTTAGCGTCTCGTGTGGGGTGTCGGACTCCGTCTGTTCTTTGCCCACATCGTGCCTTTGTTTGCCCCGTCCCTCCTAAACGTTTCGATTCTCAAAGGACGCGTTTGGGAACACTTGCTGGCCGCATAGGGCGGTTTCACGACACGCGTTTTCACCCTCCGGTAAGCTGTGTAAGGCCTGGTTGATGAACAACGTTCCACATTTTTCGTCTTTCTTCGCACGCTGGCAATCAGTTTTTGGCGCAGTCGTAAGGGCTTGTGAAACACAAAAACGAAACAGGTTACCCCGTGAACAACAAAACTCAAAGGGTGCGATCAGAGATGTACGCGCATACTTTAGTTATCTAAAGTCATGCTTACTTTGTTCTTTTTCAGTTCGGAGAGCCGGCATCCGACGAGGCGACTCCTCAACGCTGGCCTGTCCTAACTCCGAATAAAGACCAATGCGTGTAAAAACTTACTAGTGACCGATTGTACTTTATGTTGCCAACTACTCAGCCAGACGCAGTCTATCACGACGCGAGAGAAATCACGTCATCTCGAAAGCACAGCCTCCGCGCCTAGAAATGTCTAGGCGCGGAGTGTTTTTTTTTTTTTTAAATCATAATTGCCGTCAATAACAATCAGTGTAAATTCCGTCAATGCTGCAATTGAAACATGACCCTAAAACCGATAATGAAAACGTTTTTTACCACATTTAGTTAGTTAGCCAAACTACAATGACGATTACTCCCCCGTTCCTCATCAGTTCTTTTCTTTCTTTCTTTTTTTTTTTTAATTAAAATTCTCCGTTTTGTGTTGGGAGCCGTTTTTCCGCTTTATGGCAAAACGGCTCCCAATAAATTTGGCGGACAAAACTAATTGCTATAAACTATATATTCCTTCGCGGTACACCGCGAAATGCAGCGGTGAAATGAAAGGGCCTTATAATTTTGAGCCATAACAGATTTTTTTTTTTCTCCATTATTAGAGCAATGGAGCCGCAACGCACGGAGGCACACATTATAACGATTTGGCGGCCGTAGAAATGGTATCGCATTTAATACGCGCGACTTATACACACAAAAATGTTTTCTCACGGTAAGTTCAAGCGCTTGACAAGTTCCCGCTCGACGATCCACGTCCTAAAAATGCGCTCTAAGATTTTGTGTTACATGTCGCTCACAGTCGCCCCTACAGTCAAACACGCGCGCTGACGTCCAGTCGCTGCGTCCTACGCACTGTAACCTTTGGTTGTGGAGAACGGTGGATGCATACTCACGCTTAGCGACGATGCAAGAGTATTTGCCTCTCTCCATTAAATAAGAATTTAAGCGGAGGTTAGTCAATTGTTCAAATTATAAGCTTTGACTATAGGTGGCGCAAGCCGCCCCCTATTTAATAGGGTTCAGCCGCATTCATTCATCCATTCATAATGTAGCTCTGCTGTTGGCAGAGTGCATGCGCAGATGCTTCACATCCGGCAAATCTAGTTTCTGCATGCACACAGCGCCCGCACCTGGTGTGGGCAAATGGGGGTTTGTGTGTAGAAAGGGTGTGGGCGTATTACGCGATGCTCAGGACCGGAAAAGCATGCCATACGTGGCCATGCGCGGAGACACCACGTTTTTTTTTTTTTTTTTTAACAGATGAATATTATGTGATTGTCAAAATAATTAAATACCAATTCCGCCCAGATGATAATATTTTTCCCTTGTACATATTTGCCACAAAGTCTCTTATGGTCATCGTGAGTTTCAAAATGACAATCACGTAGAGTCTTGAAAGACTAAAAGATCATAATACGCCGTGAAGCTTTTGTGGTAAAACCTCATCCAAAACTAGGCGAAGTGTAAATTAACTAACGGCGCACTTCAAAATGCCTCAGTTGAATCGCCAGCTTCACCGAAAGTAACGGTGCGATGAGCTTAGCGCAAAATACCCTCAAACATCGGTGGATTATTTTGAAAGGTTAGGGATGGGACCTCCGTCTTCGAGTGAGGATCACTAACCATTAGTTTCCACGCTGAAAGCGGTCCATTCACGAGACACCCGCAACACGAGGCTTACCTGCAAAAACGAAGAGACGATCATTACAATGTTATTACCATTTATCCATAGTCTTTAGCGTAGTCTCTAAAACATATGGTGGATGATTGAAAGAAAGAGAACACAAGTGAGTTATTCCGACAGTTTCAAAACCTTAACCGACGATACAATCCAAAAAAAGTTAAAGCCGTTTACAACTCCCTGTGATGTCGAATTAGAGCGCAGCTCTTGAGGAGGAGGAGGGAAGGGTACTGGGGGGGAGGTGGTCATATGACCTTGGGGGGTCACGTGACCCCAGCTGGGGTCACGTGACGATGACAATGCCGATGATGTCATCAGTGACGTCACTGATGACGTCATCAGTGATGATGATGACGATGCGGATGTCGGTGACGTCATCAGTGACGTCACTGATGACGTCATTAGTGATGATGACGATGACGACGCGGATGTCGGTGACGTATTAGTGACGTCACTGATAAAGTCATCAGTGATGACGATTACGATGCGGATGCCGGTGACGTCATCAGTGACGTCACTGATGACGTTGTAGCCCCCGAGCTAAAAGGACAACAGGAACGACAGCGAGAGCGGTGTGTTTCGGCACCACGCGATTCGTGACGGGTGCCACGAGACACAGAGATTCGGGGTGACGTGGTACACGGACGTTCTACGATGGCCGGCTTCTGCACTGCAACTAACAACCATTTGTAAATATTGTAAATATAAATGTAGTGACATAAACCAAGCTCTCTACATTTTTGGTGACCCGGACATCTACCGCCATGGCTACAGGAGCTGACCAAGACGCCCCCCTCGCCATCGGAGCTACCGCTGTCCTGACTCTTCCTAAGTTCTGGGCGGAAGATCCAGCACTCTGCTTCGTGCAGGTGGAGAACAAGTTCCGCCTGCACCAAATAACCTCCCAGATAAGGCAGTACGAGCTCCTTATCGACGCCCTCCCACCGCAAGCCGCCACCGAGGTTAGAGACATCCTCCTCTAGCCGCTCGGCGACACTCCGCATGACACACTCAAGGACGCTCTAGTCAGTCGCCTCGTCGCTTCAGAGCAGCGACGCCTCCAGCAACTCCTTAGCGCTGAAGAACTGGGTGACCGTCGGCCATCTCAGTTCTTGCGTCATTTACAACACTTGCTAGGCGACAAGGCGGCCTCCATCGACGCAGCCATCTTTCGAAAGCTTTCCTTAAAGCGCCTCCCGCCCCCCGTTCGCGTCGGTTTAGCTGTGGCCCACAGGCTTCCACTCCTGGAACTCGCCGAGCCAGCTGACCGAATCATAAAGGTCAACAAACCTACCATCGGCGCAACTCAGCGAACTTCCGACCTTACTTCGGACATCGCCGAACTCCGGAAGGCTATGGAGAAACTGACGGCAGAGGTGTCCGAGCTTCGACGGGAATCCTCCCAACGTGCTCGGTCGACGGGACGGCGCTCGCGAGACCGTGCAGGCCAACGCTTTGGTCGCGACAGCTCTCGTCAACCCTCACCATCTCCCCCGCCTTCTACAAAGTCGCTGTGCCGATACCACCGACAGTTTGGCTCTGAGGCCTGCCACTGTCGGGCTCCCTGTTCCTGGGACCAGGGAAACAAGATGGGCGGTCGCTAGTGGCGGCCAGCGACCCATACCAGCCTACTAGCCGCCTTTTCCACGTTCGCGACAAGATCAGCGGCACACGTTTTCTGGTCGACACAGGTGCAGAAGTAAGTGTCATCCCTGCCTCTACTTTCGATCGCAAAATTCGCACCAAAACACCTTCGCTGCAAGCCGTCAACGCTTCCCTCATCGCTACCTATGGACAAAAATCACTGACCCTGGACCTCGGTCTCAGACGTCGGTTTCAGTGGTTGTTCTGGGTAGCTGACGTAGAGTACGCGATCGTCGGTGCCGATTTCTCGCGAAACTTCAATCTCCTCGTTGACATGAAGAACAAGCGACTGATCGATTCAAGCACAAACATGCATGTGTCGGGAGTCCTATCGCGGGCTCCAACGCTTAGCCCAACTTTCGTGAAGCCGCCCCCAAACGAGTTCACCCAAGTCCTGCAGAAGTATCCCGATCTAATTAAGCCAAGAAACTTCGAGGAGACGCCAAAGCACGATGTAACGCATCACATTCTCACGACCGGACCGCCAGTTCATTGCCGACCACGTCGCCCTGGGCCAGACAAGCTGCGTGTCGCTCGTGAAGAATTCGAGCATATGCTTCAACTAGGTATTGTGCGACCCTCATCCAGTCCCTAATCATCCGCCCTTCACATGGTGCCCAAAAAGTCTGGCGACTGGCGCCCCTGTGGCGACTACCGCGCCCTCAACGCCGCAACAGTGCCGGACCACTACCCCATCCAAAATGTCCAGGACTGTACATCGTTTCTGGCGGGCACGACAATCTATTCCATAATAGATTTCATCAAGGCATACCATCAGATCCCCGTTGAGCCATCCGACATACCGAAGACCGCCATAACAACACCTTTTGGCCTCTTTGAATACATTCGGATGCCATTTGGGCTTCGGAATGCGGCCCAAACGTTCCAACGTTTCATCGACGAAGTCATCCGTGGTCTCCCCTTCTGCTTTGCTTACCTGGACGACCTCCTCATTGCCAGTGCGAACCCGGATGAGCACAAGGTCCACTTGGAGCAAGTCTTCAGTAGGCTCCACGATCATGGAATCGTAATCAACACGGACAAGTGCCAGTTCGAAACAACCCAACTTGAATTTCTTGGCCACAAAATTAACAGTCAAGGAATCAAAGCGCTTCCAGAAAAAGTCCAGGTTATTTTGGACTGTCCAACTCCAACAAAACGCGCTCTACGACGATTCCTTGGCCTTGTCAATTTTTACAGGTGTTTTGTGCCACAGTGCGCAGTGTTGTTACACCACTTGGAAGCCCTACTCTGCAGTTCCACTGCAGAGAAGTCACCCCTGGCTTGGCCTCCTGAGGCAGCAGTTGCTTTCGAGAAGATCAAGAAAGACCTCGCAAACGCCATCTTGCTTGTAGATCCTTCACCTGAAGCACTAACTTGCCTGATGGTCGACGCTTCCAGTGCTGCTGTTGACGCCGTCTTGCAGCAGAAGATCGACAACATTTGGTCTCCCATCTCTTTCTTCTCACGAAAGCTGCAAGACACTGAAAAACGCTACAGCACTTTTGGTAGAGAATTGCTGGCTACCTACTTGGCTGTAAAGCATTTTCGACATTTCCTAGAGGGACGCAATTTTTTCATCGCGACAGATCATAAGCCGCTCGTTCATGCTATTCAGTCGCCCAGTCAGAACCACTCCCCGCCAGAGTGCCGTCATCTCTCCTTTATCGCAGAGTTCACCACCGACTTGCGCCACGTGAAAGGAAAAGACAACACTTCTGCCGATACACTGTCTCGTTTGGACCTGAACGCTATTGCTACAGAGAAGACGCAGTTTACCTATTCCGAGCTTGCAGAGGCCCAAACAGATGACGATGAGCTTCCATCCATTCGCGAAGCCGGCACTTCACTGATATTTGAGGACGTATTTTTCCCAGATCACGGAGTCACCCTCGTCTGCGACAAGTCGACGGGAACCCCACGACCTTACGTTCCAGATAACTTACGTCGTGCTCTGTTCACGCCGCTACACTCGCTTTGCCATCCTGGTGTCCGTGCAACGCAGGAACTGATTACGAACCGTTCTGTCTGACCCAAAGTCAAGGCCGGCGTTCGTGATTGGGTACGTTCCTGTCTTGCCTGCCAACGTTGCAAAATACAGCGACACACAGGAACGCCGCTCGGAGCGTTTCCACTTCCGTCCCTACGTTTCGAGCAGGTGCACGTGCACATCGTCGGACCCTTGCCCCCATCACGCGGTTTCACCAATTTATTGACGTGCGTCGACAGTTTCTCCCGATGGCCTGAAGTTTACCCGCTCGAGAACATAACGGCCGAGACGGTCGCCAGAGCTTTTCTATTTACCTGGGTAAGCCGTTTCGGAGTACCTTCCACGGTGACGACCGATCGAGGACGCCAATTGGAGTCCGCTCTATTTTGTCAACTCACGTCCCTTCTCGGCGGCTCCCGTACGCGCACAACAGCTTACCATCCTGCAGCAAATGGCTTCGTGGAACGCCTTCATAGGCAGCTAAAATCAGCACTTCGCACGCAGTTGTCTCCCAATGCTTGGGTCGACAACTTGCCCATTGTGCTGCTTGGGTGGCGTTCAACGCTCAAACCTGACCTAGGGAGTACGGTGGCTGAGCTCGTCTACGGTGCTCCGCTACGCCTGCCTGCGGACATGATCGAGCCGCCTACCTTACCAGAAAGTGTGGATCCCATGTACTACGTCCACAAGTTAAGGCAAGCAATGTCAACGCTTCGCCCAGTTCCATCACGCCAACAAACGCAACAGAAGGTTTTCCAACATCCTGCACTGACTGAGGCTACACACGTTTTCATCAGGAAGGACGCACGGCGGAAGCCTCAGCAAAACCTGTACGATGGACCATTTCCTGTCCTGGAAAAATCACCAAAATACTATACCCTGTTGGTTCGAGGTAAACGCGAAACCGTCACAATCGACAGACTCAAACCGGCTTTCTTCTCCCCCTTCGATTCACCAACGTCCCAGCATCAGCCTAAAACACCAACACCCAGAGACCACCAAACAAACTCCACTCAAGTGGCCACAGCCACTTGTCCAAGCCCCCTGTAGCCCCCGAGCTACAAGGACAACAGGAACGACAGCGAGAGCGGTGTGTTTCGGCACCACGCGATTCGTGACGGGTGCCACGAGACACTGAGATTCGGGGTGACGTGGTGCACGGACGTTCTACGATGGCCGGCTTCTGCACTGCAACTAACAACCATTTGTAAATATTGTAAATATAAATGTAGTGACACGAACCAAGCTCTCTACAACGTCATCAGTGATGATGACAATGCTGATGCCGGTGACGTTATCAGTGACGTCACTGACGACGTCATCAGTGACGATGACGATGCGGATGCCGGTGACGTCTTCGGGGGGTCACGTGACATAGGGGGGTCACGTGACCTCAGGGGAGTCACGTGACTTCAGGGGGGTCACGTGACCTCGGGGGGGGGGGGGGGGGGGGTGCTTGCTCGGTGCATTATGGGACATTTCCCATAATGCACCGCGCGGCGACGCCGACGCCGCTCAAGCCGAAAACGGGCGCCTAAGAGCCGCGCTCTAAAACACAGGGAATGAGCAAGCGAGACGGTGCAAGTTTACCATTTCGTTAAAACACCTGCTGGGTGGGAAAATAATTGAAGAACAAAAAGTAGAGGTGATAGGGAAACAAGTGAGTGAGACGACAATCGCGTTCCAACAACAACAAAAACGATCCCTCGAAAACACAATCTGACATTTGCCAAATCTGACTGAACCTTCAATAATTCGCAATATACTGCTTCGGGTGAACTGATCCATCGACAACTATTCTTCTAGATAAAACAAAGTCCTTTCTACGTGATTAAGCTTGTTTATACAAAGATAGATAACCCGGATAACTATCCCGTTCAATCCTGCCTCTCTTCCTCCATACGTTGACGAAAATTCCTTCTCCGCGATATTATTCAGTATAGCAGTAGGTGGGGATGCATGATAACTGCAGTTGCTGTTGTTTTTTCTTGTAAGTTTTTTCCACGTGTAATCGCGGAAAATTACAGTCAATGAAAGTCTGAGAAACGCAGGGAGTGACGGGACCCAAAAAGCTGACTAGGCTTTCACAGTCAATCCTATTACGGCACCACCTAATAAATACTGCGAAAAAATTCCGAAGCAAAACACCTGATCATAATAAGGCCCACAGTACGTTTCTGAAACTGTCAGTGAGGGTACAAGTTCTATACACATCGAGAGACATAGAAATGACGTTTCCTTTCTTTAGCTTCCCAAAGGCTAATGAGCAGCTCCATATATATGGCAGCAGGAATACTTTACCCCCATTCTCAACTCTCTCTCTCTCTCTTTCTGAACGTCCCCCCCCCCCCACACACACACACACACTCCCAAAATGCCGAGAGAGCAAGAAAGTGGAAAGAATGTGACTACCGACTAAATGGCGTCTCGCGCCGTCAATATTGCTCGAAAATTGTTTTTCGCGTAAAATTAATTTTTCGATCCGGATGTCCGCATCAGACTGTCTAAAATAAACACTTTTTTTCTTCTTCTTTTCAGTGGCCCTTCAAGGGGAAACATAAGGAGAACTAGAGACGACACACCTGCATGTTTTTAGTCAGTTTTGTAGGGTTGGGCAAATTGTGGTTCGAGTCGATGTGGCGCTTCCTAGCGCGTGACTTAGTTCTAACATAGCGCGCGATTAAAGGCCTGTTCACACAAGCAGCGGAGCACTACTAGCGTAGGGCTGACCTCCCGCTGGGCGCCTGTTGACGGGAGCGTACACCAGCTTTGTATCGCACCGTCAAAACTGTTGCTCATGGCCGGCGATAAGCAGTTGACGGCACGTGAGCAGCGCTACATAAAAGCTTTGCTACATGTGAGAATCGGCCTTAACGCTTCTGTAGCGCCTTGTTAGCGCTCCAGCAGCGCTTTGTTAGCGCTCCAGTAGCGCTTTGTTAGCGCCCCAGTAGCTCCTTGTTAGCGCTTTAGTAGCGCTTCTTGTACCGCGGTGCTGCGCATTAGCGCGTGCGCTGCGGTACCGGTTTCTGTGGTTGGGTGTGCATCAGCAGCACCATGGCGGACATGTGAGATGCCAAAATAGAAATGCGACAAATGCTCTTAGATACGTGATTAGTGCATATGTGTGTGGACGGCTTAACGCCCAGAAGAGCCTTCTGGGTGCACGAAATCTTGCGCCATCGAGATACCGACGGGTACCCGGCGAACCTTGTTCCTAGGCTGAGGGACCGAGACGCAGAGCTCTTTCGAAGGCGATTATTTTTAACTGCGTGTCTTTGAAACCAGGGTCACGCATATCGAATAGAAAGCCGATAAGGTCGTACCCAACCAATTAGTCGCTCAGAGTCCATGACTCGGGATCGCCTGCCCGACCTTTTGCTTGGAAAGTGGCTGTTTTACTTCATCTTCTTTCAATGCCAAAAGAAAAACAACAAAGGAATTTCCGTGCACGCGCTGTTCCGCAGCAGTACAGTGTACTAGAATACTTGGGTACTGTTGGGACCGGAGCGGCTCGGCAACGGGAGCTCGTGAGGACGCGTGTATTGACAGTTCGTGGCGGCGCTGTAGTCGAGTTATCCGGCTCGCGCAGTCCGCCTTTTTTTTTTTTCTATTTTTTCTTTTTTCTCTTTGAGCGGTGCATGTAGCGAAAGCTAGGAGCGCGAGCTCATAGCGTTGGCAGCTGCCCTTGGTGCATGGGAGCTCGTGCCGCCGAGATGTGCCCTAGAACAAGGAGCTCGCGCTTGTAGCCTTTCCTGCGGTACAACACAAGGTGAAACTAGGGTGCCTTCATGTGGGACATTGAGGCACCCTAGGTGAAACAGAGTATAGGGCACGTAAAAAAAAAATCGGTATTTTCAAATCTTTTTTTTTTTAATTTTTGCGGTAGGCGAAGGGTTAATGAAATGTTTGATGGGCCATGTTGCAATTGCAGCTTTAAAGGGAGCCATCATTAAAGGCCAACTTAATTTAAAAAGTTCGCGAACAAACAACGAGCTTTGAGCGAAAGTAACGAGGCGTTCGTTTTTGTTGTGTTTGTCCGTCCATTTTCGTTTCTTCCTCAAGCTTAATTATCTCTACCAACCCGCTCGTTCCGTCCTGAAATATTACTCGCTAAAATTTTGCCTTTCTTCACTTAATTAAAAAAACTGCGCGCTGAAAGTGCGAATGAGGTTGTGCTGATATTGATGCGTAAAAGAATGACGCAGGTTGTTTCTGTCCCCTCGTCACTAACTCGACAGCGTTTCTTCGGTGGACTCGCCGGCGCCACACATCAAGACGACTAAGTTACTATTCTACGTATTATTTTCATAACGCGGTTTCTGAATCAAGCGAAGAAAGGCAAACTTTTACGGTTAATTTCGCGAACCTCGTTGCCTTTTTGCGAATTGTCGAAATTGTATTTGCCTTTAATAATGACTCCTTTTAAAACTGCAATTGCACCATGGCCAATTAAGCCGTTAATAAACAAGTTAACTAACAGATCTTGGTTCATTATTAAACATTGCAAAGGTTATTCGCCCATTCATTGTCCACCGAGCCCTACAGATATAGCGAAAGACGGCATCCACATATCTGCCACATCCTTTTTTTTTTTGTAAAATATGTAAAGTTCTGTAAAGAATAAAACAAAAACACCCTGAATGTCTGCGTGAACCAGATACGCCCTCTGTGGAACCATGGGTGTTTCCCTTCGAATACCCAGCTCAGGCGAGACTTACCTGGTTGTCAGAAAGCAGCTGTCGGTTAAATGTATTGTTATGAGCGTGTAGGTTTCAGATGGTTTATCCATCGATCAAGAGGATAATGCGCTGCATATTGTAACCATGTATGCGCTGCACATTGTAACCATTATTTCAATGCCGTGCTGTAAACTATTACAACTTTTTCCTTGCCCGATTTACGTGTGCTCATGTTTTCTGCTCAAAATGATGTGAAATAGTTGCTTGTTTTCTTTGAATCTTATAAAGCATTACTTGTTCAGCTCATGTTCTCTCAGTTTTTGGACTTAAGTTCAATGTTAAAACGCGTGATAAAAATTGTCACGGCTTATATGCCGTTTCTTACAAGTGAACGTCGGGTGGACCTCGGATGGTCGTGGCAGCCATGAAGAAATAAAAGATTCTCACCCCTTTGCATCGTCGCTTGGGTGGTTCGTCACATAAATGAACACAAAAATGAGTGACAAGTGAAGCGAGCTGATTAAGGTCAAGAAAAAGAAGACGGGCAGAAAAGAAGACAGAGAAGTTAACCTGGGGTATTAAAAACAGACTAAAACAATCTCGAACTTTATTATGTGCCATTTCCTTCCGTTATAAAATAAGATAGGAAAAAAAAAAAAACGCTTCCGAGTTTTAGATATCCCTTTCAAATATCTAATGTTCGGCATTTGCGACCAAGGAAATGGGCATTTCATTTAAAATGCTCACCATCCGACAAACCGAAACCGCTTCTTTAAAGTCGCAATTGTTTTTATGTAAAGGAAGGTTAATGCAGCTTGTACCGTCCAATACATTGAAGCATCATGTTGCTAACGATCGTGCCGCAGCGTAATTGATGCCGTGGTACGACCGCTAGCAGGTCGTCGCTCTATCAGAAATCCTACGCGCACTCCACCAAAGCGGCACCAAAGATTCATATTTTAGCGCGTGCAGCCGCGCATGCGCACACCTTCCGGATAAGGCGCCGGACGCGACACCTCTCGCGATCAATACCACGCGCTTCAGGCGAGCCCCTTCGGTCCCAACACTACCCAAGTATTCTAGTACACTGTAGCAGCAGCAAGCACGGCACAAGGAGCCTGAGAGCGCTAACAAAGCGCTTCTGTGGCGCTAACAGAGCGCTTCTGTAGCGCTAACAGAGCGCTAACAAAGCGCTTCTGAAGCGCTAACAGAGCACTACATCACGCGCTAGGAAGCGCCACATGAGCGCTCCTTGGAGCGCTCACGTAGCGCTAACTTAGCGCTCCGCTGTATGTGTGAACCGGCCTTAAAGCTAAGAAAGACGCAGCGCTATGAGATTCGAAACGCTATTCACCCACCCCTTCTGTTTTGTTCAACCATGACAAGCTCGTTTGCCCCGAACTTTCCGTTCATGAACCTGCGGCAGTATTCAATGCCCGTGAATGCGTAGTTAATGTCACTTGTGAACAGTGACAAAAATGACGTAAATGTTTTAAACTTTCATCTTTCGGAAATTGCTCTCATTAAACAAAAATGAGTTAAACAAAACACCATAAAACAGCTTTATAAAAAAAAAGGAAAAAAAAAACAGCTTTGTAAAGTCGATGGCAGGTTAAGAGTGATGTGGAAGCTGCTCTTACCCCTTTCCACTTTAGTAGAGTGAACGCAAGAGAGGAGGCGACCTCCTCTCCAGACTTCACTCTGCTAAAGTGAATAAAGATGGGAGGAGCTCACACTTTACTCTGAATCTGCAACCGACTAAGTGCCAAATATGATGCTCACATGTTTAGTTAGTTATACGAAAATCGATCAAAAAGCTTATGCAATTGCACTATTTTTTTATTTTTTTACAACGTTCCTCTTTTAGCAAGGGTGTCGAACCGAACCTGAACCGAAAAGCGGAGGAACAAAAACGTTATTCTTAGCCGAACGGGAACGAAATTAACCGTAGTCTTATGTGGCGGTTACTGGTGCATCGGAAAACGGTTTCGCGTAATAAAAGGTTGAGGCGCGCCTACTTCCGGGTGGCGGGGCGAAGTCAATTATATATTTGTGACGGTCGCGTCAGCTGTTTTGACTTCACAAACGGCAGCGCAGTGGGGACAGCTGAATAAAAACGAAAAAAAATATTTCACGTCTATCTGCAGCAAGACTCGGCGTCGGCGAGTCGGCGCGGTCGCATACATCTCTTTGTTTTACCTTGCGATGGACCACAAACGACGCTACGAGTCAACGGATCCAATCCTTAGCTCGGAAGGTGTTCCTTGCCCTCCCGGTTAGGTGGTGCGACGCGGGGAGCGTGAAGTCACGTGACAAGCTACAAGCTATAAATTAACGCGGGTGGCCCGTAGCGTCCATCGCGAAACTTTTTAAGGGGAAACGGAGTATAGGTGGCTATGCCAAGAGGCTAAAGATACATTCTTTGCGTGCGCCAGGTGGGGTTTGCATGGTTGCGACTGTAGGGAATGAAAGCAAGATTTGCCACCTATGATTGGGTATGAGAGGAAAGGAAAGGAGGATCCGGAGGGCGCGATTGGTCCCCTCTCGCTTCGATGCGCTACGATCGCATCCATCCTGTGTGTGTGTTTGTGTCATGTGTGTGTGTTTTCTTTCTAAGCAGTATTTCCAGATAAAGCGAGAAAACATAAATATAAAAGAACGCCTACGGATGTCGCCGTGTTTGTTTAGCGGTGGCAAAACTGGAGGCGCCAGAGGCGAAGCCGCGACGAGTGCAACTGACACTGCGGCACCAGTCGCCGAGACGCCGATTCGCCCAGAGCAGCCCAGAAACCTGGACGATGCTTCAAGAATGTTTTTGTGTGTGAGTGCTTTTTCTAAAAACAGCACTTCGACCTTTTTTTCTCTTTTTTTATCATCTTTAGACCACCCATCACTGTCTTTTTCCTCTTGAACTCAGTCATTTAAGTAAGGCATTTGGACCTTCGGGTGTGCGGGGTGGGTAGTTACTAGTTTGCGAGTACGGTGCGTGCTACCGTCAGGGTGTCACTGTGCGTGCCGGTTCACTGACTTCAAATGTTAGTACTGTACATTGATACTGCTTCTGAGCGCCTGTATGACCACTTAATTTGCGTAGAAGGGTGTTGGCGATAAAAAGACAAGATAACCAAACGAAATTAAGCATATATTTCCTTTGCTGTTCCCGATTCCGCAGCACGGCTTCTGATTACCTTTTTATTTTTTTTAATGCAAAGGAAGTTATTTGAACACGCTTTCGTAGCCACTGGAATTCGTGGATTTTTCCTTTTAAGTTACAATTTTAACCGGTTCACGCTTTGTGGAATTGGTAACCGAACCGTTATTTCGGAATCGTCGCCGAGAGGGAACCGAGCCGGAACAAAATACAAAGCTGCTGAACCCGAATTCGAACCGAACCGAACAAATGAGAGGTTCGAGTCCCTAGTTTTAACCAATTGTGATTTCTCTGAACTTCAATCTGTAATTTTCCTCTCTCGAATTAAATAGGACCGTGCAGTTAGGGCCAGATAGAGAAAGAACTCAGTTCCTGCGACGTATTTCTCCCAACCCGAAAATTTAGACTCTATGGCACTCGCAGGCATAAAAAAGAACCACATGAACTGCGTTATAATTGTGGTCGTTCTATGCTCCCACACCAAGCCCCTAAAGCAGACGAAAAAAAGCTATTTTGATTGTCCTTAGGCCGATGGTGCGGTGGAAACTTCGTGCTTGCTCATCCAGTCACATATCTATACTCCGCCCCCTGATGACGCCACTCCGCGTAGCCACGCACAGAGAGCAAGGCCAGGTCATCAAAGGGAGGCGGTTGATAGGTACGGCGAGCCCGTAGCTTTCCCTGCACTGTCAGCTTGCGGATGAACAGGGTTTAATGTCGTACGCAGGAAACGCTCTACTTTCGCATCTATTACCGGGTTTCAAGAAAGAAAGGTCACGACACCACAAAAAACATAGTCATAAAACAAAGAAGGGGGCCCGAAATGTTTCTTTTACGGCGCTTACTCTCGCCGCATAACCGAAACGCCACGGCATCGTTAAACGTACGCTAAATAACCCGTAGGAAGGTGTCATATCCGCGCTTCTGTCCGAAGCTCTCTCGAAATAAACTCCATATACCTTCATCACAAGCGTCGTGACTATACACGGGCCTAGAGTGACTCATAACTCCGAAACAACGTTCCCGGAATGCAATATGCAGCCGCCAAAAACTATACTATGTTCACTTTTAACCTGACAGTGCGATGGGAGCTAGGCGCTCTAGGGCCTATAGACTCCCTCCGTTTTAGAGCCTAACTCCGCCCTCTGCACGTAGGTACAGGCGAAGCCTGATCACGTGGTGTAATATGAGCGTATGGCTGGTCTAACGAACACCCAGCGTCCAGCGCATTGTCAGCTTAGGGGCGAACGGGATACAGCAGCCTACGCAGTCTCACAAGTAGAACGTAAATATAACCGCTCTCTAAGATGAGAATAAAATCCCACTAGAGGCGCGAAGGATATTCGAGGTTGTTCTTTTTTTTTTTTTTTTTACTGAACGAAGTCATAACCGAGTCATATTTCTTGTCTCTGTTTTAAGGTATTTCTCAGACCTTAAAACTGAGATAAGACGTACGACTTTGAGGGCTTTATTTGCGAAAGCCAAATGGACGGACTTTATTCTCATTCGGGCGGCTACCATGAGAGGTCTCGCGACTTTGGCGTGCCTTGCGTGCGCCTTGACAGGATGTGAGTACCAGCGTTTACGTGAATTGTGCCAGGATAATCTATATATTTGTGTTTGCTAGGGAGGGGTTCGTACCTCGTTTTACGTAATTCATATACACCCAATGCCACGAGCCGATGGGGCCAATTAAAGGGCTACAAAAACTGAAACGTCAAGGCCCCTGTTAACCTTATGCGTACCATACATACTTGGCTCAACCCATCGAGAGCGGTAAAGGCACCGCGACCTTGCGTTTCAAGTACGTTTGGCCGTATTTGTACATCTTCGAAATTTTGACTGTGCTCTTTGTTGTTGTAAAACGAAGCCCAGCCCAGCAATTAAACGGCTTCGTAACTTCACCTTGAGCAAACACGTCCGCAGTGTAAGAAAATGTCAAAAGAGCGTTGTGATGTGCTGTTATTGACAAAGTTCAACTCGAAATCTGACCCCACGCAAATACGTACAGCGACACATTTTTTTTAATTCCTATCCGTTCACAACTGAGAGGAAATCAAGCTATAGGCTGATAAGTATATATATTAGTCACTAAAGAAAGCCCCGCGAGTGCCGCTTGCGGCCGGCTCGTGACGTTATCTAGTGTCGCACAGGGAAGCGTGCTTGCTGCGCCGGTCAGTCGGCGCGGTCGGCAGGCTGTTCCAGAAACCGAACTATAACCGGTATTTCCCTTCGCGCACCTGCATTTTAAGCGGTATGTAATTACATGGAGTTCTATGGAAGGCGAACCGGTGGTTTAAAAAAGCCGCGTTATAACCGCTCCTGCACTATAAGCGGTTACGTTGTAAGTGGTCTATACTGTAGTCCCTTTCGTGAAACGTTTTCAAATGATGTTTTCGACACGCATTAAAGTTCTTTCTGCTGATTCGGTGAGTGTGTTTACGTATACGTTGGCTACAGACCGGAAACATTCGGACCACTTTGGTGCAGAACGATGAATTCTATTTTCAGCTATCCGATCCTCTATTTATAGTGGTTGGTCTGTCGTGATTGTGTCATCTACTGTTGCGACAATGTCTTCATCATCGGAGGGATGAATGTCTGGCGTTTGATCTTCGCGTCGTACCGGTCGCGATGGTATCGGCGGTCGTGGGATGAGGTCGATTGAGAGGACCATCGCTTTGCGGTCGGTAAAACCCGAAGAGCAAGTGACGCGCGGGAGACAGCGAACTCATGACGTGGCGCCACCTCCTAACTTTTGGTTGCGCCATCACCTGCCCACTGACGCTCGCACTAGGCCACGCCTTTAGCCAGCCAGATGGCTCCGATGTGACGTGTGCAATGACGCACGTACTAGGTACACCTTTAGTCAGTCAGAACAGTGGAGCCGCCCTGGCGTCGGGGAAGAGTGCTCATCTCGCACCCCGGGGGTCCTGGTCCGATTTCCACCCAGACCGAAATGTACCAAATTTGATTTTCAAAGCCATCAATTTACTTTAAGTACAGAAACCTGCCTGAGAAATTTGCCGTCGATCCGAGAATTTAGGCATGTTTTCACTCTTCGCGCCGTCTGCCATATTTGGTACGATCGCTCGGTCACGCCACCGGCGACACCGGATTTTCGCGTCACTCAGTATGTAATGCTCCATTGATCATTACATTGAAAGGTCATTCAATGGAATGTATGCACGATTGAAAGCAGAGCATCTGGAGGCAGCTATGTTTCTGCCTCGTTGAATTGAAATCCTGCCAATATCTGCTTCGCGCGCACGTTGCAAACTATGCTTGCAATCTTGAATATATATATATACATATATATATATATATATATATATATATATATATATATATATATATATATATATGCTTGTGTGTGTGTGTGTGCGAGTGCGTGTGTGTGTGCGAGTGCGTGTGCGTGTACGTGTGTGTGCGTGTGTGTGTGTTTAGGTAGGCGAAAATGTACTAAAATGACTTGTTATCTTTAACCTCATTTTTTTTCATTATTTGTTCCTCAGGTTTGTCCCGTGTCCTGTATTCCAAGGGCAGGTAAAAATGCAATATTCACTCTTCCACAAGGGGAAAAAAGAAGATTCTTAACCTTCTTTTGGGTTCAATAAACTCCGAATTTGAAGAGTTTCGCAGTTGATCAACAATACCACCGCTCGACAAATGCCTGTTTTTACGTTGAAATGAATTGTACATCCACGTAGGCGTACGCTCGTAGCACTATCCCCGTCATGGACGCCATTGCCTGCTCTTTTAGGATGATCGATAGAATCAGCATTAGTAAGAGCGCGTTAGAAATATGAATACCCATTTTGAAGCCGTAAAAACACGAATGTTTAAGTCGTACAACTACCGCCTCTCAGTGCAAGGAACGAAGTTTATTGTCCAGACGTATAAAAATTCAGCAATACACCATAAAAATATAGAAATGTGTGTCCTTTGACACTCCCTACACCCCTACACCTAGTTCACCGCGATGATTGTTTACGTATAAAATAAAGGTAGTTTCGTTTTCAACGTCTTCCGCATTTTTATCGCTTCAAAATCAGTAATAATTTTAACGTAATAAACTGCGCACCACTTTAACCGTACTAACTACTTAGATACCTATCACCTTAGTTATCTTTTTGCTTAAATATCAACCAAATAATTTCCCGATGACAAATATTCAAGCATTCAGTATCTTTCGGCGTCACCTGCATTTTATTTCCCACCTGTCTTACTAGTCCTAAAACTGTTTGTTTTAACAATTGCAGACCCTTTTGCCATTTTCATCTCTGTGTTGAGACGATGGAAGGTGAGTGTTTTCGAATTTCGATACCATTAATCGATTCAAGCAGGAGTTATTTCATTCCTGATGCTTATCTGGGTACAAAAGAAATAGAAAGGATGACGGAGTTTGTGGTCTTCCATTCAAGTGGTTCATGGCCCCCAGAACAGAATGTACTGCATTAGGTGGTACTTGCACTGCTAGACGAGAAGACGCAGCGCAGTTTTTAGGCTGTGTACGATATCCCTAATTACTGAACAAGTGGATAACACGGTAAAAACGACCATAATAAATTTATTGCCAAGTACTTCTTACTACATGGCTTTGGATTTCATTACTAGGAACTTGGAGCAGAGATCCTGAGATGACTTCACAGATTACGTAGGCCCAAAGAACCTGTGGTTCTGTCCCTGCGCTGGGATGAAAAAGCAGACGACGAAACCGTCACCACGTCACAGATTTTTGACCCACGTGACCGTCGACATAGTCAACGCTACAATAGTCGCAGACAGGTTAAGAGTCCAGGAGAAACTCCTCTCACCCCTTTCAACTTTAGCAGAGCAAACGCTGAAGTAAGGGCAACAATCCAAGTGGACTCAAGCCGGACAAACACGGAGGAGAAGAAGCAGGGCTAGAAAAAGGAGAGAACCAAATGGCGAAACAAAGCGAGCTGATGGGAGCAATCGCCTCTGCATTGAATGCAGCACAAAAAAAACCTTGTTTTGAAATCGTCCTTTGCTCTTGCTGCAACTATAATGGATGCATTATTAGCGCAATGGTCGACGATGACGCGTCTGTGTTTTCTTGTTGACGGCTGGGTGTGAGCACCAAATCCTTAATGCCGAAAGTTGAAGGTTTACCTTGGCCGATCCTTTGTTGATGATTTCCTGGGGCGAGAGCTTGACATTTCGAAGCAGCAACTCAATCAGATTAGGAGTGGTGACATGCCTAGACAGATATCGCTCGTTTTGTCGGTAACTGGTCGGTAACTGGAGAAGATTACTTCATTAACCGTCGCCTTTTCCACAAAAGAAGGCCACCCACATGTCTTCCAGTTTAGTCAATCGGGTCGACTGCGCCTATTTGTAACGTTCACTATTATTTCACGCAGACTCACTGCTTTTTTTAGAACATTTGTTTATCTATCGCCATTCGGCTGTCTCCATATTCTGGCCGTTCCTTTCTGAACACCACAGTTTGGGACTGGAGGAGAAGTTGAAACTAGAATAACGGTTGAAGATTGAAGTCGACCAAGGAAGGACATTACCGAAGCTCCCTGAAACCTAAATTGGACAAGCGCCACAACACCAGTATCCCAAGCCTAAAGGTCGATGACTTCGTTTTATTTACAAGGCAGCCACTCAACAAAAGCAAGGGCTTCTACGGGCCATACCGCGTTATAAAAACTGCAACGCAACAAGGTATCCTAAAACCTTTCTGGTCCACCGGCCCAAGAAACGCCATAAAGACTGCATCAATTGGAAACGTCTTCCAATATCATCCAAGGATGAATAAGTCCAAAGTTTGTAAAGTGAAATGTGCTAAGAACGACAAAGACAAAGAAGAAGACGGAGGACCAGAAGGTAAACGGCAAGAGAATCGAATGGCGAAATATAAAAAGACGTTCAAAAGAAAGCAGTGAGTCCGAGTGGAATTTTTGGGAACGTTACAACAATTATCAATTTCGAAGGAGTTATTTCGACTAAGATCTCAATTGCATCTTTAAATGCTGCATGCTGATGCGACGCACTCCCGAGTTTATAGTCTCTATCACTCACCCCCCCCCCCCCCCCCCCCCAAAAAAAAAGGCGTTTCTTTTTTTTTTTTCGCCGAGCTTTAAAAAGGCCTGGTGAATTACGTTAACAAAGATGCAGCGCGAAACAAACAGACCCACTTCCTCGTTGTATAGTTATGCCTATAGAAAGTGCAGGACTGTATCAGTGTTTCGAATAACTACAGCAATATGACAAATCAATTTCTAACCCCAAGTGGACACTAGCGCTGGAGAGAGTCTAAAGGAATTCCTCGCATAGGTAGAATATATCAACAACATGTAATCGCGCCGTTGTAAATTATCACCATCCGAGTCACAACCGCGTTTTGTGAAGAGCATGTGTGTAGTGCCCATACGAACAATCGACCTTTTTCTAGTAAGGAGCGCCGTCTGAAGAGTTGACTTCGAACTACAAATGAAGGGCAGCCATTTTGCCTCCGGCCGCCAGAATACATTGGCACTGTGCTGTTGCGTTAATATTCGTTGCCTTTTATGCCCCCATACTAGCGTATACTCACACAAGAATAGCCAAAAAATACGAAATGCGCGCAAAGATAGGTCCTGAATACGACTTAGCCCTCCGAAATTGGCGACAGCGGGGAGCATGGCCAGGGCAGGAGGTATACGCATGCGCAGAAGCTTACTGGAAAAAGGTCCATTGAGACTGTCTATTTCAGGTAACTAAAAAAACGATATTAATTTAGCATGAGTCACTAGATGGAAAGAACTAAAATAGCCACGAGGTTTCTTACTCGGTGTCTTCTGAAATCGCCCCTACTTCATCTTTTTCAGAATTATTATCTGACCTAGGCCATGACCAACAACTGGTGCTGGGTTTCCTTACAAGAAAATACGTCGTCATTGACGATTCAAAAGAGTACGTAGTTCCATGCGTCACATTATGCTTCAGAAAATACCTGAAATACCAGGATAAACAAACCTGCGAGCATTCTACTAAATTGAATGTTTAACATGAACGCGTTGAAAACAATAACGTATTTACCCTCAGAAGGAATTAGGGAAATCTAGCACACCGCAACTACCCCCGAATTCGTTACAGCTGTTCTGACCGGTGGCATTGCGGCAATGATGACGACCACAGCTCCGCCTTGCATCAACATCACCAGCATCAATATAGTGAGTAAACCGCTGTTTGGGCAAGCCTGATATCGCCTTCAGCTCCTCGAAGGGAAATAGAAATACATTTTGTGCGACAGATCATTTCAGCTAAAAAATGTATCAGTTCCTTGCGTGTCCTGCTCAATATAGGTAACGCTAAATGATTCGTCCGTTTTATTTCTACCCACAGTTGAGGACACAAAGGAAGATATATTTGGGACAAGCGATGAAGATGACTCGGAAGAAAATTCAAAAGATGGCCACAAAAGTATTCCTGACGACCACTTTCATAACCATCCCCATATTCATCCCGATGATCACTCCCATGACCATCCACATAACCAGCCAGATGATCACTTCCATGATCAAAAACAGGACCAGCCCGGCAGTCACTCTCATAAGCCATCCCATGATCACGCCGATGATCACTCCCACAACCATGAACATGATCAAGCCGACAACCCCAACCATGAGCAGCCCCATGATGGCCCACATGACCATTCCGATCACTCCCACGAACATCCACATGATCAGCCCAATGATCACTCCCAAGACCATTCACGTCATCACCCTGATGACCACTCCCACAACTATTCCCATGATTATCTCAAGAAAGGCTTCAAGGGCCAGCAGAAAGACAAGCGCTCCCTGAAGCGCCCTCAGAAAGGCCCCCATGAGGGCCACCGGCACGACCAAAATAATCACCTCAAGATCCATCCGGAGGATCATCCACAGCGTGATCCCGAAGGTACCCAGAACAATCAAGGGTAAATTAAACACACCAAAGGTCACCTGTCACACCTTTCCGTTTACGACTACCAGAGCGATTAATAATGCAACCAACCAAGCCTAAAACAACAGGTTGATCCGACATTTGAATTATTTAACAGCCGAAGTAGGTTTAATCGGAGTTGCCTGTGCTGCGACGACTTCCAATAAAACAAAGAGGTATTGTCACTGAGTCCACCTCGCTTCCTCAGCTGTTTACACAAATTATTAAGTCAACGGCCCAGCACGTACATGCAAGGCCAGTGCATCGTGCCATAAACAAAGAGGGGCCGGAAAAGCCCACGATCGCAAAATCTGCCGGAGATTTGAGAGTCATCAAGGGCGTAAAGCTCTTGAGTTGAAAAAAAAAATATAACTGCATGTGAATTAAGCAAAGAATGTTCAGATTGGGTTTATTTTTGGCTCGGAAGAAAGGATAGTGAACATTCCCGTTCTGCATGACGTAAGATCGGGTCCTCAATCAATTTCTTTCTTGGCCGGTGTCCTCGCCAAACTGCCTTACGGGTAACAGGTTGCGGAGATTTCGATCAGAGATGACAGAATTACTTGAAAAAGTAATTTAATACAGTACTAATTACTTTCTTGAAAACTGCGAAAATGTAACTAAATTGTATTACAAATTACCAGAGACAAAGGTAATGACATTACAATAAATTACTTTTCGAAAGTAATGAAATTGCTTTGACATTACTTTTCAACACCTCGTGCTAATTTTATTTACCCCGTATATACCACAACTCAGATCTTCCTGCTAACGCCGCAACAGCCTCATGCGCCCCAAAGTTAACCATTCTGAACAGTCGTTCCGGTGGCGCACAAGAAATAAATATTAAACATGATAAATAGCTTCTTCTTTAGATGTAACTCTAAGACAGTCGACTCACCGATTTTGCTGTTAATTCAACGGTGAAGGTCCTTAGTTAAAAGGGGATATGATTTCGTCTTTCTGATTTTGAAAAGTTTGTAGTTCGTATCAGTAACTTCGAGAGGCAGTGAAGTCATTTTTTGAAAAACGTCCGTTTTGATCATATATTGTTTAAAATGTGTTAGTTCCCCACATCTACCAAGTCCTATATTACAAAACCGCCTATTCATTTCAGGGAAATAGAAAAAGATGTTGACTCTTTTTCTTCTCGCGGACTACATTGTATGAAAGCCCTACAACACGCGCAGTTTCCCAGTCATTTTATTATAACTCGCTTCGAAATGTGTCTGTTAGGTACACATTGGGATAAGACTCCTCTTTTTCTCCGCCGGCGAAGCCATTGCTTGCAACTCGCCGACAAGTGCCCCTCGTCGACCACTTCACTCGGAAGGAAATTCTTCCCAAAAAGGGAGTGTCGCAATCTTTGAACACGCTTTTAACGAGGAAATAAAGTACGTACGGTTATGGATTCGGATATTTCGCCCCGCGAAATATACGGTGAAAGGAGGAAAGGCTCATCCGGGTCCGGCCATACCCGTCCTTGCCCGTCCGGCGCTGTCCCGCCCTCCGGCTTCTGGCGGCTATTCGCGGTTTTGTGGACCTAGGATAGATGGCGCCCCTAAAACTCCGTATAATAAAAGTTTCGTCGATGATACCAGGGTTTTGACGCATTTATATATATGTTGGAACGACAAGATTTATACAAAAGTTACCTTTTATCGAGGAGGTATTCGCACAACTTGCTATCTTTTTTACAACCACCCGAGTGACGTCACGCCGCTTGTTTCTCATGGCCGCCGCTCGTGGCTGCAGGTCGGGAAATGTTCTAAGTTTTGCCTCGCTATTACGTCGCGGAATCGCAACATTTCGATGAAAGGAGGTGTGTTTTCTGCCATTTGTGACACAGTGAACAATATCAAAAGCAGAAAATGCCAATTCCTTCAACGTTAAAATCGTTGCACAGCTCCTTTAAAGGCTCGTTCACGCTCTTGTAACCGAGTACGACCGAGAGAGACAAGACCGGTGTTTAAGCCTTTTGCGACGACTTAGGATCACCTCCGCAGCAGCGCATCCGGTCCTAAGACGTCGCAAGAGGCTTAAAGCCCGGTCTTGTCTCTCTCGGCCGTACTCGATTGCAAATGTGTGAACGAGCCTTAACTATTTATTCCGGACTTTTGTTGTTCACGAAGGCCCAAGCTTTCGGTTTGACTTTGCTCGACGAAAGAGCAAGAAGGCTGGAGAGCTGAGTCTCCAATCCTCTCATCATGTTTTGAAATGTGTTGACCTCACTGGTGAAGTGCCCTTCGCATTGTAGCCTATAAGCCGTTCATCCCCAAGCGGACAGTGTGGTGGAAACTACCTGCCCGTTGGATCAGACACAGGTGCTTCTTTTGCCTCGTAACTACGGTCTCATTCAGCCCACGTGCAGAAAAAGGGGTCAGGCAATGAAAAGAAGGTGGTCGTTTGGTTCTGGTGAACTCGTACCTCCCAAAGCACTGTCAGCTTAGGGTTGACCGAACTATATACTCCGTTCACCCTCTGAGACTGCCTGCGGTGGAAGCCGGGCCTTGACTGTTTGTGGCCACGCTATTAGAGCACCACCATTCTTGCACCCTACGGCGCGTCTCGCAACTACTGTTGAAAGAGCAGCCGGAGTGTGAAAAAAAAAAGTGACGTTTCGACTACGTGGTGACGAACACTGGGAGAGAAAGCTTCACCTTCCAACAAACGAGCGTCAACAGGACCTCGCGCAATCACGGCATCACAAAATGACGGCCGGCATGGAAATACAGCCCCAACAACACAAGTATACTTATACGGATAGAAAATGAAGGCGAGGAGGATATGAGAGTGTGTGGTGACGTCAGAGCGCCGAGCTGTGAATGCAAGGGTTAGTGGGTACACACAAGGCCTAGCTGCCTGTAATTTCCTGTAATTTCGAGGCCGGGCGCAAGAATGGGGCACGTAGAAAGACACCCAATTCTTGTCGCTCTAAATTTGACTGTGTCCTATTGGCATGTGCGTGTCTCTTTAACAAGGTTTATTATGTTCCTAAAAAATGAGAACAAACCCATTATTTATGTTGAGCCCTGTTTTACATGCTTGGTTGTAACCCATGAATACTCGATATGCGATGTTCAAAAGTGCGCACCATGTAGAAGCTACACTCTGCCAGTTGTCGGAGTCCGCCATAGTTTTGGGCACGTGTTCTGAGCATGTACTGGACACGAGGGCTGAGTCAGCGTTCATCGAGAACACAGATCCAATCGAGGGTGTTGCGCCCCAAAAAATGGCAACCGCCAATGTTGCTTGATAGGGTTTCGAAAAAGGCTTGTTGATGTTTTTA
This sequence comes from Ixodes scapularis, assembly GCF_016920785.2. Taxonomy (NCBI): domain Eukaryota; kingdom Metazoa; phylum Arthropoda; class Arachnida; order Ixodida; family Ixodidae; genus Ixodes; species Ixodes scapularis. Next base: position 56,924,818 of record NW_024609836.1, on the reverse strand, counting down.
GGCCTAAAAACGCATCATGCTGTGTCCAAGCTTGCGACATCGTCAATCAGTCTTTCACCAATACACGACAACTAACACAAAATAAAATGCAGTGATGGTGCAAGCAAAGGAGTGGGGGAATCGGTCAAAACGCAATGTCTGCGCACATTTTGATACGGTCACAGGCATGCACGCATGACTGTATATTTCATGAAGTGACGGAGAAACCTCCAGTAATATCTTCGCAGCAAGTTCAAAGATGACAGTTATATATTGTAGTTGTTGTTGCAACAACAACTACAACAGATATTCCCTCTGTCGTAGTTGTTGTTTTTCTTTCATATCAACATGAACTTAACCGAAGACTTCGGAGAGAGCTAAGGTCTAGCGTTGAAGAACATCCTCAGGACCTTAACCTTACGGAAACACCAGTCCATGCACATTACCCGTTCATTGGAGCACGAACCTCAGTTGCTGCACTTAATTTTCATTTAGAGCTGTATTCATTTGCGAAGTTTCTACGCACGGCAATGTGAGTATGGGTAGCTTATGTGGCGAAAAAAAAAACGAATTTTTTTTTTTTTTAATATGCATTTTAAGTAGAGGGCAGGATTCTGGAAGCATGTATGTTTCAAGCGCACATTAAAACATATATCAAAACAGTTCAAAGAAAAGTCGTCCGCCCAGAAAAGAAGCTTGACGTAAGTACAACTTTATTCATTCTAATTAAAAAGGAATGTTACTTGAGACCGCAATTTCGAACTGAAGCAAAAAACCCACATAGAATTTCAAATTGATTCCTAATTCAAAGTGGATTCGTATTTCCAAATGTGCATAGTTCATCCCTTTACCAATTCATTTCCAGTTCAATTTAATTCCATCAAGACTCATTGTAAAACCGCTTACAAGCTCATCCGCAGTGAGAAATAAATAACGCAATTATATATTCTTCAGAGAGTTTACCGTATTCAAAACCATATAATAGCAACAGCAATTACGGTAATCAAATCCTCGAGTTTTCAGGCTTGATTTACCTGAGACTGGCCGTTCTGAAAATTCCCCAAAAGTGTATATAACTTTTTATGCAATATTGTGCGCAGCAAAGACGAGGACAAAAGAGAGAACAGGACACAACGATGTGTATATGACTTCGTTCAATTGAGGCATTTAAGACTCCTAGTGAATAAGTATATCACATTTTACATGGGACATTTACAGACTGGGAACTCCAATGTGTACTTACAAGCTAAATACATCGTTTTCAGTTATATCGCCACCTCATCTCAAAATAAAAACGAAAAATAACTGCTCAGAAACAAACTTCTTGGACTGCAGGGCAAACTTTCCCATAGGCGAATGTAAGCGTGAGGTCATTCTGTCCTTTATCGTAAGACCATAAAAACCTCAATATCATTATAACGGCAAAAACTGAAGGTATGTATAGTATCGAACCACGTAAAATAAAACACCCCATAAATACTGAAACACTAATTCTGACGTACCGAACATTCTCTGAAACATGTACTTCTAATCGAGTCACCAAGACAGCATGTCGGTAGTTCCACCTTTAAAAAAAAGCATAAAGAGACGAAGAACAGATACAAAAAAGAGTTGTGTGTGTCATTAATGTTCGTCATTAATGACACACACAACCGTCATTGATGTTAATTTTTATTTCATTTTATCCGTCTGTGGACAATACAGTGGAAAGTGAAGCGCGCAGCGTAGAGAGGAGGCGAGTAGGGAAGGAAAAAGGCGAGAGGGAGGTGACGTCACGGGGTGGAAGCCAATCAGCGCGCAGATGCTCGGGCGAGTCTGAACTTGCATGTGTGCGGAAGGGGTATGCCTTTGTTGGTGTTACAAATTGAGTGTGAACCATGTACTAGCGCTGGTCCAAGTAGGCGGCAAAAACATTAAATGAAGATCAACTGGCGGATCCTTAAGAATGGCGTTAGCATAACCCCTGCGAAACGCACCACACGTCCCCCTTCGGGAAACGCTAAGAATTGCACCGTAACAAAGCCAAAAAAAGGCAGAAAAAATTAGAGAAAGCGAAAGGGAAAGCTAAAAAAGAAAGCCAAAACAGAAACCTGAAGGGGTCAGAGTTAGCGTTTGTAAATGAAAATAAATAGCACAAGCCACCTCAAGACCAGAAAGAAGAACTAAGCCTGCGTCTAATATATGATACTGAGAATTAGGCACTCGAATACAGATTTCTGTAGGGTTCCGATTGTCATGCGAATTACCAAGGCAGACAGAAGATACAACAATTAAGAGCCGAATTCTAATCAACTACAGGCGTCCATAAACGTGAATACAAAAGCTCTAAAGCGGTCTAAACTGCGGAGAAGCATAGACCAGAGCGGAACAAAAGCGGCCCTAGTTCATTCCTCCATTGAGTCCTCGAGGCTCCCACCAGCTCGTTATTGTACTGTACAAGAAGATGTATGTTGTAAATAAAATTATTCTATTCTATTCTAGACGAAGCTGAGATGGTATCAATAAATGGCCTGTTCACCGAATGCGTACAACGAATGCAAGAAACTCGACAGATGCATTATAACAACGGAATGCCTAGAGGAGAATGATTAAGCTTTTCTTTGGGATTTGTTTCACATAGGTTGTCCGCGAAGCCATCGCAAACAATTCCAGCTAACCTCTTAGAAAACTGGCACAACAATCTATTATGGGCCAGCTTCGAAATGTAGAGTTCGAAAACTTATCAGCGGATTGAGGCCCACGCCTTGATGACAACATGCACCTGGTTTACACTTGGTGCACTTGGGCAGTGATCCTATTAACAAGAAACTATCAAGTGGCAAAATACTTAGATTTTAGGTGGGGGGTCACCCAACAGGCCGAATTTACCCTGTATAAGGCAGGCGCACAAGACACGACTTCACGCCCACTTACAGCCGTACAAGCATTAATATAACAAGTCTGACTCGTGTAATGTCCACACAAAAATACATTTCCTTCGTTCCATCTTAGCCAACCCAGCGCCGCGAAGATATCACGTCGTTATGCACTTCACACGTTGCTGCACCCTTCGAGGATGTCGCTGGGCATTCACGCGGAATTCTACTGACAGATAATGATTTGGACGGACAGTAATTGCATCAGTAGTCATCTTTCGTCCCCTTTCAGTGACATTATTTTCATTTAATCTTAAAATTACAATTAGCAAAGATATGGAGGCTGTCTTCCTGAGAAAACATGCAGCACTTGTAAAAACGCAGATTCGAGGAATAAAGATGTACCGTAAAGCATTCACCTATATTATAAAGTCATCAAGCAGCCAAGGATGTATAACAATTTGTGGGCACGCTAGTGCAAACAGGAAAGAGTTGACAGCAATCGAACCAGATTCAATGGCAGCTACTAAAAATTTAGGAAATTGGAACAGAACAGATCTCGAGATGAAAGCGGAGGTTGACGCCGAAGCGCAGCTGCTGCAGGAAATATTTGTGAATGCACACGCAGATTCACAAATAAGTCAGCAAGGGAGAAATAACTAGCGATGTTCCGCCAAATTAGCTTTATACGTCAAAGCTGTATTCTATATAAGTGAGCTTAGGTAACACAAATGTCACTAAGAAATCCCTATCTTAACCATTCATTATCTATAAGGGCGCCCGGCCAGCGTTTCCATATGATACGTTAAGACTTCAGGGGTCGGCAAACCACGGCCCGCGGGGCAGTTTTATCCGGCCCCCGGCACGACCCCAGAAAAGGACTCCCCCCCTTTGCAGCTTACTCACGGACCCAAGCAGCACTCGGAAAAGCAAGAACCACAAAAGGTCTTAGACAGGAAAATGGAGCGCTACCACGTAGCATTGTCCGGCATCCCCATACTGGGGCAGAGAACGCCTTCACTTCTTTTTCGGCTTTTTTTTTTTTTTTTTTTTTGTCTCTGCACCCCTCTTCCCCCCCCCCCCCCCCCCCCCCCCCGTCTTTCCGACTTGCCGTCCGGCCCCCTCCGTGTCAACTTCGTGACGACTCGCTAAAGGTTGCCGACGACTGCGTTAAGTGATAGCACTTAAAGTACCACGCTTTAAAGTAGTTTATTAATTAAGTTGGCTTAACAAGAAAGCTTCGAATTCTCTTTAAGGGTGATGAAAACGTACTGAACTAAAGACAAAACAAAAACAGTGGGTCTCATTGACAGGCACAAGACCGACGGGAGAAGGGGAAAGGTAATAACTGCTACATTTTCAAGGGATTCGGTGTAGACGGATAGAAACTTTCCCTCAGAAAGGTATACGCAAAGGCAAGTTTAACTTTAGTGGAACGCAAAAAAAAACAAAAAAACACAAATTCTGTACCACTAATGAAAAAACAATTTTCTAAGTCCGCATATGCATCTGGAAAATTTGTGAGGAGGTAAGAGCTAACGCATCTTTATTTTCCATTCACGACTCAATTGAGAACTTCCGACAACGTCTTTCGGGAACTTGAAAAGAAACCCGATAGACGGTGCCGCCAAAGCGTGATGTAGCCACCCAACTTCTGGGAAAAACCAAAATGAAACATGCAAGCATGCGTCGGATACGAAAAGCAAGTTTTCGATGGCGTAGCCAGCAGGTGCCACAAGCAGCAGGCCCACGGGCCCACCAAGCGAAAGACGCCGAAGCCGAAACACACACCGCAGGAACGCTAAGGACTCGAATATGAGGTTCCTCGCCACCCCAGTCGTGTTCTTCTGGACGTTCGCCTCCTGTATCTCCTTGGCTTCTCCAACAGGTAAGGTGAAAAAGTATCGACAGAATCCAGGCCATTTTCTTGTTCGATACCCGGAGTTATTTAAATGTATGGAAAAACGTAAAAACATAAAAGAACGTTACCTGTCTTGTCTAAATGCAGCGAACAGTACGTCAAACTACAGCCACAACGCGATATACAAACGGCTTGTCGAGCTCCTCCATACAGTTTGCCAATGAAAACCACTACTCCCACTACAAGGACTACCAGTGATTACGCAATGATTAAAACAAAAGAAATAAACGTGTACTTATGGCCATATTTATGAATTCGAAAAAAGAAACATATATCTGAAATTGATGATAAAGCAAGTTCCACACATCCCGCTTTTTTATGGCGACTTAAGGATAAAACAAAGAATTCTAGATGTCCAAGTCTTCTAACTTTGCCTTAATTATACCCACTATTTTTATGAAAACTTAAGGATAAAATCAAAGGATTCTCGATGTTCAACTCCTCTGACTAACTTTGCTTTAACTACCACTCGGGTGACGTCTCAGAAAATAAAAACTGATCCGACAGTTTCTCGAACTCTGGAAAAACGAAATGCTATAAATGGTTACATGGGGGTCCCTTTGTTTATAACGCAGGGGAGAGAAATCTAGTTTCCAAAGCCAAGACACTTAGGTGAGTATGTGATTTTTCAATTCACTTACACATCAAAGCCATTTACAGTAAATTTTAGCGCGACGTTTTATGATACTCTATGTGGCAACGTTTTAGTTAGTATGTTGCCATATAATTATTTAGCGCTGTTTTTTTAAAAGATTATTTACCGATTAAGTTCACAGTCTTAATGCATAATTTCTAGGGCAGGGCATGGATCAGAAATTTTAACACGATTACTTGCCACCCTTTAATCGATTAATTGATCAATTTTTCAGTTTCGTTCACTCGCATGCACATTTTTTAATGTCAAAAGCACTCCTTCCTTTGCCTTTCCTGAGTATGTGACAGACATCAAAATGTCAATTTTCAAATTTTAAATAAATCTTAACTTGCAGTTGAAAACAGTCAAAGCACAACCGCACTCACAAATAATTACTTCAGCCGAAGAGGCAAAAAGTTTCGTAGATATTCTCCTGCAATAGCCACCTCCTTTGCTTGTTCACGGTTGACCCTGCGGCGCTAAACAGATACTCGCAGGGCGTTGAGGTGGCTGGGGCACGAAAACCTTCTCCACCTTGTTTGGAGTTAAAAATCTCGCCCCTACAGTTTACTTTAGGTTAAAATTTCGCCTCAAGTTTGCCCTCCAAGAAGGTGTACCTGTCCACGGCTGCGAGGCGAATGCGATTAATTTTTACTTTTTCTGGTTCGTCAAAATGCCACCATATCTAGCTGGTTTCTCAAGCGTCGTACTGCAGTGTTCCGGATTCTGCCCTCAGATAAACTTTGCCTCTTTAATATTTCTTCCTTACATATATACACTAAATAATTGACAAAACATTTTATTTAATCTTTAAACTATTTTAATAATCATAGTGTATTTCAATCATACTTGTGTTTAGAGGGCTGTGGCAAAGAAAAAACACAAGGTCGTCTGGCGTGGCCATCAGTCCACCCGCCGAGCAGACAGCAGGCGAATACGAAGTGTAATTTAAAAAAAAAAACATACGCGCACCGTAATACACAAACATTGCTTTGTTTGTATAATCTTTCCATTATACTTTTGTGCTAGTTTTTACCACTTGAACCTGTCCAACTAGCCATACTCGGTGCATTGTTGAAGCAAAAAGAAGACGTGTAAAAGAGACAGAACGTATTCGGACATAGCTACCAGTTTTCTTACAACAATTTACAGGCACAAAATTTAAAAAAAAAGAAGAATGTCGCTATACGGTTTCATGACGTTAAGTGAGAAAAGTAAATTGTATTGAAGATACGCAATACGTTACGCGATTTGGTACCTGAATGTATTCTGATTAAGCTGCTGTACTTATATTCTTGCATTTTTTCGTCTTATGTGAATACTACGTATACTCTGTTTTACCATCAATACGAGCACAGTCGAAGACTAGAAGGCATACACGCATGAACAGATATGCTAAAAGTTTAAGGTCCCGGCGCATTCACGCACTTCTCTTAATTGACTTAGCCGATGACAGCACACTGACATAAAACTTACGAACGCCCTGACGTTGCGCTCTTCGAGCAATTTGATTGGCCCTATCTGTCCGTTCCGTTGGCTGCGCCCCGACTTAAGGTAAACGAGTATAAATACCGAGATATGAGCGCTGGATTGTTTCGATCGAGCGTGAGGTACACAAAAAGGACAGAAATACTGCGCCAGCGTTCGGGGGGACTCGTATTCAATGAGTGCTTGACAGCTTGAACAGAGAAACATTGATTGAACGCGAGCTCTATCATAATTTCAAAATACTTGTAGAATGTGTACCCCGTATTCGTTCGATAGGCAACGTAAACAACCCACCGCACCTGCCAGCATACCTAGGTGCTGTTTCTCAAGCACCGTACTGCAGTGTTCCGGATTCTGAAACAGCCCGACACTGAAAACAATGGACGACGACCTGCACATAGAAGGCGACCGACGTACTTTCCCGCTAGCAGAACCTTCGGAATGCAATATTTACGCGAGGGGCGTACAATCTTGTTTCAGTTTATGCTCGGGGCAACTCTACCAGCATGATTGCCGCCCACATATTCTCTGGCATCCAACAGTGCGGGCGATCTTCTTGTTATGAGATCGCAAACCCGGAAGTAGCCAAAGGACGGAAGAGAAAATGTGAACGCTTGAGAAAAATCTATTTCTGTTCTTTAACGTTAAAAATGCGTCAATCTATACACCAACACAGTGTTTACAGACAAAGCCCGCTTTGCCCACACGAGGTGTGGGCACTGCGCCTGCGCAGGAACCACATTCGGAAGGAGTGCAGCGTTTGGGCATGCGCAGTAGTGACAGCAGCGCCACCACACTGGCGTGAATTCAGTGATTTGAGTTGGTCTATATAGTGGACGTTTGTTCACAAAACAACAACCAAGTCCTTCAAAAATTTGTTCAATCGTCATAAAGCTTTCATCGCGAGAAAATCTTCCAAAATTCAAGATGTGCTTCAACATTCACTTTGACGTACACGAAACGGCTTTATGTTCGGACATCTACCTGGGCGTATCGAAGAAAGTTTTGCATCAGCCCCCACGAGCACTTTCTAGATGCAAGTGGTGAGTCGAGACGAGTCTTCAAGTAACCCGACTGGTGTCGTCTATATTCAAATGTATGACATTACGAGTGTGAAGATGAGGCAGTAGTAACTATACTCGCGCTGACTTGTTATTGACGCCGTTAGATTCAAATGCACTCCCAGGTTAAGGAGTAACCAAGCTCGAGGCCTTTGTTTCGACACTAGCGCAACATCAAAATAATAACGTCAGCGTAACGGTCGACGCTCCACCAGCCTTAGCAGAACATAGCAAGGAAATGCACCCGCCAATTATTCAAGCCACATAAGCAGCATTGCAGCGAGTAATGTCGCCTTATAATCAGCTGTAGCTCGCCTTGAGCCCATTGACCAGTACTGCGTAGTGATTCTCAGTATGCTCAGCACTTTCTAAATTAATACTGCACTTACTCCTGAACCCCCATTTCGTGCTGAATACAGTAGCTTCGCAGAGATGCTGATTTCGTCATGTGTCCAAGACGGGCCTTAGAGCCTGAGTGTCGTCTGCTTGAGGAACAGGGAGTGCACCAACCCATATAGGACGTATTAGTAGTTCGTTCCAATACCTACGACAGCAATGCCTGGTAATGATACGACGCATTCGCAAATTCGTCAGCGACGCATCGGGTGTCTTTTTTCGGATCGGATCGATCTACTAAAACTCAATAATTTTGAGCAAGCGAACGACAAGGAGGTGGAGAATAGCGTAACGAGTGCATGTCTCATCCCCAGCACGCACAGCCGCTCGGCGGAGCAACCAACAAATCACGGATAAAACCACGCGAAGCGCATTATTGTACATTCGCCCATAGTTGCCGCAATGATATGCAAATCAGTTGAAGTTCACGGTGATGAATCTTGTCGTTTTAGAGCGCAGCTCTTAGGTGCCCGTTTCCGGGTTTCGTGGCGTCGGCGTCGGAGTAACCAGGCTAAATTTAGCGGAAAAACTGACGTCACTCGCCCTCAATATCAATTCAATTCCCCACTAGATTTAGCTGGGAAAGTCACGTCACATGAATTCGTGTCACGTGACTCACCTCACCTGCGAAGAAATTCAGTTTCTCCGCTAGATTTAGCGGTGAAATCGACGTCACGTGACCTCAACTTCAATTCGATTCCCCGCTAAATTTATTAGAAAAATTGACGTCACGTGACCTCAACAGCAATTCAATTCCAAGCTAAATTAAGCGGGGAATTGAATTGCTCTTGAGGTCACGTGGTGTCAATTTTTCAGCTAAATTTATCAGGGAAACTTTGGTAGGAGGGGAAGGTCCGCGGGAGGAAGAGGAAAGGGTACGGAAGCAGGAGGAGGAGGGGAAGCAACGAAGGAGGAGGAGAAGGGGAGAGGAGGAGAAGGAAGGAGCAGGAGTAGGGGAGAGGATGGGAGGAGGAGGAGGGGGAGAGCATCTGGAAAGGAGGAGAGGGTACAGAGGAGGAGGAGGGCATACCCTCCCCTCCGTACCCTCCCCTTTTCTTCCTCAAGAGCTGCGCTCTCATTTTGGGTTACAGAGATTTGTAAACGTCTTTTGCATTTCTTTCAACAGAAACCAAAGCAAAGACATTGCTCACAACACTACTACGCCGGAGGCAAATGAGGTGCCAACTAACAACAATAGCAAGACAGGCAATCTTACCTGGTCGCCACGACAAACTCAGGCTGATGGCACAACGACTCAGGACAGACCTCTGCTAGCCTCAGAAGCTGGCTATTCGCCGACTCCTGGTGCATATGAGCCCGAAAGCGAACCCAGCACCAAGCAGCAAACCTCAGACATGACGTCACGACAGAACCGGGATGACACCGCAATGGTACATGTCCAACCATCCCAACTATCAGCACCCGCCTACACGCCGACGTCTAGCGCACATGAACTCGGAGGCGAACCCAACATCGGACCTGAGACCGTAGCCTTGACGTCACGACAGAGCCAGAATGACAGCGAAATGGCACATGTCCAACATTCACAACCATTAGCGTATGTCAGCACGCCGACGTCAGGTGCTTATGAACCCGAAGGCGAACCCAACATCAAGCAGGAGACCTTAGCTTCGACGTCACAACAAAGTCAGGATGAGAATGAAATGGTACATGTCCAACCTCCACAAGTATCGACACCTGTCTACACGCCAACATCTAGCGCACATGAACTCGCAGGCAAACCCAACATCGAACCTGAGACCGTAGCCTTGACGTCACGACCAAGCCAGAATGACAACGGAATGGTACATGTTCAATATTCACAACCATTAGCGCCTGTCAGCACGCCGACGAAAGGTGCATATGAACCCGAAGGCGAATCCAACGTCAAGCACAAGACCTTAGCTTCGACGTCACAACAGAGTCAGGATGACAATACAACGGTACATGTCCAACCTCCACAAGTATCAACACCTGTTTACACGCCAACGTATAGTGAGCATGAACCCCCAGGCGAACCTAGCATCAAACCGGAGACCTTAGCCCTGACGTCCCGACAGAGTCAGGGTGACAACGCAAAGGTACATGTCCAACCTTCACACCCAATGGCACCCGTTTACACGTCGCCGTCTAGTGCACATAAAACCGCAGGCAAAAACAACACGAAGCCGCGGATTTTAGCCTTGATGTCACAACAAGGTGAGGTGGACAACCCAATGGTGCATGTCCAGCCTCCACATTCGTCGGCATCTGACCCCACGCCAACGTGTGGTGCACATGAACCCGAAGGCGAACCCAACAAGCCAGATACTTCCACCTCGACGCAACAACATAATCAGGATGACACCGCAGTGGTAGATGTCAAAACTCTGCAACCATCGGCACCTGACTACACGACGACGTCTGGTGCACATGAATCCGCGGGCAAACCCAACATCGAACCGGAGACCTTAGCCTTGACGTTACGAAAGAATCAGGATGACAACAGATTGGTACACGTCCAGCCTCCACAACCATCGGCACCTGTCTACACGACGACATCTGGTGCATATAAGTCAGCAGGCGAAAACAACATCAAGACGGAGACCTTAACCTTGACGGCACGACACAGTCAGGATGACAACGCAATGGTATATGTCCAACCTCCACAATCGTCGGCATCTGACTACACGCCAACGTCAGGTGCACACGAACCCGAGGGCGAACCCAACGTCAAGCCCCATACTCTCGCCTCGACGTCACGACATAGTCAGGACGACACCGCATTTGTAGATGTTGAAACTCCCCAACCATGGGCACCTGACTACACTATGATGTCGGGTGCACATGAACCCGTGGGCAAACCCAGCATTGAACCGGAGACCTTAGCTTTGACGTTACGAAAGAATCGGGATGACAACAGAATGGTACATGTCCAGCCTCCACAACCATCGGCACCTGTCTACACGACGACATCTGGTGCATATAAGTCAGCAGGCGAACACAAAATCAAGATGGAGACCTTAGCCATGACGTCACGACAGAGTCAGGATGACAACGCAATGGTATATGTCCAACCTCCACAATCGTTGGCATCTGACTACAGGCCAACGTCTGGTGCACACGAACCCGAAGGCGAACTTAACATCAAGCCCAATGCTCTCGCCTCGACTCAACGACATAGTCAGGATGACACCGCAGTTGTAGATGTTAAAACTCCACAGCCATTGGCACCTGACTACACTATGACGTCTGGTGCACATGAACCCGCGGGCAAACCCAACATCGAACCGGAGACCTTAGCCTTGACGTTACGAAAGAATCAGGATGATAACACAATGGTACATGTCCAGCCTCCACAACCATCGGCACCTGTCTACACGACGACATCTGGTGCACATAAGTCAGCAGGCGAACACAACATAGAGACGGAGACCTTAGCCTTGACGTCACGACGCAGTCAGCATGACAACGCAATGGTATATGTCCAACCTCCACAATCGTCGGCATATGACTACACGCCAACGTCTGGTGCACACGAACCCAAAGGCGAACCCAACATCAAGCCCGATGCTCTCGCCTCGACGTCACGACATAGTCAGGATGACACCGCAGTTGCAGACGTCCGACCTCCACAACCATTGGCACCTCACTACACTATGACGTCTGGTGCACGTGAACCCGCAGGCGAATTCAACATCAAGCCTAATATCTTACTCTTGACGTCACGACAGAGTCAGGCTGGAAACGGAATGGCACATGTCAAAGCTCCCAGACCCTCGGCAGCAGATGCGAGGTAGGTGTCAGCGATGTTCATTAGACTGATGCAAGCAATGCGAGTAACGGCAGCAGATGACCGAATACCGAAATCTAGTAAGCCCTGATAGGCTATTCAAAACTACATCGAAATGCTCGATGGACATTTCATGAAGCTTCGTGATGTAGCAATCATGTAGTGTTATTACTGTCAGGAATACACAGAAGAACCCACTTTTGAGAGTTCAGGTCGGGGCCCTCTTTTACTTTCTCAAGCATCACAGAGCAAATAACAAGCAAAAATTATAAAGGTTCTAGAGTTTACAAGCCTGCTCATCTGAGCACTACAATAGCATTAGCGTTAAACAATCAACCAAGCCTGGTGTCTCAGCACAAATTTACTTTTTGGCGGGGGTGTCGACCGACATTTAACAATTTGTTCTTCAGATAGATTTTCACTTTTATTGTAGGAGCAGTCACTCGAATTTCAAGTTCTGGGAGAACGATCCCTTAGTTTTACATAATAGCAAAGAATTGCTTTATGGTTCAGGGTGATGCGTCCTGTGCGACCTGATAACAAAAAGACATTAAGGCATTAAGGCATGAGAAAAACTAGGATTGTTCAATTTTAGAGAGAGAGCGTGTGTTTCATGTCCGCGATATATTACATTTCGTTCTTTTAACCGAGATTCGTAAAATATATATGGCCCACTTTCGTAGCAGGACCAGCCTTCCAGTAATCACTTTAACCCAAAAACATGAAGCTGCAAGTAAACGTGCAAGAGTGTCAAATAAAAAAAAAAAGGAATAGAATTTTCGACGTCGCCAATTTCGATCACTTCCACAAGCTCGACATAATAATCCTAATCAAGAAATGGAAGCCAACAATAAACACACATCTCTTGAATCAGTCGAAGAATCAAAGTATTCTGATTTGGAAAAAAAAGTTACTATTTCCAAGACCAATCGAAGTAGGCGGGAATAATTAATGTACGTAACAAAGAAAAAAAAAGAGAAATCCACAAAACTTGCATCGAAAAGAAATTACGAATATAAATTCGATAAAATTATTCTAAAAGCGACGTGGAAATTTACAGTGCGTTTTAAACTACGGAGTATAAATTGAATTCGTAGGTACAGAATGACGAAGAAAGTGTCCCGTGATGGATCAGAAATATATGCAGTCCTCAAAACACGTTTCATAAGAGAATCGTACATAAACCTAACCACTGTGGTCATTCAAATCTGAGAAACGTTTTTTTTTTCTTCTCCTCCTAGCTACTTACGAAGGACTCGGTGGTTTCCCAAATTGTAAGTCATTCTGCAGTAAACCGTATCTCTCATGCAGCAAAAAAAGAATTGTAGGACAATTAAGCTTCGCCTTTAAGAATGGAACGCGATAGCGAAACATATAAATATGAGCGATGCTATATGCACTACGTAGTGCACTTTGGACGGAAATTGCTATATGCACTACGCTGAGAGCTCATGCGGCTCATGCCGCTCGGGCCACCCTTTTTCCGAACTGCGCGTGTATCACTGGGGAGCTCGTTAACCCAGCCCCCCGCCTGCGTTCACGCAGCTTCGCGGCGACAGTATGCGGCTGCTAATTAGAAAAGTTAACCAGTACACGCCGCTTCGCGGCGTCCAGCCGGCAACCCAAGCCCCGCTGTCCCCGATCTGCGAAGTCTGCGAAGTTTCGTCGACAACATTCGGTGTTTATTTTTTTTTTTTTTAGTGTTCATCGCAAAAAAAGAAATATAAATATCGCCAAATGCCTCGTCAAAACAAAGTTCAAGAAAAAAAGAAAAAAAGAAGAAAAAAAAGGTAAGATCACCGCGACTCGAACCTGCGTCCACTTGCGTACGAAGCGGACACGCTAACCCCTACGCTATGCCACCGGTTGGGAAACTTGTTGTGATCATTCATTTTATACGAGACAAACGTAGTGCATATAGCAATTTCCGGCTGAGCTGCACTCCGGAGTGCATATAGCATTACTCTAATATATAAACTCCTGCGCGTTCCCAAGCCCTGCTAGCGTACCTTGCGTGGCCTAATCAGTAGCGTGTTCGGCTCGCAACCTAAGGGTCGAGGGGTCAAATCCCGCCTAAAATTGTTCAATATTTTCTTTACGGCAAATGAATTGCTTTATAGCCATCCGGCAAACAGCAGGCGGCGCCAGCAAAATAAGAGCCCACGGTTATACCCTGTCTTGTTGTAATTTGGCAAAGAGTGAACGATCAGCCCAAACATTGCGTGCCGACGGCTTCGATAGGCGCTCCGCACACATATTGGAGCATGACGCAGCGAAAACCCTGATACTTCTTCGCAGCAAATGCGCACCCCGGTGATACGTAGTCACGTTGCGATTGGCCCGCCAAGGACGTAGCTTTCACCGTCCTGTTATGTTATGCGATCACGGCTTCCTGGCCTACCCAGCACTTCTTGCTTCAGACGCTAGGCTAAGCGGCGCCACCAGAGTAAAAGCTCACGTTTGAACATTGCAGCCGCCACTTCCAGGCGTACCCAATGTTTCTTGCTTCAGTCGCTAGATAGCGCCATACCAAACAGCATTGCAGGTTGCCTATAGAGAGAAATCATTTGAGACATGCTGCGACCTTTAGTTATCCCAACATGTCATGTTTTGTTTTAGTAATCATTCCACGCGTGACGTCACGTTTTACGAGAGCGTTGTGGGCTGTTTGAAATTCCCGAGCGAGATCGTATGGCTATGACGTTATGACCCTATGAACCAATCACGATCTTTGCGTCCGCGATTTTCTGGTCACGCCACCGATGCCGAATTCTCTACGACACGAGCGCGCTCCTTAACACTATCGCGTTACTAAGGAGAATAGAGTATGATGCTTTCGTTTTGCAAAATAGAGCTTAACTGGGAATGTATGTAGTGAGAAAACGGGTTAAAAAAACATTTAAATGAACAAGTCATTTTAAAGCTAAGTTTAAATTTATTAGGAATATGATTGGATCGCATCTTATAAATTTTTTTTTCTAAAAGTTTCCTTCGAAGATTTTTGTTGTAATCAGGACAATACGACCCAGCGACTCGATGTTCAATACCGATTTTCAAAGAAAATCGGCATAATGTTTGTTGTGTAAATTTCACTTTGCCTGAGTGCATAATGTGTAGGACTAAATCAGTGTCCCTACAGATGATTCCGAAAATTGCCTAGTGCACGATGGCATCTTTGTTCACCGGGCTGTAGAATACATTCTGAGCACGTGCACTAGCATTCTTCTGCAAAATGTTAGAGGCAGCGCATGCGTGCAGAACCCAGAGACTCGCCATTTCCTGTCTGGGAGACAAGCGCAAGGAAGGTGTACACTCAATTGACTAGAAGTGAGAGCGAAGCAGAAGCTTCGAAAGCGAGTATCAAGCTCCTGGCTCATTGCACTGGACGCGTCGACACATGGCAACATGCTTAGGCATGTAGCTTCCGCTTCGCTCGCACTTGCGTTCAAACGAGCAATGCACGCGGAACGATTGTCCCACCGTCCAATCTTACCACTGCTTGTTTTCGAATTCTCCATTCAAAATACAGAAGCCACCCGAGATGCGAACCATGCCAAGGACGGTTGAAACTCCGATGCTGCCGAAAAATTACACCGCAGCCATCATCACTGCCTTCTCAACCAAACAACTATGCTGGAGTTTATAGGTCACCTTTCCCACCGCAAAGTAGAGAAGCCTACTCTGAACATTACCAGGGCCGTAGTTCTGGACATTATCCTTGGCACTATCCCGGTCAATACCCGGGACAATACCCTCTCCCCAAAAACGGACGCTCCGAGCACCTTGACTTTGGACTTAATCCAGGACCATTTCCGAGTCCTCATCCGGGACATCATCCAGGACCACGACCAGAACCTTTTCCGAACCGCTATACGGGCCGTCCTCGTAGTCATCATCCGGGCCATTTTCAGAGTCCTCATCCGGGGAATCATCCAGGACCACGATCGGAACTTGTTCCGAACCGTTATCCGGGTCATCCTCGGGGTCATCATCCGGGCCATTTTCAAAGTCCTCATCCGGGACATCATCCAAGACCACGATCCGAACCTGTTCCGAACCGTTATCAGGGCCATCCTCGGGTTCATCCTCCGGGCCATTTTCAGAGTCCTCATGCGCGAAATCATCCAGAACAACGATCGGAACCTGTCCCGAACCGTTATCCGGGCCATCCTCGGGGTCATCTACCGGGCCATTTCCAGAGTCCTCATCCGGGACATCTTCCAGGACCTCGACCAGAACCTTTTCCGAACCGTTATCTGGGCCATCCTCGGGGTCATCATCCGGGCCATTATACGGGTCATTATCCTGAACGTTATCCAGAACCTTATCTGGAATCCTATCTAGGCCCACATCAGGGCCCTTATCCGGGACACCATCCGGGGCCGTTTTCGCGAACTTCCTGGGAGACCCTCCGGAAATCCACACAGGGGAACCCAGCTTCACAATATGAGAGACACAAACCACGTCCACAACCACCGCACTTCTGGTTTTCACAAGACAACGAGAGGAGGCCGAGCCAGTCCTGGCAGAGATACCAAGCTGCAAGCTTCGAGTTTCCAGTGGAAGACCGTCACAGACCTAATGGTCCGAACGTTGCGCGCAGCCGAGGAATGCAATGAATTCACGAAAGCTGAAACAGCCAGGACAGCCGAGCGTTGGTAAGGAAGAAGACCCTTCCAGAAAAAGATTATAAAGCACCATAAAAATCGATGCTCCCAGACGATACTCTTGGTCAATCCTTAGTCAAGAACTAGTAAGATCACGAAATAATTGTAACAATATTTTACATTTATGTTTTCAACGCTTGATATAGAGATATAATATGATTCCTCCATGCACGGTGCAGCCGTGGGTGCACAGAACAGAGACGTTGCCAAAATACGCTACTATTTCCAAGCCATACAATTTAAATTGAAAGTAGATGAAATTACTGCCCGTTTCATGTGGGAAAAGAACCACTACAAGCGCCACAAATGCGTTTAATGAAATATAATGAATAATAGGCGCACCACTATGACAGGACATAGTTTTTCTATATAGTGAACAAAAAAAAATATTTTTCTACCATTTTATTTTCATAAAACATATCTACATATCTACCAGGAATTCAAACCATCATCTAATTATAATAAATACTAGTACACGTTGTTTTGCCGCCGTAAAATTTTTAGTTGCGTTGTTTTCTTTTCGAGTGTGTCAATAAGTCACTTCGATGTTTTCGTGTCGCGCTCTCCTCGGCGTTCTGTTTGGACGGTGCTGCTTTACCGTGCACCCGTCTGCCGGGCAGAGTTTCGTCGGGCACGGCGTTTCGTATGCTGTTCTTGCGAATTGTCAAGAGAGGGAGAGAGACAAAGGGCGCGTTAAGTTAACGCGCTCGAGCGCGCTCCAGCGGTCAGAGTGCACTCGAGCTAAACTAATCCACAACGTCTCACTTCCGGTGCACGCTGGCGGAGTGCGCTCCGCGTGCTCCGTCGTCGGAGATGGTGCGCGAGAGCTCGAACAGGTCGGTTTCCGGTGAGATGACGGCGTTTCCGCTCTCGCGGCCAGTCTCGCGGTTACTCGCGGTGGTTTTACGCGGTGCTCTCTCACGAGACGGAAAAGCGTTTTGGGCTCCGGGCCGGGCCAGCCGGGCCGCCGGGCCGCCGGGCCACTCTGGACCAGAGGCGTCGGGTGTGCGCAATCCCTGGCGAGCGAGTTCGCTTACCTAGCCAAACCTCGCCGACCGCGACCGCACCAACTGAACCCCGCGGCCGAAAGGCTCCGGCCTAGCCAGGAACGGCACCGAGGTAGGCCCGGTCGTGGGTAGGAGCTGCTCGTTCTGCGCTACCATGCAGTGCTCGGAGCTCTCGGCGTCGTTCGTGCTTGCGCCGAAGCTACTCCCTCGGACGCGCAAGTCGCGCCTGCTTGGATACGTGGTATACTTCGACGACGATCGCTTGAGAGCTCGTGCAATCGTTCCGTCATCGTGGAAAATACAAAAATAAAAAAAAACATGGTGCTGGTGTAGAAAGATATGCATACATCCTTCAAATGCTTGTCGAAGTTCTTCATGTACCTTACCGCAATTTCAGGATCAGGCGAGCCAATAAATTCGGCCATTCAGCCGTCATTCTTTAAGGCTTTTGGGCATTCAGAAGGCGTTCGGCGTACCTTTAATCGCCGCACCAACAGCGTGCAGCACAAATACAAGCTCTTGCTCTTGCCGCCGTCTCCGCGCACTTATTTCATCGAACTCCTCGTCGAAGCAACACTTTTTGGAGCCATGCTTACGCGCGCCGGGAAGCCGGAACCGGAAACGTTAATAAAATAGGCGTCAGATGGCGCCTCGGTACCAAAGTGCGCCGTTAAGCTACCAAAGTGCGCCGCGCGCTCGAGCGCAGATGTCCGGAGTCTGGAGCTCACTAACTTAACGAGCCCAAAGAGGGGCGAAAGAGCAGGACCGAACGAAAGAGAGTTAGACACCATGACAGATTAGAATAACTTTCAAAAGCAACGTGGCACCACCAATGAATGCCACGTTGCTTATGAAAACAATAAATGCCAAGGCGCCCGTGAAAACAACAAATGAAAAGTCGACCGAATAATCAATTTCATCCATTTATATTCATTGTTTCGATAGGCGCTCAACTTTCCTCGTGGGCGATGGAAAAGTGTACATATACTAAGAATTAAAAACTCGTGCGAATGCCACAATCAAGTCAAAGAGATTAACCAAAAGGAGGGGGGGAGTCACGTTCGTAAAGCGCCTTCGGCGGGCTCGTAAACCCTAACAACAAAGACCCCCTTCGAAATCTCCCAAACAACCCATACTCCAGCTCCGCTACCCTAGAAAACGTAGAGTGCCCACACAAAGGAGCCTATTCAAGAAACGACTAAAACTGCAATAGACTATTTTTCAAAAGCCAACCGAGCAACGTTGGCTGGTGCAATTTCTGGGGCACGAAGTGTTGTTCATGAAGGATCTGAATCCTAAGTCTGACGCAGCCCTTCTGTCGTGCACCTGTAGTATTTATATTCCTTAAAAAAAGAACTGGTCAGCAAGAAAGACGGCAATATCATCTTCCCTGATGACAAATAATTTTTGTGTAAGCTTTTTTTTATGGTTGATGCAGGCGTTGACAATATCCTCTTTTGATCCATTAAACATTAGGCTTAAATGGACGTACCCGCTCACGGAGAATATTTTTTTCGCATATATTTTGATAAGGCAATGTCGTGTTTTCGAACATTCGCTTTTTGTCGCCACCGCAAGCGTCACATTTATATGCATTTTCAGTTTTCTGCGAAGGGTTCTTAATTTATGCGAGTCGAACCGCCTGGTTTACTTTTCTCAATCGGACGCGGTATTTTTATGTGTGTTTTCTTTTTCTCTCGCAATTTTCGTGCTTTACTTTTCCCAGCATACTAATCATTAAATTTATAAATACAGAATGCCCATTGAGTAAACCGCACATGAAGGTGATAAAACAACATGCATTCTTAATTTCCCCTCTCTTTCCAGTGGCATAACGTTACATGTTGTAAAAAACACAAATCCTGCAGGCGCTCTAAAAAAAAAGTGTGAAGTGTTCTTTTTTTGTGTTTTTTTGCGCGGGAGTGGGCTGCCGAGGCATTAATTTTTCAACATCAAACTTCTTGTAGCCTGTTTAGAACAGGTTATACCGCTCCAAGTACAACATTTGTCGTCACTTCTTTAGTAGTGCCAAGAAAACCTTTCACCTAAAAAAAAAAAAAAAAAATTCCGATAGCGAACATTTAAAAATTCACGAACTTCACTTAAAAGTTATTGTGATTTATGATTGGGGCTACTGGTTCAGCAATGTCTCTTCATATGTAGAACCGATTTTGACTTAAATCCGCGTTGTTGTAAGCAACACCTTTATTGAGACAAAAGGAGAAAGGAGGGTATGGGATTATAGGAACTAAAGAAAAGAGATGCAGAGTCGAAGAGTGGCTGCCCCTATTCCGAGGCTCCACCGACCTTGAACGCCGTCGCAGCTGTCTTCACCGACAAACGCTGCTGGGTCGGGTCCTCACGGCGGAGCGCGGCCTCCCATTGTACCACCCTCGAAACCCTGATCGGTTTGAGTTCGGGAGTTTTCTGGCCGGACCAAACGGCGAGGTACGCCCCAGCCCGTTCCCACCCGCAGTGAGAGCACGTCAGCACGGGTACCACGCGTTGAGCCTGGCCGGCGTGGGTAGCTTGTCCGTCTGCAGTCTTCGTGAAAGGTATCCTTCCTCCTTCTAAAGGGACTTGTTCGGCGGAGGGAACTTCCGGCTGGCGAGCCGGATGACGTTCTGGTGCTCGGAGCATGTCATGACCGGCGACGGATCGCTGTAGCGGAGGGAGAGGCCCGGTTGGGAGGAAGACCTCGGGCCGGCGGCATGTGCCGTCTCGTTACCCCTGTGTCCCGCGTGGCCCGGCGTCCACATAACGTGCGCCGACTCCAGTGGTTGCTTGCCGAGAAGTCTTGATGACGCGGGTCCGACCGAACCCGTCGCGAAGATTCCGCACGCTTTTTGAAAGTCGGTCAGAATCGTTTCTTTCGGGCTGCAGGCGATGGCCAGGCTATGGCCACCTCCTCGGCGCGGGCAGCCGACTTGGCCCTTAGGATGCCGAGCGGATCATCTTCTAGACGTCCGGAATGATCACAGCCACGGTGGTGACTCCGTCTTGGGGTCTGGCGGCATCAACGTACACGGTGCCGCTCCTGCGGTCCCGTATTCGACCCAGAGCTTCGGGCCTGGCTCGTCTTCTTTCGACGTTTCTCATGGGGTGCGTGTTTCTGGATATCCTGCTGGTCACGATCTAGGACTTAACCACCAAAGGGATTTTTTCGGGGGATTCACTGTGTGGGCTTTCGGCGCGTACCGCGAGGTTTTACCTTTCCAGCAGCCGCCTGCAGTTGGCCATCCGTCGAGTCGTTTCAGATACGCGATGAGCTGCGCTTCTATCAGCTCTTTGATCTTCTTGTGGACGCCCAGGTCTAGGAGACGTTCGGTGGAGGATAAGTCCGCTAGTCCCTGCGCGGGCTTGTGCGCCTCCCTGATCGAACCGTTCAGTCTGTCGATGTCGACCTTGGTGATACGGAGGTATGCCGTCCCGTACGTGATGCGAGAAATCGTATCACGTACGGGATGCGATTCAAGGAGAAGATGGCCGTGCAGGCGTACGGCGTCCCTTTCCTTGAGTCCGTGTCGCGGGTTCCATATCCTTCTGAGCATGCCGGTCCCATGCTCAGTCGTGGTGGCCAGTCTGTCGATGGTGACTCTGTTCACCCCTCCCTGCGGGCTGCTCTCTCCCAGGATTCGGACGACGTTGGGCTCCGTTATCGGCTGGTCGCCGTATCGGACGTTGACGTCGCTGTTTGATCTTTACCACGGGTTCGTGAACACGAGTAGTTCCGACTTCTCCGGAGCGCACTCGAGTCCCCTTCTCTCCGCGTGAGCCGCGACCACGTCCGCCGCCTTCTGGAGATTCTCTTCAACATCGGCGTCGCTTCCCGTCTTGCATCAATGATATCGTGATGTCGTCCGCGTATATGCATGGCGTGCTCGATACCATCAAGATTTCGCGGAGATCCCCTTTAAGCTGTTATGAGACTAGAGAAAAAGGTTCGGACCTTAGGCAAGTGCGCCTGCTATATATTCGCCAACGGACGGTCTACAAACAAGACCGCGTGTTTGCCCACACCGAGAGTGGGCAATGCGCGTGCGCAGAAACCAGATTCGGGTCATGTGAAGCGTCTGCACATGCGCAGTGCCAACAGCAGCGCCACCGCGGTGGAGTGACGTCTGAGTATTTAGTTGGTCTATAGTGACTGTCAGGTGAAGAAATATTGGGCGGGGATTATTATGACCACGCTTCTTCGGGATTCGTTATATGGCGTTCCCATCGGCCGATGCTACAATCGTATTGGCAGCGGAACAAGAATAATTAAGATGATCGGTACTTGGCACGCCCCGCGTTTCCTTAGGCTGTGACTTACTATTCCCGCAAGAGAGTGGGCGGCGGCACATAAAAACAGAAATGAATTATTAAGGTGAACGTTAAGGCCAAGAGAAGAACACCAAGAAAGAAGAGAAATGAACTGGACTTCGTTTGAGCCTAATATTTTTACATTGGAAACATTATCCAGATTATCACGACGAGATGCGGTCTTGGAGACTATACCCCCGAGACAGCCCAGGCGCTATCTTTAATACTACCTTCGAGGCTACCCTAGACACTCTTGGACACTGCTTTGGAAACTAATTCGGAAACTACTTTCGATCCTAGACGCTACTTTGTAGACGCTAAATTAGACACTACGATAGGGGCTGTCTTGGACATTATTTTGGAGACCTCAGACAATACCTTATACGCTATTCTGGACACAACCCTGGAGGCTGCCTTGGACACTATGTTGGAGACTAGCGTTGACGTCGTCCTGAACAATACCTTAGAAACAACTTAGGAGACTAATTTTGACAAGACCCTGAACACAACCTTGGACGCTAGCGCTCAAATAGTGTACAAGGTAGTTTCCAAGGTTCTGTATAAGGTGGTGTCGAAGGTTATGTTCAAATTAGGGCCCAAGGTTTTGTTGATTGATTTTTCAATTGATATTTCCATGATTTTTCGTGTCATGTAGTTGTCGACGACCAAAGAAAAGCTCCGAAAAGGTTTACCCTGCTTACATCTTTTCTTTGTTGAATTTCAACCGCAGGTAAGCATTCTTAAGGAACATAATTTGGTCTGTTCCGAAATATATATATATATATATATATATACCAGGTGTTCATTTTTAATTCGAACAGATTTGTTTTAAAAAATACGTAAAAGATGCACTGATACGGCTTGTGCAGGTGAGTTATACGGCCAGGGGGACATATTATAGGGGGCCAATCGTAACGATCATTGGCTAATTAATTAAAATTCGTTAATTACCTTTTGAATTAATTAAAATAGACATATGGTTCCGATTAGAAACTTGCACAGAGTCACCGAAAACCACTAAATCATTCATTTTCAGAAAGACTTTGAGCGCGTGAGAAGCGTAGTAGTGCACTAAAGTTACGACTCGTGGAGCAGGAACAAGGCTGGGGCTAGATAAGAGACGGAAAAATTGCACGGGCGCCTTATCACAACCGCTAGCTTTGTACCTGCTCCACGAGTGGTAATTTTAGTGCACTAATACGCTTCTCACGCGTTTAAAGTCTTCGTGAAAATGACTGATTTAGTGCTTTTTGATGACGCTGAGCACGTTTCTAACTGGAAACATATGTCTATTTTCATTAATTAAAAAGTTAATTATCGAATTTTAGTTAATTAGCCAGCTGATCGTTACGATTAGCCCCCTATAATATGTCCCCCTGGCCGTAAACTCACCTCCACAAGCAGCATAAGTGTAACTTTCACGGCTTGTTTAAAATAAATCTGTTCGAATTAAAAATGAACACCCGGTATATGTCCTACTATGTATATCGTGTTCATAAAAACATATCTACCACGGTTTCAAATAAATCTCTCTTCGTAACCATACACGACATTTTGTCACTGGGCAGTTTTGACCCATAAAGTCTTTCCTCGTTTTTTTGCGCAGACGTAATATTAGCATGATGCTTCGTGTTGCGCTCTACTAAACGTGTAATTTTGACAGGGATAGTTTGTAGCGTGATATATTTGCTGAAAAATATTATCCTTAGTTCTCAAAATGTTAATAGAGCGAAAAATAAGAGAAAGGCCAAAAGAACGAGCGAGAAAGAAAGATTGAAACCTCATTCTCTTAGGCAACGTGGTACAACCGAAACGAACGGCGTCATGGCGCCTGGAAAACAATATATGAAAACCGAGTGCACGATGCATTTCATCAATCTACATGTCCTAAGTTATTCGGCGCCGAGCTTTATTTTCTCGAGATCGGAGGGTATACGTATCTTAAGTCAAAATTCAGGCAAACGCCACAAGGAAGCGAAAGTGAGAACCCAAAGACATCATTCCTAAGCTGAGAAAGCCGCGACAGCTAACACGAGCCTAGGACCAATCAACCGCCTGCTTTTTATCACCTGATCTTTCTCTCACTGTGCGGGAGCCTGTATGAAAGCTTGATCACGTCGCAAAATATCGGCATATAACTAGTCCAACGAGCGCGTAGCCTCCACCGCCCTGTCAAGTTAGCGGTGAGCCGTCTATAGAGCAGTTCAGCAGGCACTTAAAACACGTCTACAAAGAGGTCGAAGTTTCCTAAACAATGCATCCTCCAGCTACCCCACCTCGGACAATGCCGAGTTCTTACGAAGAGAAGCATCTGCAAGAAGTGACTAAAAGGTGTACAATTAGCAATCAGAATCTGACGGCGAGCGAGCATCCACTCGATGCTCGCTCGCTCGGATTTCCAAGAAACTCGACTTGTCCAGGAACAATTCAGATTATCCTTTTCGCATGCGCCGTGCTAGTGTAAGTTGGCAAGGGACAAACGCTACGGAGCTTTCGAGCCAATTAAGAATCTCAGAACGAGCCCGTCAAAGGCTTCCTCGGGATGCGTGTGCTTCGACGATGGGTCGTAACTGCTATTCTCTAACACTATAATGGGTTTGTTGTGGCTCGAGTCTTCACCGCTTGCCAAGCTACGCTGAAATTGAATATAATCGAGCGTGCTCAAGACACAAAAGAACGATAGCGAAGCATCCAAAGTCTTCGAGAGAGAAAAGAGGTTCGACATATTGAAAACAGACGACTCTTATCGCATATAAAAAGTGGCGCCGGAACACCCACGATTTCAGAAAATTCTCCAGCAATTTAGATTGCTTAAGAGAGAAGTGAATCGAGGGACGGAAAACCGGAGGTAAAACTAGTAAAGAACCGATCATGAGTGCGACTACACTCCAGGTGCTATCCTTCAGCGCAGCGATCCTTTTCTTCATCTCAGCATCTGTCCAAGGTAAGATCTCTTCGCGCGAATCTTAGAAACTCCGCTCATGAAAAAAACCTTCGTGAACAGATATCGCTGCACCGAAGTAGCTGTAAAGGCTGGTTCCCATATCCGCGTTGGTTGCGTTCGCATCCAATCGAAACGACTGTGACGACGAAGTCACCGGGACAAGTGTTCGGCTTACACAGCACGGCAATCGATGCAAGAGGTAGCTTCGCGAAGCAATCCATGAATCACGGTTGTTGCGGTATTTTGATCGTTACGGTCGTTTCGGTTGTAGGCAAATGCAACCGTTGCAAATGTGTGAATTAGCCTATATAGTAACGAATGACGCATTTTTCTAACATAAACATTTGTTATCGTGAAAAAAGCGCTTTTCAGGATGACAATCTAAACTATCCAAAGCTCATCCATTCTAGCTTAAACCTCCTCTTCCCAAGGCGGCACTCTTCACATTTTAATGTAACGAAACTAACCAATAAAATAAGAGACTAGTCCCACGAAATGCGCATTCTATTAACCCTCCTCACAGCCACTAAAGGCTGTGAGGAGGTTAATAGAGTGCTCGGTGACTAGCTCATGTTTCCAAAGCGGCACCGCACCCGCTCCCTCGTGACTAGCTCACTCGGTGACTAGCTCATGTTTCCAAAGCGGTACCGCACCCGCTATTGGTTCATCACGTCAAAGAAAAAGTGGCCAACAAACTAGATTATTCCGGCCGCCCGCAAGAAAAAGCTGGGATTCCATAATTGCTAGTAAAAATCGATCATGTAGGGCTTTTAAACCGTCGAGCTACCCTCCCCCAAGCAAGACATAGGTCGCTGTGATTGGATTAAGAAACAATTTAGACATTAGTCCATGTAGGTGGAAACGTGTATTTATATTACCGCGTGTTCCTTGCAAGACTGATAGAAAGGATCTTTATTCTAGGCAGTGCGTTACTCCCGTCGCACCGTGAAGTTCTTGTCAGTTACATCAAAGGACACTTATATGATCACCCTTTTGAAAATCCATCTTTTGCGCTCACCAGGACTCTTTAAATGTTTTGACGAACCCTTTAGAAATGTATGAGGGGTCCGAGATGTTCGTCGAAGTTTTCTCGGGGGCCTGTCATCCTTTGAAAATTCCTAAAGAGTGTAAGAGACCCGGCATAGTTTTTTTTTTTTTTTCAGAAGTCTATGGGGACTGTGCCAATCCCAATCCTTTCGGTGAAACCGTACCACCCTTCAAAATCGTTTTTGACGGGGCTGTGGTAGAGATAACGTGACCCTTCAGGATATAGGCGTCAGGGAAGCCGCATTGCCATTTTGGTTCGGGAGGCCGCAAAGAGTTTTGGAAATTGAGACGTCCCCTCACTCTATGCTGTCGTGGCCTTTGCGGCCCCATTGCTGTGTTTGTGTGCTCTGTGTATGTGCTTCACGGGCTCGACTAGGCAGAGGGTACGTGAGGGAATGAGAGGGGGACTCTTCGGTGTTTATTTTAAGAAAACTTGTTTTTAGGCAGTCGAAATGCAGAAACAGTAAAAAAATGGCCGCCCCGTTTTTTCTCCGTCCACGAGCGCAAAATAAATGTGGAACGAGCGGACGCTCGGTGTCGGCTTCTCATCCTAAGCGTGAGACCTATCTTCTAAAGCAGCTGGGTGTGCGCATCATGAAAAAGGTCTCTCAGTGCCCTATTTCTTGCGCCTCTTCGTCCATCCGGCTTCAGACACATCCCTCCCCACACACACAGACAAACAGAACGTCTTAACACGTCTGGCGAAAACCACGAACGTGAAACCAACATCCGTCGCCATCGACAAAATTCCGAGCACGGTCACGGTGTCATCACTGGTGAAGTCGCGGTGGCGTCCCTGGCGTCTTTTTCTTTTGCTCGATGAGCTTGGAAGGCCGGACGGCCCAACAGGCTTAAGAAACAGGGCACCGAGAGACCTTATTCCTTATCCATATAATGACCTGCTCTATCAGACAGATCCCACGACCGGGACGGCAAGCCGACACCGAGTGACCGTTCGCTGTGACTGCCCGTTACGAATTCGCCGAGCGGCTTCCCCGACGGATCTAGCCTGAAAGGTCACATGATCTCTCCCGCAGACCCGTTAAAACCTTTTTGATGGGTCACGTACTTTCCCGGGAAATATTACCAGAGTCCCCATGGCTCTCAAAAACTATGATGGATATGTCACACACAACCGAAATTATTGAAGGGTAGGTCAGACCTCATAGAACACTTCTACGGACCTATCAGACATAGGAAAAATTCTGAAGGGTACGTCAACGCTTTGAGAAATCCTGGTGGGCTCCATAGACGAATTTTCAGTAGGAAATGTTTCTAATAATATACATTGTTTCTTACAGCTACACATCACTTCAATCACTCAAAGGCTTCAAACAAGAGCAACATGTGAGTGACCAATCACCGTGGCACACTAGCGTTAGCGTGTCGACCAAACTCACGGCAGCCAGCGATCAGCCCGTCCCGACTTGGAATAAACACAAACAGATTCTTGCAATTGGCAAACTCCAATAGGTGTTATTGGCTGGCGGCCATAGTTGAGTCCGCTGTTGGAGAGCGCGAGCTCACAATGAGCTTCCACAAGGATTCCGACACGTGCCCTTCACACCATCAGGAATGTACGGAAGTCTTCTCGAAAGATAAGTGATGTCGTTCTCAGTACGCGCTGTGAACGCTGCGCTCAAGTAAGGCACCCAGTGGAAACCATCTCTAGGGGCTTGCTTGCATGGAACTAGTCAACTAACCCGTTGAAACGAACAAATTACGTACCAAACTAATAAGCTCAACGTGTCAACGTTCATATCTACAGTGTGTGGAACACATCTCCGACTGGAGCGTTGAGCGCCCTATCCCGCCCATACATTAAAGCTGGTCCCGAAGTGTCAAAAAATGACGTCACAGAAGCCGGAGTGTCATGGCGTCGCATGCCGTGATCCTGGCGGTTGGTTCCTAGAGGTACCGGCCAGAAATACGAGTGAACGCAAGTATCGCTGTCGTCGCTGAGTCCCAAATCTTGTCTGCTAAAGCTTCCGTGGAAGGTCAAGCAGCAATGCGACCTGTATTAGGGCTAGATTAAAACGTAAACTGCCTCCCCCCCCCCCCCCCCCCCTCGAAAAAAAAAATGTATATATATATATATACATATATTCTTCTTAGCGAAATAAAATACAAATGAAACTCTACAGCGCGTTGCCTTCGGGAGCATTTCTGAAGATGTCTTCCAACAAAAGATGCGAACCGCTTAACAAAACATTCAGCCCTTTATGGTCATTTCGAACAAAGTTCTTTCACGGAGCCTACAATAAGGTCTCTAATATACGCGCGATCATCTTTATACAGGCTTGCAGATAACGTCATTAAACTGTGTTGGTGGCGTTTCCTACTTATTCTTGCCGAAAAAAAAAAGAAAAATTCGGTGGTGCGAAATTGATGTTGCACAACTAACGCGCTTAGCAGCAAGGAAACCGAATGGCTGTTGGTGCGACGCCAGTGCAAGCTATGTAGTCGCGAGACTTTTAACTCACGCTCCATCACGTCAGGTGGGCCAGGTGACGTTGTCCACGTCACGCGCAGCGTGACACGACGTGGCACATCACGTGACATGGTCGGATGACGATGATTAACTCCATTTGACATGTCGCGTTTTCGTGTAGCTTTTTTAGCGTTTGTCCTTTTCAAAGATTGCCTACATTCTAAAACTATTCTCCATTAAAACGGTTACTCCTAGCTGTTAAGTCGCTTTCGCCATTCCTACATTTTAAAAAATCTGTAGTATCCACATTTTCGCAAAGCACTTGGGAGATCAAATCGATGCAGTCTACAGAGGACGGAACGTGCTTGGCGAATAACAAAGCTAAAAATATAATTATATAAAAAAAGTGCACTGTGACACATGAATATTCTCGTAAGACATCATGGTCATCACAGCGTGACAGTTCCTTTTCGTCCAGAGTGCCAAAGATGTTCTCGCTGGCTGCACCTTGCTAGAGTGGTGATCTCCATTGGGAAGGCAAGTGCTGCCTTCTCGGCCGCGGGCACCATTTTCCCTCTCGAGATGTGTTCAATTCGTATACGTGATATTAGTGGATCGGCTTACGCCCGTCAAAATGCCGAATTATAAAGTACTCATTGAGGTCGCAAAGAAATGTTAGCCTACCGAGTCCCAAGACTTCTCAATTCACTAATTTTACACAATATTGATATAGATAAATTGAGTTTAAATGAATTACGTTCTGTCATGTATACCTTTGATGTAGTCTACTGATATTTGGTTTTGTATATCTTCGATGTTGTATCTCTATGTTCTCGGTAAGTTGTTAATAATTCCCTTCATGTCCATGTATTTGTATTTATTATGTAAACGTCGATTTTGTACATTGATATGCTTTAAAGATTAGCTAGGTAATTGATATCCGTTAAATGTGCTTATTCTTTGATTGAATGCCTTTGTATTTTATTTTGTTCCCTCTGACTGCTGCTGAATGTAACTGGGCCGAGAGCTTGTCAAGCCGTCTATCGCGGCTTTTATTCTCGGCCCCATCATTACCTGCAATGGGAAATGAAAATAAAGCTTATTATTATTCCAAGAAGAGGCTTCTTCCGACAGGGTGCTAACGGAACGAACCATCGCAAATGCGGCCATTCGTACAATCTTTTCGCATTATCATTGTATGCAGCGACGACAACAAACAAATAAAGTTGACGGCACACGTGACATTACACGTTCGTAAAGTTACCGCGTCATTTGATAAGCGGTAATCCTCAATAACTGCGTAAACAGCTCCTAAACGGCTGCCTATGAGTGGGAGGCAAGATGGCGCTTGGGCTAGCCGACGACCGAGTTGCCCTCGCACTGAGAGGGCCGCCAGCCCAGCAACGTTGACGTACTCTGGGCGGAGTTCAAGTTCGTCTGCTTCTTTGGCGGGCGTTAAGGTGACGTCAGAACGCCGAGCTATGATTGGCTCCGATTGAAGGATAGTGGGTAGACCTCAAGGCAAGCTGCCATGAGCTCTACCCACTATCCTTCAATCGGAGCCAATCAGAGCTCCACGCCCTGACGTCACCACAACACCCGGAAAAGAAGCAGACGAACTTGCACTCAGCATTTAAATCTTATCGTATTTCTAGCCTAGTCATTCGCCGAGCTTAATTCGTAGATAGCAGTAATTGAGCCAATCGCTCCCAAGAATTGAATTTTAAAAGAAAGTGATTGCACGAGATATCTTTTTTTTTTTTTTAGAGTGCATTTTGTTTTTTATTAAGTTCGACCGCAGCCCAGGCTATGATCCAATAAGGCCAACCTAGCAGCCGCAAAAGTCTATTGTCATGGCGCTCATCGTCTCTGTGCCATGGTCTGGCTAGACCAATCACGTAGAAAGAAGCGCAAGATCGCGGCGTATTTGCTGAGCGTGATTGGCTTAGTCGGGCAAAAGGCACAAAGATGATGAGCGCCGCGAGGATGCACATTTGGCGCTGTCTGATAGGCTCGGGCGGATCGTGCGGTATACTGCGGTCGGAGTTAAGGATGAACCGGAGTATGGACTGTAAAGTGACCGGGCATGCGCAGGAAGTGCGTTCAAATCGATCTGTCGGAGGAGTACACCTCGTGTCCCTACACCTCTCCGTTGCAGGACAACCACCAATAACACCGCAGGCAGGAAAGAAGGGTGGGGCGGTGGGGGTGACGGGTGGGACTATGGAGAGGACGACGAATACGACCACGACGACGACGACGAAGGCGAAGACTACGACGGCGACATGGAGCCAGGGTGACTATCTTACTCGAGGGAACTGTTTCTCATTCCTTTCCCTAATCACCGACTTGTCCTGCCGAGCTTGCTTGAGCAACTAAAATGCTTCCCCGTAAGCTCGGGGCGCAAGTAATTCTCGTTAAACACCATTGCACACCATTGCACGAGTAAAAAGAAAAATGATGCCGCAATTGGGGCAGACGTTGCGCTCATTCTCGACGAAATGCGTTAGAATTTAGCGGAGGGGTTCCGACTCAGCGAAGGAGGGGAATTCCAACATCGCAAGGGTCCGCACACTCTTGTCTTCGGAAAGCCACGTCTGTTCTCCCGGGCGTCGGAGATTTCGGGGCACAGATTGGACACGACGATTGCGTCAACCTTCGGCTCAAACTTGATTCGAAGCCGAGTGTTAGCTGACGCAGCACTCGTTTCCAATCTCTGTACAACGTTGGCCTTCGCTGGTCACGCGAAAGATTTCGAGGACACCTAAGCACTTCCTATGAGTTGAGAATGCGCAAGCATGAAAGCCGTTCTTCCGCTTCCTTAGGTCGTCTGCGGTGTACTGGCCTGGACGGCAACGTTCCGCGACTGCCGAGGTTGCGGCCGCCGACGATATAGATGCCCCAGGCGCCGCCGTGTCCCTCAGCGCCGAGAGAAGAAGAAGCGGGCGCAGCCCGGCCCCCGCCCCGCCGCCCGCCGCCGCCGCCGCCGCCGCCGCCGCCGCCCCCCCCCCCCCCCCCCCCCCCCTCCGAGGATCTGGTAGCACAGAGCAGCAAATAGCCATTTCTCGGGGAACCTGGACGTCAGAGCACAGCTAGTGAGCGGCGCGGACCCGACACACACTTGTTCGCTCGGGAGAAGTGTGTTTCGGCGTCTCGCCGCAGCGGGGCGCCAGTCACGTGGCGCTTCTTTCATCCGTTGTCTGCCGCTCCACCTTTTCCATTTCGGCGGCTACTTCTCGTAGCGATCGGCCAGGTTTTGTCAGTATAAAGGACGCTATGCCTCCACTTTGCGCACCTCGTGTTTGTTTGCTCCCCCCCTTCCCCCCTCCCCGCCTTGACTAAATTAAAAACGAAAGACGCTTCTACGCATTTTTGTTTTACCCCGACCTCACCCGATGACGGCGCGCGCTTGGCTGCCTCGTCAGAGCGGGTTTTCTACGTTGCCCTTTGCTTGGCACGGTCGTCCTTGCGTTCCGATGCTCCGAGGACGCACTTTGGAGTACTTTCTCGCCGTATGGACTCTTCTCTTTTTTTTTTTTTTTAATTTAGTCAGGCTGGGAATTTTGATGCCTATCCATCACATCAGTGTATGACATCTGGACCATACCAAGCAAACTATTGGCGGCCTTCTCGAGGCTTGTGAAGGAAGACGTGGAAGGTACTACCAAGCTGAGGATATTGACGGCCAGTACATCCGAGACCTGGGGAAAACACGACGCACGAATTACGCGCAAAAGGCGAAATAAGTGTTTGTTCGGGAGCGTAGACCAATCAATCTCCCGGCACACGTTTGGCTCTAAGGCTTTTTGAAGACGAAACTTTAATCAACAGGCATGTGGGTCGCCACTCTGGTGAGTTCTTATGTTCACACTATCGAAACTGAAAGAAATATAAGGAGAATTGTGAGCTTATAGAACAAGCATTTCCCTTCTTCCATTGGCGTGCGAAAGTGGCGGTGCCAGATTAAATGCAGATTCATGAGCACTATTACTTTGTCCAAAGTGAAACTGTATTTGAGCAACCGGGCGGTACTCAATTTTTGAAAGGATTATCGAAACGTAACTGCGTGGTTTGTTTGATTTTTTTCTTTGTCTTCGCCCTTATGAAACAGGCACTCCGACTGCCCGCCGTGCCCCATGTGCCCCCGGTGCCCCGTTTGCTCGGGGAAGGATCGGAAGGAGCCGGACTTCGGTCGCAAGTAAAAAGAGTGAGCTGCTCGAAGCCTGTCGGGCTGAATCCAGCCGACAATGCGGGTTTTGAAAGCATCGAACAAAAAATAAATAAAAACTTTCAATGACCGACTCTTGTGTTCAACTGCTAAAGAGACGCTAAAGTTGTACAACGGCGTCTCGTTAATATGGACACCTCTGTACCTCGTACCCCTCGCCCCCCCCCCCCCCCCCCCCCCCCCGCCCCAAAAAAGTGTCTGTAATGTGAGTTGTCCATAAAAGCAAGACAGAAATGCGTGTATCAATCCAGTTCGTTTCCGAAAATGTGGTCAATATAACAGGGTACCTATATGAAGAGGGTACGTATTAAGGAGACATAACTTCCCCTCGAGAACGAAAAGAAATAGAACAGAAATAAAAAGTCGGGCCCCTCGCAGCGCATTATTAATTTCCTCTTTCATGACACCAATTAAGGTATATGTAAGTGAATCACAATATTAGCTTCGTGCTATTTTATCAAGACGTACACGTTTCGTATGACAAAAGCCACGTTTCTTCCTCAGTCAACATAACCTCGTAAAAATTACTTCTCGCAACGCATAAATGATGCGCGAAATTGCCACAGTTCTTGGCGTGACAACGTGTATAGATTGATCGAATCTTGATTACTTTTTCTTTTTTTTACCATGGCGCAAAGTCAACCATACGTGCCCTATAATAGAGTGTACATTAAACTAACAGCCACTGTATACGCGCTTTCAGGCAGCTGTGCATGGGCGCCGCCATAACCAACCTTCAGTTTTTTCTTTCCTCTTAATCCGTTCGATTCACTTCATCAATGCCACAGCAGGACAGGCTATAGCCACTTTAGGTCCTACAGTGTCCTTCTACCCCACATAGGCTTTTCTTGAGGTTCGTCAACGCCTGCTTCAGTGGCTCGGCATTCGGGCAAGATTAGAGAAGGTCGGCAATGGCGGCCCAATCAAGCGCGTGTTTCAAGCGTCTATAGGCTTGTTTATATCGGCTTGGGGTGCGACAGCGCGTTCGTAATTCCTTTAAGACACGACCGCGTAACGCTTGCATCGAGCATTAAGCGGCCAAACAGCGTTCGATCATACACGAGCCTGGTTCGTTTAGAAGCGTCTGTTAGCAACACGCGGTTACAAACCGTCTAAAAGCTCAATAGGCTTCCGACGTCCTAATAAAACAATACAAATGTTTTTCTTGTATTTTTTTTAAATTTCTGTTAGCTTAGTGTTCGTGAGCAAAATGAGAAACCGTAATAATGCATAACCGAAAAGCGACCGAAAAATATTCCATTGTGCTCACCAGGGGCGCTGCCCAAACTTGAGAGCTACAAGCGTACACAAAAAGTGACGCGAACCGTTGTACTGAGCTTTTCTCCTAGTCAACACCTTCATTCTGAAATATTTCTGTTTTCCCTCCCGGCATGCGACGCCATTTCCGAGCGCAGGCGGGAAAGGAAACTAACCAACCAGTGTCGGTTCAGCGTTCGGTTGAAAATTGTGACGGTACTGATTGAAGGCGATTCGTTGCAGAACGCTGACGACGAACAATCCGCGTAGCAGCTGCAGTGCGCGCTTGCCTCTTTAGGGTGACGCTGACAATTCATTACGGCCTTGTTGCCAAGAAGGCTTTGCATGGCCGCGCTAAAAAAATGGCGTTGCCTGCCGAAAGTGAAAGGAGGAGAGAAGGGTCTCCCTCACCACATGGAAAGGAGAAACCGGCCTGTCAAAAAAAAGTTTGCGTCACTTGTCCGCGCGCAAGCGCTTTACCTTAAAGGCCGACGACCAGTTCGCACTTCCCACTTTTCTCACACTTCCTTTTCCCCCATTCTACTCTGTCCATCGTTACCTGTTTCCTCCTCTCCAGTCGTGAGGAGGATCTTCTGCCTTGCAGAACCTCGAGTCAGGTCGTCGGCCTTTAAGCATGTCAAAACGCCAAAATCACAGTCACGCGTTTTTGTTTTGTTTTATCGTCAGCAATTTTGATATCAAATGCTCTAATAATGCATGGAATGTAATATTTAAGGAACCATTACTAAAATTTATTTAGAAAACTTCATACAGTCACTTTGGGGTGTAAAAAAGAACCCATATCTTCATCAATTTAGCGAAGAAACTGACTGACTACATAGGTCACGTGGCATCCCTGCCAAACTTAGCGGGGAAACTGATTAAGTGAACAGTTCAGGTGACGTCTATTTTCCCGCCAAAAGTCGCGGAAAACGTAATGGGTGGATAGTCTTGTGACGTCAGTTCTCGCGACATCAATTTCCTTACCAAATTCAGCGGGAGAACTGAATTGGTGCATACGTCGCGCGACGTGAAG